>NC_091070.1:74722500-75347500 GCF_032405125.1 Capricornis sumatraensis
AATATCAATACAATTGAAAGAGATTGCTGAGAAGGCTAAATTATCATTATTAGAAGGGGAAAATGTGATCTCACTTTACTCTAGACACATCAAGAGAATAATCATAAGATACTATAAGTAACTCATGCCCATACTTTTAATTCTAATGAAACATTTTAATTCTTGAAAAATGAAATATACGAGTTGACCCAAGAGTAAACAAACAACTTTAGTTTTATATTAGTTAAGGAAATTGAATTCATAGTTTAAAAACCTTCCTCCAAAATCTCTAAAAGTCCAGATAAATTTTATTGGCAAATTCTGTCAGACATTTATGGAAGAGATAATATCAATTTTACACAAATTTTTCCAGAAAATCATAAGGAGGGAACTTCCCAAGTTAGTTTTTGAGATCAACATTGCTGTGATATCAAAAAAAGACACTACAAGAAACAAAGCAAAACAAAAAACTACAGACCAATATTCACCATAAACAGAGACACCAAAAAGCTCAACAAAGTATTTGACAGTCAAGATGGGACATATATAAATGTGATAAATACATCATAACTAAGTGGGGTTTAGTCAAGGGATGAAAGGCAGGCTGAACAGTTCAGTATCAATTGACAGAAAAAAGATTTAGAACTAAAAAAATTTAAAACTTTAAAAAAAGATTTAAAACTGATTGTCTTAATAGATGTAGAAAGAAACATGACAAAATTAAATACCCACGGGCTTCCCTGGTGGCTCAGTCAGTAAAGAATCCACCTGCAATGCAGGAGACCTGAGTTCACTCCCTGGGTCAGGAATATCCCTTGGAGAAGGAAATGGCAATCCACATGAGTATTCTTGCCCGGGAAATCCCATGGACAGAGGAACCTGGTGGGCTACAGTCCATGGGGTCTCAAGAGTCAGACACGACTTAGCAACTAAACCACTATACAGGATAAAAATTCTCAACAAAGGAAAAAAAGGAATTTCCTTAATCTGATTAAGAACATCAACAAAATCTTACAGCTAACATTATATTCATTGGTGAAAGACTGAAAGTTTTCATTTTAAGACTGGGAACAAGGCAAAGATGTGCATCCTTACCATTCCTACTTATAATCACACTAGATATCCCAGCCAGTGGAATAAGGCAAGAGAAAAAGAGACATGGTTTAGAAAGGAAGAAATAAAATTGTCTCCATGCACTAAAGATAAGATATTCTATATAGTAAATTCTAATGAATGTGTAAAACAAGCTTTAAAAACTAAAGTGAGTTCAATAAGTCCACATGATTCATGTCAATATATAAAATTCAATTGTATTTCTACATACTGAGGATGAACAGTTGGAAACCAAAATATTTATTTTAAAGATTCCATTTATGATAGCACTTATAAACATGGAATACCTAACTACAGATATAACAAGTGTATGTTGATAATTACAAAACACTGATGCAATAAATAAAAAAAGATACAAGGTGGCTCAGATGGTAAAGAATCTGCATTCAATGCAGGAGACCTGGGTTCAGTCCCTGGGTTGGAAAGATTCTCTGGAGGAGGGCATGGCAACCCACTCCAGTACTGTTGCCTGGAGAATCTCCATGGACAGAGGAGCCTGGCTACAGTCCATGGGGTCACAAAGAGTTAGACACAACTGAGTGACTAAGCACATCACAAATCATAAATTGGAACACTCTGATGTTATTCATATGTCAATTCTTGCCAAAGTCATCCATAGATTCAACAAAGTCCCAGTCAAAACACCATCAGATTTTTAGAGATATCAACAAACAGATTTTAAAATCTTTATGGAAATGCAAAGGAACCATAATAGCCAAAATAAATTTTTAAAAAGTAAAGTTGAATTTTAAAATGTATGTGTGTTAGTCGCTCAGTCGTGCCCGACTCTTTGTGACCCCATGGACTGCAATCCACCAGGTTCCTCTGTCCATGAGATTTTCCAGGCAAGGATACTGGAGTGGGTTGCCATTTCCTTCTGCAGGGGATCTTCCCAACCCAGGGATCGAACCCGGATCTCCTGCACTGCAGGCAAATTCTTTACTGACTGAGCTACATAGATCAAATAACAGAAAGAAGAATCAAGAAATAAATCCACAAATAAATTCAAACACAATTCAATGGAGAACAGGGAGTTGTTTCAACAAATTGTGCTGAAATAAACATTTATAAGGGCTTCCCATGTGGCACAGTGGTGAAGAATCTACCTGCCAGTGCAGGAGATGCAAGAAATGTGGGTTTGATCCCAGGGTTGGGAAGATCCCCTGGGGTAGGAAATGGCAACCTGCTCCAGTATTCTTGCCTGGAAAATTCCATGGATCGATAAGCCTGGCTGGTTATGGAGTTGCAAAGAGTCAGACATCGCGCATACACACACAAACATTTATAATGAAAATTAAAGCTCAACCTATATCTGACATCGTATTAACTCAAAATGGTCATAGACCTAAATGTAAAATCTAAAACAATAAAACCTCTAGAAGAAAGTATTAGAGAAAATTTAGTCACCTGAAGCTAGTAAAGATTTCTAAAATATGAAACCAAAAACATAAAATACAAAAAGTTAGTAAATTGTTCTTCAGCAAAATTGAAAATGTCTGCTCTGTTAATGCAGAGAAGGCAGTGGCAACCCACTCCAGTACTCTTGCCTGGAAAATCCCATGGACGGAGGAGCCTGGTAGGCTGCAGTCCATGGGGTCGCGAAAAGTCGGACAGGACTAAGCGACTTCACTTTTCTCTTTTCACTTTCATGCATTGGAGGAGGAAATGGCAACCTACTACAGTATTCTTGCCTGGAGAATCCCAGGGACTGCAGAGCCTGGTGAGCTGCCGTCTATGGGCTCGCAGAGTCGGACACGACTGAGGCGACTTAGCAGCAGTAGCAGCTGCTCTGTTAATGAAATGACAACCCATATAAGTGCGATGAGTATATTTGCATATCATATATCTGAAAAATGACTTGTATTTTGAATCTATAGGGAACTCTCAGTAATAAAAAAAGATGCAATTTAAATTAATAAAAGGTTTGAATAGATACTTTACCAAACAAAATCTGTAATTCAAGGAAGAAAGAATAAAATTGGATAAAGTTCTAAATTCATATATAGGCTAACCTTTTAATATCTGTGTAATTTAGATAATCTGTCTGAGAATATGTGGCAGTAACTACATCTACTTCACAGTGTGGTTGTGGAGATTTAATAGACTGTGCATGAAGGTGTTATTTTTGAACTCAATTTAACCTCAATTCCTTATATATTCTCTCCACCTTTTTTCATGGACTATTGTATGGTTTTATCTCCATGTATTGGGCTTCCCTGGTGGCTCAGATGTTAAAGAATCTGCCTGCAATGCAGGAGATCTGAGTTCAATCCCTGGGTTGAGAAGATCCCCTGGAGAAGGGAATGGCTACCCACCCCAGTATTCTTGCCTGGGAAATTCCATTGACAGAGGAGCCTGGTAGTCACAGTCCATGGGGTCACAAAGAGTTGGACAGGACTGAGTGACTAATGCTTTCACTGTTATTCTTATATTATTATATATTTTGTGTTTAAGTTGAATATTATTATAGTATCAACATAGAAATTATTAGATGATTAAACATTTTAAAGGACAATTTAAAAATGCTGCTGTGGCACTTACCTTTAATCATCATAAAGATTAAAATAGCTCTAAAACATTCAGCGGTACCTTTGTTATAAGAAACCTGAATGTTTCTCATTTTTCCTCATTAACAGCTTCTTTGCCTGGTTACAGTGGGAAAACCAAAACGACCATAGGTGATAATCCCTCAGGCAGGCCAACTGGCTTCACTTTAGCAGTCCCAGATCTCCACAGCATCACTTGGTCACTACCCCCTGGGGTTGTAATTAGCTGCTGCTCTGACTGTTTTATACAACTGTTTGTGTGTGTCTGTAATGATCCTGCATAGGATCTGGCTGATTTTGGGAGAACTATATCTGTCTGAATCTTTAATGATGGTGTTCTCTTAGTTCCCTTGACAAAACAGGTAGGTGGGAAAAAAATAAAATCAGTAGTGAATAAATTACTACTAGCCAAGTTTTCTGTATTCCAGGAATGCAAAAACTGAGTTTTTCTGCAGCTCGCTGTGATGTTAACTTTCTGTGGAAGTTTTCTGCCGGCACTAGAAAAGGAGGATAGAGCAGGGATCAGGCCCATGAAGAGTCATGTATATGGACAGTTGAGGGTATGAATAAGGGGAAGTGCACAACAGGCCTTCAAATAATGAGCATAAATCTGTAGACGAATATCAGGGAACACTCATTTTCTTTTCTAAGTATCTCAAGTGTTTGTCCTCATGTTAAAATTTTTATTTTTTTGGTATTATGTGCTTTTCTTTCTGGCCTGTGATTTATGGTCAGTCTATCTTTTTTTTTTTTATCATGCCACATATCATTTTTTAAATTTTTTAAAATTTTTAAATTTTTTTACTTTACAATACTGTATTGGTTTTGCCATACATCAACATGAATCCAATCCGCCACGGGTATACATAAGTTCCCACTGGTTCTAGTATATAATAAGTAGAAATGTTTCAGCCCTTTGTAACCTCCTGTTTCCATTTTATTTCTCTGTCTTATCATCCTAATAGTTAAAGTTCTTTTTGGTTGATTTCAAGCTGCTGAGCATTGCTGGTATGTGTTACAACACAGTGGCATGTAGAGTCTCTGAAAACTTTGTCTTCTAGCCCCTAATGGAGCCCTTTTATTCATTCATTTATTATTTGACAACTCATCACATTTATTATATGATTCATTCCTTAATGAACCCATTTGATATTTATAATGTGTGTCTATGATACTCTGGCCTTAAACTACTTGTTTCCAAAGTAGAAAACATATGTCAACTGGTATCTCCATTTCTTTTATTTCTTCTCTTTACTCTATCATCCCACTCTCTTCACTGTCACGATATTTCTCTACTCCCTGCCTTAGTTCTCAGTTTTCATGCTTGGTTCTTGATTCACTTTTTGGCTTCTTTGGCTCACAGCCAGGTGTCCTGTCTCCTAGATTGTTCTCCCCAAATCATTGGCTCCTTTGCTTCCTTTCACACTGTCAGTGTAATGTTCTCCATGGTGGGATCTTTGCTTTATTTCCTTTATCTTGTTTTTTCCCTCTGTACTCTTGCTCTCAAAGAACGAATTCAGTCTTATATATTATCACTTTTACATGGGTTATGATATAATTATGTCTTGAATTTATACTTCTTTCCATATATCCTCCCCCATATTTCCACCTGGTATCTCACTAATATCTTAAACTCTATTTTCTCCACCTTTGTAAATTCCATGTCCAACTACCCTCTTTTAAAAAAGGAATCCACAATTGACCTATTCATGCACATATCTTGGTGTCACCTTTGACTTCCGTCTTTCATCTTCACATCATCTTTAATCCGTCACCAGTTTCTTTGGGTTTTTACTTCTCAATATTCCTGTGTTTTGTATCAATACTGTTGCAGATAAACTATGTAGTCCTCGTCAGCAACATGGCCTCCCAGATCTGCTTTATTTCATCATTCACTTAAGAGAATTCCCTGCTTCCATTGCTTCTTTCCTCTAACTGCCCTATCACAGTAATGGATAGAGTATCTTCCTTAATAACTAGCCTCATCATCAATTCCTTGCACACTCTCTGTCATTGACTTCCTGTAATAATTTAATGTCTTAAATATCTGAGATTAGTTCTCAATGTCAGGCAGAACCTAATCTGTACCAGTCTTTCTTCTCTTTTCCAAAACAATGTCTATGAAACAGACAGTCTGCATATTTCACCATTAACCTAGTGAATACCAAAGTTGTGTATTTTTAATATTTTACCATTTGATTGAAATGAAATTTTAGATCCCATGTTCATATATTATAATATTTACTATGTCTTGAAAGTATACACAGTGTTACATTTGCTATGCTGTCTTTTCTAATCATTGGAATTACCTTTTCCCACTCTTCTCATGTTTTAGAGGGTCTAGTCCACTTCTGTGACCTACATCACACAATGCCTGGTGTATATTTATATATGTGTTTGATAAAGATTGACTTTGTACTACATTGGTCTTTCATGAGACCTAGTATTTAGAAAGCAAATTCATTTTAAATTAACAAAATGAGTAAGTGAGATAAGAATGGGAATAGAACATTATTAAGACTTCAGTCTTGAATAACCATTTGACTTTATTATATGCCTAAACTGCCTCTTTTTTTAATTTGTACAGTCAAAGTGGAAGTCATAACTAAAGAATTTCATATGCCAAATGAAAAAGACAGTTTGGAGAAAATTATATTTTCCTTAGCAGCTGATATTGCATAGTTTGGCTTCCTTGTCTCAGCAGATCAATACATATTTGCTCCTGGATGGGCTCAGCCTTCAGAAATCCCTTGAAGCACCTGCTCTTGCCCTTTCTTCCTACTTGCCTCACTTTTAACCATAAAGACAAGAGAAATATCCAGTGTTAGGGAAAATTTAACTTTTTTAATATGAGAAATTGAAATTTATGCCTTTGGATTATTGGGATGGCAGTAGTGAAAGGGGTACAACCTGATGAGAGCACTAAAGTTCTTCCTTCAACCTTAGGCTCTCTGGTTAATACCGCCCTTGAGAAATAAAAGTATTTGGGAAATATCCTTAATTGACTGGGTGCAAGTGTAGGCATAAATAAGGTCTAGTTTAAATATTAATAATTTAGAATAATGAGCATTCAGAATATCAGGAATAATTATCTATACTTAATAGCCACTTAGGGCTTCCCAGGTGGTGCTAGTGGTAAAGAACCCACCTGTCAATGCAGGAGACATAAGAGATTTGGATTCAATCCGTGGGTGAGGAAGATCCCTTGGAGGAGGGCATGGCAACCCATTCCAGTATTCTTACCTGGAGAATCCCATGGACAGAGGAGTCTGGAGTGCTACAGTCCATAAGATTGCAGAGTCAGAACCAACAGAAGCAACTGATCACGCATGCCTATGTACTAGGTTATGAGGTAGGTATGTTTATATACATATCATATATTTCTCACAACAACCTACAAGGGAGGTATTATTATCTCAATGAGAAATAGTGAGAAAACTGAATCTCAGATAAAGTAACTTTGCCATGCTCACACAGCAAATTTGCAGCTGAGCTTCAACTAAAATAGAAAAGATTAATGACAAAGCCCAAGCTATTAATCATTCCACTATAATGCATGAAAAGAAATCTGTGAATTTTTGCATTTTTGGACTGAAGAAATTAAGAGATGAATGTTTGAAAATGATTTCTGGACTTTTGAATATGAACATAGAGCCATGTGATAAATCCACCACATAGAAGAACCACACCTTTGAAAATAACAATACTGTGACCCTAATAGCAGATGCTGCCCAGACAGAGAGCCCTCCTGGGATGGTAGAATATAAAAAAAACATACATAAGGGAGAATTTTATGTGCTTGTTCTCTATTGTCCTGTACACCTTTTTCTGCTTAGTATATGACAGACTCCTCAAGTCGTAAGAGTTGAATTTTTTTTACTGTGAATTAAATGTATATATCATTGTGCAGTGTGAAGGCAACCTGCCATTCATTATCAAGTGTGGTTTTCACAGAAACTCTGTGAGCCTGACTGGGCAAGTAATAGAACTATCTGCCTTCCTTAAATGCAACCCAATGTTGCAAAGTCAGGAGCAGCCCTGAATCAGTGAATTAAATGTGAGAGGGTGATGTTCTCCTCAACTGACCTGGGTTCTCAGAAATAGAGGCTATGGTATTTCACACTGTCTGAACCCTGATGTGTTCTCTTGCTTCTTTTTTTTTTTTTTGTCATTGTGCATATCTTTTCTAATTTCTCCTCTATCCAATCTTTAAGATATTTTACATATTTTAAATTCATTCTTTCTCTATATTTTATGTTTCTATGCACCCATAAACTTTTGGAAAACAGGTTGAGTGCTGGCTGTTGGTTTGGAGATGAATGCTAGCTAATCCCCAATGAAAAATGTGTTGTAAAGCCATAGGTGCCTTCTCACTGGAAGTCTAATGGTCTTGTCTACTCTAAGTTTTTAAGTAAGACACTTTCCCTTAAGTGTATTTAAACTATTGAAAAAGATGATGGGGAGAATCAAGAATAATATAGATGGCATGACTTTAATACAGCCTTGGACTATTAATGCCTGTATGATCAGTTGCTCAGTCGTGTCTGACTCTTTGTGACCCTATGCACTTTTGCCTGCCAGACTTCTCTATTCATGGGATTTCCCAGGCAAGAATGCTAAAGTGGGTTGCCATTTCCTCTTCCAGTGGATCTTCCCAACCCAAGGATCAAACCCGGGTCTCCTGCATCTCCTGCACTGGCAGGCAGATACTTTACTACTGAACCACCCATAACCTTTCAATCGAGAACTATCTTTTGACTTTCTATGTGTCTGGGTATATACCATGAACTATATACATGTGAATAATGGTGCTTGTTTGTGTGCTGAATCACTTCAGTCTTGTCCAACTCTTTGCAACCCTGTGGACTGTAGCATGCCATGCCCCTTTGTCCATGGGATTCTCCAGACAAAAATACTGGAGTGGGTTGCCCTGCCCTCTTCCAGGGGATATTCTTGAGCCAGGAATTGAACTTGTGTCTTGTTTCTCCTGCACTGCAGGCAGACTCTACCCACTGAGCCACCTGGGTAGCCTGTGAATAATGGTAGTTAATATTAAAGAGCATTTTCATATTATGTAATTCTAGATATTTCCCCAAATTTGTATATATCTTTCTTCTCTATTTCAGTAATTCTCCTAGAGCCAGGTAAGTATCTTTGCCCTTGGAGCAGCTTACCCACCAGGTATTGCTGACAGTAGTTATCTTCTATACTTGAATCGCTAGAACACATCTCCTCTGCTACCCCCCAATCATCAAAATATCACTATTCAATTGACATATTGTATTCTGCATTAGACAGTATTTATTATGTTCATAGTTCATAGTTTTTTTTTCCAACTGTTTTCTCAGGTATTTGATTTACAAGAGTTAGCAAAAGACTCACTATGAAAGTTCAGATCAGTTCAGTTCGCTCAGTCGTGTCTGACTCGTTGTGACCCCATGAACCGCAGCACGCCAGGCCTCCCTGTCTATCATCAACTCCCAGAGTCCACCCAAACCCATGTCCATTGAGGCGGTGATGCCATCCAACCGTCTTATCCTCTGTTGTCCCCTTCTCCTCCTGCCCTCAATCTTTCCAGGCATCAGGGTCTTTTCCAATGAGTCAGCTCTTCGCATCAGGTGGCCAAAGTATTGGGGTTTCAGCTCCAACATCAGTCCTTCCAATGAACACTCAGGACTGATCTCCTTTAGAATGGACTGGTTGGATCTCCTTGCAGTCCAAGGGACTCTCAAGAGTCTTCTCCAACACCACATTTCAAAAGCATCAATTTTTCGGCACTCAGCTTTCTTCACAGTCCAACTCTCACATCCATACATGACCACTGGAAAAACCATAGCCTTGACTAGACAGACATTTGTTGGCAAAGTAATGTCTCTCTTTTTTAATATGCTGTCTAGGTTGGTCATAACTTTCCTTCCAAAGAGTAAGCGTCTTATAATTTCATGGCTGCAGTCACCATCTGCAGTGATTTTGGAGCCCAGAAAAACAAAGTCAGCCACTGTTTCCCCTGTTTCCCCATCTATTTGCCATGAAGTGATGGGACCAGATGCCGTGATCTTAGTTTTCTGAATGTTGAGCTTTAAGCCAACTTTTTCACTCTCCTCTTTCATTTTCATCGAGAGGCTCTTTAGTTCCTCTTTACTTTCTGCCGTAAGGGTGGTGTCATCTGCATATCTGAAGTTATTGATAATTCTCCCTGCATTCTTGATTCCAACTTGTGCTTCTTCCAGCCCAGCATTTCTTATGATGTACTCTGCATATAAGTTAAACAAGCAGGGTGACAATATACAGCCTGGACATACTCCTTTTCCTATTTGGAACCAGTCTGTTGTTCCATGTCCAGTTCTAACTGTTGCTTCCTGACCTGCATATAGGTTTCTCAAGAGGCAGTTCAGGTTGTCTTGTATTTCCATATCTTTCAGAATTTTCCGCAGTTTATTGTGATCCACACAGTCAAAGGCTTTGGCATAGTTAATAAAGCAGAAATAGATGTTTTTCTGGAACTCTCTTGCTTTTTTGATGATCCAGTGGATGTTGGCAATTTGATCTCTGGTTCCTCTGCCTTTTCTAAATTCAGCCTGAACATCTGGAAGTTCATGGTTCGTGTAGTTCTGCAGCCTGTCTTGGAGAATTTTAAGCATCACGTAACTAGCGTGTGAGATGAGTGCAACTGTGCGGTAGTTTGAGCATTCTTTGGCATTGCCTTTCTTTGGGATTGGGATGAAAACTGACCTTTTCCAGTCCTGTGGCCACTGCTGAGTTTTCCAAATTCGCTGGCATATTGAGTGCAGCACTTTCACAGCATCATCTTTCAGGGTTTGTAATAGCTCAACTGAAATTCTATTACCTCCACTAGCTTTGTTCGTAGTGATGCTACTGAAGGCCCACTTGACTTCACATTCCAGGATGTCTGGCTCTCGGTGAGTGATCACACCATCATGCTTATCTCGGTTGTGAAGCTCTTTTTGTACAGTTCTTCTGTGTATTCTTGCCACCACTTCTTAATATCTACTGCTTCTGTTAGGTCCCTACCATATCTGTCCTTCATTTAGCCCATCTTTGCTTGAAATGTTCCTTTGGTATCTCTACTTTTCTTGAAGACTTCTCTAGTCTTTCCCATTCTATTGTTTTCCTCTATTTCTTTGCATTGATCACTGAGGAAGGCTTTCTTATTTCTCCCTGCTATTCTTTGGAACTCTGCATTTAAATGGGTATATCTTTCCTTTTCTCCGTTGCTTTTCACTTCCCTTCTTTTCACAGTTATTTCTAAGGCCTCCTTAGACAGCCATTTTGCTTTTTCACATTTATTTTTCTTGGGGATGATCTTGCTCCCTGTCTCCTGAATAATGTCACAAACCTCCGCCCGTAGTTCATCAGGCACTCTGTCTATCCAATCTAGTCCCTAAGTCTATTTCTCACTTCCACTGTATAGTCATAGGGATTTGATTTAGGTCATACCTGAATGGTCTAGTGGTTTTCTCCACTTTCTTCAATCAGTTGAATCTGGCAATAAGAAGTTCATATTCTGAGCCACAGTCAGTTCCCGGTCTTGTTTTTGCTGACTGTATAGAGCTTCTCCATATTTGGCTGCAAAGAGTATAATCAGTCTGATTTTGGTGTTGACCATCTGGTGATGTCCATGTGTAGTCTTCTCTTGTGTTGTTGGAAAAGGGTGTTTGCTATGACCAGTGCATTTTCTTGGCAGATCTGTATTATCCTTTGCCCTGCTTCATTCTGTACTCCAAGGCCAAATTTGCTTGTTACTTCAGGTGTTTCTTAACTTCCTACTTTTGCATTCCAGTCTTCTATAATGAAAAGGGCACCATTTTTTGGTGTTATTTATAGAAGGTCTTGTAGGTCTTATTAGAACTGTTCAGCTTCAGCTTCTTCAGTGTTACTGGTCAGGGCATAGATTTGGATTACCGTGATATTGAATGGTTTGCCTTGGAAATGAACAGATTATTCTGTCATTTTTGAGATTGCATCCAAGTACTGCATTTTGGACTCTTTCGTTGACTATTATGGCTACTACATTTCTTCTAAGGGATTCCTGCCCACAGTACTAGATATAATGGTCATCTGAGTTAAATTCACCCATTCCAGTCCATCTTAGTTCGATGATTCCTAGAATGTTGATGTCCACTCTTGTCATCTCCTGTTTGACCACTTCCAATTTGCCTTGATTCATGGACCTAACATTCCAGGTTCCTATGCAATATTGCTCTTTATTAAGAGCATCAAACCTTGCTTCTATCTTGTAAGGCATCGAACCTTGCTTCTATCACCAGTCCCATCCGCAACTGGGTGTTGTTTTTGCTTTGGCTCCACCCCTTCATTCTTTCTGGAGTTATTTCTCCACTGATCTCCAATAACATATTGGGCACCTACTGACCTGGGGAGTTCCTCTTTCAGTGTCCTCTCTTTTTGCCTTTTCATACTGTTCGTGGGGTTCTCAAGGCAAGATTTCTGAAGTGGTTTGCCATTCCCTTGTCCAGTGGACCACATTCTTTCAGACCTCTCCACCATGACGCATCCATCTTGGGTGGCTCCACACGGCATGGCTTAGTTTCATTGAGTTAGACAAGGCTGTGGTCCCTGTCACAGATTGGCCTGTTGTCTGTGATTGTGTTTTCGGTCTGTCTGCCCTCTGATGCCCTCTCTCAGTGCCTACCTTTTTACTTGGATTTCCCTTACTTTGTGTGTGGGGTATCTCTTCACGGCTGCTCCAGCAAAGCGCAGCCACTGCTCCTTACCTAGGATGTGGGGTAGCTCCTTTCAGCCGCGCCTCTGTGCCATGGCAGCCGCTGCGACTATGAGGGTAAAATTCAATAAAATCTGTAATAATTAATTGGGATTTTAATGGATTTCCATGGTGGTTCAGAGGGGAAAGCATCTGCCTACAATGCAGGAGACCCAGGTTCAATCCCTGGGTCAGGAAGATCCCCTGAAGAAGAAAATCACAACCCACTCCAGTACTCTTGCCTGGAAAATCCCATGGACAGAGGAGCCTGGTAGGTTACAGTCCATGGGGTCACAAAGAGGTGGACATGACTGAGAGACTTCACTTTAGTTATCCTTTGAAGATAATAAAATTTAGGAAGACCAAAAGAATAGCCTCCTTGGAAACACCATCTTAATTGTTTTACAGTTGTAATGACCAGTTGCATAACCAGAAAAAGATGAAGAACCCAGACCACAAACATAACAGGACTCAATAACCACTTTCCCAAATATAATTTACCATTGTATTAGTCAAATAATCTTTAATTGTTTTTAGGTAATATTTATTTATTATTAGGTAGATACATGGGGTCGCACAGAGTCGGACATGACTGACGTGACTTAGCAGCAGCAGCAGATACATAATTTAATGTTAATAATGTGTAGTGTATGAGTACCTTTGGTTAGTTTTGATTTTCACCAAGAATTATGTTTTTTTTTTTGTTGTTGTTGTTGTTTATTTGATCATTTTCTCTAGAGTCTGTCTTTCTAGAATAAGAATCAAGAGACACAGCTTTTGGTTTCCAGTTCCCCCAGTTATGTGAACCTGGATGTGGCCTTGTGTTTTTCATGTGAATGATAACCATCTTGGACAAAATGGCCCACGTATAATTCCACGACAGCTTTTCATTTCATCGCACTGAGAACATGTGCTTTTCGTCACCAAAACCTTGGACCTTTTTCAATACTTACTGAGTTTCTTGTCTTCCCCCCATCCTGTGCCTCCGCTACCTTCCTCTGTATGTCTATCCCATACATCTTATCCCCTGGTGACTCTCTCCAACTTGATGAGCAGCAGAAATTGGTTGTTCCCTGCACCCTACTCCAAGCCTCAGGTTTCTGGTAACAGAAAGTGTGCACCTTGAGACTATGGACCATTGGATTTGGAGATGATAGTGTAGTCAATATATGTAGATGAGAATAGAAAGACATTCATGCCAATGATGCTGACCCAGAATTGGAGTCAGAATATAGTGACAGACTCAGTCAGTTGTGCAGTCTATGATGAATGAGGGCACCAGTCAGATGGCCCTTTGAGTGAGAAGGTCTGGAGTTGTACCTCAAAAAATGAAAGATATCAGTATACCTGTTCTACTGCATTTCATTAAGTCCTAAATAAATTAACCTCTAGCAGATGTTTTCAGGGACTGCTCTATTCTAGAAGGAGTGATTGAGATGGGTGTCTGCACACAGAAAAACATAACACCATTGTTTGCTTACCCTCCACCTCACATATAATTACTATATGTATTAAAGAACTAACTAACTTTGTATATTATGATTTAAGATCAAGAAGGAATCTCATCTGCCCTCCTATGATGGGACTTAGTGTTTGATATTCCTCATATTTTATAATTATAAATCAATAATATACAAATTGCCTTGAAGATAAAATACATGACTAGATTTCAAAGTACAATTAAGCAGGATAATATCAGCTATTGGAATAGGTTATCATGCAAGTGATACTGAATACTTTTAAGTGTAAGGGGGTATCGGTGAATATAAGAGATGACATTAAGGGAAAGCTGAGACTTAACATCTCAACTATTCTAAGTGCTGACTTCAATACCTTCACATGTATGAACAGAAAAATGCTTTCAGATATATTTTACATCATCTGTGGCTGCTTTAGATATATACCTCAGCAGAAATTTCAGAAATTCCCCAAATATACATTTATTAGGTCTAGAGAAAGCCTTTCACACCTAGCTGCTGTAAGCTCCATTATGAAAGTCTTACTAGGTTTGAATCCAGTTTAGGGATTTTGTAGTCATGAAAAATTGTGTGGAAACTAGAGGCACCCAGAATAGCCATGGCCAGGATAAAATGTGATGGAAACAGTGGTTTTTTTTATTTCTTATTGAAGTCCACATGCTTCCCCTGTTTTACTACACTTGTGGGATCTCCAGTTTTACATACCGCATTCTCATTATTTTGTCTCAATCTACAGCTTATCCTGACATAGGGATAAAAGACAGGAGACTATCAATTCATGTCTCATGTAACTTTCAAGCCAGGTGACAATCGACCAATCAATCATGCTTTCCTCTCATCACTACTTTTTGTCAGTGAATTTTGAGAAAATTGGATTATGAGAATATATATAAAAACATGATGGAATATTTTGGAAATGAGAAATAGTATCAGAGTGAACTTAAAAAAATATTAAAAAAATAATCTTTACTTATTGGCTATGTCAGATCTTAGTTCCAGCACGTGGGGACTTTGATGCATTATGTGGGATCTTTTGTTGAGATGCATGGACTCTATAGCTGTGACTGCAGAGCATTGGCTCAGTTGCTCCAAGGTTTGTGGGATCTTAGTTCCCCAAGCAGGGGTCAAACCCCTGTTCCCTGCATGGCATGGTGTACTTCTAACCAGAGGACCACCAGGGAAGTCCCCAGAAGTGATATAAACAGCTGATGAATGTCATGGACACGTTGGAATCTTTTGTATTTGCCGACTCTGTTAATTTAAGAACAGAATGTTGAAGTGAGAGTATTTGTGATGATAGGTTTGAAGTACATGCAGCTCAAACATTGTGATGACACTATGTTATTGTCTTTTTGTTTATATATTTGAGGAATTGGATAATTATATACTTTTCATTCATTATGAGAATACTGAAATCTGAAATTATCATCTCCATAATCAGACTTTCCTCTTCCTTTTCATATTTATCAATATTTCAGCGGCAGCCCTGTTGGCTGGATCGATGGATGGAGGGAATCACTCGGTGGTGTCTGAGTTTGTGTTTCTGGGACTCACTCATTCATGGGAGTTCCAGCTGCTCCTCCTGGTGTTCTCCTCTGTGCTCTATGTGGCAAGCATGACTGGAAACATCCTCATTGTGTTTTCTGTGACCACTGATCCTCACTTACATTCCCCCATGTACTTCCTACTGGCCAGCCTCTCCTTCATTGACTTGGGAGCCTGCTCTGTCACTTCTCCCAAGATGATCCATGACCTTTTCAGAAAGCGTAAGGTCATTTCCTTTGGAGGCTGCATTGCTCAGATCTTCTTCATCCATGTCATCGGTGGGGTGGAGATGGTGCTGCTCATAGCCATGGCCTTTGACAGATATGTTGCCATATGTAAGCCTCTCCACTATCTGAGCATCATGAGCCCAAGGATGTGCATTTTGTTTCTGGCTGCTGCCTGGGCCCTTGGTGTCAGCCACTCCCTGTTCCAGCTAGCATTTATTGTGAATTTGCCCTTCTGCGGTCCTAATGTACTGGACAGCTTTTACTGTGATCTTCCTCGGCTCCTCAGACTGGCCTGTACAGATGCTTACAGACTTCAGTTCATGGTCACTGTGAATAGCGGGTTTATCTGTGTTAGTTCCTTCTTCATACTCATCTCCTATGTCTTCATCCTGGTAACTGTTTGGAAACGCTCCTCGGGTGGTTCACCCAAGGCCCTCTCCACTTTGTCAGCTCACATCACTGTGGTTCTTTTGTTCTTTGGTCCAACCATGTTTATCTATACATGGCCGCACCCCAGTTCCCAAATGGACAAGTTTCTTGCTCTTTCTGATGCTGTTCTCACTCCTTTTTTAAATCCAGTCATCTACACATTCAGGAACAAAGAGATGAAGGTAGCAATGAAGAGAGCTTTCAGACCATTCGTGATTTTTAGAAAGATTTCATAAATGATATTAAAATGATTTTATCCTGATCATTATGTTGCCTGTATCTGGTATTATGAAATTAGCTCTTTCTAGTTCATTAGCTCATAAGTAGGGTGTTACCACACTCTATAAGATTGCTTGTCTTCCCTAAAGAGAATAAACATTTAGACAAATAAAACCTTAATTAAAAATTTATGTTTATTTATATGGGATTACACACATATGTTCTAATTATAATCATTTCTTTCTAGCTAGTTTCTTTACTTCTCTTTTCTTTCTAGATCTTAAACTGATAATTGTTTCAATTTGTCCATATATTTACTCATAATCTGCATCTTGAAGTAACCAAGATGCTAATTATTCCATTGATAATCTCTACATTTACCAAGAATGGGTCTTTTTCAAAGTATCTGATTTCAGACTAAGGAAATATCAGTCTCTCTGGCCTCCTTGTCTTCTGCCTCTTTTCTCACTACTCTCTCTTAATTACCAATATTTTTTATTGGTGACATAAACCCTGTTGGGAAGATTTTTGAAAGCCTAAACAAATGACACTACTGGTTTCCTACTGTTCACATATAGGTATATTCATGAACCAATTATTCATTCTTTTATCTGTCTCCTAAAACTATTTATTTCTCTTTATATATGGCATTGTATTTATTCTGTATCTGGAATTGTTTCTAAGAATACATTGAAGCACCCCAAGATGTATGGCCTGGAGGAGATATAATTAGAGAGAGATATGATTCTAATATTCTCAATGCAAATTTATGGAACTTTTTGTAGTGCACTGTAAAAATCCAACATGAGTTTCCAGTGCTTGCCAAATGTCATAAGTCCAATATAGCCTATTTTTTCCATTTGTGTGCTGTGTGCTAAGTCACTCAGTTATGCCCAATTCTTTGTGACCCCATGGACTGTTTAACCTGCCAGGCTCCTCTGTCCTTGGGATTCTTCAGGCAAGAATACTGGAGTGGATTTCCATGCCCTCCTCCAGGGGATCTTCCTGACCCAGGGTTCGAACCCACGTTTCTTAAGTCTCCTGCATTGGCAGACAGGTTCTTTATCACTAGAACCACATGAGAAGCCCCAACATCCAGTCCAGATTCCTTCAAACCTACTCTGTACACAGGGATCCAAGTGATAGTCATAAATATCTAGTCTGTTCATATCACCCTCCTTGGAGGAAGATTTTAAATTTTTCTTGTCTTTTCATTTTCCTAGAAACAGTATCCCACTACTTATCTCAGCCTTATCCTGTATAAATCTCTCCTCATTTTCTCTCAGTGTAGTTCCAGGTTTCACTCCCAGTGCCCTCTCTGGCCTCAAGGGAAAGCAAGGATTGTTCCCCTTTCAGGGATTCTTTCGTCTTCCGTTCTTAGTCAACATCTATTTATCATTTAGATTTTAGCTCCAGTTGCTTCTTCAGGAAATCTTTACTGACTTTGTTGCTTATATCAAATCCTTCTATTACAATATGACAGTGTAATTTTCATGTTTGCAACTTTGCATTTGTTTCTGTGGTTGTTTAACTAATATCTGCCTCTGGCTTTAGTATATAAAACCTCAAGATGGGGGAACTATCAGTCATTTGCACTGGGCACAGTCTTGGCAATGGGGTAGTCAATAAATATTAGGATAAGTAAATGAATTAATTTTATGCATTCCTTTTGAATACTTTTAGTGTATTAAAATTTCTCTCTATATGATGTTTTATTTCTTTGTGTGTGTGTTTTCTTTTAATAACTTTGAAAGTTTATACTTAGTTTTAATTACTCATTGTATATAACATAGGTAATGCTGTAATTTTGTGTTACCTCAAAGATAATACCCATTGACTCCTTACTGTGGGCTTTTGTAGCTCAGATTGTAAAGAATCTACCTGCAATGCCGGAGACCCAGGTTCAGTCACTGGGTTGGAAAGAAGGAAATGGAGAAGGAAATGGCTCCTCACTATAGTAGAAATTAGTATACATGCTTTTTATCTTTTACCCACCCACCTATCCTTTTCCATTTCATCACTCAATTTTATTTGATTTCTTAATTCTTAGTTCTTTTAATCATTGCCTCTATACTTTAAGATAATAATTATTCACCTTTAAAGTAATTTTGAATCCCTTCTACTGTGAAAGATAAAGAAATCAGAATATTTCAGTAGAAATATTTATGTTTTTAATTTTTTTTACTAATATAATTATTCTTTTTTAAAATATACTTTCTAGGTTTATTGATATATAACTGACATGTAACTAATTACTCTTTATAGTGTCATAGTTTTTAACATTTGTATTCTGTTCTTTAACCATAGTCTTCAGGATTCCCAGGACTGTTTAATATTAAACTTCATAATTTACTATTACCATGTTATATCTGTTCATTTTTTGAATAGTGAAGTTTATTCTCTATTTTCTTCAGTAAGGCCTCATGAGAACTCTGTTTCCTAAGCTTTATTTTTTTTTTTTGAAGTTTCTTTATTTTGTGCACACGAGGTTTGATAACCAGTTGGATTTGCCTTGATGTGACCCATGCTATATTTTTCCCCCCTGGTTTCTGAGAAGCCCTTTAGTCTGTAAATTCAATGCATCTTTTGTTTTGGAGAAGTTTTCTTTTGCTTTATTTTGAATAATTTCTATACTAAACATTATGAACTCTTTTTAAGAAACACTAATTTTTAATTTGTTGGATATTATTTTAATCTATATTTTTCTTTACTCTTTTAAACTCCATTCTTCTTTTTAGAATATTTAAACTTCCACTTTTTTCTTCTGTTCAGTTCAGTTCAGTCACTTAGTCGTGTCCGACTCTTTGCAACCCCATCAACTTCAGCATGCCAGGCCTCCCTGTCCATCACCAACTCCTGGAGTTCACCCAAACTCATGTCCATCGAGTCGGTGATGCCATCCAGCCATCTCATCCTCTGTTGTCCCCTTCTCCTCCTGCCCCCAATCCCTCCCAGAGTCTTTTCCAATGAGTCTGTTAGTGATCCTCATTTCTGTCACACTTTCATTTTGTTATTTACTTCTTGAAATTTCCAGTTTATTTTTTGTCATTTCATATTTTCTGTCATTTATTTAATTTGACTCATATTTTCTAAGTGTCATTTCAGAAAGAAGATATCTTTACATTTTCATTGATAATTTGCTTATAATTTTCACTACTTCATGGCATAATCTTCTATTATGTGTTTGCTGTTTATCTTATGTCATTTTCCCTTTTCTTTCTTATTGAAGTATATTCACACAGGTCATCATTATTTTATAATAGAATCATTATGCTATGAAATATAATTTTATCATCATTAATCTATTAATACACTAGATATTTGAAAGGGTATCCTGAAGGAGGAGGAGGTACGGGTGATTGTGATATATGATAGAAGGCAATTGAATTTTGGAATGTTGTTTTCAAAAAATATCTCTCAAGATAAATCCACACACCCATGGACACCTTATCTTTGACAAATAAGGCAAGAATATACATTGGATTAAAGACATACATTGGATTAAAGACAATCTCTTTGACAAGTGGTGCTGGGAAAACTGGTCAACCACTTGTAAAAGAATGAAACTAGAACATTTTCTAACACCATACACAAAAATAAACTCAAAATAGATTAAAGATCTAAACATAAGACCAGAAACTATAAAACTTCTAGAGGAGAACATAGGCAAAACACTCTCCAACATAAATCACAGCAGAATCCTCTATGATCCACCTCCCAGAATACTGGAAATAAAAGCAAAAATAAACAAATGGGATCTAATTAAAATTAAAAGCTTCTGCATAACAAAGGAAACTGTAAGCAAGGTGAAAAGACAGCCTTCGGAATGGGAGAAAATAATAGCAAATGAAGCAACTGACAAACAACTAATCTCACAAATATACAAGCAACTTATGCAGCTCAATTCCAGGAAACTAAATGACCCAATCAAGAAATGGGCCAAAGAACTAAATAGACATTTCTCCAAAGAAGACATACAGATGGCTAACAAACACATGAAAAGATGCTTAACATCACTCATTATCAGAGAAATGCAAATCAAGACCACAATGAGGTACCATTTCATGCCAGTCAGAATGGCTGCGATCCAAAAGTCTGCAAGCAATAAATGCTGGAGAGGGTGTGGAGAAAAGGGAACCCTCTTACACTGTTGAGAATGCAAACTAGTACAGCCACTGTGGAGAACAGCGTGGAGAGTCCTTAAAAACCTGGAAATAGAACTGCCTTATAACCCAGCAGTCCCACTGCTGAGCATACACACTGAGGAAACCAGAATTGAAGTAGATGCGTGTACCCCAGTGTTCATTGCAGCACTGTTTATAATAGCCAGGACATGGAAACAACCTAGATGTCCATCAGCAGATGAATGGATAAGAAAGCTGTGGTACATATACACAATGGAGTATTACTCAGCCATTAAAAAGAATACATTTGAATCAGTTCTAATGAGATGGATGAAACTGGAGCCGATTATACAGAGTGAAATGAGCCAGAAAGAAAAACACCAATACAGTATACTAACACATATATATGGAATTTAGAGAGATGGTAATGATAACCCTGTATGTGAGACAGCAAAGGAGACACAGATGTATAGAACGGACTTTTGGACTCTGAGGGAGAGGGAGAGGGTGGGATGATTTGGGAGAATGGCACTGAAACATGTATACTATCATGTAAGAAACGAATTGCCAGTCTAGGTTCGATACAGGATACAGGATGCTTGGGGCTGGTGCACTGGGATGACCAGAGAGATGATATGGGGAGGGAGGTTCAGGATTGGAAACTCATGTACACCCGCGGCAGATTCATGTCAATGTATGGCAAAACCAATATAGTATTGTAAAGTAAAAAATAAAAATAATTAATAAAAAATAAAGAGCACAGAAAAATAAAATAAAAAAATAAAAAATAAAAATAAATAAAAAAGATGGAAAAAATAAATACCTCTCATTTGTTAGTATGACTCAAGCCTGGGCTGCTGGTCTAACTAACTGACTCAGAGTGGAGTCATATTTGTTAATAAATATCATATATCTTATGATTTGTCTGTTTCTTCTCATTATGTAATGGCAACTGTCAGCATTCTGGATGCTTTCCCCCACTCCTTGCCATGCTATACACATGGCCTAACTATTTCAAAGGTGCTGTATCTGTATCTTTCTCTTTAAGTTCCATTACCCCATCACTTTCTAATGTGAGGGTTCACACATTCTGATGTAGCTATTCAAAATGAAGATCACTGGTTTTATTCTCAACATAGCTACCTCTTTTTGAGACTACTGAACTTCCTGACTGATTCAAGATCTTTACAGGCATGCATTTTCTTTTGGTGTTCATTCTTGTCCTATTTCAATTTTTATGGCATGTAGTTTTACTTTACATGTCATGCCTTGGAATTATAGGTAGATTTCCTGGTTTTTGTAAGAATGGAGTTCACATTTATATTTCATCTCATTATTTAAAGAAAGAGAGGGAGAAGCATCTCAAGACTGGAATCTTAGACTGAAACTCTGAATTTATTTACATAATTGAGGTTGACCTACAGTTTTGTCTGTTATGCATGCCTGAAATTTGGATTCAAGATCCTGTGCTTCATGAATGTGTTAGGTAATATTAATTTTTCTATAATTTAAGAAACAAAGAGAAGAAAAAATTGTGAAAGTCCTAAATTCATATATAGCTCAACCTTATAATATCTGTATAATATCAATAATTTTTCTGAGATTATGTGGTAACAATTATATCTACTTCACAATATGGTTCTGGGGCTTCAATAGAATATATATTAACATATTTTTTTGAAGTCAATTTAAATCTCATTTCCTTATATATTCTCTTCACTTTCTTTTTCATGGAATATTGTGTGGTTTTATTTCTGTGTAATATTATTCATACTTTTTAATATATTCTGTGTTTAAGTTGAATATTATTGTGATAATCAACATTTTAAAGGACAATTTAAAATGTTACTCTGGAATTCAACTTTAATCATCATAAAGTAAATATTTAAAGTAGCTTTAAAAGATGGTCAGTACTTGTTTATCATAAGAAACCTAAATGTCTCATTTCTTGTCATTAACAGCTTCTCTGCTTGGCTGCAGTGGGAAACCAAAATGACTGTAGGTGATAATTCCCAGATCTCTGCAGCACCACTTGGTCACTAACCCCTGGGGTTATAATTAGCTGTTGCTCTGACTGTTTATATAACTATTTTTGTGTGTCTGTAATGATACTGCATAGGATCTGGTTGATTTTGGGAGAACTATATCTATGTTAATTCTTTTTTTTCCCCACTGTTTTAAACTTCTGCTTTATTTATTTTATTTTTTTATGTCCATCTTTTTAAAAAAATATAAATTTATTTATTTTAATTGGAGGTTAATTACTTTACAATATTATATTTTTTTCAGGATGGGGAACACATATATATGAATTCTTAATGATGCTGTTCTCTTAGTTCCCTTGACAAAACAGGTAGGTGGGAAGGACAAAAGTAAAATCCATAGTAAGAAAATTACTGAGCCAAGGTTCTTGTTCCAGGAATGCAAAAACTGAGTTTTCCTCAGCGTGTGGTGATGTTAAACTTCTCTGTGGCAGTTTTTGGCTGGCTGAGAGAAGGAGAATGGATCAAGAATTAGGCTCATGAAGAAGACTCACATGTATGCAGAGTTAGGGTATGAGTAAGAGGAAGTACACACCAACACTTCAAAGAATGATAATAAAGTCGTAGAAGAATACCACGGAAGACTCAATTTATTGTATGACTACAAGTTTCCCAAGTGATTGTCCTCATTTTAAAATATTTAGTGTTTTGGTCTCATGTGCTTTTCTTTCTGGCCTGTGGCTTATGGTCAGTCTTGACTGTCTGGTTGTACTGTCCAATGACCAGAAACCTTTTACACCTTTGTAACCTCCTTCTTCACTTGCCATTTCACTTTTCAGTCCTTTTCACCCTAATAGTTAAAGTGTTTTTTTTGGTTGATTTCAAGCTGCTGAGCATTGCTGGTGTGTGTTACAACAGAGTAGCTTGTAAGTTCTCTGCAATCTTTGTTATCCAGCCCCTAATGGGCACCTTTCTTTCATTAACTCTATCTTAAACAACTCTATCACATCTATTATATTATTCATACCTTAATTAACCTATTTGATGTTTATAATGTGTACCTATGAAATAATAGGCTGAAATCATCTGGTTGCAAAGTAGAAACTTATGTCAGATGGTGCCTCAGTTTTCTTATGTTACTTCTCCTTTTATCACCCCCCTCTTTCTTCGCTGTCACAGCATTTCTCAACTCCCTCCTTTTGTTCTGTTTTCATCCTTCGTTCTTGATTCACTCTTGTGTTTTGGCTTCCCTGGTTCACAGCCGATTGTCCTCCTATCTCCATGACTGTTCTGCATAGCTCATTGGCGCCTTTGCTTCCTTCACACTGTCAGTGTGATGTTCTACGTGGTGGGATCTTTGCTTTATTTCCTTTTTACTTTTTTCCTCTATACTCTTTCCCTCAGAAAACTTACTCACTTACACATTCATGTATTACAGTTACATGGATTACCATACAGTTATGTCTTGAATCTATGCTTCTTGCCATGTATCCTGTCTGATATCCCAACCAGGACATCTCACTGATAGCATTTCTCGACTCCCTCCTTTTCTGCTTTCATCCTTTGTTCTTGATTCACTCTGTGTTTTGGCTTCTCTGGCTCACGGCCGATTGTCCTCCTATCTCCATGACTGTTCTGTCTAACTCATTGGCTCCTTTGCTTCCTTTCACACTGTCAGCGTGCCATGTGAAACTGTCACTTGCTTAATGTAAATGTGATAATCTCTTTTCTCCATCATCACAAATTCCATGTCCAGCTATCTTCTTTTTAAAAATGAATCCATGACTATTCTATTCATGCATACGTCTTGGTGTCATCTTTGACTTCTCTCTCTTTCATGTTCACATCAACTTTAATCAGTCACCGATTCCTCGGGTTTTTACTTCCCAGTATTTCTGTCTGCTATATTTATATTCTTATAGATAAAACTGTGTAGTCCTGATGCTTCTCCATGGCCTTCCTGATCTGTCTCTTTCATCATTTTCTTAAGGGATTCCCTACCTCCATTGTTTTTTTTAACCTTTGATTGACCTATTCCAGTTATGGTTGGAGTATTTTCCCTAATGACTGACCTAATCATCAGTTCCTTGCTCCCAATCCTTCGTTGTCTCTCTACACTTATGTAATAATTCTTAAATAGGTTAGTTCTCAGTGTCGGGCAGAAACTAAGCTTTACCAGTTTTCTCCTCTTCTCCAAAGCAACATTTGTGCTGTAGACAAACTGCATGCTTCACTGTTAATGAATACCAAACTTACCTACTTTTAATGTTTCGTTGTTGTTGTTCAGTTGCTAAGTTGTGTTTGACTCTTGCCACCCTGTGTACTGCAGTACACCAAGCTTCCCTGTCCTTTACTATCTCCCGGGTGCTCAAATCCATGTCCATTGAGTTGGTGATGCTATCTAACCATCTCATTGTCTGCCACCCTCTTCTCCTTTTGACGTAAATCTTTCAGCATTGAGGTCTTTTTCAGTGTCACCTCTTCGAATCAGGTGATCAAAGTATTGGAGCTTCAACTTCAGCATGAGTCCTTCCAATGAATATTCAGGGTTTATTTCCTTTAGGATTGACTGGTTTGATCTTGCAATCCAAGGGGCCATCTTCTTTAAATGAAATTTTAGTTCCTATGTTTGTGTATTATGATATTTACCATCTCTAAAGCTATACACAAATATCACATTTGCTGTGCTGCCTTTTGTCATCACTGTAGTTACTTTCCCCACTCTTCTTATATATTAGAGAATCTGTTCCATGTCTGTGACCTCATCACACAATGATGTATATTTATATACACGTTAGATAAGGATCAAACTTGTACAACATTCAGAGAAAGCAAATCCATTTAACTTAGCAAATAAATAAGTGAGAAATTAAGAATGATAATAAAACATAAGACTTTGGTCTTAAGTAAACATCCGACTTTATAATGAGCCTAAACAACCTCTGTTTTCTCAAATTGCATAGTTAAATTGGAGGTCAAAACTAAAGAATTCAATATGCCTAACTCCGGGAGTTGGTGATGGACAGGGAGGCCTGGTGTGCTGCAATTCATGGGGATGCAAAGAGTCGGACACGACTGAGCGACTGAACTGAACTGAATTGAAAAAGGCAGTTTGGAGAATATTGTATTTTCCTGAACAACTGGTACTGTATAGTTTGGCTTCCTTGCCTCAGCTCAATACTTATCTGCTCCTGGATGGACACAGCCTTTAGAAATCCCTCAAAACACCTGCCCTTCTCCTTTTTTCCTTCTTGACTCACTTTTATCCTTAAACATTAAAGAAATATCCAGTATTGTCTGAAGTGGTCAGGAAAAACTTAACTTTTTTGAGGTGAGGAATTGAACTTTATGATTTGGATTATAGGGATGGCAGTAGTGAAAGGGTCACAGCCTAAGCAGAGCACTAAGCTTCTTCCTGCATCCCCCAGGCAGTCTTAGGTTAATATCTCTCCTGAAGAGTACACTTATTTGGGAAATATACTTAAGTGATTGGATACAAGTGTAGACATAAAAATTTATAAAACAAGGTCTAGGTTCAATACATTAGAATAATGAATGATTCAGATATTCGGGAATATTGTCCATCTTTTGAAAGCCACGATGTAAATAGTCCTTACTATATAATAAGTACTATTTATTGTGTCATACTGTGTGCTAGGTACTGAGGCAGGTATGTTTACATACATATATCATTTATTTCCCACAACACCCTGCAAAGGAGGTATTATTATCTCCTTGCTAATAATGACAAAACTGAAGCTCAGAGAGGTCAGATAATTTCATCATTCTCACACAGCAAGTGAGCAACTGAGCCTCAATGAAAGAAAAAAAAATCCTGGTTGACATCAGAGCCCAAAATATTAACTCTTTTACTGTAAGGCATGAAAGGAAATATGTGACATTTTGTATTTGTATGACTGAAGAAGATAGAGATGAAAATTTGGGAATTATTTCTGGACTTTTGATATGAGCATATACCCATGTGATAAATCCACGATATAGAAGAACCAAACATTGAAAATAACTGTATTCTAACCTGCAGTAGTAGAAGCTGACAGGGCAGAGAGCCCTTCTGGGATAGTAGAATGTATAGAAAATGTACATGGGGGAGAATTTCATATATCTGCTGTGTATTGTCCTGTATACCTTTTTCTGCTTAGTATATGCTAGACTCCTCAAGTCATAATAAGAGTTGAATTTTTACTGTGAATTACATGTGTGTATCATTGTGCAGCATAAAAGGCAACCTGTCCATTCATTATCAAGTGTGATTTTCATAGAAACTTTGTTAGCCTGACAGGGCAGGTGATAGAAGCATCTGCCTTCCTTAAATGCAATCCAATGTTTCAAAGTCAGGAGCAGCCCTGAATCAGTGAATTAAAGGTGAGAGGGTGATATTCTCCTTAACTGACCTGGGTTCTCAGAAATACAGGCTATGGTATTTGTACTCTCTGAACTCTGATGTGCTCTTTCTCTTTTCTCCTCTTGCTTCTTTTTTGTCATTTTGCACATCTTTTCTAAATTCCCCTCTATCCAATCTTTAAGATGTTATGGGGAGGGAGGTGGGAGGGGGGTTCATGTTGGGAACACATGTAAGAATTAAAGCTTTTAAAATTAAAAAAAGAGATATTTTAAATATTTTAAATTTATTTGTTCTCCTTTCTCTCTATTTTACTTTTCTATACATCTCAGATTATTCCATATACTTCCTGAAAATAAGCCGAGTGCTGACTGTAGGTATGGAGATGAAATGTTAGCTAACCCCAATGAGAAATACGTTGTGAAGCCTTAGGTGCCTTCTCACTAGGAGACTATTCATCATGCTCCTATAAGTTTTAAAATGAGAAACTTTCCCTTAAGCATGTTGAAACTATTGAAAAAGATGGTGGAGAGAATCAAGAACAAACCAAAAAGAATAATAAAGATCACTGACCTGTAGTCATGGCTTTAATAAGGCTGTTTTAATATAACCTCACAGTTGAGAACTATTTGTTGACTTCTGTATGAATCTAGGTATATAATATGAGCTATATACACATGAATAATGGTAGGTAATATTAAAAGTCACCTTGATATTATGTAATTCAAGGTATTTCTTTCTCTTTCTATTTAGCTTTCACTAATTCTTATAGAGTCAAATCAATATCTCTACCCTGGGAGCGGCCTTCCCCACCTGCTATTGCTGACACTAGTAATCTTCTATTATTGAATGTCTAAAACACATTCCAAATATTTATCTTGCTATTCACTTGACATGTGTTATATCCACATTAGACAGTATTTGTTATGTGTTCAATTCATGTTTTTTCAACTGTTTTCCCAGCTCTTTGGTTTACAGGAGTTTTTTTTTTTTAAAGTTCTTATGAACAAAATTGTCAATAATAGCTAGTATGTTTACATTATAGCTAGTGAGTTTAACTGACCTTTTTTAAGGATAATAAAATTTAGGATGAGCAAAGGAAATGTCTCCTTAGAGACAACAGCTTAAGTGTTTTACAGTTGTAATGACCAGTTGCATAACCAGCAAAAAGGACACGTCAGTACAGAAATATATTTGCAGTGAATAACCACTTTCCCAAATATAATTTTCCATTTTACTAGTCAAATAATCTCTAACTATGCACTCACTTTATATATTTTATTTATTATTACACTAATTATATAATTTAGTGTTAATAATGGACATTATATGGAAATAGTGTTTTGTGGATTTTTATTTTACTTGATTATTTTCTCCAGAATAAGAGTCAAGAGTTCTAGGTTCTGGCCCCCAATTCTTCTAGTTGTGTGAACCTGGTTGGGGGTTTTTCATGTGATTGATAATCACCTTGGACAAAATGGCCCGTAAATAATTCCATGAAAACTTTCCATCCATGCTGAGCACATATTCTTTTCCTCACCAAAGCTTTGAAGGTTTTTCAACAATTACTAAGCTTCTTGCCCCCATCCTGCCCCCACCATGCCTCCATTACTTCCCCATGTACATCCATCCTATCAGTCCTCTCCCTTGCTGATTCTCTCTGCCCTGATGAGCAGGAGACAGTGGTTATTCCCTGCCCACTACTCCAAGCCTCAGGTTTATGGTAACACTGTGCACCTTGAGACTGTGGACCATTGGACTGGGATGTGATAGCGCAGTCAGTGCATGCAGATGAGAGTAGAAAGACATTCATGCCAGTGGTGGTGACCCAGACATAGTGACAGCTTCTGTCAGGTTTGCAGACTGGGTGAATGAGGGCATCAGTCAGATGGCCCTTTGAATGAGAAGGTCTGGAATTGTACCTCAAAAAATGGATATCAGTATAGCTGTTCTATTGCTTTTCATTAGGTCTGAAAATAATTAACCTCTAGTAGGTGTTTTCAGGGAATACCTTCTACTACAGGGAGTGATTGAGATGGATGTCTGGACAGAGAAACACAACACTATTGTCTGCTCACTCTCCACCTCACATATAAATACTATGTGTATTAAAGAACTAAATTCTGTGTCATGTTTTATATAGTATGCTGCTGCTGCTGCTAAATCGCTTCAGTCGTGTCCAACCCTGTGCGACCCCATAGACAGCAGCCCACCAGGCTCCTCTGTCCCTGGGATTCTCCAGGCAAGAATACTGGAGTGGGTTGCCATTTCCTTCTCCTTATGTATAGTATGATTTCAGATCAAAAAGAAATCTTATTTGCCCTCCTAAAATGTGACATATTTGATATTTCTATTTTATAATTGTAAATCGAAAGTTGAGATACAAATTGCCTTTAAGATTAAATATCTGAACAGATTTCCAAGCCAAGTAAGCAGGATAATATCAACCCTTAGAAGAGGTAACCGTGCAGGCGGTACTGAGTACTTTTAAGGATAGAGGGATCTCAGTGGACTTAAAGGTAACAACAAACTGAGGCACTGATGAATTACAACTTAATATTGCAACTATTTCAAGTGCTGACCTCAGTACCTTCACATGTATGGAGAGAAAGCAAATGTTTTCAGAGATTTTTTACATCATCTGTGACTTTAGGAATATACCTTAGCAGAAACTGCAGAAATCCCTCAGATACACATTTATTAGACCTGGAGAAAGCCTTTCACACTTAGCTGCTGTAGGTTCCATTATGAAAGCCTTACTGAGTATTGAGTGCAGTTTAGATATTTGTAGCCATGAAAAATTATGTGGAAACTAGAGGCACCCAGAATAGCCATGAATATGATAAAATGTGATGGAAAGCTGTGTTTGTTTTATTTACTAGAATCTGCATACTTCTCCTGTCCTGTTGTACTTGCAGGGCCTCCAGTTTTACATACCCTAGTATTTTCTTAATCTACAGTCTATTCTAATCTACAGTCTATCCTAATTCAGTATCTATTCATGTCTCATGTCCTGTTCACTCCAGGTGACAACTGACCAGTCAATGTTTTCCTCTCGTCACTACTTTTTGTAAACTGTGAGAAAAGTGGATTATGAGATATACATAAAAGCATAATGGGATATTTTGGAAATGTGGAATAATCAGTATCAGAAGAGATTTAAACAGCTGATGAAGTCATGGACACTTTTGTTCTTGTTTAATGTGTTAATTTGAGAGCAGAGCATTGAAGTGTGAGTATTGATGATGTTTGAAGTATGTTGCAGCCCACACTTGGTGATGATATAATGTTAATTATTATTATTTTTTTTTGTATATTTGATGAACTGGATAATTACACACTTTTCATTCAATATGAGGACATTGAAAAATCAGAAATTATCATCTCCATAATCAGACTTTCCTCTTCATTTTCATATTTATCAATATTTCAGCGGCAGCCCTGTTGGCTGGATCGATGGATGGAGGGAATCACTCGGTGGTGTCTGAGTTTGTGTTTCTGGGACTCACTCATTCATGGGAGTTCCAGCTGCTCCTCCTGGTGTTCTCCTCTGTGCTCTATGTGGCAAGCATGACTGGAAACATCCTCATTGTGTTTTCTGTGACCACTGATCCTCACTTACATTCCCCCATGTACTTCCTACTGGCCAGCCTCTCCTTCATTGACTTGGGAGCCTGCTCTGTCACTTCTCCCAAGATGATCCGTGACCTTTTCAGAAAGCGTAAGGTCATTTCCTTTGGAGGCTGCATTGCTCAGATCTTCTTCATCCATGTCATCGGTGGGGTGGAGATGGTGCTGCTCATAGCCATGGCCTTTGACAGATATGTTGCTATATGTAAGCCTCTCCACTATCTGAGCATCATGAGCCCAAGGATGTGCATTTTGTTTCTGGCTGCTGCCTGGGCCCTTGGTGTCAGCCACTCCCTGTTCCAGCTAGCATTTATTGTGAATTTGCCCTTCTGCGGTCCTAATGTACTGGACAGCTTTTACTGTGATCTTCCTCGGCTCCTCAGACTGGCCTGTACAGATACTTACAGACTTCAGTTCATGGTCACTGTGAATAGCGGGTTTATCTGTGTTAGTTCCTTCTTCATACTCCTCATCTCCTATGTCTTCATCCTGGTAACTGTTTGGAAACGCTCCTCAGGCGGTTCATCCAAGGCCCTCTCCACTTTGTCAGCTCACATCACTGTGGTTCTTTTGTTCTTTGGTCCAACCATGTTTGTCTATACATGGCCGCACCCCAGTTCCCAAATGGACAAGTTTCTTGCTATTTTTGACGCGGTTGTCACTCCTTTCTTGAATCCAGTTATTTATACATTCAGGAACAAAGAGATGAAAGCAGCAATGAAGAGAGTATGCAAACAGCTAGTGATTTATAGGACAATTTCATAAATGATGTGATAGTCTTCTCACTAACCATAAAGCAGCTTTATGCTTCTGTCTTTGGTATTTTAGATCAGGAAATTGCAGCATCAAATTTTGCTTTGAGTGTTGTCAGATCTGTAAATAAATAAATAAATGTATTTATTCCTGGTAGCCATTAAACACTATACCTCTGTATCTATGCAAGTCCCATTTAATACTTTCAACAGTGTTTTCAGAGTTTCGTGAGTGAAACTTGCATATTTTATTTTGAGATTCATCCTAAAATTTCCATATTTTTGATATGGTTATAAATTGTACTTTTGGGGTTTAATGTAGAATTATTTGTGGTTAATATATAGAAATACAACAGACTTTTGTTTATTAACAGTACATCTTGCACATTTGCAAAACATTACTTCTATTAGTTTTTTACAGATTAAGCAGGATTTTCTTCATAGATGATCATTTTGTTAGCAAATAAAGACATTTTTCATCTTTTATTCTGGTGTGGATTTAATTTATTCATTTTTGTTGTCTTATTACACTTAGAAAAGTCAAATGGTACAGTGTTAAATAAAAGTGATTGCATTGGACATCATTGACTTGTTCTTACTCTTTTGAAAAAAGCCTTCAGTCCTTCATCATTAAATATGATGCCAGTTGTAGGTTTTTTAGATGCCTTGTTGATATGATTTTTTTCTTAAAAATATTTTATAGAATTTACCCAATGAAGTCATTTGGACTAGGAATTTTCTCTGCAGAGATGTTTTCAACTTGAAATTTGACTTTTGGTAGTTTGTGTCTTCTAAGAAACTTTTACATTCATCTGTGTTTTCAGATTTTTTTTGAAATAAGTTCTTTGTAATATTTCCTTACTATCTAATTAAAATATCTGTTAAGATTTGTGATGTTTTTTTCTCTCACTGTATATATTGGTAGCTTGTATCTTTATTCTTTTTTTAAAAATGTTTTCTAAATTGTCTTTCATCTTTTTTATCTTATCAGCATGGCTAGAAGTTTTTCAGCTTTCTTGATATTCTCCCATTTTCATTTCATTGATTTTTCTCTATTGTTTCATTTTCTCTTTTATTAATTTTCATTTTTATTGTTTATATTCTCCTTTATTTTTCTAGTTTAGGGGGAAACCATAGTCATTCATAATGAGACCTTTCTTCTTTCCTAATACAAGATTTTAATTATCTTAATTTCCCTCTAGGCCACTGTTTCACATAATTTTTTACATATCTTGTTTCCTGTCATTCAGTTCAAAATACTTTCTAATTTTTAATTTGAAACACATGAGTTATAATTTCCATGGAAAATTTCCAGATATCATTCCATTATTGAGTTTAATTTATTTGCCTTTTAGTCAGTAACCTAGTTTGCATGATTTGAATATTTTTAAATTTGTGGAGACTTGTCTTATGGTACATAGGACAGCAGGTTCCTATCTTTCCTCATATTGAGTGCTGAACAACCTACAGAGCCTGGTCTTTTGGGACAGCTCACAACCTAAGAAAGGGGAGGACATTCAGTTACAGCTAGTGCTGCCCTTTGAAACTGGGGATAAACACAGAACTAAAATTTTTACCCCAGGGAGGAGGAAACAAAGAAAAGGGAGCCTAATTCTTTGAAATTCAGATTGTGTTCTGGGTGAAGCAAACAACAGAGGATGAGGTGGATGGCATCACCAACTCAATGGACACTGAGTGAACTCCAGGAGTTGGTGATGGACAGGAAGGCCTGGCATGCTGTAGTCCATGGGGTCGCAAAGAGTTGGACATGACTGAGTAACTAAATTGAACTGAATATCTATTTCGCTCACACTAAGTGCTAAGATACTGGAAGAGCTCAATCTTGTGGACCAGCTAATAAGAAAGAAAAGGGGTGAATGTCCTCCAACAGCTGGCACTGTTCTGTGAAATTGGGAAAAAACAGAAAACTGTGGCTTTTCCTCCATGGGGACTAGGTAGAAATAATGGGAACGTTGCTGTCAAGCTTAAAGCACACACTCCAAGGAATTGCTCTCTATCTTCATACTGAGTGCTTCTGACTCTATGGGCTAGTTGAAACAAGCCCATAAAGCCTGGGAGAGAAAGGTGCTTCTTCAAATGATTAAATAACAAAGTGAATCTACAAGGAAACATAAAGAATCACGATTCAAGGAAGAAAACAAACTTCTAACTCATTTAAAAGAAATGGATATTTGTGAATTGCTGACAAATAATTCAAAATAATCATCCTGAATAAACTCAGTGAACCCCAAGAGAACATGGTGGACAACCAAGTGAAATTGAGAAAGCAATACTTAAATAGAATATCAACAGAGATAGATGTAATAGAGAAACGGACCAAACAGAAATGCTAAAGAATACAGTAACTAAGTGGGAAAATTCCTAGAGAGGTTCAAACGCAGATTTGATCGAGCAGAGAAAAGAATCAGTAAATTTGAAAATAGGTCATTTGAACTTATTCTGACAGAGAAACAAAAATTAAAAGAATAAAAAGAGTGAAGAAGGCCAAATGGACGATGAGACTACACAGGAAGAAGCAACATAACATTGTGAGATACTCAGCAGGAGGAGAAAGAAGAAGGGGCAGAAAGCATATTTAGATAAATAATGGCCGAAAACTTCCCAAATGTGTGGAAGGAAATGGACATCCAGAATCATGGAACCCAAAGGGATACAAATAGGTTAAAAGTAAAAAAGATTTAACTAAGGTTTACATTAGAAGCATCTCGCTAAATGTCAAGGACAAAAAGAGAACTTTGAAAGCTGTCCTTCAAAAATGAAGAGATAGACTATCTCAGATAAAGCAAAGTAGAGAGAGTTCATCATCACTAGATTTGCCTTACAAGAAATGCTAAAGGGAGTTCTTTAAGGTAAAACAAAGGAATAATTCAAGATGAAAAATGTGAAAGTGTAAAACTCACTGGTAAAAGTAAATATATAGTCAAGTACAGAATATGCTAATACTGTAATGGTGATGCATAAATAATTTTCAACTCTATCATAAAAATTAAAAGGTGAAAGCAATAAATATAATTAACTATAGTAACAATGGATCCTCTTAATATAAAAAGATTTGTGAAACTGGTAACATAAAGTGTGTCAGATGGAAGGTGGAAGTAAAAATGAAGAACTTTTGTATGTAATCAAAGTTGCCATCAACTTAAAATAGACTGTTACGACTGTAAGATGTGTTTTGAAAGCCTCATAGTGGTGGTTTAGTTGCTCAGTTGTGTCCAACTCTTTGTGACCCCATGGATTGTAGCCTACTAGGCTCCTCTGTCTACGGGATTTTCCAGGCAAGAATATTGGAGTGGGTTGCCATTTTCTTCTCCAAAGCCTCATAGTAAACAGAGATTAAAAAATAAAAAATAACAAACTGTAGTGGACACACAAAGATGAAGAGAAAAGAATGAAACCACACTGCTACAAAAGAGATCAAATCACAAAGGAACATAGTAGAAGAGGAAGCAAAGGAACTACAAAACAGTCAGAAAAAATGGAAAAAAGAAAAGGTAATAATAAGTCCTTGTGCATGCGTGCTCATTCACTTCGGTCGTGTCTGACCCTTTGCAACCCTATGGACCATAGCCCACCAGCCTCCGCTGTCTATGGGATTCTCCAGGCAAGAATTCTGGAGTGGGTTGCCATTTCCCCCTCCGGGAGATCTTCCTGACCCACAGATTTTACCCGAGTCTCCTGTATCTCCTGCATTGCTGGCAGATTCTTTACTACTGAGCCACCAGGGAAGCCCTGATAAACCCTCACTTAGCTACAACTGCTTTATATGTAAATGGATTAAGTTCTTCAATTAAAAGATATAGAGTGACTGAGTGGATATAAAACAAGATACAATTCTGTGCTGCTATAGGTGACTCATTTGAGCTTTGAGGACACAACATAGGTTGAAAGGGAGGAGTGGAGAAACATAATCCTTAAAAGTATAACCAAAACATCACAGGAGGGGGCTAATCTTATATCAGACAAAATAGATGTAAAATTAAAAAAAAAACTGTCACAGTAAAGAAGGCTGTTATATTATAATTAAGGAGTCAGTTCATTAAGAGGCTATAACAAATATAGTTCTATAAGTATCTTATATCAGAAAACCTAGAAGTATATGGCATATATAGAAAGATCTGAAGGGGAAAATAGCAGTAGAATAATAATAGGGGTCTTCAATATCCCGCTCTCAACAATGGATGGATCATTCAGATATAAATCAATAAGGGAATAAAGGAGTTGCGCAATACCGTAGAAAAATGGACTTAACAGACATATACAGAGCATTTCATTCAACAGTAGCAGAGTATACATTCTTCTTAAGTGCAAACAGGACATTCTCCAGGACAGATCATATATTAGCCTTCAAAACAATTTTTAGAAATTTTAATAGTATTGAATTTGCTTCAAGTATGCTTTCTGACAAAAATAGTATGAAACTTTCAATAAAAGAAGGGAAATTCCCACAAATATATGGCAATTAAACAACACATTCCTAAAGAACCAATAAGTCAAAGAAATAATCAAAAGGGAAATAAAGTCATAAGCTGGGACCAAAGAAAAAGGAAAAAGACATTCAACATGCCAAAACTTAGAAATTGCAACATAAGCAGTTCTAAGGAGGAATTTATATGATAAACACCTACCTCGAAAAAAGAAAGATCTCAAATCACAATTCAACTTTACACCTTGAGGAATTACAAAAAAAAGAACAAACAGTGCAAAGTTAGCACAAAGAAGGAAATAACAAAGATGAATGGAAATAAACGAATTAGAGAACAGAAAAATAATAGAAAAAATCAAACAAATTAAGAGCTAGTTGTTTTTCAAAAAAGATTAACAAAATTGACAAGCCCTTAGCTAGAATTACCAAGAAAAAGAGAGGGGGCTCAAACAAATAAAACTGTAAATGAAAAATAGACATTACAAATGATACCACAGAAACACAAAGGATCTTAATTATTACTATGATAAAATATATGCCAAAAAATTGCATAACCTACAAAAAATGGATAAATTCCTAGAAACATATGACCTATCAAGAATGAATCATGAAGAAATAAAGGTTCAATGCATGATACTGGATGCTTGGGCCTGGTGACTGAGACGACCCAGAGGGATGGTACGGGGAGGGAGGAGGGAGGAGGGAGGAGGGAGAAGGGAGGAGGGTTCAGGATGGGGAACACGTGTATAACTGTGGCAGATTCATGTTGATGTATGGCAAAACCAATACAATATTGTAAAGTAATTAACCTCCAATTAAAATAAATAAATTTATATTAAAAAACACAAATGGCAATAGCAGCAACAACAATTCTCGTGAAATAAAAAACAATCAAAAAATCTGAACAGATTAATAATGAGTCAGAAGATTAAATCAACAATTAAAAATTTTTGAATAAAGAAAAACCCAGGATTGAAAACTTCCTGAGCCATTCAATTATACTAAACATTTAATAAAGGATTAATATGAAAAAAGAAATGAAGAGCATCCTAAGTAGATGATTATAAAGAAAGATGTGGGAGAATTAGAAATACTAGTAGTTAGAAGCATTAAAAATTAAAAATAATAAATAAGGATTGATATCAACCTTTCTCAAACTTTTCCAAAAAATTGAAGATGGGTAAACACTCCTAGAATTATTTTATGAAGGCAGTGTTACTGGGTGTTAATGGATGGGTGATTCAATACACAGTTTAAAAATGTGATATATTACAATAACAGAATGAAGGATAAAAACAATATGCTCACGTTAGAAACAAAAAGCATTTGACATAATATAATATCCTTTCTTGATAAAAACTCAACAAGTTAGGTATAGGTACTGGGGATTTTTAAGGCAGTGAAACTATTCTGTATGATACTATAAAGATTTATACACATCATTATATTAATACATGTTAAAGCCCATAGAATGTACAACCCCAGGAGTAAACCTAAATATAAACTATGCACTTTGGTTTATAATGGTGTCACTGTTCTTCATTGAGTGCAATAAAACATAGCACAAAGATGTGAATGCTTGCCAAGTTTGTGTGTGTGTGTGTGTGTGTGTGTGTTTGTGTGTGTGTGTATTTAGGAGTTATGTGGAAACTGTATGTTCTTCCCACTTTTGCTGTGATCTAAAAGTGTTGTAAAAAAAAAAGTATTAATTAAAAAAATAGAAACCAGTAACTCAGTTGGTAATCAATGCTCAAGTTCATGGTAGGAAATATCATTAGATGTTTGAACAGATACACAGAGGCAATTCAAGCATGACCTAAACTGGGTCTTGTGTTGTTCTTATTCTACGGGTAACCAATGAAAAGAACTTTCTGGTTAGGTTTCAAAATAAGATGGTCCAGAATTTAGCCATATTTCACTAGAAGTAATATTTATTTGGAGATAGTACTTAAATATATATATATATATTAAAATATATGCATATATTTGCTTGTTACCATTGCTCAGTAGTTTAGTCATTTCCTACTCTTTGTGACCCCGTGGACTGAAGCCTACCAGACTCTTCTTTTCATGGAATTTCCCAGGCAGGAATATTGTAGTGAGTTTCCATTTCCTCCTCCAGGGCATCGTCCTGACCAAGGCACTGGACTCGCATCTTCTGCATTGGCAGGCGGGTTCTTTACCACTGAGCCACCAAGGAAAGAGGCAAACATGACTAAGCTACCGAGCACGCACGCTTATGACCATTTGTTGTTCAGCCTTTCAGTCATGTCTGACTCTTTGCAACCCCATGGACTGCAGCATGCCAGGCTTCCCTGTCCTTCACCATCTTCCGGAGCATGTTCAAACTCATGTGCATTGAGTCAGTGATGCCCTCCAACCATCTTGTTCTCTGTCGTCCCCTTCTCCTCCCACCTTCTTTCCCAGCATCTTTCCCAGCATTAGGGTCTTTTCTAATGAGTCGCCTCTTCACACTAGGTAGCCAAAGTATTGGAGCTTCAACTTCAGTATCAGCATCAGTCCTTCCAACGACCATTAAGTGAAAATCGCTCAGTTGTGTCCGACTCTGTGACTATACAGTCCATGGAACTCTCCAGGCCAGAATACCGGAGTGGGCAGCCTTTCCCTTCCCAAGAGGATCTTCCCAACGCACGAATCAAACCCAGGTCTCCCGCATTGTGGGCGGATTCTTTACCAGCTGAGCCACCAGAGAAGCCCAAGAATACTGGAGTGGGTAGCCTATCCCTTCTCCTGGATCTTCCTGACCCGGGAATTGATCCGGGGTCTCCCGCATTGCGGGCAGATTCCTTACCAGCTGAGGCACCAGGGAATCCCCCAATGACCCTAAGCAAACCTAAATAACTTGACTGGTTAACTCTGAGAACAGTAGTCTGCCCCCTGGTGGTGATTTATGGGTGCTTGATTATTTTAACACCTGCTGCTGCTGCTGCTGTCTCTTCAGTCGTCTGACTCTGTGTGACCCCATAGACGGCAGCCCACCAGGCTCCCCCATCCCTGAGATTCTCCAGGCAAAAACACTGGAGTGGGTTGCCATTTCCTTCTCCAATGCATGAAAGTGAAAAGTGAAAGTGAAGTCGCTCAGTCGTGTCCAACTCTTAGCGACTCCATGGACTGCAGCCTACCAGGCTCCTCCGTCCGTGGGATTTGCCAGGCAAGAGTACTGGCTAGGACTGGAATCTTGTAGGATAATGCCAGTGCCAGTATCTTTCAGTTGTATGTAGAGAATGCTTTGTGAGAGTACATAGCCTCTATTAGACTTTGCCTGATGGGAAAAAAAGTTAGTGGGACACTAACAATTATGGTTAGTGAAAGAGCTAATATTATTTTATTAAGATATAATATTTCTTAAATTTGTTTTCAGTTGTGAAGATGTGAAGTTGTAAAAATGACAACCAACAAATACTACTGGGATTTGTACTGAGACCCAGAGATGTTAGATATTTTGATGATGTATAAAAGGGACAGTTCAAAGAAACAAGAAGTAATTGTACAGTAAATGCCAAAGTACTTACTAATTATGATGAACCATCTATAAAAAAGTCCCATTTATTTTTTCTTTCTCTATCAGCTGCTTCAGAGAAAACTCTCTGTAAAGTTTTAGGTGTGGGTACAGAGAGAAAGTAATGTGGCAGGAGTTTGTGTCCTGGGCATTTAGATAATTTTCTCAGGAACCTATGTTTTCAAGATGTGTTCAGCTGTAGTCTTGAATGGATGTTGCTGTGCACATCCAACTCTATAGCTTGGTGGGTTGCAATGCCAAATTCATGATGGGAAGCTCAGATTACATAGCATCTTGGTTACACTTGTTCAAGTGTGCAGTCTCTACTGAGGCCCAGAAGCAAGCCAGAAGTTCTTACTTGAAAATAGATTTAGTATCTACAGAATATAGCATATGTGTGCTCCCAAAGTCTAAAGATAAGGGATTGTGATTTCACCTATAAGGACCTACCAAATGTATCATTTTGTGTTCCTATATATAATAGATGGTTTATAATATTTTCTGGATCATCATCAGAGGAGCTTTTATGGCAAACTGGAGCACTTGTAGAACCATCTGTGATCTAGGCCTTATTCAAGCTGGAAATATTTGGGGTTACTTGATTCTTAGAATGGAATATCATGCCAAAATGAGGTATATGTTATCTCCAAAATATTAAGTGACACAGAAAATTGTGTCTAGTTCTTAGTGGTAGACACAATGGTGCAAAATGTGGCAAATTGTCCACTTCGTGTATCTTCACCTGCCCAGACTACTCTACCTTTAGAAACTTTACTGAAGTGTCAGCTCCCTGAATATTTTTGAGATTTCATTTCCACCCTATAACTTATGGGCTTCCCTGATAGCTCAGTTGGTAAAGAATTTGCGTGCAATGCAGGAGACCTGGGTTAAATCCCTGGGTTGGGAAGATCCCCTGGAGAAGGGAAAGGCTACCCACTCCAGTATTCTGGCCTGGAGAATTCCATGGACTGTATAGTCTATGGGGTTGCAAAGAATCAGACACGACTGAGCGACTTTCACTTCACTATGACTTACATATATTTCTTACCAAGGTATCTAGAGTAGTTACTGTTGAAACTTCCTGCTTAGCAAGTTCAATTGACATATTAACAATATAATGAGGTATTGTGATGGTCTTTGGACTAGAAAAGCAAAGAAGTTCCTTGTGGACTAGCTAATAACATAGGACTTGGAATGTTGGTATACCTGGAAATAGGATAGTGAAGATTTATTTTGGCTCTGGCTGTTGAAAGCAAATTTATTATGATGATCCTTGCTAAAAAGGTATAAAAAAATTGCTGGATTAATGGGTGCATACTAGGTATCAAGGCAGTTAAATGCAATTGGAACAGAAGCTGTAATTAAGTCATCACTTGATTTATGTCTTTCTCCAAGATCCTCTTGTCTTCTTCCAAGGCAAATGGGTGATCTGAATAAGAATATTGTAGAAATCACCATCTCTGCCATCTTTCAAGTCTGTGATGGTGTCATCTCCAAATTTGCTTCAGGAACTTGGTAATGTTTCTAGTTTAATCTTTTGGTATGTAGAGATAGTTCTAGTGGCTTATATTAGGCCACTGACACTAATAAAAGCTCATATCCCATGTAGTGGAGAACCAACATAGAGATTCTTCCTTTTGTTAAGTATGTTCTTTCAATGATGAACTCTTGAGCTCTGGAAATAACCACAGAATGAGGTGGAAAACACTGGGTCAATTCTGAGACAGATCCAAAGAGACTTTTGTTCACCATTTGATCTCTATCAGGCCCTTCTCTGACTGGTGGACCATAGTAGTAGTCTTCAGGAATTAGTGTAAATCCAAAGCCAGTATCCAGTAATTCTCTAAAAGTCTGGTTATTTTTCCTTCCTCAGTGTACAATCATCTTGGTAAATGATTGTAACTTCAAAGAAAGCTATGAGAAATATTTATAGTAAACTTTCCCCCCTACCCCTAGTACTAAGCTTCTTGTTTAAGGAGACCCAGTCTGTTCTCTATTCAGTGGGCTTTGTTTTTGTAACTGGCTTGTCTGAAAACTTGTTGAAATGCTGTGAATCTCTGTCTCTATTGTTCTCATTTAAGTCAAATTTATGTTCATCAGACTTAGAGATTTTTCTGCTCATACAAATCAAGTAAGACTTTAATAGGCTGCTGCTGCTAAGTCGCTTCAGCCGTGTCCGACTCGGTGCAAACCCAGAGACGGCAGCCCACCAGGCTCCCCCATCCCTGGGATTCTCCAGGCAAGAACACTGGAGTGGGTTGCCATTTCCTTCTCCAATGCATGAAAGTGAAAAGTGAGAGAAGTCGCGCAGTTGTGTCTAACTCTTAGTGACCCCATGGACTGCAGCCTACCAGGCTCCTCTGTCCATGGGATTTGCCAGGCAAGAGTAGGGTTGCCATTGCCTTCTCCGCTTTAATAGGCTACTTACCTATTTAAGCTCTATAGACACCATGGTTAATTATCCAATGCCAAAGGTTTTTTCAGGTCATACTATTTTAATTTCTGCTTTTATTCTGTTGCCTATTACAGTCCCTATACACACTTTATATATGGCATTTATGAATGCTGCCACTTAGCCACTGTCCCTATAGTACCTCATCATCCACATTGAATTCAGGGACTGATGTTCAAAGGCAGCATTATCCTTCCTAGCCCACAGCAAATAGCAGTCATAGAGCTTCTCCAAAATGCTAGGACTCCTTTCACAAATTTATTTCTTACAGCCTTGATAAAGGGCGTTTCCTGTGGGTTCTTATGGGGAACATGGTTGGAGATGAAGTGAGCATCATTGTAATCTCTGTCAGACTCTGAATACCTTCTTCTATAGTAAACCAAAATGTTTCTGGCTAATCAGCCCTATTCTGTATATGGTAGCTTCGGGTAAACTAAATAAAGCAAACTATTTAAAATCTCTTTAACAAATGGTACTGGAAAAACTGGAGAACCATTCAAAAACATGCAGAAATATGATATTGGACCCCTGTCTTATACCACTTACTGAAATTAACTCAAAATTAAAGACTTAAACTATAAAATTATTAGAAGAGAACAAAGAGTAGAAGATTCTTGACATCGGTCTTGGCAGCAGTTTTCTGGATATGACACAAACAATACAAGCATCAAAAGCAAAATTAAATGGAACTACATCAAACTAAAAATCTTCTTTACATGGAAAGAAAAACATTAAAAAAAAACTCTAGAATGGGAGAAAAATGTTTGTAATTTGTATAACTGACAAGATGTTAATGTCTTAAATATGTAAGGAACTCACAGAATTCAGTAGCAAAACCCCAAACAACCTAATTAAAACTGAGCAGAGGATCTGAACAGACATTTTTCCAAAGGAGACACCCGGATGGCTAATAAATACTTGAAAATGTGGTCAGCATCGGTAATCAGGGAAAAGCAAATCAAACCCATAATGAGATTACTTTACATCTTTTAGAATAGCTATCATCAAAAAGTCAAGAGATGGAGGAAATATGGAGAAATGGGAACATTTGTGTATTTTTGGTGGGAAAGTAAATTGGTTCAGCCACTGTAGAAAGCAGTGTGGAGGTTCCTTAAAAGCTTTAAAATAAAACTATCATGTAATCCAGCAATTCTACTTCTGGGTATTTATCCAAAGGTAATAAAAACTTTAAAATAATTTAAGAAGATATGTGCACAATTTATAGTAGCTAAGATATTAAAGCAACCTAAGTATCCATTGATAGATGGCTGGATAAAGAAAATATGGCATACACACACACAATGGAAAGTCATTCAGCTATAAAAAGGAAATCTTGCCATTTGTGATAACTTGGATGGACCTTGAGGACATTATGCTAGGTGAACTAAGACAATGAAAGAGAATGAAAGAACTAAGACAGTGAAAGACAATATAATCTCAATTATATGTAGAATCTAAAAACAACACCCCCAAACAAAACCCCAAACAAAAACAAGAACAAAATCTAAACCCAGAACAAACCTATAAATACAGAAAACAAATTGCTGACTCCCAGAGGCAGAGAGTAGGCAAAATGGGTGACGGTCATCAAAAATATGAACTTTCTAATTTTCAAAATTTTTACAAAGTCTTTCTCAGAAATGCATTAACTGATACACTAACAAGTGTTAAAGTAGTTCCTGTCTTTCCCCCAAAGGACTATAAAAACTTCAAGGTTTTTAGGATTTAAGGCATGGATAGAAGTTCTCAACCCAGGAGGTGTTTCTAAATCACCTTCCACCACCACATGTACTTGAACAGGTTTGACAAAAGGTCTTAGAATGTCATCTGTGTTTGTATCATTATGTTACATCCAGAGTAAATGCATAAAATAAAAAAAAATATGAACTTTCAGTTATAAAATAACTTCTGGGATATAACAAATAGCATGGTGACTATAGTTAATAATACTGTATAATTGTAAGTTGCTAAGAGAATAGATCTCAAAAGTTCTCCTCAGAAGAAAAAAATTGTGGACTTCCCTGGTGGTCCAGTGGTTAAGTATTCTCCTGCCCATGAGGACAAGGGTTCGATCCCTGGTCTGGGAGAATTTCACATGCTGCAGAGCAACTAAGCCCGTGCTACTGAGCTGCAACTACTGAAACCTACTCACTCTAGAGCCCATGCAACCACTGAGCCTGAGTGTCATAGCAACAGAATCCCGCGCGCCCTAGAGTTCCTGCTCTGCCACTGCAGAGCAGTGAAGAAAACCCACTTCAGTGAGAAGCCCACACCACTGCTAGAGAAAGCCTTTGTGCAGCAACGAAAGCCCAGGTAAAGGTGAAGGTGAAGTTGCTCAGTCGTGTCCAACTCTTTGTGACCCCATGGACTGTAGCTCACCAGGCTCCTCCGTTAGTGGGATTTTCCAGGCTAAAGTACTGCAGTGGGGTGCCATAAGCCCAGTGCAGCTGTAAATAAATAAATAAAATTTTAAAAAAAGAAGAAAAAAAATATGTAGTGGTGGATGTTAAAATGTATTGTGATAATTTTGCAGTATATCCAAATATGGAATCATCATGTTCTATACCTGAGCCTAATAGAATGTTATATGTCCATTATATCTTAAAAAACAATGTATTATCTATATTGGTTTTGTGTTATCTGAAATTAGTTTTCTGATTAGATTAGATTTAAAAGTATTACTGAACCTGTTGTCAGCAGTTAAAGGGGATACTGATAGTCCTTAGCATACAGTGGCAAAACAATTACATCAGTTTTCACGTGTAGACACTTGCAGTCAGGTGTGCATTAAGAACAAGGCTTTGGATGATTAATTGCTGTTGCAGAATAGTTTAGTAAAAATAAGGAGTATAATGAATTTGTAAGTGCACTGAATATCTTGGGGAAAGAAAATAATGAGTTTAAGGCTTTAAATTCCCATCTCAAGACCAAGTAAAGAACCAGAAAGCCTCTGCTCAGTCACTTCAGTCATGTCTGACTTTTTGCAGCCCCCTGGATTGTAGCTCACCAGGCTCTTCTGTCCATGGGATTATCCCGGCAACAGCATGGGGTGGGTTGCCATTTCCTCCTTCAGAGGATCTTTCTGACCCAGGGATCAAACCTGCATCTTCTGCATTAACAGCAGATTCTTTACCCCGAGCCACCTGGGGAGTCCCAGAAAGTCTCTATGACTGTTCTAAAATAAACGTGTCTTTTGTAGATGCATTTTCATGTCATCTAAGGGAAAAATTCTAATATGTGGGTTGCTGACTTAAAGGCAAATGAATCCACAACCTCATACTGTCTCTTATTAAAGTGTGGAGTTGACTGGGAAGAGGTAAAGTCTTGAAAATCAAGATGGGAAATATTGGTAAATCCCAATAAGTTAGGAAACCTGCATCCTCAAGTTCTCCCAGTCTTTACCATACGCCTATCAATAGAAACCTGGATCATATGTACGGGAATGGATCCTAAGGGTGTTGGAACAGGATGAAAGTAATATAATTTTGAATCAGGTTACATTTAGTGATATTATTGCACTATATAATGATTCTGCATTCAAAGAGTTAGTTTATTTGATTGACCACACACTCAAATCTCACAAAATGAGGTTGATCTGCCAAAATGTCCTTAGCTTACTGTAAACAAAGGCATCCCAAGGTTTAGGATTAGTGCTGTGATTGTTAATGCAATTTTCCTTCCCTATTGTTTTTATTCAATTACTGTTCAAGGGCTGTCTTTGTCTCCATGACCAGAAAAAAAAAATATCCTAGTAAGGGAAGGAAATAGTAATTTACAGAAAGAGATGTCAATCCCAAGTGACCCATTAACCACGTTTCTCCTTAATTACCCTGGGAAAACCAAAATGATTCTAGGAAACAGTTCTCATAATAGACTGATTTCTGGATGGCAATACCAAATCTCTGAAGTTCTACTTGGTCACTTCCCAAGCACAATTAGTGCTGTTAATTAACTGCCTTTACCATAGTAGCATTTTTGTCATTCTTTGCACAAGGGAGAATTATGCAATAACTTTCTGAGTAGTTCTGACTCCCTGAAGATAAAGTTGCTTTATGCTGCAAAAGCAGAACAAAATTTCCCAGGCTTATTGTGTTTCAGTATTAAAAATATGTGTGAACTCACTAGAGTCAATGGTAGTTGAAGACAGGTCTCCAGACAAAGTTGGTTAGGTTTTGTGCTGTCACTCATTCACCTTGCTTCAATTTTTTATTTTATTTACTATCTTTGAGTTTCAAAATGGCACAAGTTTGTTGCTTAATCAATTTTTATAAAGTAATTCCCACTCAAGTCAGAATATAGAACTCCCAGCTATCCCATCTCAGAAATCTTCTCTATGACTCATAAAAATTACAACCATCTTTCCCCTCAAAAGTAACCATGGTTCTGTTAGACTCCCTTACATTTTTTTATAGCTTTATTTTGGAAATGTGCTCACATTCTATTTGTTTTGCCCAGGTGTTTTCACTTGACATGTCACTTGACATGTCTTTCTAATATCTTCTAATAGAGAGATTTCCCACCAATCTTTTCCTCTTCTTTATGCTTTATTTGATGAAATACTTGACCTTTTGACACTTAATTTACCACATTCTGTGCCTCATTTGTTATCAATTAATTGATCATAGGCACATGGGTTTATTTCTGAGCCCTCTATGCTATTTCATTGATCTATGTGTCTGTTTTTGTACTGATAACCATGTTGTTTTGATTACTAAATTTGTAGTATAGCTTGAAGTCAGAAGTGTGATACCTCCAGTTTTTGTTTTTCCCCTAAGATTGCTTTGGCAATTGGGATATTTTGTGATTCCATATAAATTTAAGAATTATTTTTTCTAATTCTGTGAAAAATGTCAGGTATTTTGATAGGGGTTGCATTCAATCTGTAGGTTTCTTTTCATAGTACGGACTTTTAACAATCTTATTCTTTCAGTCCAAGAGCATGGGGTATCTTTCCAATTTTTTTTGTATCATCTTCAATATCCTTCACTAGTGTTTCATAGTTTTCAGAGTACAGTTCTTTCACTGCCTTGGTTAAGTTTATTCCTAGGTATGTTGTTCTTTTTGATGCAATATAAAATGGGATTATTTTTGTTTTCTCTTTCTGTTAGTTCATTATTTGCGTATAGAAAAGCAACAGATTTCTGTATATTAATCTTGTATCCTGCAAACTTTCTGAATTTATTTATTAGGTCTAATAGGGTTTTGGTGGAGACTTTGGGTTTTATATATATAGTATCATGTTATCTGCAGAGAGTGACAGTTTAACTTCTTCCTTTCCAATTTGGACACCTCTTATTTGCTTTCTAATTGCCATGGCTAGGACTTCCAATATTATATTGAACAAAAGTGGTGAGAATTGATATTCTTGCCTAGATCCTGATCTTAGAGGAAATGCTTTAAGGTTTTTGTCAGTGAGTATGATGTTGGCTGTAGGTTTGTCATGTGCTGTACTATGCATGGTCACTCAGTTGTGTCCAACTCGTTGCGACCCCATGGACTGTAGCCTGCCAGACTTCTCTGTCCATGGGGATTCTCCAGGCAAGAATATTGGAGTGGGTGGGTGCCCTCCTCCAGGGGATCTTTCCAACCGAGGGATAGAACGCAGGTCTCCCACATTGCAGGCAGATTCTTTACCATCTGAGCCACCAGGGAAGCCCAAGAATACTGGAGTGGGTATTCTATACCTTCTCCAGGGTATATTCCTGACCCAGGAATTGAAGCAGTGTCTCCTGCATTGCAAGTGGATTCTTTACCAGCTGAGCTACCAGGGAAGCCCATGGTTTGTCATATATGGCCTTTCTCATTAAACACTTCCTTGAGAGATTTTTATTATAATGGATGTTGAATTTTGTCAAAATTTTTTGTCGGCCTCTATTGGGATATTCATGTGATTTTTATTCTTCAGTTTCTTAAAGTGGTGTGTCATACTAATTTGTAAGTAATGATTCATTCTTGCATCTGTGGAGTAAACCCAGATGGCTATGGTATATGACCCTTTTAATTTTTGTAGAATTCAGTTTGGTAATATTCTCAGTTTGCTGAGGATTTTTGCATCTATTTTCATGAGAGATATTGGTTGCATTTTCTTTTTTTATATTATCTTTGCCTGGTTTTGGTATCAGAGTGATGCTGACCCCTTAGATTGAGTTCCAAAGCATTCTTTCATATTCAGTGTTTTGGAATGGCTAAAGAAGGATAGGCATTATTTCAGGTAGAATTTACCTGTGAAGATCTCATCCTGGACTTTTGTTAGTTTTTTGTTTTTTTTTTTGAACTGAACCAATTTCATTACTGGCAACTGATACATTCATATTTTGTATTTCTTCCTGAATTCAGTACTGTGAAATCGTACATTTCTAGTAATTTGCCAGTTTATTCTAGGTTATCCATTTAATTGGCATATAGTTGCTCACAGTACTTCATATGAAACTTTGTATTTTGTGGTATCAATTTTAACTTCTCTTTTATTTCTCTTTTGTTTCTTGATGAGTCTAGCTAAAGGCTTATCAATTTTACTGTCTTTAAAAAGAAACCTGGTCTTAACTTCATTGATATTTTTATTGTTTTTTTTTTTTTTTTTTAGTCTCTGTTTATTTCCACTCTGATCTTTATTTTCTTTCTTCTACTAACTTTCTGCTTTGTTTTCTTTTTTTTAAGGCCATTTAGGTTTAAAGTTGGGCTGATTATTTTTTTTGTCTCCTGAAGTAGGTTTGTATTAATATAAACTTCCTTCTTTGAAGTGATTTTGCTGTGTCCCATAGATTTTGGATCATTATTTTAACCATTTTTAATTTTGTCAAAATATTTTCTTATTTCCTCTCTGATATCTTTAGTGACCTATTGGTTGTTTAGTAGCATATTGTTTAGCCTCCATGTGTTTGTATATTTTTTGAAGTTTTCCTCTTGTTGATTTCTATTCTTATGGCATTGTGATGAAAAAGATGCTTGATATGATTTTAATCTTCTTAAATTTACTGAAAATTGTTTTGTGGCCTAGCATGTGATCTGTCCTGAAGAATGTTCCCTATGTCCTTGAAAATAATATATATTCAATTGATATATAGGGTTAGTGGTGTTGGAGAAGACTCTTGAGAGTCCCTTTTTCTGCAAGGAGATCCAACCAGTTCATCCTAAAGGAGATCAGTCCTGGGTGCTCATTGGAAGGCTGATGTAGAAGCTGAAACACCAATACTTTGGCCACCTGATGCGAAGAGCTGACTCATTTGAAAAGACCCTGGGAAAGATTGAGGGCAGGAGGAGAAGGGGATGATGGAGGATGAGATGGTTGGATGGCATCACCAACTCAATGGACATGGGTTTGGGTGGACTCCCGGAGTTGGTTATGGACAGGGAGGCCTGGCGTGCTGTGGTTCATGGGGTTGTAGAGAGTCAGACACGACTGAGCGACTAAATTGAACTGAACTGGTATGTAGGGATGCTCTCTCTATATCTGTTAAATTCAACTGATCAAATTTGTCTTTTAGGATTAGTGTTTCCTTACTGATTTTCTGTCTGGATGATCTGTCCAATGATGTGAATGGGACACTGACATCTCTTACTATTTTGTTACTATCAGTTTCTCAGTTCAGTTCAGTCATTCAGTCGTGTCTGACTCTTTGCGACCCCATGAATCACAGCATGCCAGGCCTCCCTGTCCATCACCAACTCCCGGAGTTCACTCAGACTCACGTCCATTGAGTTGGTGATGCCATTCAGCCATCTCATCCTTGGTCATCCCCTTCTCCTCCTGCCCCCAATCCCTGCCAGCATCAGAGTCTTTTCCAATGAGTCAACTCTTCAAATGAGGTGGCCAAAGTACTAGAGTTTCAGCTTTAGCATCATTCCTTCCAAAGAACACCCAGGACTGATCTCCTTTAGAATGGACTGGTTGGACCTCCTTGCAGTTCAAGGGACTCTCAAGAGTCTTCTCCAACACCACAGTTCAAAAGCATCAATTCTTTGACACTCAGCCTTCTTCACAGTCCAACTCTCACATCCATACATGACCACTGGGACAGTTGCATCACAGGTCCACATAACATCGATGTTTAGCGTTTTCATCATAATGATAATGTAAATACTTGTCTCTGCTGACCCAAAGCTCCATGCTAGCAGGCCCTGTCCAACAGAACTTCCTGAGATCATGAAAATGTTTTACATCTGAGCTGCCTAACCTCAGATATACGTGGCGATGAGCTTTGTGACTAATGCAGCTAAGGAACTGAATTTTGTTTCATTCTAATTAATTACAATTTCAGTAACCACTCCCATCTCAGGGCTGTCATTTTGGCAGCCCATGAAATCTGCACTATGATTGTATTTCCTTTCTTGTGTAACTTTTTTCCTAAGTTATAACTGTCTTCATTTTTATACATCTCTTTCTCTTTGCAGTATGTCCTCACCTCCAGGGGCCACATAAAATATGCCCCATTGTTCCCAGTGAGCTGTTGGCACGGGGACCCCCATCAGCCATGCCATCTCTCTGGAAATGCTGCGATCCCCTTCCATCAGTTTCTACCTTCATGTTTTTTTAACATTTGCTTTATGCAGTTAGGTGCACCTATGTTGGGTGCATATATATTTATGATTATTATTATTATTATTAAACTCAATTTTTTTAAATTTAAGGGTTTTTTTGATATGGACTATTTTAAAAGTCATTATTGAGTTTGTTACAATATTGCTTCTGTTTTATGTTTTGGTTTTTGGCTGAGAAGCATGTGGGATCTTTCCTCCTTGACCAGAGATTGAACAGGCGCCCCCTGCATTGTGAGGCAAAGTCTGAACCACTGGATTGCCAAGGAAGTCCCTTTGTTTTTTAACTAGTTAGATTGACCCCCATCATTATGTAATGCCTTTTTTTGTTTTCTGTTTTAAAGTGTATTTTGTCTGATTAAGTGTTGCTATCCCAAGTTGTTTTTCATTTCCATTTGCATGGAATACCTTTTTCCATCACCTCACTTTCAGTTTGTGTGTGTCTTGAGATTTGAAATGAACCCCTTGTGGGCATTACGTATGTGTCTTGATTTTTTTTTATCCATTCAGCCACTATCTTTTGATTGGAGCATCTAGTCTGTATACATTTATAGAATTACTGTTAGGTATGTATTTATTGCCATTTTGTTCATTCTTTTGGGGTTGATTTTCACTTCTTTTATGTTCTTTTCTTCTTTTGCTTTTTCCTCTTGTGCTTTGACTACTATCTTTAATATATTTGGATTCCCTTCTGCTTTTTTACGTGTATATGTATTACAGATTTTTGGCTAATTGTTACCAGAAAGTTTTATATAACTTTAAGTAGTTATATGTTTTAATATATATAAATATAAGTATTTTATATGAAACTTTATATAGTAAAGTTCCTGATCACTGAAGTTCAAAAGCATTCTAACTCCTTCTCTGACATTTAATGTCTTTGATACTGTATTTTACATCTCTTTGTTTGGTGTGTTCTCTAACTTCTTATTGTGGATGAAAGTGCTTTTTCTACTTATTTTTTAACTTTCATACTACTTTATAAGTGTTTGATCTACCACTTTTTCTGTATATTTGCTTTTACCAATGAGCTTTTTCCTTTTTAAATTTTCATATTTCTAATTGTGTTATCTTCCACTTAAAGAAGTCCCTTTAATCTTGTGAAGTTGGTTTAGTGATGGTTACCTCTTTTGGCTTTTGCCTATCTGTAAAACTGTCCTTCAAATCCAAATGATAGCCTTGCTGTGTAGACTATAGATTGCAGATTTTTTCCTTTTATCACTTCAAAGGTATTCTGCATTTCCTCCTGAACTGCAAAGTTTCTGCTGAAAAGTCAGCTGACAGTCTTATGAGAGTTCTGTTGTATTGAATAGATAAAGAGTTGTATTTTCCTTACTGTTTTTGCTATTCTTCCTTCAAATTTATAATTTACCATTTAAATTACAACATGTATTGATTTGGTTCTTTTTGGGTTGTTCTTGTTTGGGACTCTCTGAATTTGGATGACTACTTTATTTCTCATGTTAGGGAAGTTTTCAGGTATCAAATAAGTCCCTTGTCCCTTTCTTTCTCTTTCTCTTCTCCTTTTAGACCTCTTTAATGCAAATGTTAGTATTCCTGACGTTGTCCCAGAAGTGTCTTAAACTGTCTCCAATTTTAAAAAAGGTTTTTTCCCTGTTTCAGTTCAGTTCAGTTCAGTCGCTCAGTCATGTCCGACTCTTTGCAAGCCCATGAATCCCAGCACTCCAGGCCTCCCTATTCATCACCAACTCCCAGAGTTTACTCAGACTCATGTCCATCGAGTCCGTGATGCCATCCAGCCATCTCATCCTCGGTCATCCCCTTCTCCTCCTGCCCCCAATCCCTCCCAGCATCAGAGTCTTTTCCAATGAGTCAACTCTTCGCATGAAGTGGCCAAAGTATTGGAGTTTCAGCTTTAGCATCATTCCTTCCAAAGAAATCCCAGGGCTGATCTCCTTCAGAATGGACTGGTTTTCCCTGTTTAGGCTGAGTTTTTTTCACTGTTCTGTCTTTCAGTTCTGTTCCTCTGTATTACCTAATCTACAGTTTATTCCTTCTAGTGTGTGTTTGTTTTGTTTTGTTTTTAACTTGGGTTATTCTATTCTTTAGCTCTTTTGGATTCTTTATATATTCTAATTCTTTGTTAACCTTTTCCCTGTGTTTATCCATTCTTCAACCATTTTTGTTGAATATCTTTTGGTCTTTACCTTGTAATCTTTATTGAGAGATTGCTTATCTCTACTTCAATTAGTTTTCCTCTGTAGTTTTATCTTGTTCTTTCATTTGGGACATATTTTTTGGCACCTCATTTTACCTAATTCTCTGTGCTTATTTGTATATATTAGGTAGCATCTTGGAGAAGTGGCCCTGTGTAGGAGATATCCTATGGTGCTCATAGTACCCTTCTGGTCACCAGAGTCATATAATCTCAACTATGTGTGCTGAGTAAGCAGGCCTTACTGTTGTGGGGCCGGTATGGTGGGTGCACTGGTGGGCAGGACTTGCCCCTGGGATGGTTACTTGATTCTGCCTTGTGCAGGGACTTGGGGGAAAAGGTGGCTTCCTGGCACAATTTACTACCTGGAGTGTCCTGGGGCTGGTGCTGGTGTGCTAATGTGCTGGTGGGCCGGTAGTCTAGATGGAGGGCTCCAAGATAGTGCTTCCCAGCACCAGTGTCCTTGTGATAAAATAAGCTCCCAGAAATGGCTGTCACCAGCATCTGTGCCTCTACGGGGAGTCCCATCAGTTTTCTACCTCTCTGGGAGACTTCTACAAGATCAGTCAGTGGAATCTGACTCAGGCTGCTTTTCAATCATTGCTTCTACTCAGAGCATGTGATATTTTGCATGTGTCCTTAAAGAACTGGATGTCAGTTTCCCACAGCCCTTTGGCTTTCCCATGTGTAAACCCTGCCTGCCTTCAAAGCCTGATGATCTGGTAGCTCATCTTTGTGATGTAGTACCCCCTGAATAGGGAGTTTGATATGAGGCTCAGATATCTCATTATTTGGGAGAACCTCTGTAGTTATGGTTACCCTTTCATTTATGGGCTGCCTACCTGGATGTGTGGGTCTTAATTCTACCATATCTCTGCCTGTCCTGTCTCATTGTGGCTTAATCTTTATTTAGATGTGGAAAAAATCTTTTCTGCTAGTCTTCAGATCATTCTCATCAATAGCTATTCTGTAAATAGTTGTACTTTTGGTGTGCTCCTAGGACAAGGTAAGCTCAGGGTCTTCCTATTCTGCCATCTTGGCCATCTTCCTTCAGTATGTAATCTTTCATATATGGCTTCTTTCCCTCAACATATATTTGAGGTTCATTCACATGTAGCACTTATCACTACTTTATTCCTTTTTATGGTTGAGTAATATTCTGTTGTATGGGTATATCAATTTATTTATCTATTCATCTGCTAAGGGATGTTTGGATAATTTCTATCTTTTGGCTATTGCTAATAGTGCTGCTATGAGTATGTGTGTGTGTTTGTGTGTGAATTTTTGTTTGAGTATCTGTTTTCATTTCTTATGAGTATATACCTTTGAGTGGAATTACTGGGTCATATGCTAACTCTATTCTTAACATTTGAGAAACTGCAAAGTACTTTTCAAAGTGGCTTCACCACTTTACACCTTCACGAGTAGTGTATGAAGGTTCCAGTTACTTCATATTTTCTGGCTATTCTTACCTCTCCTTTTTTTGGATTATGGACTCATTGTGGGTGTAAAGTGACATCTGCGGTTTTAATGTGAATTTTCCTGATAACTATTGATGTTGAACATCTTTTCATGTGTTTCTTGGCCATTGTTGATCTCCTCTGGAGAAATGCCTATTCAAGTTCTTGGTCAATATTCTAATTTTTGTCTTTCTGTTGCTGCATTGTAAGTTCTTTTATATATTTTGGATATCAGAGCTTTATCAGAGAAAAGTACTTTTCCTTTTCTCTAGGTTGTTGATTTATTTGATAACGTTCTTGTTATAAAAAGTTTATAATTTTGAAGTCAAATCTCTTTTTTCTTTGCTTTCCTTTTTTTATCTTTTGCTTTTCTTTTCATATCTAGGGAGTCATTGCCTGTACAAGGCCATGATTTATTCCTATATTCTCTTCTAGGAGTTGTATGATTTTAGTCTTATATTTAAGCCACTGATACAATTTGAATTAAGTTTTGTATATGGTGTGAGGTAGGCATTCAACCTCATTTTTCTTGGCAATTGAATATCAGTTGTCCCAGAACCTTTTGTTTCAGTTATTGTACTTTCTGTGTGTGTGCTCAGTCATGTCCGACTTTTTGTGGCTCCATGGACTGTAGCCTGCCAGGCTGCTCTGTCCATGAAATTCTCCAGGCAAGGATACTGGACTGGACAGCCATTCCCTACTCTAGGGAATCTTTCCAACCCAAGGATCAAACTTGTGTCTCTTGCATCTCCTGCATTGGCAGGCAGATTCTTTACCACTAGTGCCACCTGGGAAGCTCCATTATACTTTTTGGCTCCTTTTTATAATTTATATACCTTTACTGATAATCTTGATGTGATCTATTATTCTCTTGAAAGTGAAAGTGAAAGTGAAGTTGCTCAGTCGTGTCCGACTCTTTGCAACCCCATGGACTGTAGCCTGCCAGGCTCCTCTGTCCATGGGATTCTCCAGGCAAGAATACTGGAGTGGGTTGCCATTTCCTTCTCCAGGGGATCTTCCCAACCCAGGGATTGAACCCGGTTTTCCTGCATTGCAGGCAGATGCTTTATCCTCTGAGCCACCAGGGAAACCCCAGTTTTCATTTAAAACCATTTGTTTAATGTCTTAATCTGGTAAGTCAAACGTTTTGCTTTCTCACTCACAATATCTGTTTATTTTATCATGCATGGAATATAGTTTTTTTTTATTTGTAGGCTTCTTATTTTTTACACTAGGTCTTCTGGATATTATAATTCAGTAACTTGGAAATCAGATTCTTTCCCCTCTTCAAGGTTTATTTTTGTTAATTTCTGTGGGATTCAGCTGGGTTTGTTTGTTTGTTTGTTTGTTGTTTAGCGACTACTAGACTATTTTTGTACCTTCTGTATTCTTTGTTAGGTTTGTTCTCTGAAGTGTCTATATCTTTAGTGTGTGTTCAGCTAATGATATTTTGAACACCAAGAGCCAAGAAAAAAATAAGAAAAAGCAACAGAAAATAAGAAAAGTAATAAAAATGAAAACACTTCCAGTCTTTCCAGGTTGATTGTTTGCTGAGGCATTCCTTCAATATTTGGGTTATATAAAACTCTCCCTTACCCTTCATTTTCTGTTTGCATTAGAAAATAGCCAGAGCTAAAACTTGAGAATCTTCTCAGGTATTTTCTGAATATGTATTTCGCTCCAACATGTATAAAGTGTTAGTCATTCAGTCATGTCTGACTCTTTGTGGCTCTATAGGTTGTATCCCACCAGGCTCCTATATCCATGGAATTCTCCAGGCAAAAATATTTGAATGGGTAGACTTCCCTTCTCCAGGGGATCTTCCCAACCCAGGATTAAACCTAGGTCTCCTGCATTGCAGGTGGATTCTTTACCATCTGAGCCATCAGGCTTTATGAATTCTCCAATATAAAGGTGTTGTTTTGACTACCTTCATTTCCAAAAAACCCAGCTCCTACTTTTTCCTTCCAGGCTTTTAGGAATGGGCTCAATTGTCCCAGATGGCTATGGGATTTTCATTTGCCTTACAATGTTTTTGAAGAATTCTTGTCCCTCTTCCACCTTGAGTGACTGAAGAATTAGGTGAAATAAATGTAAAAGGTTTACATATTTTTTTTAGATGGCTTTCAGACAGGTCAGAAAAAAGAAACACAGTTCTTTGAAATTAAGGTCTGCTCTGCTCCCTCTGGAGTCAAAGACTGTAATCTCATTCAGCTATGGGCCATCATCTTCACAAAAAATGCTAAGCTAAGAAAGGGTATGATGAAAGGGCAAATAAAAATGCCACAAATCTATTCCATCATTTTTAAGTTGCCGTTTTCTTTATTCAGTGTTTGCTTATTGGCTATGAGCTTCTGATTACTTTCCAGAATTCTGAAAATGTTGATTCTAATAATTTTTGCTTAAAATTTCAGTGTTTCTATAGAGTTATAGTCCCTGGAGCTATCTCTTCTGCCATTAACTCTGAACTCACCCCCCCCCGCCCCCCCACCCCCCCCCCCCCCCCGAACCACAAACACACACTTTTTTAAATCTATCAGATGTCTGGTCTTCCTCTTTCAATTTTAAGAGTTCTTTCTGTATTTAGTAATATTAGCATATTAGCTGTGATATATGTTGTAATGTTTACTCCCAGTTTGTCTTCTGTATTCTGAATTTGCATTGTTTTTAAGAAAATATTTGGGTTGCAGACTTTGTTATTATAATTTATCATTAAAAGTCACATCTGTATTTAGTGTCATAGAAAGATTTCCATTATATTTAGGATTTTCAGGAATTTACTCATATTTTGTACTTGTGTTTGATATCTTCATGTTTTGCATTTGTATCTCAGATCTATTAACAGTTAATTCTTGTGAATGGTATGAGAAAGGAAGTCTACTGTACTAATATTATATATAGGATTTTGACTGCAATATTCATGACTAAACTGGTTGATAATGTTTGCTCTTGTATTGTTTTTTTATTAAATTTGATTCTAATAATTTCTGCTTAAAATTTCAGTGTTTCTATAGAGTAATAGGTTCCTGGAGCTATCGCTTGTGAATGGTATGAGAAAGGAAATCTACTGTACTAATATATATAGAATTTTGACTGCAATATTCATGACTAAACTGATTGATGATCTTTGCACACTAAGCGCAGGTGGCGGTGGCGGTGGCCGGTGCACTAAGTGTGGTGGAGAGCTACCCCACATCCGAGGTCAGGGGCAGCGGCCTACAGTGCCAGGCTGCGATGGCACAGGAACAGCCGAGAGGAGCTACCCCATGTCCGAGGTCAGGGGCGATGGCCGGGAGGAGATACCCTGCGTCCGAGGCCAGGGATGGAGGCCGGGAGGAGCCACCCCTCATCCAAGGTCAAGGGCGCCGGCCGGCCGAGAGGAGCCACTGTGCGTCTGAGGCCAGGGGCGGTGCCCAAGGCCAGGGTGGAGGCCGGGAGGAGCAACCCCACGCCCAAGGAGTGGTGGCTGTGCGGGCGCAGGAGGGCCTAGAGGAGCCATCCCACATTGAAGGTCAGGAAGGGCGGTGGGAGGAGATACCCCTCATCCAAGGCAAGGAGCAGCAGCTGTGCTTTGCTGGAGCAGCCGTGAAGAGATACCCCACACAAGGTAAGAGAAACCTAAGTAAGATGGTAGGTGTTGCAAGAGGGCATCAGAGGGCAGACACACTGAAACCATACTCACAGAAATCTAGTCAATCTAATCACACTAGGACCACAGCCTTGTCTAATTCAATGAAACTAAGCCATCGCGGGGCAACCCAGGATGGGCGGGTTGTGGTGGAGAGGTCTGACAGAATGTGGTCCAATGGAGAAGGGAATGGTAAACCACTTCAGTATTCTTGCCTTGTGAACCCCATGAACAGTATGAAAAGGCAAAGTGATAGGATACTGAAAGAGGAACTCCCCAGGTCAGTAGGTGCCCAATATGCTACTGGAGGTCAGTGGAGAAATAACTCCAGAAAGAAGGAAGGGATGGAGCCAAAGCAAAAACAATACCCAGCTGTGGATGTGACTGGTGATAGAAGCAAGGGCTCAAGCTGTAAAGAGCAATATTGCATAGGAACCTGAAATGTCAAGTCCATGAATCAAGGCATATTGCTGCTACTGCTGTCACTTCAGTCGTCTCCGACTCTGTGTGACCCCATAAACAGCAGCCCACTGGGCTCCCCTGTCCCTGGGATTCTCCAGGCAAGAACACTGGAGTGGGTTGCCATTTCCTTTTCCAATGCATGAAGTGAAAAGTGAAAGGGAAGTCACTCAAGGCAATTTGGAAGTGGTCAAACAGGAGATGGCAAGAGTGAACGTCGACATTCTAGGATTCAGCAAACTAAAATGGACTGGAATGGGTGAGTTTAACTCAGATGACCATTATATCTACTACTGCGGGCAGGAATCCCTCAGAAGAAATGAAGTAGCCATCATGGTCAACAGAAGAGTCCGAAATGCAGTACTTGGATGCAATCTCAAAAACAAGAGAATGATCTCTGTTCATTTCCAAGGCAAACCATTCAATATCACAGTAATCCAAGTCTATGCCCCAACCAGTAATGCTGAAGAAGCTGAAGTTGAATGGTTCTATGAAGACCTACAAGACCTTTAGAACTAACACCCAAAAAAGATGTCCTTTTCATTATAGGGGACTGGAATGCAAAAGTAGGAAGTCAAGAAACACCTGGAGTAACAGGCAAATTTGGCCTTGGAATGCAGAATGAAGCAGGGCAAAGACTAATAGAGTTTTGCCAAGGAAATGCACTGGTCATAGCAAACACCCTCTTCCAACAACACAAGAGAAGACTCTACACGTGGACATCACCAGATGGTCAACACCAAAATCAGATTGATTATATTCTCTGCAACAAAAGATGGAGAAACTCTATAGAGTCAAAAAAACAAGACCAGGAGCTGACTGTGGCTCAGATCATGAACTCCTTATTACCAAATTCAGACTGAAATTGAAGAAAGCAGGGAAAACCATTAGACCATTCAGGTATAACCTAAATCAAATCCCTTATGATTATACAGTGGAAGTGAGAAATAGGTTTAAGGGCCTAGATCTGATAGACAGAGTGCCTGATGAACTATGGATGGTGGTTCGTGACATTGTACAGGAGACAGGGATCAAGACCATTCCCATGGAAAAGAAATGCAAAAAAGCAAAATGGCTCTCTGGGGAAGCCTTACAAATAGCTTTGAAAAGAAGAGAAATGAAAAGCCAAGGAGAAAAGGAAAGATATAAGCATCTGAGTGCAGAGTTCCAAAGAATAGCAAGAAGAGATAAGAAAGCCTTCTTCAGCGATCAATGCAAAGAAATAGAGGAAAAGAACAGAATGGGAAAGACTAGAGATCTCTTCAAGAAAATTAGAGATACCAAGGGAACATTTCATGCAAAGATGGGATAGCGGCCATAAAGGACAGAAATGGTCTGGACCTAACAGAAGCAGAAGATATTAAGAAGAGGTGGCAAGAATACACAGAACTGTACAAAAAAGAGCTTCATGACCCAGATAATCACAGTGGTGTGATCACTCATCTAGAGCCAGACATCCTGGAATGTGAAGTCAAGTGGGCCTTAGAAAGCATCACTGTGAACAAAGCTAGTGGAGGTGATGGAATTCCAGTAGAGCTATTTCAAATCTGGAAAGATGATGCTGTGAAAGTGCTGCACTCAATATGCCAGCAAATTTGGAAAACTTAGCAGTGCCCACAGGACTGGAAAAGGTCAGTTTTCATTCCAATCCCAAAGAAAGGCAATGCCAAAGAATGCTCAAACTATCACACAATTGCACTCGTCTCACACACTAGTAAAGTAACGCTCAAAATTCTCTAAGCCAGGCTTCAGCAATACGTGAACCATGAACTTCCAGATGTTCAAGCTGGTTTTAGAAAAGGCAGAGAAACCAGAGATCAATTGCCAACATCTGCTGGATCATAGAAAAAGCAAGAGAGTTCCAGAAAAACATCTATTTCTGCTTTATTGACTATGCCAAATCCTTTGACTCTGTGGATCACAATAAACTGTGGAAAATTCTGAAAGAGATGGGAATACCAGACCACCTAACCTGCCTCTTGAGAAACCTATATGCAGGTCAGGAAGCAACAGTTAGAACTGGACGTAGAACAACAGACTGGTTCCAAATAGGAAAAGGAGTACGTCAAGGCTGTATGTTGTCACCCTGCTTATTTAACTTCTATGCAGAGTACATCCTGAGAAACGCTGGGCTGGAAGAAACACAAGCTGGAATCAAGGTTGCCAGGAGAAATATCAATCACCTCAGATATGCAGATGACACCACCCTTATGGCAGCAAGTGAAGAGGAACTAAAAAGCCTCTTGATGAAAGTGAAAGAGGAGAGTGGAAATGTTGGCTTAAAGCTCAACATTCAGAAAACGAAGATCATGACATCTGCTCCCATCACTCCATGGGAAATAGATGGAGAAACAGTGGAAACAGTGTCAGACTTTATTTTGGGCTCCAAAATCACTGCAGGTGGTGATTGCAGCCATGAAATTAAAAGATGCTTACTCCTTGGAAGAAAAGTTATGACCAACCTAGATAGCATATTCAAAAGCAGAGACATTACTTTGCCGACTAAGGTCCGTCTAGTCAAGGCTATGGTTTTTCTATTAGTCATGTATGGATGCGAGAGTTGGACTGTGAAGAAGGCTGAGTGCCGAAGAATTGATGCTTTTGAGCTGTGGTGTTGGAGAAGACTCTTGAGAGTCCTTTGGACTGCAAGGAGATCCAACCAGTCCATTCTGAAGGAGATCAGCCCTGGGATTTCTTTGGAAGGAATGATGCTAAAGGTGAAACTCCAGTACTTTGGCCACCACATTCGGAGAGTTGACTCATTGGAAAAGACTCTGATGCTGGGAGGGATTGAGGGCAGGAGGAGAAGGGGACGACAGAGGATGAGATGCCTGGATGGCATCACTGACTCGATGAACACGAGTCTGAGTGAACTCTGGGAGTTGGTGATGGACAGAGGGGCCTGGCGTGCTGAGATTCATGGCGTTGCAAAGAGTCAGACACGACTGAGCGACTGAACTGAACTGAAACTGGTTGATAATGTTTGCTCTTGTACTATTTTTATTTAATTTAGGTATAACATTTGCTGTTTCATGAAATAATTGGAAGCAGTTTTCATTTTTCTATTCTTTGGTACAATTTTTTTTCAGTGAGACTATCTGAATCTGCCTGCAACCCAGGAGACCCTGGTTTGATTCCTGGGTTAGAAACATCACCTGGAGAAGGGATAGACTACCCGCTCCAGGATTCATGGGCTTCCCTGGTGGCTCAGATGGTAAAGAATCTGCTTGTAATGTGCGAGACGTGGGTTTGATCCCTTTGTTGGGAAGATCCCCTGGAGGAGGGCATGGCAACCCACTCCAGTATTCTTGCCTGGAGAATCCCCATGGACAGAAAAGCCTGGTAGGCTACAGTCCATGGGATCACAAAGAGTTGGACACGACTGAGTGACTAAACACAACACACAGCCTATCTGATCTAAATGTTTTGTAAAATTCTCTATGGAGCCATTTAAACCTGGTGTGTGTGTGTGTGTGTGTGTGTGTGTGTGTGTGTGTGTGTGTATGTATGTGATATTTGTGTGTTATAATTCCCTGATAAATTTCTGTATTATTTCTATGGAAATTAGCATTTGAAAATATTATATTTGTACTGCAGTCAATAGTAAATGTATTATCCTGAAATATTTATCCATTTCATAAAACGTTCAAATTTATTTATATAGATATGTCAACATTGTTTTTAGTGACCTTTATTTGCTGATTTTTAATCATTATTTTCTCTTACTGTTTATTAACTACTTTTGTGCTTTATCTCTTCTTATCTTTTATGAAATTATCTAATGGACTGGACAGTCTAATTTGTATATTTATTTAAAACATGATTTTTGATTTACAAATTTGATACCTTTTTTGGTTCTTTATTGATTTTTACTTTTGTTTATTTTCTTTTTGTTTTCCTTTTGATTTTTTTAAAATTTGAGGTGGCAATTTAACTCATTTCTTTAATTCTTTCATTTTTAATCAATGTGTGTGTATATGACTCTTATCGTATACATGATACATGTATATGAGTTTTTTTCATACACATATGAGTTTTTGCCTATGCATGTGTTTTCTCTTATCACTGCTTTAACTATATCCCATTTATCTTTGTATATACTGCTTTATTATTACTATTTAGAAAATTTGCTTTTTTCTCTGTATTTCCACTTTCATTTAGTATTTTTTAAGTGCACGTTTCTAAATTTCAAGATTTTTCTTAATTTCTTAATTTTATTTCCAGCTTCCAGTTTTAGTGCATTTTTGTAAAAACTCCAGGGCTAGATTGTTTTCATTGGTAAATTCTACCCAAATTTAGAGTTAATGCCAATCTTCTTAAACTCTTTCAAAAAAATGAAGAGGAGGGAATGAATGCTCCTAATCTTATAGCTCCAGAATTACCCTGACACTAAAGCTGGATAAGGATACTGCAAGAAACGAAAACCACAGAACAACATTACTGAAGACATATAAATGCAAAAATTCTCAGCAAAAATTAGCTAACTGAAATCAACAGCACATAAAACTAAAAAGCTTATGCATAATAAGGAAAACAGGCAAAGAGTGAAAGGCAGCTACAGGATGGGAGAAAATATTTTTATAGCATATTTCTGATAAGGAGTTAAAACTATTCAACTCAATAGCTAAAAACAAAACAGCAAAACAAACAAACAAACAAAAAAACCAAACTGATTAAAATCAGGCAAAGACCTGAATAGTTATTTCTCCAAAGGAGATCTACAAATAGCCAGCAGGTGTATGATTAATGAAGAAAGTGTAAAGTATGTGAAGAAAAGGAAATCCTGTTACACTGTTGATGGGTATGTAAGTTGACATAGACATTATAGAAAATAGCATGGAGTTTTTCCAAAATTAAACATTTAGCTAACATATGACCCAGCAATTCTTCTGGATATTAATCCATGGGACACAAGCTTGAAAGTGAAAGTCACTCAGTCATGTCCAACTCTTTTGTGATCCTATGGGTATAGTCCATGGGATTCTCTAGGCCAGAATACTGGAGTGGGTAGCCATTCCCTTCTCCAGGGGATCTTCCTGACTCAGGGATTGAACCCAGGTCTCCTGTATTGCAGGCAATTGTTTACTATCTGAGCCACAAGGGAAGCCCAAGAATACTGGAGTGGGTAGCCTATCCCTTCTCCAGCAGATCTTCCTGACAAGGAATCGAACCAGGGTCTCCTGCATTGCAGGTGGATTATTTACCAACTGGGCTAATACTTAAAGTCATGATCAGTATGGGGTAGGTAAAGTCGAACCCATCTCTTTTTGACTTCAAAGCCTGTGCTTGTGAAAGCTAACCATGAAAAGTGACAAGGATGAATCCAAATGATACACAGTGTGCCAACATGTTGAGAGATGCTTTTATTCTATGGGCTGTTGTATACCACAAGATGTCATGTGCCTACAAGACAAATTTTATATTGGCAGACTCGCTTTGCTGTCATTCTTTTTTTTAAAAAATAAGATTTATTTATTCATTTATGACTGTGCTGGGTCTTTGTTACGGCATCTGGGTTTTCTCTAGTTGTGGTGAGCAGGGGCTACTCTCCAGCCCCTGCTGTGAGCAGGCTTCTCATTGCAGTGGTTTCTCTTGTAGTGGAGCATGCACTTGAGGCACAGGCTTCAGTACTTGTAGCCCGTGGGCTCAGTAGTTGCATATCAGTGGGCTGTAGAGCACAGGCTCAGTAGCTGTGGCACATGGGCTTAGCTGTCCCATGGCATATAGGATCCTCCTGGATCAAGAATAGAACCCATGTCCTCTGCATTGACAGATGGACTCTTCACCATTGATGTACTAAGGAAACCCCTCTTCCTGCCTTTCTTAATAATACACTCATGGATTATGGGATGTTACAATGATAGTTAAACTGTTATAATGGGAGGAGTTTCTTTTTTAAACCTCTTAAAAGTTGACATATGTATTATTATCACTAAACATATATATATATATATATTTTGAATTAGGTGTATAGCATTTGCTTCTTGATGTTTTTAGGTAAAATGAGCCAAACAGAAATTAAAAAAAAAAATCTTAAGTCAACCTAGTTTCTATCTTTCTCTGTTTTACCCTCAGGACCATCCAAGAAGGCACAAGAGTGTACAGATGCTAACATATTTATGCCTTTAATTGTTAGGAGAATTAGTGAGATCATATTTTCAAAGTAAAATGTTAAGTTTGCCTCTGTATTCAAAAATATAACAATATTGTCAAAGAATAAAATGAGGTTGTGTATGTAAATATTTTTTGACAGTTGATACAGAATATGAAATGGAAGATATCATTTTTCATTAGATTTTCTAAATAACTTACTGATGCTATATAATATTTCATTATCTCAGATTAATCTTATGGATTAATTTTATAAGAGATCTAAGACTTTATCCTAGAATTGATATTCCATTTTCTCAGCCGTCTCATTGCAGTCTTCATGTCTTTGTTTCTCAGTGTGTATATCATTGGGTTCAAGAAAGGAGTGACTACAGAATAAAAGACAGCAAGGAATTTATCTAATGACTTGATGGGGAATGGCCAGGCATAAATGAAGATACATGGTCCGAAGAACAGAAGAACTACTGTGCTATGAGCAGTTAAAGTAGACAGAGCTTTGGATGACCTCTCTGAAGGGAGATGCTGGATGGTCACTAAGATGGCAGTGTATGAGATGATTAGCAGAAAAAAAGAACACACAGTGAGCACACCACTGTTAGCAATGACCATGATATCCAACCTATAGATATCTGTGCAGGCAAGTTTGATGACCCTAGGAAGGTCACAGTAAAAGCTATCTACCTCATTGGGACCACAGAAAGGTAAGTTCACTGCAAAGGCCAACTGGCTTACTGAGTGGAGGAAGCCAGTTCCCCATGCAGCAGCCACAGAGCCAGCACATACATTGCCACGCATAATTGTAGTGTAGCGAAGGGGTTTACAGATTGCTACATATCTGTCAAAGGCCATGGCTATAAGGATCACCAACTCACTCCCACCAAAGAAATGAAGGAGAAATATCTGAGCAAGGCAGCCCTTGAACGAGATGACCTTACATTTACTGAAAAAATCAGCAATCATCTTGGGGGCTGTGACTGAAGACAGACACAGGTCAATGAGTGAGAGGTTGGCCAGCAGGAAGTACATGGGGGAGTGAAGGTGGGAGTCCGAAGCCACAGTTATGACAATAAGAAGATTCCCGAACACAATTCCTACATAGAATACAAAAAAGAACACAACTAGGAAAATCTGGAGTTCCTGAGAATTGGAGAGTCCTAGAAAAATGAACTCAGTCACCGTGGAGTGATTTGTTTCACTTATTGATTCATTCCAGGAAATATCCTCTGTAGTTACCTTGAATGGAGTGAGAAGAAAGTCAGAAATATTATGTTCAAATTCAGAGCCCCATTTTGTGTCGTTATATTCACACTCATGATGACATTTTGTGCTTTGTTACATAAAGGAATTAAAAATGCCTACAATCTAAACTCAATTTTATCCCACACTCTTTGCCTGGATATGCTTATAGTCCAGCTGTCCAAGCTTTAGTGTTTCCATGTATGCTAGGCTTATTCCTAATAAAATGCTTTTTTCATGTTACCCTCTCTGCCAGATTAAATTTATACCCTCATCCTGCATTTATGTCCTCTTTCGCTGAACTCCAAAACAGGTCATATTCTGTGGGCCATATTATAGCTCTTAAATATATACAAAACTCTATGATTGTCATATCGACAAAGGGTTTTCATGACATGCATTTTTGAGAAGGTATTTTTAGTAGCCTAATAGTTCATCACAATAATCTTGTATACAGTTATTGGAAACTTCTCTATTAAACTAAAACAAATTCTCATTCACAATTTAATTGGGAAGCATAGTGGGTTTTGTGTGCATCTGTGGATCTTGAATTCATCCTCTTTAAGACTTCTTTTGCCATTTTGTAAATGTAAATACTAATTATATTCCTTCTTATGGTTATTATGAATTTCAACTTTTGCATTTGGTAATTACACAATAGATTTAGGAGATTATTAGTAGTGAGAGTTATCACCTCTGATTCATAGAAAAACCCTGACTCCTCAATAATCATTTAAAAGTATACTTGTATTCTAAAAATAATTATCATAGCAAGATTTAGTTTCCCTGTCTTTTAAATTACTGCATTGGATCAAAAATTTTCTAAATCCTCACTAATCCAATACTCTATCAGGATTGAGGGAGGAACATAATTTAAAAATAATTTTCATAATCTCTCAGGAGCTTGGATAGCAATATGAAAACTAAGACAGATGTAGAGATTCAGTATTATGGGAACTTTACATTTATGAGAATTCTGAAACAGAAACTAGGAATTATAAGAATTTATAGAGGATAGAATTGATACTTAACATTTGGTAATATGAAAATGCTTAGAAGAAAGAGTTAAGCCAAAATAAAATTAAAGATGAAAAATAGAAGAAAGGAATGACAACACAAAAATGAGGTTTAAAAATGAGAGAAAGAAGTTAAAAGCAAGAGAATGCCACTACTGAGGATGTGAGTTTGACCCCTGATGGGGGAACTTAACATTTCACATGCTGTGTGGGGTGGTCAAAAAAGTTTAAAAAACAAAATAAAATCTAAAAAATAAAAACTTAAAAGTGAGGAAAATATTTTCTGAGATAAAATGTGAAGAAATTTTCATAGGAAATGAAATTGGAAAAGGATTCTAGAATGCCTACTATAGGATTCTTGTTTTATTATGTTGACATGAACTGTTGTAGAATTATGAGCAATTGTTTAATAAATTTCTAACAAATGGTAAGCAGTTACTAATAGCTTTATAATACCTAATTATAAAAGGTAGTAATAACAGGACATGTGTCAATACATGTATAAGATTAAAAAAAAGATGCCAGTTTTTTTTTATTGTGAGTAGTTGTGAACACTGTCACAGCTTTAATTATGAAAATAACTATAAAAGAGATAGCATAGCAATATATAACATAAAGATCATTTTTAGAAGAAGCAATCCATTTGGAAGGAAGTAAAGGATGGTGATAATAAAATGTAGAGGTATTGTTGGAATATCTTTGTAAGTTGCTACCTGAAAGTTAAGAGCCTGAAAAGTGGTCGTTGGATGTAAGTTGCAAAAGTCATTTCATATATGTATTGGGGACTCCAGAAGTTTTGCAGTAAGTGAAGTAGAAAATGGAATGGTAGCTTGAAGGGGAAGCTATAAAAGAGAGGAGAGGAAATTGACTGGTCTCAAGGAGTCATGAAAGGATAGATTTTGGCTCATCAAATTTCTTGGGGGAGTAGTATTATGTTTTCTCTATTTAATCAGTTATTCCAAGGTCCTTGGAAATTACACTTTTCTTCATTATCCATTCCATAGCCCTATCCTAAAGCTCCATATTACTGTTTTTAAAATCCTATAAATATTTGAAGTGAAGTCACTCAGTCATGCCTGACTCTTAGCAATTCTAATTTATTTCCAAGTATAAAGAGAAGTCTAGTAGTAAAACAAGTCATAAATAGTCATTTTAGTCCCCTTCTGCTTAGCACAAATATAATCATACTTGTCATTGACAATAAAGAGGATGGGATTCTATCGTGAGATCATTTCTGACATGACTGGGTGATTTGGATGTTTCTTTAAAGTCAAGGAATGTGATTTAGTATTTTCTTTGGATGTTTACTGATGTGAAATCATTTCACTGAGAGAAGAGGACAAACTTGATAGTTATGTCAGGATAGGTTTACCAAAGTGTTCTCATTTGCAGTGAAAAGATTTTCTATGGTAACAAGTAAGAATTCAAATATACTATTCTTCAGCAAAATGAATTTTTTTTTCACCAACCTCAGGATTCTTCCATTTTTCCTGAAAAATACTCATAAAATTTAATTCTGTAGAATGGGTTATTACTAACAGAAGCATTTTATTGTCAATACAAATGCTACAGTTTGGTTAGTTCTGCTGATATATTTCACTTTCACATTCTACCTACCTCCTTCATAACTGGAAGACACTACAGCAATTTTCAGAACATAGTGTGTAGACTTTTCTTTTATTTGCACTTTCTCCTGAAGTATATAATTTCCAAGAGAAGAAAATTAATATAAACTATCCTCCTTAGCAAATGACTTCATTAGAATTAAGAACCATTTGTGGAAATGACCAGAGGCAGATGAAGAGATCTGAAAATAGTCATCCTGAACTTTGGGTATTGAGCCTAACTCTTGTAGTGTCACACGCTTTCCCCTGAGGAAATACACAAAATCTTGAGTTAAGGGCTAATGTCACAGTTTCTTGGCTAACTCAGATACGTCTATGACCCTCACTGAATTTAAAGGTAAATTTTTAAAGAATCATAGTAAAACAATTGAAAAAATTGTGCAATTAAAATTCAGACGTGTTAAGAAGAAAGCAAATAATAATGTTTTAGATTTTATAGAAAGCAGATAGCTTAGAATTTGTGGAGAAAATATAGGAAAAATGCCTTGACAAATAATAAGTCTAAGTTCTTATTATTTATCATTTTTATTGAGTAGCTTTAATTACCATATAGTGGTTAAAACTGAACTGACTTATCACAGTTAATGTCCCTTAAATCAGTCATAGAAAGAACCCAAATGATCTCTCAGCTGTGCTCCATGACCAGCAGACTTTCCAGATTTTACCTGAAACATGCCAATCATCTTCTTTGTTCTAAGTGCCCTTACTTAAAAATGAACACATTAAAGATGCTGAGATCTCAATGGAGTATCCTCCTCTAGTAAATAAGTTCTTTCAAATACTTATAGAATTGTAGATACTTTTAAAGAATGAATCAAGATATGCTTTTAACACAAATATTGAAAAAAACTGGAAAATAGGCAAAATTTTGCATAATAGAAAATACTAGAGTCTGTTTTTAAAACAATATTGTACAAAATACATTATCAAAGTCTAAAAGCAATTTTAATTCTTAACATAGTGTCATATTGTTGACCTTCCTATTTATCTAATTAAAATACAAGTATAATGAGAATTGCTTCTTCCTCAATTTTAATGTCTATTGGTTTACATAAAGCCATATTTTATCTTTGGATCTACATAATTTCCATAAGAAATATTAATTGATTTCCAATGATGCTTGTTATCAAATGGAAGATACTGATGAAGTTCAACTACATGTATATGTGTGTTGCTGCTAAGTCGCTTCAGTCGTGTCCGACTCTGCATGACCCCATAGATGGCAGCCCACCAGGCTCCCCCATCCCTTGGATTCTCCAGGCAAGAACACTGGAGTGGGTTGCCGTTTTCTTCTCCAACGCATGAAAGTGAAAAGTGAAAGTGAAGTCGCTCAGTCGTGTCTGACTTCTAGCGACCCCATGGACTGCAGCCCACCAGGCTCCTTTGTCCATGGGATTTGTCAGGCAAGAGTATTGGAGTGGGTTGCCATTGCCTTCTCCATATATGTGTGTGTGTGTATATATATATATATACACACACACACATACATATACATGTGTACATATCTATCTGTAGATGTAAAATATCCACATGAATATTGAATGCAGCCATTAGTGGTAACTACAGTTTAGGTTTGGAGGTTAGATAGAAATATAAGCTGCAACTCTATGTAAATGAAATTCCTTGACTCAATACCTTTTTTTTGTAGGCTTCTCAGTTTTGTTTTGTTTTGTTTTTTTTTTTTGGTTGTTCTTTTATAATTTTATTTATTTGTTTTTGGTTGTGCTTGGTCTTTGCTGCTGTGTGGACTTTCCTCTAGTCGAGGCAATCCGGGGCTACTCTCTAGTTGTGGTTCATGAGCTTCTCATTGCTGTGGCTTCTCTTGTTGCAGAGCATAGGCTCTAGGACATGCAGGCTTCAGTAGTTGCAGCATGTGGGCTCAGTGGCTGGGCTCTAGAGCACAGCCTCAGCAGTTGTGGTCAATGAGCTTAGTTGCTCTGTGGCATGTGGGATCCTCCAGGATCAGGGATCAAACCCATGTCCCCTGCATTGGCAGGTGGACTGTTTACCATTGAACCATGAGGGAAGCACCAGTTTCTCAGTTTTTAAAAGCAATAATGAAAATGAATACATTCTATAGTGTTCATGGTGACCACGAGGGTCTTGATGATTCATGACATTCATCTTGCACTCTCATCAATGAAATCTCTCATATCACTTCCCTAGAATTTACAAGCTGTTGACTTAGCCTTGTCATTGCCACCTTCATATCTCCGTTCCTTAAAGTATATATGGCAGGATTTAAGACGGGGGTGACAACAAAGTCCACAATGGCAAAAAATATATCCAGTGACTTCGTAGGGAAAGGCCATACATAGAGAAACATGCATGGAAAGAAAAACAAAAGCACTACAGTGATGTGAGCTGATAGAGTGAAGAAGGCTTTGGATAAATGTTTTGAAGAATGTCGTCGGACAGTGATCAGAATAAAGATGTATGATATAATTAAGAGAAAGAAGGTGCCCATAGATATGAAACCACTGTTGACAGTGACTACAAATTCTAGTTTGTAAGTATCTATGCATGCAAGTTTAATAACCCGAGGAAAATCACAATAAAAGCTCCCCACATTATTAGGTCCACAGAAGGGTAAATTTATGACAAAGACAAACTGAGACACAGCATGAATCACTCCAATTATCCAAGCAGCAACTACTAAAAACATGCACATTTTGGGATTCATAATAGTTAGATAATGGAGAGGCTTGCAGATTGCTGTGTACCTGTCATATGCCATGGCTATGAGCAGCATCATCTCCACTCCTCCTGTGACATGGATAAAGAACATTTGTAGCATGCAGTTGTGGAAAGAAATGATTTGACAGTCACTGAAAAGATCAGAGATCATCCTGGGAACTGTGGTGGATGAAAGGGCTAGGTCAATTAGTGATAGGTTGGCCAATAGAACATACATGGGGGTATGTAAGTGGGAATCGAAAATCACTGTGACCACAATGAAGAGGTTTCCCAGGATAATCCCCAAATACAATACAGAGAAGAAGAGAAAAAGTAAAAACGGCATCCCCAAGGATTGTGTAAGTCCCAGTAACACAAATTCAGTTACCACAGAGCCATTTACTTGGTCCATTGAATCATAAAGAAGACAAGACTGTCAAGTGACCTGCAACAAAAGAGAGGGATCAACTTAATACAACTTAAATGTTGTGTTAAATGTTGATAATTTAAAGTTGGTCCTTTAACTTAATTGATTATAGACTACTTACAAAATAATGGGAACCAGAGTATAAAATATTGAATACAACAAAGCTTCACTCAGAGACAATCTTTCACTTTAAATGATCCTATTTATTTAAATATGTGAGCAATCAGACAATTTATGGTGTTAGGAAAGAAAGTATAACAAAAATCAAGGAATACAGATGAAGTAAAATAATACAAGTTAAAAACAAAAATAGTGAATCCCAGAAAATTAGAAGAGGGTATAAAAACACATAAACTGATTAAAAAATAGATAACTTTTAAAAAGTAATCATAATAAAGTTAAATAGAAGTTAGAAATGAATATGAAAAGTGTTAGTCACTCAGTTATGTTCAACTCTTGGCGACCTCTGTAGCCCACCAGGCTCCTCTGTGCATGAAATTCCCTAGGCAAGAATACTGGAGTGGGTTGACATTTCTTTCTCCAGGGGATCTTCCTGATCCAGTGATTGAACCTGGATCTCCTGTATTGCAGGCAGATTCTTTACCATCTGATACACCACACATATTAGAAATGAGCATAGACATGCATAATAACTGTTAAGATACCTCTGAAGGCTATTTCCTACATGTACTTAAAAACAATCTACTTTAAAAATCTTACATGAATTTGAAGTACCATAGACAGACAAAAGATTAATCTCTTCATAATATTTTTTAAAAGTTCATTTTTAAGAATTTATTATTATTATTATTTTTTACTTTACAATATTGTATTGGTTTTGCCACACATCAACATGAATTCACCACAGGTGTATACGTGTTCCCAATCCCAAACCCCCCTCCCACCTCCCCCCCGACACCATCCCTCTGGATCATCCCAGTGTACCAGCCCCAAGCATCCTGCACCCTGCATCGAACCTGGACTGGTGATTCGTTTCTTATATGATATTATGCATGTTTCAATGCCATTCTCCCAAATCATCCCACCCTCTCCCTCTCCCACAGAGTCCAAAAGACTGTTCTATACATCTGTGTCTCTTTTGCTGTCTCGCATACAGCGTTATCGTTACCATCTTTCTAAATTCCATATATATGCATTAGTATACTGTATTGGTGTTTTTTCTTTCTGGCTTACTTCACTCTGTATAATCGGCTCCAGTTTCATCCACCTCATTAGAACTGATTCAAATGTATTCTTTTTAATGGCTGAGTAATACTCCATTGTGTATACATACCACAGCTTTCTTATCCATTCATCTGCTAATGGACATCTAGGTTGCTTCCATGTCCTGGCTATTATAAACAATATAGAACAGTCTTTTGGACTCTGTGGGAGAGGGAGAGGGTGGGATGATTTGGGAGAATGGCATTGAAACATGTATAATATCATATTTGAAATGAATCGCCAGTCCAGGTTCGATGCATGATACTGGATGCTTGGGGCTGGTGCACTGGGATGACCCAGAGGGATGGTATGGGGAGGGAGGAGGGAGGGGGGTTCAGGATGGGGAACACGTGTATACCTGTGGCAGATTCATGCTGATGTATGGCAAAACCAATACAATATTGTAAAGTAATTAACCTCCAATTAAAATAAATAAATTTATATTTAAAAAGTTCAAATCATTTAATAAAACCTCTGAGGCCTAATAGATAAATGGACAAATGATATGAAGAGAGAATTTAGAAAAGTAAACTATATATGTATTTTTGCATATATATATATATTCCTCAAAAATCAAATCAAATCAAATATAAATCTATTATTTTTTATTAAGTTAAAAAGGTTTTATAGTTATTGTTGTCAAAACCAACACTCATTAAAATAGGCACATTCATATACCACTGATAGAAATATAGACTAATCTAAAATTAAGAAAATATTTTGAAATGGTACTGATGAACATAGCAGAGAAGGGACTTGACACACAGAGGGAAGGTGAGGGTAGGACAAATTGAGAAAGTAGCATGGACATATATACACTGTCATGTGTAAAATAGATAGTAGGATGTTGCTATATAACACAAGGAGCCCAGCCTGGTGCTCCCTAACGACCTAGAGGTGGGGGTTGGGAGGAGTGGAGGGAGGCTCAGGAGTGTGCATGAATATGGCAGAAACCAACACAACAAGATAAAGCAATTTTCCACCAATTAAAAAAGAAATGAAAGATTATTAAAGAAAATATTTTGAAATCATGTGTCAAGAATCTTGAATCTGTAGCACTTGGTGCAGTAGTACTCCTTGTGAAATTCTATTTGTATCAAAAAAGATTTTTGCACAGAAATGTTTGTCATACTTTACAGTTGATAAAACTTTGAACCATTTAGATATCAAATGTTAGGTTTAATTCTGTTATGAAGGAAAATATTATAGTTATTAAAATAAGTGTTAATAGAAATTTATAATAGCATTGGTAAGAATTTTATTTATAATATTAAGTGTATGAAAAGTAAACAGATTGCATAGTACAGTAGTTGACTTTTATTTTTTAGAACTTGAAAAATCCTTTAGATTTTAAATATCTTTCAGTATAGCTATCATATGTATATTAGATTTTTGGATAAAAACATCCAAGAGCATGGAGAGCTAAAGGATGATTTATTAAGAAGGTTTACAAACAAAGAATAATTTGTAATTATTAGAAGACTAGCTGGGGAAGTAAAGTACTTTAATACTTCTCTCATTCAATTAGACATTTTCATAAGCTGTCAGACTGATTAATAGATGATAGTATTAGGGCAGAATATAGCTAAATAAGTATAGCGTCCTGATGGATCTGGATTTTGATGGTGGAAATAGGAAAGGTTTGATTAACTTCCTATTTCAGCAATATACTATTGTTTCTATTGCCTCTTGATTAATTTTTCTATTGTCTTCTACCTTCTCTCACCTAGATGTTCTAAACACCCTTCCTAGAGTTTTCTCTGAAAACTATGTTTAACCATTTTAAATTTACTCATTTAATTATCAGTGGACTTCATATCCATATTTAAATCACCCACGTCACAGGGGCGTAAGGACAAAGAATTTGGGCAGTGGAGTTGAATCTGGGGAGCATTATAGAGTTCAGAAAGTCATCCCTAGAAGAGTTCATGGCAATACCCTCTATTCTGCTGAGCAGAAGGTGTTTGTTGACTTCCTGATCTCACCATTCAATTCACTGTCTTGGAGTAATAAAGCTGAAGCTTAAGAATCATGTTGCTGCTTATGATCAAAGATTTTAACATATAAAACTAACATAAAACATATAAACTCAATTCTTCAAGTCTCCGTCATCATGAAAGTGGATGTTTCATCTTATAAAAACAATTGAAGTTTTCTCTAAATTGATTTGTAATATTTGAAAATTTCCACCTGTATTAGCTTAGTACTGCTGAAATGGTACTTGTCTTGGAGTGTGAGTGATAATTAAGGTTTTTAAACTGGAGAAGGAAAGGGCAACCCACTCCAATACTCTTGTCTGGAAACTCCCATGGACGGAGGAGCCTGTAGGCTACAGTCCATGGAGTCGCAAAGAGTCGGACACGACTGAGTGACTTCATTAACTCACAAAGAGGAAAATCCAATACTCTTTGAATCTATTAGCCTAAAGACTATAAGACTCCATTTAAAAGTGTAATTAAATTTATTGATAATCTTTAATTATGCTGCTGCTGCTGCGTCACTTCGGTCGTGTCCGACTCTGTGCAACTCCATAGATGGCAGCCCACCAGGCTCCCCCTTCCCTGGGATTCTCCATGCAAGAACACTGGAGTGGGTTGCCATTTCCTTCTCCAATGCGTGAAAGTGAAAAGTGAAAGTGAAGTCGCTCAGCCTTGTCTGACTCTTAGCGACCCCATGGACTGCAGCCTACCAGGCTCCTCCATCCATGGGATTTTCCAGGCGAGAGTACTGGAGTGAGGTGCCATTGCCTTCTCCAATGGTATAATTACAATATAAAACATGGCACTATAAGCATAGTAATATGGCGAAGTCAGTCAGTAACATGTCTAAGGAACAGGCAGGAAAGGAGATCTAAAGAAAGAGGAAGAATGAAAATAGAAAGGGAGTGAAGAATTAAAGGAAGGCAGGGGATGGAATAAATAAAATCTAGGACAAATAAAGAGGATAAAATGATAAGAGACATTGGTGCAATGTTGCACATCTTTGCTTAAATTGCCTGTCCTTGTTTACATCAACACACATCAGTACATTATGAACACCTAAGAGTGTGAGCTTTATTTGCATTTCCATTCACTATTTTAGTACATTTTGCCTGAAAGGATGGAAAGTAATAATAAAATTTTAGGGAAAATAGTCACTGATAGGAAGAAAAGTTAAGACTTTAAGCAAATGAATAATGAATGTGGCAGAGGGGTTTGACAGTATGGAGTGGGTATAGTTTTGGCATGGTGGTTCAGCTGACAGGCCACCTCTAAAACATTAGGAAGTAACTGATTAAAAACACCCCTTTAACTTCCAGTCAGTATTTTGCTTTCCTTATTTCTAATATTTATAGCTGTTTGTAAAATGTAAAAATTAAAGTTCATTATGTAGGTACACTTTCTGTTTTGTCCAACACTGTGTCACTTGACTAAAACAGGCTGGCACATAGAAAAAGCTCAAGGAATATTTGAAGAATAAATTGTCCAGAAATTATCACTAAATTGCCCAAATAAACAAAATAGAAAGATAAGTGAAGAAGGGCCCACCCATTCAATTATAAACATCTAGAATTAATATGTATCATTATTCAAGAAGTCCTGATGACCTGAGAGTGCTTCTTTGGAGAAAAAGACCACATACTTGGTTTCTCTGCCTTCTTAGGAAACACTGGTGACTGTGTGAAGTTCCCAGGAGTTCTTCAGAAGCCACGTTCCCTTAGAACTTGCCATCTTTCCTATTGGAGATTTAAAATTTATCAGTTATCCAGTGCCTGGAGAGACAAATCTTTACATTTTTATAGAAGTGGGAAAGAACTTTGAGATTATCTTGCCCAGTTATTTCATTCTACAGATGGAAAACAACCCAGTGAGGTTAAATGCCCAGTGTATTTGCAGCATCACATTCACAGAGCCAGCACTAGAAGTCAGCCTAACTCAGTCCAATGACCTTCCTCACTTAAAATCACCTGCTTGTAGAAAAAGTCATTAAAGAGCTAGACTGTTTATATTTCATAGTATCTCACCAAATTGGAAGAGTCCTAGTCATCCCTGAGTTCTCTTTCCTTTTAAAATAAAATGAGCCATCCCTTTCTGAAAGACTACTTGTTTTCCCCCATTGGGTATTGCTCATCCTCATCCCCTCTCCTATTTCTTCAAACAACCTGGCCAGTGCTCGAACAGTTCTCTTTCAGAATTTTCAGCCAGCATCTCCTCTGTACCATCCTCTGGCACAACACCAGAATCTTCTTTGAATCTGAGCATATGCTCTCAGTCTAGGCATTGACTGGAGCCTTCAAATTCGGAGGAAAGTAATAGTGAAGGACAGGGAATCACACTAGAATCCTGGAGGCTGAGGACTGAGATTTCCTTTTGTTTTAAAACAGAATTTGGTCCTCAGGAATACGTGAGTCCAGAAGTCTGTTTTGCACAATGGAAAATGAAGTTTAAAATGAAATGAAATTGCTCAGCCATTAAAAAGAATACATTTGAATCAGTTCTAATGAGGTGGATGAAACTGGAGCCTATTATACAGAGTGAAGTAAGCTAGAAAGAAAAACACCAATAGATTATACCAATGCATATATATGGAATTTATAAAGATGGTAACGATAACCCTGTATGTGAGACAGCAGGGGAGACACAGATGTATAGAACAGTCTTTTGGACTCTGTGGGAGGGGGAGAGGGTGGGATGATTTGGGGGAATGGCATTGAAACATGTGTGGTGTCATATGGGAAACGAATCGCCAGTCCAGGTTCGATACAGGATGCTTGGGGCTGGTGCACTGGGATGACCCGGAGGGATGGTGCGGGGAGGGAGGTGGGAGGGGGGTTCAGGATGGGGAACACGGATGTGCCCATGGCGGATTTGTGTTGATGTGTGGTGGAACCAATACAATACTGTAAAGTAATTAGCCTCCAATTAAAATAAATAAATTTAAATTTAAAAAATGAAATGGAAAGCACAAAAGCCAGAGATGTGAATCTTAAAAAATCTTCAGATTAAGAAGAGAAGTTAAAAATATCAAAAGGTATACGTGTGTGTGTGTAATTAATTTTACAAGACAATGCAATTCAATGATTGAAATTTGATCATAGGAAAGAGATGGTATAGGATGAAAGGACAAATACATTTCAAAGGAGAAAACTTGACACAATATTTTACAGGGGAACAGAAATTGAAGGAAGGTCGAGGGTTATGGGGAGAGGGAAGCAACCATGCCAGGGACAGTTTTGTAATTTAAAAGTGTCTTTCTTACTTGCCTTTTCAGTCACAGGGTGTATATTTTTAGAAGAGAAAGTCAGAGAGTGTACTCTTTATCTGTAAATAAGCACTCCCACCCCACTCAAAGACAAAGCTATATATAAAATTCTCCAAAATGAGAAATAACCTAATTAGCTGCATAAGAGTGACCCACTGCTGCTTCGAAGATGTCTAATTCTCAGCCCATTATTAGATTCTCTTGGGGACTAAATCTTTGAGTCACATTGTTTTTCCCAAGAGAGAAATATTGAAAAAATTTTCTGGTGATTAAACAGGGAAAGAAGCAAGGTTTTTTTTTAAAAAATAATATTATTGGGATATAGTTGAGTTACAATGTTGTATTAGTTTCAGGTATACACCAAAGTGAATCTGTTTTACAGGAAGGTTTTGATATAACATATTGGATTGTATTAAAAAATTCCTCTTGGGAGAAGGAAATGGCAACCCACTCCAGTGTTCTTGCCTGGAGAATCCCAGGGATGGGGGAGCCTGGTGGGCTGCTGTCTATGGGGTCGCACAGAGTTGGACACAACTGCAGTGACTTAGCAGCAGCAGCAGTATGTGGATTGATAGTTAAAATGTCTAGTGTGGGCTGTCCTGACTGGTGGCTACATGATCTAGATGGCTTTTTTCCACATATCTGGAAATATCCCTGTGCCGGGAGCCAGCATAGGAGATCCCACCCATGGCAAAGGTCATGAGGAAGAGACCTGATGGGCAAAGGTGAATCAGGCTACCCCAAAACCAGAATTTGTCTGTCTTACTATCTTAGGCTTTTCACCAAACTCTTCTGATATTAATGGGGGCTGTCCCTGACCACCTTTCTCTGAAGAAAATCAACCTAGAGCTCTAGTTAATAAGTCTCCTGGGCATAATGAGTGTTTCAATTCGAATCCCTCTGATAGCTTTCTAACTTGCCTGACAGGTTTTTCCGGACTCTTGCAGCTACAAATGTGATTGTTTACAGCCTCCAGACTGGTTCCAAATAGGAAAAGGAGTACATCAAGGCTGTATATTGTCACCCTGCTTATTTAACTTATATGCAGAGTACATCATGAGAAACGCTGGGCTGGAGGAAGCACAAGCTGGAATCAAGATTGCCGGGAGAAATATCAATAACCTCAGATATGCAGATGACACCAACCTTATGGCAGAAAGTGAAGAGGAACTAAAAAGCCTCTTGATGAAAGTGAAAGAGGAGAGTGGAAAAGTTGGCTTAAAGCTCAACATTCAGAAAACGAAGATCATGGCATCTGGTCCCATCACTTCATGGGAAATAGATGGGGAAACAGTGTCAAACTTTGTTTTTTTGGGCTCCAAAATCACTGCAGATGGTGACTGCAGCCATGAAATTAAAAGATGCTTACTCCTTGGAAGAAAAGTTATGACCAACCTAGATAGCATATGCAAAAGCAGAGACATTATTTTACCGACTAAGGTCCATCTAGTCAAGGCTATGGTTTTTCCTGTGGTCATGTATGGATGTGAGAGTTGGACTGTGAAGAAGGCTGAGCGCTGAAGAATAGATGTGTTTGAACTGTGGTGTTGGGGAAGACTCTTGAGGGTCCCTTGGACTGCAAGGAGATCCAACCAGTCCATTCTGAAGGAGATCAGCCCTGGGTGTTCTTTGGAAGGAATGATGCTAAAGCTGAACCTCCAGTAGTTTGGACACCTCATGTGAAGAGTTGACTCATTGGAAAAGACTCTGATGCTGGGAGGGATTGGGGGCAGGAGGACAAGGGGAAGACCCAGGATGAGATGGCTGGATGGCATCATGGACTCGATGGACGTGAGTCTGAGTGAACTCCAGGAGATGGTGATGGACAGGAAGGCCTGGCGTGCTGCAATTCTTGGGTTCACAAAGAGTCGGACACGACTGAGCAACTGAACTGAACTGAACTGAACTGAACTGTGAGAGGCACGGGCAGCTTAAAACATTCTAGGAATGTACAGCCTTTCAAGGAGTTAAAAATCAATAGAATAGAACTGGTTAAGGGTTTCATTGTTGAGCCAATGCTTGCTGCCAAGGTTTCATATCTTTCGTTGTGTGCCTGGGAGTGCATTAATTAATATAGCTGATATATAGAAATATAAGTAGTAGCCTTGATATTAACAACATTAAACTTTGAGTTAATAAATTCAAAAAAAATAAATAAAAATAAAAAATTCCTCTTTATGGTGGATGATCTTGCTTTGAGTGACTGAGATGAAGGTGTGAAAATATAACCTGAGAAACAAGATATTCATAGTACCAGACTTGAAAAAATAAATCTAAACCCTTGATAGGTAAAGATAATTCTCATAATTCATAATAGAATAATTTTCCTGTTTTTAATTATGGCAGATGTTTACCTGTGACTCTACTTGTGCTCATAAACTTCGGACTACTGAGGATGAAGGTTTTAAATGGTTTTGAACTTTATTTTTCCTGACTTGATTGGATACAAGTAAATTTTGGATTTGTTGGATCAATGTCTGAAGAGAAAAAAAAGTGGAGTTATTTTGAGTTGTCTGTAATAGGAGCATGTTTACCTGAGAAGGAGATAATTATTCAGATGACCTGCAACAATCATCAAGATAAGCCTAGAGGATTTCTCTGAAAAAGGCTGACTTTATCTTTGATATGTACATAAAAAAAATTTGATCTCCAGTTTACCACGGTGGCCTCAAGGTATCAAAGCTCTATCTTTGTTTAGAGTTGTATATCATTTTATCCTGCAGAAGCCATATACTCTAGAAGAGCAGCAGAGTTATGGCTTGTCTAAATTAATTTTGGTAAAATAGTGACATTCCAAATTAGTGGAAAATTTCTCCTGCTTCCCTCCGCACACCCAGGGCTTGTCCATAACACTATGAGCAGTAAGTGTATGTGCTGTGCTTAGTTGCTCAGTCATGTCAGACTCTGCGACGATATGGACTGTAGCCCGCCAGGCTCCTATGTCCATGGGGATTCTCCAGGCAAGAATACTGGAGTGGGTTACCATGCCCTTCTCCAGGCAATCTCCCAACCCAGGGGTTCAACCCAGGTCTCTCACATTGCAGGCAGATTCTTTACCATCTGAGCCACCAGAGAAGATCTGTGAGCAGTATCAGTTCAGTTCAGTCACTCAGTCGTGTCTGACTCTTTGCGATCCCATGAATTGCAGCACGCCAGACCTCCCTGTCTCACCAACTCCTGGAGTTCACTCAGACTTACGTCCATCAAGTTGGTGATGCCATCCAGCCATCTCATCCTCTGTCGTCCCCTTCTCCTCCTGCCCCCAATCCCTCCCAGCATCAGAGTCTTTTCCAATGAGTCAATTCTTCGCATGAGGTGGCCAAAGTACTGGAGGTTCAGCTTTAGCCTCATTCCTTCCAAAGAACACCCAGGACTGATCTCCTTCAGAATGGACTGGTTGGATCTCTTTGCAGTCCAAGGGACTCTCAAGAGTCTTCTCCAACACCGCAGTTCAAAAGCATCAATTCTTTGGTGCTCTGCTTTCTTCACAGTCCAACTCTCACATCCATACATGACTACTGGAAAAACCATAGCCTTGACTAGACAGACCTTTGTTGGCAAAGTAATGTCTCTGCTTTTGCATATGCTATCTAGGTTGGTCATAACTTTCCTTCCAAGGAGTAATGGCTGCAATCACCATCTGCAGTAATTTTGGAGTCCCCCAAAATAAAGTGTGACACTGTTTCCCCATCTATTTCCCATGAAGTGATGGGACCAGATGCCATGATCTTAGTTTTCTGAATGCTGAGCTTTAAGCCAACTTTTCCACTCTCCTCTTTCACTTTCATCAAGAGGCTTTTTAGTTCCTCTTCACTTTCTGCCATAAGGGTGGTGTCATCTGCATATCTGAGGTTATTGATGTTTCTCCTGGCAATCTTGATTCCAGCTTGTGCTTCTTCCAGTCCAGCATTTCTCATGATGTACTCTGCATAGAAGTTAAATAAGCACGGTGACAATATTATAGCCTTGACGTACTTCTTTTCCTATTTGGAATCAGTCTGTTGTTCCATGTCCAGTTCTAACTGTTGATTCCTGACCTGCATATAGGTTTCTAAGGGGCAGGTCAGGTGGTCTGGCAGTATAGAACTCCATAAATCATTCTACCATGCCAGTAGAACGATTGTGCTTTTGTTCTAAGTAAGGAGATTGGGGTACCAGGGAAAACAGCATATTAAGATGAATGAGGGAGAATATAGGCAGAAGTTGAGTCCTAGGAAGCTGGAAGCTAGGCACAGAGCATCTCCTGGGCCTATGTGAGATTCTCTCCTGGGACATGTGACACAGAAACCTCAGTCACAGTAGAAGATCGGAAATTGTTAATGTAGAGTTCTTGAGGGAGTATCAGAGAGGCCCGAGACCAGTGATTTACAGGCTGAGACTGGCTCAAGATTTAAATCGACCAAGCCTGTAAAAAGAACTCACTGGTATATTTCACAGTAGATTTCAGTTCTACTTGAGGAGTTAGAGGCAGAAAAAATTAATTAAGGAGAGACAAGTAGAAAAAAAAGGGGAGGATTTCTTTAAAGCTATGTGATCTTTGATCAAGAGTAAAAAGAAATCCCAATTGCTATGCAACAAATAATTCACATTGTTAATTTTTATTCTTTGTTGTTGTTTACTAATTAATTAATTTTTATTTTTTAAATAAAACATTTTTGGAGTATAGTTGCTGTACAATGTTGTGTTAGTTTCTGCTGTACAGTGAAGTGAATCAGCTATCCATATACATTTATCCCCTCTTTTTTGGATTCCCTTCTTATTTGGATCAACACAGAGCACTGAGTTGAGTTCCCTGTGCTATACAGTAGATTCTCATTACTTATCTATTTTATACATAGTAATGTATATATGTCATTCCCAGTCTCCCAATTCATCCCACCCTCCTTGCACCCTTGGTGTCCATACCTTTGTTTTATATGTCTGCATCTCTGTTTCTGCTTTGCTGATAGGTTCAGCTGTACCATTTTGTCTAGATCCCACAGTTCAGTTCAGTCGCACATTTGTGTCTGACTCTTTGTGACCCCATGGACTGCAACACACCAGGCTTCCCTGTCCATCGTCAACTCTCAGAGCTTGCTCAAACTGACGTCCACCGAGTCAGTGATGCCATCCAACCATCTCATCCTCTGTCATCACCTTTTTCCTCTCGCCTTCAGTCTTTCCCAGTATCAGGGTCTCTTCAAATGAGCCAATTTATTGCATCAGGTGGCCAAAGTATTGGAGCTTCAGCTTCAGCATCAATCCTTCCAATGAATATTCGGGTGATTTCCTTTAGGATTTGATCTCCTTGCAGTCCAAGGGACTCTCAAGAGTCTTCTCCAGCACCACAGTTCAAAAGCATCAATTCTTCGGCACTCAGCTTGCTTTGTAGTTCAACTCTCACATCCATACATGAACTAGAAAAACCATAGCTTTGACTAGATGGACCTTTGTTGGCAAAGTGATGTCTCTGTTTTTTAATATGCTGTCTAGGTTGGTCGTAGGTTTTCTTCCAAGGAGCAAGCATCTTTTAACTTCAAGGCTGCAGTCACCATCTACAGTGATTTAGGAGCCCAAGAAAATAAAGTCCTTCACTGTTTCCGTTGTTTCTCCGTCTATTTGCCATGGAGTGATGGGACTAGATGCCATGATCTTTGCTTTTTGAGTGTTGAGTTTTAAGTCAGCTTTTTCTGGCTTTCTTTCCTCTTTCACTTTCATCAAGAGGCTCTTTAGTCCCTCTTCACTTTCTGTCATAAGGGTGGTGTCATCTGTGTATCTGAGGTTATTGATAAATTTCCTGGCAGTCCTGATTCCAACTTGTGCTTCATCCAGCCTGGCATTTTACATGATGTACTCTGCATAAAAAATTAAATAATATAAGCAGGGAGACAGTATATAGCCTTGACATACTCCTTTCCAATTTGGAACAAGTCTGTTGTTCCACATCCGGTTCTAACTGTTGCTTCTTTTTTTTTTTTTTTAATTTTAATTTTTATTTATTTATTTATTTATTTTTAAATTTTTATTTTTACTTTATTTTACTTTGCAATACTGTGTTGGTTTTGCCATACATTGACATGAATCCACCACAGGTGTACATGCATTCCCAAACATAACCACAATGAGGTACCACTTCACACCAGTCAGAATGGCTGCGATCCAAAAATCTGCAAGCAATAAATGCTGGAGAGGGTGTGGAGAAAAGGGAACCCTCCTACACTGTTGGTGGGAATGCAAACTAGTACAGCCACTTTGGAGAACAGTGTGGAGATTCCTTAAAAAATTGCAAATAGAACTAACTGTTGCTTCTTGACCTGCATACAGATTTCTTAGGAGGTAGGTAAGGTGGGTGGTATGGTGTTCTCATCTGTTTAAGAATTTTCCACAGTTTGTTGTGATCCACACAGTCAAAGGCTTTGGCATAATCAATAAAGCAGAAGTAGATGTTTTCTTGGAATTCTCTTGCTTTTTCGATGATCCAGTGGATGTTGGCAATTTGATCTCTGGTTCTTCTGCCTTTTCTAAATCCAGCTTCAACATCTGGAAGTTCTCAGATCACATACTGTTGAAGCCTAGCTTGGAGAATTCTAAGCATTACTTTGCTAGTGTGTGAGATGAGTGCAATCCTGTGGTAGTTTGAACATTCTTTGACATTACTTTCCATGGGATTGGAATGAAAGCTGACCTTTTTCAGTCCTGTGGCCACTGCTGAGTATTCCAAATTTGCTGCCTTATGAGTGCAGCACTTTCACAGGATCATCTTTTAGGATTTGAAATAGCTCAACTGGAATTCTATCACCTCCACTAGCTTTGTTCATGGTGATGCATTCTAAAACCCTTTTGACTTTGCATTCCAGGATGTCTGGCTCTAGGTGACTGATAACACCATCATGATTATCTGGGTTATGAATTTTTTTTTTTTTGGTATAGTTCTTCCGTGTATTCTTGCCTCCTCTTCTTAATATCTTCTGCTTCTGTTAGGTCCATTCCATTTCTGTCCTTTATTGAGCCCTTCTTTTCATCAAGTGTTCCCTTGATATCTCTAATTTTCTTGAAGAGATCTCTAGTCTTTTCCATTCTATTGTTTTCTCTATTTCTTTGCATTGATCAATGAAGAAGGTTTTTGTATCTCTTTGCTATCCTTTGGAACTCTTCATTCAAATGGGTATATCTCTGCTTTTCTCTTTTGCCTTTAGCTTTTCTTCTTTTCTCAGCTATCTGTAAGGCCTTCTCAGACAACCATTTTGCTTTTTTGCATTTCTTTTTCTTGGGGATGATTTTGATTACTGCCTCCTGTACAATGTCATGAACCTCCATCCATAGTTCATCAGGCACTCTGTATATCAGATCTAGTCTCTTGAATCTATTTCTCACTTCCACTGTATAATCATAAGGGATTGATTTAGGTCATACCTAAATGGTCTGGTTGTTTTCCCTACTTTCTTCAATTTAAGTCTGAATTTGGCAATAAGGAGTTCATGATCTGAGCCACAGTCAGCTCCCGGTCTTGTTTTTGCTGACTGTATAGAGCTTCTCCATGTTTGGCTGCAAAGAACATAATCAATCTGATTTCTGTATTGACCATCTGGTGATGTCCATGTGTAGAGTCTTCTCTTGTGTTGTTGTGAGAGGGTGTTTGCTATAACCATTGTGTTCTCTTGGCAAAACTTTGTTAGGCTTTGACATTCTTCATTTTGTATTCCAAGGCCAAATTTGCCTGTTACTTCAGGTATCTCTTGACTTCCTACTTTTGCATTTCAGTCCCCTATAATGAAAAGGACATCTTTTTTGTGTGTTAGTTCTAGAAGTTCTTGTAGGTCTTCATAGTACTATTCAACTTCAGCTTATTCAGCATTACTGGTTGGGGCATAGACTTGGATTATTGTGATATTGAATGGTTTGCCTTGGAAACAGATCATTCTGTTGTTTTTGAAATTGCACCCAAGTACTACATTTTGGACTCCTCTGTTGACTATGATGGTTACTCCATTTCCTTTAAGGGATTCTTGCCCACAGTAGTAGATACAATGGTCATCTGAATTAAATTCACCCATTCCAGTCCATTTTAGTTCGCTGATTCCTAAAATGGCAATGTTCACTCTTGCCATTTCATGTTTGACCGCTTCTAATTTACCTTGATTCATAGACCTAACCCAAGGTCCCATGCAATATTGTTCTTTATAGCATCGAACTTTACTTCCATCACCAGTCACATCCACAACTGGGCATTGTGTTTGCTTTGGCTCTGTCTCTTCATTCTTTCTGTAGTTGTTTCTCCACACTTCTCCAGTAGCATATTGGACACCTACCTTCCTGGGAGTTCATCTTTCAGTGTCCTATCTTTTTGTCTTTTCATACTATTCATGAGGTTCTCAAGGCAAGAAAACTGAAACGGTTGCCCTTCCCTTCTTCAGTGGACCATGTTTTGTCAGAACTCTTCACCATCACCCGTTCTTCTTGGGTGGCCCTACACGGCATGGCTCATCATTTCATTGAGTTAGACAAGGCTGTGGCCCATGTGATCAGTTTGATTAGTTTTCTGTGACTATGGTTTTCATTCTGTCTGCCCTCTGAGGGATAAGGATAAGAGGCTTATGGAATCTTCCTGATGGGAGAGACTGACTGTGGGAGAAACTGGGTCTTGTTCTGATGGACGGGGGCATGCTCAGTAAATTCCACATATATGTGTTTTTGTAGGATTTTTCTTTTTCTCATTCTGCCCTCACTCTGTATTTAATGACAAATGTTTATTGATTGTTTTCTATACCATTGCTGTTGACACTGATGTTTGGCAGTAAATATGATGGCAGCATTAAACAGCTCCTCTTCTCATGGAACTTAAGTGTAATAGGAAGACTGACATTGAATAAGAAATCATGAGTGTCACTAATGTTACAAAAGTGGTAATAAGGAGTGCTATAATAATACACAATAAGAAGAGAGTTCTTGGACCCAGGTCCTGGGAATTATTCCCTGGAAAAGTGTTGCTGAAACTGAGATTTGAAGAATAAGTAGATGTCACTAGGTGAAGCATGAAAGACAAGTGTTTCAGACAAAATGATTCATCAGTGCGAAGCCTCAGAGATGAGAGAGTTTGAAGTTTTCAGGCAAGTTAAAAAAACCAACAAATTGGCTCTGAAATTAAAGGGAAAGAGCATGTTGTTCTCAAAGGCAGGAGACATGGTGGGAACCAGGTCTCTAGTGGCCTGATAAACTTTGAAAGATAGGTAATATTTTAATTTAAAGTCTATGACAATTATGTTAAAGACATTGAGCAAAACAACTACATGCTAAAGGAGAACATAGGCAAAACACTCTCCGACATAAATCACAACAGGATCCTCTATGATCCACCTCCCAGAATTCTGGAAATAAAAGCAAAAATAAACAAATGGGATCTAATTAAAATTAAAAGCTTCTGCACAACAAAGGAAACTATAAGCAAGGTGAAAAGACAGCCTTCTGAATGGGAGAAAATAATAGCAAATGAAGCAACTGACAAACAACTAATCTAAAAAATATACAAGCAGCTCATGCAGCTCAATTCCAGAAAAATAAACGACCCAATCAAAAAATGGGCCAAAGAACTAAATAGACATTTCTCCAAAGAAGACATACGGATGGCTAACAAACACATGAGAAGATGCTTAACATCACTCATTATCAGAGAAATGTAAATCAAGGCCACAATGAGGTATCATTTCAACCAGTCAGAATGGCTGTGATCCAAAAGTCTACAAACAATAAATGCTGGAGATGGTGTGGAGAAAAGGGAACCCTCCTACACTGTTGGTGGGAATACAAACTAGTACAGCCACTATGGAGAACAGTGTGGAGATTCCTTAAAAAATTGCAAATAGAACTGCCTTATGACCCAGCAACCCCACTGCTAGGCATACACATTGAGGAAACCAGAATTGAAAGAGATACATGTACCCCAATGTTCATCGCAGCACTGTTTATAATAGCCAGGACATGGAAACAACCTAGATGTCCATGAGCAGATGAATGGATAAGAAAGCCGTGGTACATATACACAATGGAGTATTACTCAGCCATTAAAAAGAATACATTTGAGAGAGGAGCATAAAGATGGCGGAGGAATAGGACGGGAAGACCACTTTCTCCCTCACAAATTCCTCAAAAGAACATTTCAACGCTGAGCAAACTCCACAAAACAACCTCTGTAGGCTGGCAGAGGACAGCAGACAACCAGAAAAGCAGACCATTGTCTTCAAAAACAGGTAGGAAAAAATATAAACGACGAAAAAGGAGACAAAGGAGGTGGGGAGGGAACTCCGTCCCGGGAAGGGAAGCCCGTCCCGGGAAGGGAATTTTAAGAAGAGAGGTTTCCAAACACCAGGAAACACTCTCCCTGCCGAGTCTGTGGCGAGTCTTGGAAACCCAGAGGGCAACATAACAGGAAGGAAAAATAAAGAAATAATTAAAACCAAGAGATTACAAGCCCAACAGTAACTCCCCCAACGGAAAAGCAGCACAGACGCCTGCATCCGCCATTGGGAAGTGGGGGCAGGGCAGGGACGCGCGGGAGGCGCGGGCTGCAGTGCTTTGTAAGAATCGGGCAGGAACGCCCCACGCGCAACCAGAACGATCTAACTTGGGCTAGCAAACCAGACTGTGGGATAGCTACCACACGAAAAGCTCGAACATAAGACACCGCCAGGACCGAGCACAGAACGAAGGACGGAACGGAAAAGCCGGCTGCAGACCATCCCCCGCCGGGGACAGGCAGCCAGAGCCGTAAGGACTGGAAAGGGGCAATTGCAGACCCGGAGAGACTTTACTTACCTAACTGCAAGCGGGCTTCTTTGCTAAGACTTCTGGGGGTGCTGGACAGTCACAATCTGCCTCACGGGGGACGCCAGCGGTCCACCCAGAAAGTTGAGCAGCAGCGACAGAAAAGGTGACAAGCCGCGGCGATCACGCTCGCCAAACTCCTGAGCTACTCGGCCCTGGGAAGGGCACAAAGCGCAGTCCCAGCCGAATCTGTGCCTCTGAGGGCTACCTGAGCGCCAAACATGAGCGGCTTGGACCGGGAAGTGCACGCAGCCTAGGGCCGGCCCCAGACGGTTCCCGGCTGTGCATCGTAGAGCCGGAGCGGTTTGTGCGCCGCGAGAAGGGACAGGTCAAGCGGGGCTGTGACACTGTGAGCACACGACAGCGCTATTTGTTTGCGGCATTCCCCCTCCCCACAGCGCGACTGAACTAGTGAGCCTGAAAAACCAGCAAACGGAAGAAGTTAAACAGAGGGAACCACCTTGGAAGTGATCCCACATGGCCCAAAACATCAGAGAAGAGCCAGATATATTTTTACTATTTTAAAAATCATTCCTTTTTTTTTTTCTTTCTTTTTTTTTTCTAACCTTTTTTTTAATTGTTAAGTCTTCTATTTCTCCTCTAATTTTTATTACTATAACCTATTATTACTATTTTTAAAAAAAAAGACTTTTTTTTTTTTTTTTAAGGCAAACACCATATATAGCCTTTGGATGGTTGTTGGTGGGGTTTTTTTTTGTTTGTTTGTTTTGTTTTTTTTGTTTGCTTGTTTTTTTTAATAATTCTTGGTTTTTTTTTTTTCTTTCTTTCTTTCCTGCTTTTTCCTTCTGCTTCTTTTCTTTAATATTGTATTTTTGAAAATCCAACCTCTACTCTAGATTTTTAACCTTTGCTCTTAGGTTTTTGTTGTCAATTATGTTCATTTAAAAACCCAAACTTCACTACCCAAGTTTACCTGAGAGCGAGATTACGGGCTTGACCACTCTCTTCTCCTATGGACTCTCCTTTTTCTCCACCAGGTGGCCTCTGTCTCTTTTCTCCCCCATCTCTTCTCTATCCAACTCTGTGAATCTCTGTGTGTTCCAGACAGTGGAGAACACCTAAGGAACTGGTTACTGGCAGGATTTGTCTCTCTCCTTCTCATTCCTCTCTCTTATCCTCCTGGTCACCTCTGTCTACTTCCTCCCTCTCCTCTTCCCTGTATAACTCCGTAAATACCTGAGCGGGCCAGACTATAGAGCGCACATAAGAAAGTGACTACTGCCTAGCTTGCTCTCTCCTCTTTTGATCTCACCGCATCTCATTCCAGTTACCTCTAACTACCCCCTCCATCTTCTCTTCTCCTTGTAACTCAGTGAACCTCTCTGAGTGTCCCTCAATGTGGAGAAACTTTTCATCTTTAACCTAGATGTTTTATCATCGGTGCTGTATAGATGGAGAAGTCTAGAGGCTACTGTAAAAACTGAAGACCAGAAGCAGGAGGCTTAAATACAAAGCCTGAAAACATTAGAGAACTCTTGAATTCAGGGAACATCAAGCAATAGGAGCTCATCAAATGCCTTCATACTCACACTGAAACCAAGCTCCACCCAAGGGCCAACAAGTTCCAAAACAAGACATATCACTCAAATTCTCCAGCAACACAGGAACACTCCCCTGAGCTTGAATATACAGGCAGCTCAAAATTATTCCAAAACCTTTGATGTCTCATAACCCATCACTGGTCACTCCACTGCACTCCAGAGAGAAGAAACCCAGCTCCACCCACCAGAACTCCAACACAAGCCTCCCTAACCAGGAAACCTTGACAAGCCACTGATAGAACCCCACCCACAGTGAGGAAGCTCCATAATAAAGAGAACTCCACAAATTACCAGAATATAAAAAGACCACCCCAAACGCAGCAATATAACCAAGATGAAGAGACAGAGGAATACTCAGCAGGTAAAGGAACAGGAGAGTTGCCCACCAAACCAAACAAAAGAGGAAGAAGTAGGGAATCTACCTGAGAAGGAATTCCGAATATTGATAGTGAAAATGATCCAAAATCTTGAAATCAAAATGGAATCACAGATAAATAGCCTAGAGACAAGGATTGAGAAGATGCAAGAAAGGTTTAACAAGGACCTAGAAGAAATAAAAAAGAGTCAAAATATAATGAATAATGCAATAAATGAGATCAGAAACACTCTGGAGGCAACAAATAGTAGAATAACGGAGGCAGAAGATAGGATTAGTGAAATAGAAGATAGAATGGTAGAAATAAATGAATCAGAGAGGAAACAAGAAATACGAATTAAAAGAAACGAGGACAATCTCAGAGACCTCCAGGACAATATGAAACGCCCCAACATTCGAATTATAGGAGTCCCAGAAGAAGAAGACAGAAAGAAAGATCATGAGAAAATCCTTGAGGAGATAATAGTTGAAAACTTCCCTAAAATGGGGAAGGAAATAATCACCCAAGTCCAAGAAACACAGAGAGTTCCAAATAGGATAAACCCAAGGCGAAACACCCCAAGACACATATTAATTAAATTAACAAAGGTCAAACACAAAGAACAAATATTAAAAGCAGCAAGGGAAAAACAACAAATAACACACAAGGGGATTCCCATAAGGATAACAGCTGATCTTTCAATAGAAACTCTTCAGGCCAGGAGGGAATGGCAAGACATACTTAAAGTGATGAAAGACAATAACCTACAGCCCAGATTACTGTACCCAGCAAGGATCTCATTCAAATACGAAGGAGAAATCAAAAGCTTTACAGACAAGCAAAAGTTGAGAGAATTCAGCACCACCAAACCAGCTCTCCAACAAATTCTAAAGGATATTCTCTAGACAGGAAACCGAAAAGGGTGTATAAACCCGAACCCAAAACAATAAAGTAAATGGTAACGGGATCATACTTATCAATAATTACCTTAAACGTAAATGGGTTGAACGCCCCAACCAAAAGGCAAAGACTGGCCGAATGGATACAAAAACAAGACCCCTCTATATGCTGCTTACAAGAGACCCACCTCAAAACAAGGGACACATATAGACTGAAAGTGAAGGGCTGGAATAAGATATACCACGCAAATAGAGACCAAAAGAAAGCAGGAGTGGCAATACTCATATCTGATAAAATAGACTTTAAAACAAAGGCTGTGAAAAGAGACAAAGAAGGCCACTACATAATGATCAAAGGATCAATCCAAGAAGAAGATATAACAATTATAAATATATATGCACCCAATATAGGAGCACCGCAATATGTAAGACAAATGCTAACAAGTATGAAAGGGGAAATCAACAATAACACAATAATAGTGGGAGACTTTAATACCCCACTCACACCTATGGACAGATCAACTAAACAGAAAATTAACAAAGAAACGCAAACTTTAAATGATACATTAGATCAATTAGACCTAATTGATATCTATAGGACATTTCACCCCAAAACAATGAATTTCACCTTTTTTTCAAGTGCTCATGGAACCTTCTCCAGGATAGATCACATCCTGGGCCATAAATCTAAACTTGATAAATTCAAAAAAATCGAAATCATTCCAAGCATCTTTTCTGACCATAATGCATTAAGATTAGATCTCAATTACAGGAGAAAAACTACTAAAAATTCCAACATATGGAGGTTGAACAACACACTTCTGAATAACCAACAAATCACAGAAGAAATCAAAAAAGAAATCAAAATATGCATAGAAACTAATGAAAATGAAAACACAACAACCCAAAACCTGTGGGACACTATAAAAGCAGTGCTAAGAGGAAAGTTCATAGCAATACAGGCATACCTCAAGAAACAAGAAAAAAGTCAAATAAGTAACCTAACTCTACAACTAAAGCAACTAGAAAAGGAAGAATTGGAGAACCCCAGAGTTAGTAGAAGGAAAGAAATCTTAAAAATTAGGGCAGAAATAAATGCTAAAGAAACAAAAGAGACCATAGCAAAAATCAACAAGGCCAAAAGCTGGTTCTTTGAAAGGATAAATAAAATTGACAAACCACTAGCCAGACTCATCAAGAAGCAAAGAGAGAAAAATCAAATCAATAAAATTAGAAATGAAAATGGAGAGATCACAACAGACAACACAGAAATACAAAAGATCATAAGAGACTACTATCAGCAGTTGTATGCCAATAAAATGGACAATGTGGAAGAAATGGACAAATTCTTAGAAAAGTACAATTTTCCAAAACTGAACCAGGAAGAAATAGAAAATCTTAACAGACCCATCACCAGCACGGAAATTGAAACTGTAATCAGAAATCTTCCAGCAAACAAAAGCCCAGGTCCAGACGGCTTCACAGCTGAATTCTACCAAAAATTTCGAGAAGAGCTAACACCTATCCTACTCAAACTCTTCCAGAAAATTGCAGAGGAAGGTAAACTTCCAAACTCATTCTATGAGGCCTCCATCACCCTAATACCAAAACCTGACAAAGATGTCACAAAAAAAGAAAACTACAGGCCAATATCACTGATGAACATAGATGCAAAAATCCTCAACAAAATTCTAGCAATCAGAATCCAACAACATATTAAAAAGATCATACACCATGACCAAGTGGGCTTTATCCCAGGGATGCAAGGATTCTTCAATATCCGCAAATCAATCAATGTAATTCACCACATTAACAAATTGAAAAATAAAAACCATATGATTATCTCAATAGATGCAGAGAAGGCCTTTGACAAAATTCAACATCCATTTATGATAAAAACTCTCCAGAAAGCAGGAATAGAAGGAACATACCTCAACATAATAAAAGCTATATATGACAAACCCACAGCAAACATTATCCTTAATGGTGAAAAATTGAAAGCATTTCCCCTAAAGTCAGGAACAAGACAAGGGTGTCCACTTTCACCGCTACTATTCAACATAGTTCTGGAAGTTTTGGCCACAGCAATCAGAGCAGAAAAAGAAATAAAAGGAATCCAAATTGGAAAAGAAGAAGTAAAACTCTCACTGTTTGCAGATGACATGATCCTCTACATGGAAAACCCTAAAGACTCCACCAGAAAATTACTAGAGCTCATCAATGAATATAGTAAAGTTGCAGGATATAAAATCAACACACAGAAATCCCTTGCATTCCTATACACTAATAATGAGAAAGTAGAAAAAGAAATTAAAGAAACAATTCCATTCACCATTGCAACAAAAAGAATAAAATACTTAGGAATATATCTACCCAAAGAAACTAAAGACCTATATATAGAAAACTATAAAACACTGATGAAAGAAATCAAAGAGGACACTAATAGATGGAGAAATATACCATGTTCATGGGTTGGAAGAATCAATATAGTGAAAACGAGTATACTACCCAAAGCAATTTACAAATTCAACGCAATCCCTATCAAGCTACCAGCCATATTTTTCACAGAACTAGAACAAATAATTTCAAGATTTGTATGGAAATACAAGAAACCTCGAATAGCCAAAGCAATCTTGAGAAAGAAGAATGGAACTGGAGGAATCAACTTGCCTGACTTCAGGCTCTACTACAAAGCCACAGTCATCAAAACAGTATGGTACTGGCACAAAGACAGACATATAGATCAATGGAACAAAATAGAAAGCCCAGAGATAAATCCACACACATATGGACACCTTATCTTTGACAAAGGAGGCAAGAATATACAATGGAGTAAAGACAATCTCTTTAACAAGTGGTGCTGGGAAAACTGGTCAACCACTTGTAAAAGAATGAAACTAGATCACTTTCTAACACCGCACACAAAAATAAACTCAAAATGGATTAAAGATCTAAATGTAAGACCAGAAACTATAAAACTCCTAGAGGAGAATATAGGCAAAACACTCTCAGACATAAATCACAGCAGGATCCTCTATGATCCACCTCCCAGAATTCTGGAAATAAAAGCAAAAATAAACAAATGGGAGCTAATTAAAATTAAAAGCTTCTTCACAACAAAGGAAAATATACGCAAGGTGAAAAGACAGCCTTCTGAATGGGAGAAAATAATAGCAAATGAAGCAACTGACAAACAACTAATCTCAAAAATATACAAGCAACTTATGCAGCTCAATTCCAGAAAAATAAACAACCCAATCAAAAAATGGGCCAAAGAACTAAATAGACATTTCTCCAAAGAAGACATACGGATGGCTAACAAACACATGAAAAGATGCTCAACATCATTCATTATCAGAGAAATGCAAATCAAAACCACAATGAGGTACCACTTCACACCAGTCAGAATGGCTGCGATCCAAAAATCTGCAAGCAATAAATGCTGGAGAGGGTGTGGAGAAAAGGGAACCCTCCTACACTGTTGGTGGGAATGCAAACTAGTACAGCCACTATGGAGAACAGTGTGGAGATTCCTTAAAAAATTGCAAATAGAACTACCTTATGACCCAGCAATCCCACTGCTGGGTATACACACCGAGGAAACCAGAATTGAAAGAGACACATGTACCCCAATGTTCATCGCAGCACTGTTTATAATAGCCAGGACATGGAAACAACCTAGATGTCCATCAGCAGATGAATGGATAAGAAAGCTTTGGTACATGTACACAATGGAATATTACTCAGCCGTTAAAAAGAATTCATTTGAATCAGTTCTGATGAGATGGATGAAACTGGAGCCGATTATACAGAGTGAAGTAAGCCAGAAAGAAAAACACCAATACAGTATACTAACACATATATATGGAATTTAGAAAGATGGCAATGACGACCCTGTATGCAAGACAGGAAAAAAGACACAGCTGTGTATAACGGACTTTTGGACTCAGAGAGAGAGGGAGAGGGCGGGATGATTTGGGAGAATGGCATTCTATCATGTATACTATCATGTAAGAATTGAATCGCCAGTCTATGTCTGACGCAGGATACAGCATGCTTGGGGCTGGTGCATGGGGATCACCCACAGAGATGTTATGGGGAGGGAGGTGGGAGGGGGTTTCATGTTTGGGAACACATGTAAGAATTAAAGATTTTAAAATTTAAAAAATAAATAAATAAATAAAGTGTAGTTGAAAAAAAAAAAAAAAAGAATACATTTGAATCAGTTCTAATGAGGTGGATGAAACTGGAGCCTATTATACAGAGTGAAGTAAGCCAGAAAGAAGAACACCAATACAGTATACTGACACATATATATGGAATTTAGAAAGATGGTAACGATAACCCTGTATGAGAGACAGCAAAAGAGACACAGATGTATAGAATGGACTTTTGGACTCTGAGGGAGAGGGAGAGGGTGGGATGATTTGGGAGAATGGCATTGAAACATGTATACTATCATGTGAGAAACAAATCGCCAGGCTATGTTCGATGCAGGATACAGGATGCTTGGGGCTGGTGCACGGGGATGATCCAGAGAGATGATATGAGGTAGGAGGTGGAAGGGGGTTCAGGATTGGGAACTCATGTACAACAGTGGCGGATTCATGTCAATGTATGGCAAAACCAATACAGTACAGTATTGTAAAGTAAAATAAAGTAAAAATAAAAATTAAATAATATTAAAAAAAAATCTCTCTACTGAAATGAAGATAATGGGATAAGATTTGAAGCATGAAGACCACATAGTTGACTTAAAATTCTATTCTAAAGAACAATATGTGATGGTTTCAACAAGAATGGTAACATTGTAGAAGTAAAGAAGGGGAGGTATATAAGAAATTTTTAAAAAGTGGAATTAATAGACTTGCTGATTTATTAAATATTGAGGATCAGACTGAGAGAGGAGTTCATTATTACCCCAGATTTTGGGTTGAACTACCGGGCAAGTGTTTGAGCCATTTATTGCGACTTTGAAAGAACAGGAGGTTTCAGGTGGAGTCATGGGAATGGATGCAATCTAGGGACAGAATATAAAGTGAGAACAGGCTAAAGATACAATTTTGAGGAATCCTAAGTTTGTTGGTTGAACAAATGAGGGAAATTCAGCAAACAGATGCTGGGAAGAAATTACCCAAGAGGTAGGAGGTAAACCAGGAGATTATAGTGATTTAGAGGCCCAGTGGAGTATTTGAAGGAATGAGTTATCAGCAATAGTTAAGTTAAAAAGAAATTCCTGTCCAGATGAATAAGAAAAAATTTTAGAGACATATTATTGTCTTATTTATACAGAGGAAACAGAGATGTTACTGTAACTTTAACAAAGTTTTCATTCTAGATGTTACTGTAACTTTAACAAACTTTAACAAAATCTTTATTCTAGATGTAGAAATCCTCAATTAAATTGATTATGCCTCAACCTTTTTGGCTTTCTATTATCCCAAGGTTATCAAACACAGATACATAAACTCTTGCATGGGGCTGTGAGGTGGAGCGGGGGATGGTGCTTGTGGTGCTGGTGGGGTGGTGGTTTGACAGAACAGGAAACCATATTCAAGGAAACCAGGACCTCTAAATACACATTCTTGGGTGATTATTATCCTGTGAAGCAGCCATTAATTATATGTCTTTTTAAAAGAATAAACTGAGCTGGTTGAGTGTTAGAAGTTCTTCATATTCAGGATAACAGAGAAGCCGAAAAAAAGTGCAAAAATATTTGGTCTAAATTCATCTAAAATAGTAAAATAAAGTAAAAAAAAAAAAACAAAGTACAGTAATAAACTCTATTGGTTTAGAAAAAAAATAAATTCATCTAAAATACTGATAGTGTTAAAGAAATTCTGTACATGCAATCACTGAAATCTAAATGGAAAATTGAAATGGCATCCTAAACTGAAAAAGCTCAGGGTATGGTCAAGTTTTGAATTCAGGGCTAAACATAAATGATAACAGTTGATTTTATTCTTACTGTAAATTAAAATAGAAATTAGAAGTATATACTTTATTTATAATTTACCCAAACCTACCTTTTACATCCTTAGTCTATTAGCTTACTATGAGATATATTTGTCAATTTTTGAGATATTTATTTATAATTGACAGTAATTACACCCAGCAAGTCCTAGGAAATGGCACCAGAAGATGGTATTTGAATGTTAAGCATACACGTGGAGGTCAGCTTAGTTTTCTTTTCTCATCTCTTTTCTCCAAGAAGGTAGAGGAAGTCAATTTATTCCTTGTGATTGTCGAAATAAAGCCAACTCTAACTTGACAATCAATTTCTACAGGTACATCTTTGTTGAACTATCATTCAAAATAGTAATTCTTAACTGTAGTAATGATGATAGTCACATGACTCTGTTTTTGGTGAGCTTGAAGCACCGTGTACTCTAGATCTGCTCCATTCATTATGAGATCCTATTGGAACCTACAATCCGTTTGCCCAGTCTCCTCACGGCAATTCTCATGTCTTTGTTTCTCAATGTATAAATGGCAGGATTCAAGACAGGGGTGATGGCAAAGGCAGCAATAAACAAATACTTATCTAGTGATGTTGTAGGGAAAGGCCACACACAGAGAAACATACATGGCATAAAAAACAAAATTACTACAGTGATGTGAGCTGACAGTGTGAAAAATGCTTTAGATAAGTCTCCTGAAGAATGTTTCCAGACAGTGACCAAGATGAAAATGTAGGATATAATTAAAGAGAAGAAGGCAGCCATGGAAATAAACCCACTATTAGCAATAATTACAAACTCTAGCTTGTAAGTGTCTACACAAGCAAGTTTCATGACCCAAGGAAAGTCACAGTAAAAACTGTCTACTTTATTGGGACCACAAAAAGGCAAATTTGTGACAAAAACAAACTGAGATACAGCATGGATTATCCCCACTATCCAGGCAATCACTACAAAGGGAAGACACATTTTGGAGCTCATAATTGTCAGGTAGTGGAGAGGCTTACAGATTGCAGTATACCCGTCAAATGCCATGGCTATGAGCAGCAGCATCTCACTCCACACATGACATGAATGAAAAATATCTGCGTCATATATTTTGGAAAAGAAATGATGTTGCAGTTAGTGTAAAGATCAGAGATCATTTTGGGCATCGTGGTAGAGGAAAGACCTAGATCAAGTAGGGAGAGATTGGCCACAGGAAGTACAGAGGGGAGTGTAAATGAGAGTCAATAATTACTGTGAACACAATGAAGAGGTTTCCCAGGATATTTCCCATGTAGAACATGAAGAGGAGAAGGCAATGGCACCCCACTCCAGTACTCTTGCCTGGCAAATCCCATGGACGGAGGAGCCTGGTGGGCTGCAATCCATGGGGTCGCTTAGAGTTGAACATGACTGAGAGACTTAACTTTCACTTTTCACTTTCATGCATTGGAGAAGGAAATAGCAACCCACCCCAGTGTTCTTGTCTGGAGAATCCCAGGGACGGGGGAGCCTGGCGGGCTGCCGTCTATGGGGTCGCATAGAGTCGGACACGACTGAAGCGACTTAGCAGCAGCAGCAGAAGACGAACACGAAGAAGAACCAAAAAAGAAAAAGATGCATTTTCCATGAATCTGAAAGTCTAATTAGTACAAATTCAGATACACAGAGTCATTTACTCCATCCATTGACTCAATCAGAGAAGAAGCTAAAGTATTCTGAAGGTAGAAAATAAGAAGGAATTGAGAAATATGGGTACCAAAGATTAATATCTTATTTATCCATCAATGATTATGTGGAAAACATGTTGTAAATGCCAAAATATGAAGTGAGAAGAAATACAGAGAGGGACAGGTTAAAGGAAGATAATTGAATAGGAGAAAAGAGATAATGAGAGTCAGACCATAAAGACAAGGAAAGAAATCATATGGGAATATGGCAGATAAAATGGAGGAATTAGGAATAAAGAGTAATATTTTCCTAGCAGAGAGCTTCTTTACCAAGCTTGTGCTGTGCTTAGTTGCTCAGTTGTGTCCAACTCTTTGCGACCCTATGGACTGTAGCCCGCCAGGCTCCTCTGTCCATGGGGGTTCTCCAGGCAAGAACACTGGAGTGAGTGGTCATGCCCTCATCCAGAGAATCTTCCTAACCCAGGCATTGAACCTAGGTCTCCTGCATTGCAGGCAGATTCTTTACCATCTAACCCACCAGTAAAACCCAGTTCTGGCTTCTTTAGTCTTGTTCATGTATATTTTAGCATAACATCTTCCATGTCATGAATAATCAGCATATCTGAAGTGTTCAAACTCAACCACATTTGTCCACACAAGCATTAATCACACATAGAATAGTTTCCAACCAATGAGGGCATGAATGTTGCACTTAAGTGGTAGCATAAAATGAAAAGATTTACTTATATCATTTACAACACTTGGAGAATTAAGATACAGTTTAAATAAAAGGAAACTCCAGAGAAGGAGTGTCTAAAAACCCAAAAGAGAGCTTTTGAGTACTTTGCTAAGCTTGAGAGAGATTCTGTGCTTTGAGAACTGTGCTATAGGATTGGTCTTCCCTGGTGCATCAGACGGTAGTGATTGGCAATTCAAATGTGAAACTGAGAAACAATGATGTCTTCACTGAAACAAAATATTTAGTCATGATACACTAAGAAAATGAAAAAAACTGCAGACCATGAAGGTCACAACAGCTTGTCTTTCAAATATTTGAAGCTTAATTCTGCTAAAATGCTATCTGAAGGTGAATGAAACTGCTGCCAACAACTTTTTAATAGAAAGTCTATTATCACTAGAAATAAATGTAAACATTGATGACATCATGTATAACACATATTTAAATCCATTCATTATCCAATATGAAGAGACAAAATATAAGTATATTAAGGGTGATAAGCTATGAAACAGGGGAAACAGTGACAGATTAATTTTTTTTTTTTGCTCCAAAATCACTGAAGATGGTGACTGCAGCCATGAAATTAAAAGACACTTGTTCCTTGGAAGAAAAGTTATGACCAACCTAGACAGCATATTAAAAAGCAGAGACATTACTTTGCCAACAAAGGTCCATCTAGTCAAAGCTATGGTTTTCCCAGTAGTCATGTATGGATATAAGAGTTGGACTATAAGGAAGCTGAGAGCTGAAGAATTGATGCTTTTGAACTGTGGTGTTGGAGAAGACTCTTGAGAGTCCCTTGGACTGCAAGGAGATCCAACCAGTCCATCCTAAAGGAAATCAGTCCTAAATATTCATTGGAAGGACTGATGCTGAAACTGAAACTCCAATACTTTGGCCAACTGATGTGAAGACCTGACTCATTAGAAAAGACCCTGATGCTGGGAAAGATTGAAGGCAGGAGGAGAAGGGAGCAACAGAAGATGAGATGGTTGTATGGCATCACTGACTCAATGGACATGAGCTTAAGTAAATTCCAGGAGTTGGTGATGGACAGGGAGGCCTGGAGTGCTGTGGTCCATGGGGTCACAAAGAGCTGGACATGACTGAGCAACTGAACTGAACTGAAGCTATGAAAATGCGTACAGAAACAGGAAATTGATAAGATTGGTACCAAAATGAATATGGCCATTATAAATTATGTACAATTATTTTTTTGTCATGCCCACTAAATTGTTGACAAAAAATGGTTTCAAATGAGTGTCTTATGTGATGTGCTATTAATATTATACAGTACAAAAATATGTTTATGTATGCAATAACATCTCAAGAAGATAACTTTGATAATGACACTTCAGGTAATTTTAATATTAAAAATTTGAATATCTATATTTTATATTTTTCTAAACTGACCACATATTTGCGATAAAAAATGAAAAGAAAATGAAAGGAGAGCACGAGGGGAGAAAAAGGGGCAAGAAAATGAAAAATAAGAACACAGAGATTTATGGAGATAGTGAAGTATGCATATATGTGGTGGTTAGAGTAGTAGTATGATTTTTGGCACTAGTTTAATAGTTTTATTAGCCTTGGTCAAACCACCATTTCTTGGTTGGTGAATGACAATTACTGGAAGTACATGAAGAAAACTCTGGATGTTCTATGTCAGATTTGGACCAGATATGTACATGCTTCCTTCTCTAGAGAAACATTAATATATGTGACATTCTATAGAATCCTGGTTTGTTCATTATTTGGAATAGATAAGTCATACACTGAAAACAGTAGGAAACTCTCCCACTTTTGTTTGTCAATTGAATTTTATTCTTTCCAATAGTCCCTTATATTTTCTAAAAAAGATAAGGTTGAGTGAAGAAATATGGCTAAAAAGAAAAGATAAACAGGCATAGTGCATAGTGAAATCAAACTTTCTCATAACTCTACATACACTATGGTGTACTGATTAGTCTGTTTAAAACTTATCAGGAATTGGTTCTAACATTTAGTTAGTTAATTCTGAAATACTGAGTTCTTGCTTAGAGGGAAGAGTATATCCAAACAAGTTTAAAATATTTATTTCTTTTGCTTTCTTCCATCTGAGCCACCAGGGAAGTCATACTGCTTCTTTCATCGCAGCACTGTTTATAACAGCCAGGACATGGAAACAACCTAGATGTCCATCAGCAGATGAATGGATAAGAAAGCTGTGGTACATATACACAATGGAGTATTACTCAGCCATTAAAAAGAATACATTTGAATCAGTTCTGATGAGATGGATGAAACTGGAGCTGATTATACAGAGTGAAGTAAGCCAGAAATAAAAACACCAATACAGTATACTAACACATATATATGGAATTTAGAAAGATGGCAATGATGACCCTGTATGCAAGACAGCAAAAAAACACAGATGTGTATAGCGGACTTTTGGACTCAGAGGGAGAGGAAGAGGGTGGGATGATTTGGGAGAATGGCATTGAAACATGTATACTATCATATAAGAATCAAATCGCCAGTCTATGTCCGATGCAGGATACAGCATGCTTGGGGCTGGTGCATGGGGATGACCCAGAGAGATGTTATGGGGAGGGAGGTGGGAGGGGGGTTCATGTTTGGGAACGCATGTACACCCGTGGTGGATTCATGTCAATGTATGGCAAAACCAATACAGTATTGTAAAGTAAAATAAAGAAAAAATAAAAATTAAAAAAAAAAGAAAACATTAAAAAACTCAGAACTTCTCCAGAGGCAGAGTCTCATAAGATCTGGTTGCTATCTCTGTTGGATATTTTGGCTTTAACATTTAGAACATGGAAACCTTTTCAAAATATTTTTTTCAAGCAAAAAATCAGATAGAATGTAGGTATTCTGACTTTAGTGATTAAAAATTCCCTCTCCTCTAAGGAGCTGAGAGAAACTATAACCACCTTAAGACTGAAAACACACAGAAGGAAAGCTGTTCAAAACTCGGTTCTTCACTGATATACCATATTCATTATCTTTTCTTTTAATTTCTACCCTTAACCACCTTAGCTCACTGGTTATAGAATACTTAAAGAACTAATGGACACAAGTTCTATTCAGCCATTTTCATTCTTATCACTCTGTCTTTAATTCTTGATCCACTCATCACTAATATCATTGAGGGGTTTATCAGATATGCCAAATGGAGGGAACTCACTGAATCCAACCATTCATATGAGGGCAAATAGTCACTTCAAATGGTGTAATCTGTTTGAAGCATGGACGGGAATGGAATGGGCAAGATATGGGCATATTCAGTCTCCACAATGGGAAATGTGGGGACTTCATCATATAAGATGATGAAGAAGATGGTGAGAGATACAGGAACTTTGAGATACTAACTCACCAAAGACAGCCATCATAAATATTGGTCCCTTCTTCAGGCATAATATAATCTGGTGAAGAATGGTGTCAAAAGGATTGGGAATAATTAGAACTGGAGGAATGAAAGAAAGTGCTAGAGAAATATGAGATTGCTGTGATATGGTTCAGTTTTAGGTAAATTTTTATGACTTAACTCTTCTTTTCTAGGATGCATTTGTTGAAACACAATAATTTAGATTTCTGCTTTGTAGTATAATCACCTCTAGAACAAAAATATATGTTTTTTCCCAATGAGATTATAGTTAATTAGTAGCACTAGGTTTGGGGGACCATTGATATTCTGAGATCCCTAGTAACCAGCATTTTATTGATTTCTCCTGGGAACCATGTCTATAAGTCATGTTAATTTTCCCGAGAAAAAATGTCAGAAGAGTTACTTGGTGTTGAGAAGTAAGAAAAAAAAGAAGATATAAGAATATCTCCATTATATTGAGAGAGATAATGTGCTGGATGGCTAAGAAATAAGTACCATTTGGAACAGAAAATTTGGAACCACAAACTCACTTACAGTTACTGAGGTGGGGATGGGTAAGAAGTCGTTCACACTTCTTCCTGACACTCTCGTTCATTGACTGGGAGAGAATGAGGTTCATTTATCAATTTTTTTTTTTCAAGAGACAAGGCTTAGGCTTTATGCATGGGGCGTATTCTCATAACAATTCCTGATTTATTCCCATTTAGTGATTTTTGCCTATTAACTGACATATTGTTGTCCAATAGATACATGAAAAGATGTTAACCATCACTAAGGAAATGTGAATCAAAACCACAATGGTATCACCTCACATCTGTCAGAATGGCTATTATCATAAAGATATGAAATAAAAAAGTGATGACATGAATTTGAAGAAAAGGGAACCCATGTGTACTGTTCTGTGGGAATGCAAATTAATGCAACCTCTATAGAGGTTCCTAAAAATTAAAACTATCATATAATCCATATATGATTTTATATACAATGATAAATCAAAACCAGAAGAAACAAAAACACTAATTAAAGTGATATCTGCACCATCATGTGCATAGCAGAAGTTTTCACGATAATCAAAATATGGAAACAACACAAGTGTCCACTGATGGATGGGTAGATAAAGAAATTGTGGTACATACAGCCGGCCCTCCATATCTCTAGTTCCATATGTGAAGGTTCAACCAACTACAGATAAAAAATATTGGAAAAAAATCCAGAAAGTTCCATTAAGCAAAATTTTAATTTGCCACATGCTGGCATATATTTACATAGCATTTATATACTATTAGATATTATAAATAGTCTAGAAGATTTCAAGTATAAGGAAGAATGTGTGTAGTGTGTGTATTAGTCGCTCAGTCGTGTCTGACTCTTGCGACCCCCTGGAATGTAGCCTGCCAGGCTCCTCTGTCCATGAAATTCTCCAGGCAAGAATACTGGAGTGAGTTGTCATTTCCTGCTCCAGAGGATCTTCCTGACCCAGGGACAGAACCCTGGTTTCCTGCATTGCAGGCAGATGCTTTACCATCTGAGCTACTAGGAAGCAAAGGTGGCTTTCAGTAAATCTTTTCAGATGTACCCTCAACTGTTTAACTCTCCTGGCAATGGACAGCAATGCATGTATATACAAGATAAATAAAAGGAACGAGGTCCTCTGATCTCTGCAACAACGCTCCTCTTAACCTCGGATAAACTAAGGGATGACAAATGCCATAGGCTTATCATGGAAATATGAAAGCTGTGTTTGTATTTCTCTCTTTTCTCTTCCATGTCTCCCCCTTTTTTGTTTAAATGTCCCTGATATAATTTTGCAGTGTAAACTGAGGAGGAAGATGTGCCTGAAACCTCTGCTATATGCACAATAAAGATTGGACCACTCTTCTGTGTGAATTATCAGATATAGAATAAGTTTCGAGGCTGAGTCCATTTCTAACATGACTCTTTAGATGAAAACTAATATCCTGCAATAGGTTTTTTCACAGGGAAGAAAAATGAGGGGATTTCTTTTGGGTATGAATGATCAGATTCTGAGTAAGTTGTTCCCACCTCAGATTTTCCTCAGCGGTTACATGCAGAAGTCCCCAGAAGGAGTTCTTAGAGGTTGAACTCTTAAGTGTGGAACTACATAAGTGTGCAGAGTCATCCCACATCTGTCATATTGATAGGGTTTCTCCCATTATGAACCCGTTGATTCTCAGTAAGGGATGAGCTGTGACTGAAGGCCTTTCCACACTCACTTCACTCATAGGGCTTCTCTCTGGTGTGGATGATGGTGTGTTGAATGAGGCTTGTGCTCCACCAGAAGACCTTCCCACACTCCAAGCATTTGTAGGGCTTCTCTCCACTGTGAATCTTCTGGTGGCTGGTGAGGTATGACTTGTGGTTGAAGGCTTTCCCACACGCTCTGCCCTTGTAGGACTTCTCTTCACTGTGGATGGTGAAGTGCCAGCTGAGGCCTGACTGATTGCTAAAGGCCTTTCCACAGTCTTTGCATTCATAGGGTTTCTCTCCAGTGTGGGCCCTTTTATGTAAGATAAAATTGGAGCAGTAGATGAAGGCCTTTTCACACTCAGTGCATACATAGGGCTTCTCCCCTCTGTGGATCCGCTGGTGCTCGTTGAGGTATGGCTTGTGTAGAAGACCTTCCCACACTTGAGGCAGTTGTAGGGCCTCTCCCCAGTATGGGTGATGGAGTGTTGAATGAGTCTGGTCTGCTGTCACAGAAGCCGTTCCCACACTTGCTTCTCCCTGGTGTGGATCCACTGATGTGTAGTGAGCTGTGACCTGTGGTGGAAGACCTTTCCATACTCCACGCACTCAAAGAGCTTCTCTCCCGTGGGGATGATGTGGTGTCACAGGAAACCTGTCTTGTGTTGGAAGGCCTTCTCATACTCGCTGCCCTTATAGGGCTTCTCCCCAGTATGGTTGATGGAGTGTTGAATGCATCTGGTGCTGTCACAGAAGCCCTTCTCACACTTGCTTCTCCATGGTGTGGATCCGCTGGTGCGTTGTGAGCTGTGACCTGTGGTGGAAGGCTTTCCCACATTCCATGCACTGGAAGGGCTTCTGTCCCATGTGAATCATGTGGTGTCATAGGAAACTTTTCTTGTCTCAGAAGGCCTTCCCACACTTGTGTACATTGTATGCAAATCCCTTATACAACTATATGACTTTGTATAAGGAATTTGAGCATCTTCAGATTTTTTTTTTTTGTCTGTGGGGGAATCCTGGACTAATCCACTGTGGATTACAAGGCTATTGTTGTTTCATAACTAAGTCATGTCTGCCTGCATCCCCATGGCCTGTAGCACATCAGCCTCCACTGCCCTCCACTATTGCCCGATGTCTGCTCAAATTCATGTCTTCTGAGTTGGTAATACTACCTAATCATCTCATCCTCCATTGCCCCCTTCTTTTGTCTTCACTTTTTCCTAACCTCATGGTCTTTTCCAGTGAATCAGCTCTTCATATCAGGTGGTGAAAGTACTGGAGTGTCAACTTCAGTAGAAGTTGTTTTAATGAATATTCAGTGTTGATTTTCTTTAGGATTGACTGGTTTGATCTCCTTGCAGTCCAAGGGACACTCAAGTGCCTTCTCCAGCACCACAGTTCAAAAACATCATTTCTTTGGTGTTCAGCCTTCTTCATGACCAACTCACACATCTGTACATGCCTACTGGAAAAACCATAATTTTGACTATATGGACCTTTGTTGGTAGTGAGGTCTCTACTTTTTAAAAGACTGCCTATGTTTGTCACAGTGATCTAAGCCTATGCCCCAACCAGTAACGCTGAAGAAGCTGATGTTGAATGGTTCTATGAATATCTACAAGACCTTTTAGAACTAACATCCAAAAAATATGTACTTTTCATTATAGGGGCATGGAATGCAAAAGTAGGAAGTCAAGAAACACCTGGAGTAACAGGCAAACTTGGCCTTGGAATACAAAATGAAGAATGGCAAAGCCTAACAAAGTTTTGCCAAGAGAACACACTGGTCATAGCAAACACCCTCTTCCAACAACACAAGAGAAGGCTCTACACATGGACATCACCAGATGGTCAACACTGAAATCAGATTGATTATATTCTTTGCAGCCAAAGATGGAGAAGCTCTAAACAGTCAGCCAAAACAAGATCAGGTGCTGACTGTGGCTCAGATCATGAACTCCTTGTTGCCAAATTCAGACATAATTGAAGAAAGTAGGGAAAACACTAGACCATTCAGTTATGACCTAAATCAAATCCTTTATGATTATATAGCAGAAGTGAGAGATAGATTTAAGGGACTAGATCTGATAGAGTACCTGATGAGCTATGGATGGTGGTTCATGACATAGTACAGGAGACAGGGACCAAGACCATCCCCATGGAAAAGAAATGTAAAAAAGCAAAATGGCTGTCTGAGGAGGCATTACAAATAGCTGTGAAAGGAAGAGAAGCGAAAAGCGAAGGAGAAAAGGAAGGATATTCCCATGTGAATGCAGAGTTCCAAAGAATAGCAAGGAGAGATAAAAAAGCCTTCCTCTGCAGTCAATGCAAAGAAATAGAGGAAAACAACAGAATGGGAAAGACTAGAGATCTCTTCAAGAAAAGTAGAGATACCAAGGGAACATTTCATGCAAAGATGGGCTCGATAAAGGACAGAAGTGGTATGGACCTAACAGAAGCAGAAGATATTGAAAAGAGGTGTCAAGAATACACAGAAGAACTGTACAAAAAAGATCTTCATGACCCAGATAATCACGATGGTGCGATCATTCACCTAGAGCCAGACATCCTGGAATGCGAAGTCAAGTGGGCCTTAGGAAGCATCACTATGAACAAAGCTAGTGGAGGTGAAGGAATTCCAGTTGAGCTGTTTCAAATCCTGAAAGATGATGCTGTGAAAGTGCTGCACTCAATATGGCAGCAAATTTGGAAAACTCAGCAGTGCCCACAGTACTGGAAAGGTCAGTTTTCATTCCAATCTCAAAGAAAGGCAATGTGAAAGAATGTTCAAACTACTGCACAATTGCACTCATCTCACACGCTAGTAAAGTAATGTTCAAAATTCTCCAAGCCAGGCTTCAGCAAGCAATACGTGAACCATGAACTTCCAGATGTTCAAGCTGGTTTTAGAAAAGGCAGAGCAACCAAAGATCAAATTGCCAACATCTGCTGGATCATGGAAAATGGAAGAAAGTTCCAGAAAAACATCTATTTCTGCTTTATTGACTATGCCAAGTCAAGTGGCATAGTGTGGATCACTTTGTTCATAGTGATGCTTCCTAAGGCTCACTTGACTTCGCATTCCAGGATGTCTGGCTCTAGATGAGTGATCACACTATCGTGATTATCTGGGTCATGAAGATCTTTTTTGTACCGTTCTTCTGTGTATTCTTGACACCTCTTCTCAATATCTTCTGTGTGAATCGCAATAAACTGTGGAAAATTCTGAAAGAGATGGGAATACCAGGCCACATGACCTGTCTCCTGAGAAATATGTATGAAGGTCAAGACACAACAGTTAGAACTGGACATGGAACAACAGACTGGTTCCAAATAGGAAAAGGAGTACGTCAAGGCTGTATATTGTCACCCTGCTTATTTAACTTCTATGCAGAGTACGTCATGAGAAAGGCTGGGCTGGTAGAAGCACAAGCTGAAATTAAGATTGCCGGGAGAAATATCAATAACCTCAGATATGCAGATGACACCACCCTCATGGCAGAAAGTGAAGAGGAGCTAAAAAGCCTCTTGATGAAAGTGAAAGAGGAGAGTGAAAAAGTTGGCTTAAAGCTCAACATTCAGAAAACGAAGATCATGGCATCCGGTCCCATCACTTCATGGGAAATAGATGGGGAAACAGTGGAAACAGTATCAGACTTTATTTTGGGGGGCTCCAAAACCACTGCAGATGGTGATTGCAGCCATAAAATTATAAGACGCTTAGTCCTTGGAAGGAAAGTTATGACCAAGCTAGTAGGCCTATTAAAAAGCAGAGATATTACTTTACCAACAAAGGTCTGTCTAGTCAAGGCTATGGTTTTTCCAGTCGTCATGTATGGATGTGAGAGTTGGACTGCGAAGAAAGCTGAGTGCCAAAGAATTGATGCTTTTGAACTGTGGTGTTGGAGAAGACTCTTGAGAGTCCCTTGGACTGCAAGGAGATGCAACCAGTCCATCCTAAAGGAGACCAGTCTTGAGTGTTCATTGGAAGGACTGATGCTGAGGCTGAAACTCCAATACTTTGGCAACCTCATGTGAAGATTTGACTCATTGGAAAAGACCCTGATGCTGGGAGGGATTGGGGGCAGGAGAAGAAGGGGACGATAGAGGTTGAGATGGTTGGATGGCATTGCCGACTCGATGCACATGAGTTTGAGTGAACTCTGGGAGTTGGTGATGGATAGGGAGGCCTGGCATGCTGTGATACATGGGGTCGCAAAGAGTCAGTCATGACTGTGCTACTGAACTGAGCTGAACTGAACTGATGTTTGTCATAGCTTTTCTTCCAAGAAGCAAGCATCTTTTAATTTCATGTCTGCAATCTCTGTCCATAGTGATTTTTGAGCCCAAAAGTATAAAATCTGTTACTGCTTCCACTTTTCCCCCTTCTGTTTGCCATGAAGTGATGGGACTGGATGCCATGATCTTAGTCTTTTGAATGTTGAGTTTTATGCCAACTTTTTCACTCTCCTCTTTCACCCTCATCAAGAGGGTCTTCACTTCCTCTTCTCTTTCTGTTATTAGAGTGAATCATCTGTATATCTGAGGTTGCTGATATTTCTCCTGGCAGTCTTTATTCTAGCTTGTGATTCACTCAGCCTGGTATTTCACATGATTTATTCTGAATGTAAGTTAAATAAGTACAATGACAATATACAGTCTTGTCCCAACTTGGGACCAATAGGTGACTATATAGTCCTATCCCAATTTGGAACCAGTTCATTGTTCCATGTCTGGTTCTAAAACTTGTTTCTTGACCTTCATACAGGTTCCTCAGGAGACAGGTAATGTGGTCTGGTACTCTATCTCTTTAAGAATTTTTCAATTTGTTGTGATCCAGAGTCAAAGGCTTTGGTCAATGAAGCAGAAGTAGATGCTTTTCTGGAACTCTCTTGATTTTGCCATGATCCAAGAAATATTGGCAATTTGATTTTTGGCTCCTCTGTCTCTTTAAAATTCAGCTTGTGCATCTCAGTTCACATAATGCTGAACTCTAGCTTGAAAGATTTTGAGCATTACTTTGCTAGCATGTGATATGAGTGCAAATGTATGGTAGTTTGGACATTCTTTGGCATTGCCTTTCTTGGCATTGGAATGAAAACTGACCTTTTCCAGCCCTATGTCCACTACTGAGTTTTCCAATCTGGCTGGCATATTGCGTGCAGCACTTTAACATCATCATCTTTTAGAATTTGAAATAGCTCAGCTGGAATTCTATCACCACCACTAGCTTTGTTTATAGTAATGCTTCCTAAGACCCAGTTGACTTTATACTCTAGGATGTCTGTCTGTAGGTGAGTGACCACATCTTCATACTTACCTGGGTCATTAAGATCTTTCTTGTCTAGTTTTTCTGTGTATACTTGCCACCTCTTTTAATCTCTTCTGCTTCTGTTAAGTCCTTACTGTTTCTGTCCTTTATTATATACATCCTTTCATGAAATGTTCCCTTTGATATTCCGGTTTCCTTACAGAGATCTCTACTCTTTCCCATTCTATAGTTTTCCTCTATGTCTTTGCAATCTTCACTTAAGAAGGCCTTCTTATCTCTCCTTGCCATTTTCTGGAACTCTGCATTCAGTTGGGTATATCTTCGCCTTTCTGCCTTGCCTTTTGATTCTCTCCTTTCCTCAGCTATTTGTAAAGCCTTTTAAACCACTTTGCCTTCTTCTATAAGTGAGTCCACATGTCTCTTTCATAGACAGTCTATTACTACACCACATTTTGAATTGAGTGACTGAGTATTTAACCCATTTACTGTGACTCTGAAAGAAAGTGTGTGAGAAAAAGGAGACAGGTTAGTTGTAGACCTGCTGAGTGTGCATTGTCTGTGAAGCATCCAAGTAAGAAGATAGATTTGTGGATTAGGAACTTAAGAACTAGTAACCTGGCTTTAAGAGCCCCAAGCTAAAAGCTAGGCATAGTAATTAAAACCGTGGGAATGGATGTCATCTAGGGACAGAATACAAAGTGAGAATAGGCCAAAGATGCAATTCTGAGGAATCCTGAGTTTGTTGGTTGAGCAAATGAGGGAAAAGCAACAAACAGATACTGGGAAGGAATTACCCAAGGTGTAGGAGGAAAACCAGGAGATTGTAGTGTTTCAGAGGCCCAATAGAGTATTTAAAGGAAGGAGTTGACAGCAATAATTAAGTAAAAAAATAATTCCTGTCCAGATGAATAAAAAAAATTAAAAAGAAGTATTATTGATTTATTTATACAGAGAAAGTCAAAGATGTAATTGTAGATTCCTGAAAAAAGGACAAAAAATAAGCTTTCAGTTCTTTTAATTGAGCAGATTTTATTTCCAGAGCAATAGGAGATGAAAAAAAAGTTATGTGTATCTTCAACAAAATCTCATCTATTAAAATGAGGAATCCAGATGTAGAAATCCTCATTTAAATTGATCATGCCTCAACATTTTTGGCTTTCCATTTATCCAAGGCTATCAAACTAAGATACATAAACTCTTGTGGGAGAAGATAGTCTGATAGATAAGAAAACATATTCAAGGAAACTAGGGCCTCTAAATGCCATCTTTGGGTGATTATTATCTTGTGAAAAAGCTATTATGGCTATGCTTTTCAAAAAGAATAAACTAGGCTGATTGAATATTAGAAGACATTCATTTTCAGAATGACAGGAAAGTAAGAGTCCAAAAATCTTTGGTCTGTATTTATCTAAAGTATTGATAGTGTTAAAAAAATTTTTCTACCTGCAGTCACTCAAATCTCATTCAAGTCTAAACTCAAAACTGAAATAGCATCCTAAATTTAAAAAGCTCAAAGTATAGTCAAGTGTTGAGTTCAAGGCTTAACATAGGAAATACATAGCTGATTTTATTCTTATTTTAAATCAAACTAAAATTGAGATAGAAAAATTTAAAAATATACTTTATTTATAATTAAACTTCAGTTAAGTTCAGTCACTCAGTTGTGTCCAACTCTTTGTGATCCCATGGACTGCAGCATGCCAGGCTTCCCTGTCAATCACAACTCCTATCGCTGTTTCCATTGTTTCCCCATAATTAAACTTCAGTTCAGTTCAGTCGCTCCGTCGTGTCCGACTCTTTGCGACCCCATGAATCACAGCACGCCAGGCCTCCCTGTTCATCACCAACTCCCGGAGTTCACTCAGACTCGCGTCCATCGAGTCCGTGATGCCATCCAGCCATCTCATCCTCTGTTGTCCCCTTCTTCTCCTGCCCCCAATCCCTCCCAGCATCAAAGTCTTTTCCAATGAGTCAACTCTTCGCATGAGGTGGCCAAAGTACTGGAGTTTCAGCTTTAGCATCTTAACATTTAATCTATTTAATCCATTATTTTGCTATGAGAAATTTCTAGCACTTTTTGAGATATTTATTTGTAATTGACAGTAATCACACCTAGTAAAGAAAGAAGTAAGAAATGTCACACAGAAAATGGTATTTGAATGTTAAGTTTATGCCTGGAAATCAGCTCAGTTTTCTCTTCTCATCTCTCTTCTCCATGAAAGTAGATGAAGTCAATTTATTCTCTGTGATTGGCAAAATAAAGTCAACTCTGACTTGACACATCAGTTTCTACAGGTGTACCTTTGTTGAACTATCATTCAAAATAGTAATTCTTACCATAGTAATGATGATAGTCACATGACTCTCAGTGTTTTTAGTGAGCCTGAAGTATCTTGTACTCTAGATTTGCTCCATTCATTATAAGATCCCACTAGAGCCTAGAATCCGTTTGCCCAGTCTTCTCATGGCAATTCTCATATCTTTGTTTCTTAATGTATAAATGGCAGGATTCAAGACAAGGGTGATGGCAAAGGCATCAATAAACAAATACTTATCCAGTGATGTTGCAGGGAAAGGCCACACATAGAGAAACATATATGGCATAAAAAACAAAATTATTACAGTGATGTGAGCTGACAGTGTGACAAACGCTTTGGATAAGTCTCCTGAAGCTTTCCAGACCGTGACCAAAATGAAAATGTAGGATATAATTAAAGAGAAGAAGGCAGCCATGGAAATAAACCCACTATTAGCAATAATTACAAACTCTAGCTTGTAAGTGTCTACACAAGCAAGTTTCATGACCCAAGGCAAATCACAATAAAAAACTGTTTATTTTATTGAGACCACAAAAAGGCAAGTTTATGACAAAAACAAACAAACATGAGATACAGCATGGATTATCCCCACTATCCAGGCAACCACTACACAGGAAAGACACATTTTGGAGCTCATAATTGTCAGGTAGTGGAGAGGCTTACAGATTGCAGTATACCTGTCAAATGCCATGGCTATGAGCGGCACCATCTCAACTCCACCCATGACATGAAGTAAAAAAATATCCGTGTCATACATTTTGGGAAAGAAATGATGTTGCAGTTAGTGAAAAGATCAGAGATCATTTTGGGTACCGTGGTAGAGGAAAGACCTAGATCAATAGAGAGGTTGGCCAACAGGAAGTACACAGGGGAGTGTAAATGAGAGTCAATAATTACTGTGAACACAACAAAGAAGTTTCCCAGGATAATTCCCTTGTAGAACACAAAGGAGAACCAAAAAAATAAAAATAAAAAGTTGCATTTTCCATGAATTTGAAAGTCCGATTAGTACAAATTCAGATACCACAGAGTCATTTACTCCATCCATTGATTCAATCAGTAGAGAAGAAGCTGAAATAGTCTGAAGGTAGAAAATAAGAAAGAAATGAGAAATGTGAGTACCAAAATTAATATATTATTTGCTCATCAATGAATCTGTGGAAAACATATTGTAAATGCCAAAATATGAAGTGAGAAGCCTTACAGATAAGGGAGCTGAAAGAATGATGATAAGTGAATAGGAGAAATGAGATAATCAAAAGTTAGGCCAGGGCGACAAAGAAATTATGTGGAAACATGGCAGCTAAGGTGGAGGAATTAGGAAAAATGAGTAACATATTCCTAGCAGAGAGCTACTTTACCAAGCTTATTGTGCAATAACTCCAACTTCTTCCATGTTATTCATATTTATTTAATATAACATCTTACATATCATGAATAATCAGGTATATTTGGAGTGTTCAAGCAAATCATATTTGTTCACACACACACACTCTAGGAGAATGTACTCTCTATTTTTCTTTTACTTCACACTTGAGAAATCTCAGGCATTAATCACAGATAGAATAGTTACCAACTAATGAAGACATGAATGTTGCACGTAGGATGGTAGCATGAAATTAAAAGGTTTACTTCTCTGATTGTTTCTGACACTTGGAGAATTACAACACACTTTAAATCAAGGGAAACTCAAAATTGCAAAGAAGGATTTTCAAAAGACTCAAAAAGAGGATTTTTCAATACTTTATTAGGATTGAGAGAGATTTTGTGTTTTGAGCACTGTATAGGATTAACGACTGGCAATTCAAATATGAAACTGAGAAATAATGGTGTCTTCACTGAAACAAAATATTTAGTCATGATAAACTAAGAAAATGTAAAAACTACAGACCATAAAGGTCATGACAGCTTGTCTTCAAGTATTTGAAGCTTTGTTCTGCTAAAATGCTGTTTGCAGGTAAGTGAAATTGCTACCAACAACTTTTAAATACAGGAGAGTATCTATCATCACTTCATATAAACAGAATGATTATAGATGTCTATCTATAAGACATATTTGAATCCATTCATTATCCAATCTAAAGAGAAAAAATAGAAGTATATTAAAAGAGATAAGTTATGAAAAGGTTTACAGAAAGGGGAAGTTGATAAGATTGGTACCAAAATAAATATGGCCATTATCATAGATGCAAATATAGTTTTGTTGTCATGTCCACTAAATTATTGTGACAAAGACTGATTACAAATGAGTGTTTTTTGTGATGTGCTCTTGATATGTTTATATTGCAAAAATATGTTCACATATACAACAACATATCTTGATAACTTTGGATACTGAATGTCATTTTAATATTAAAATTTTGAATATATTTTATATTTTTCTAAATTGGCCACATGTTTGCAATAAAAATGAAAAGAAAATGGAAGGAGAGCAACAGAGGAGAAAGAGAGCCAAGAAAATGAAAAAGAACACAGATTTATGGAGGGAATGAAGTATGCATATATGTGATATTAGAGGTAGAGTGTTATTATGATTTTTGGCACTAGTAATACATGAACCGTGAAATTCCAGAAGTTCAAGCTGGATTTTGAAAAGGCAGAGGAACCAGAGATCAAATTGCCAACATCCGCTGGATCATCAAAAAAGAGAGTTCTAGAAAAACATCTATTTCTGCTTTATTGACTATGCCAAAGCCTTTGACTGTGTGGATCATAATAAACTATGGAAAATTCTTCAAGAGATGGGAATACCAGACAACCTGACCTGCCTCTTGAGAAACCTATATGCAGGTCAGGAAGCAACAGTTAGAACTGGACATGGAACAGACTGGTTCCAAATAGGAAAAGGAGTAGAGTACGTCAAGGCTGTATATTGTCACCCTGCTTATTTAACTTCTATGCAGAGTACATCATGAGAAACTCTGGGCTGGAAGAAGCACAAGCTGGAATCAAGATTGCCGGGAGAAATATCAATCACCTCAGATATGCAGATGACACCACTCTTATGGCAGAAAGTGAAGAGGAACTAAAAAGCTTGATGAAAGTGAAAGAGGAGAGTGAAAAAGTTGGCTTAAAGCTCAACATTCAGAAAATGAAGATCATGGCATCCGGTCCCATCACTTCATGGCAAATAGATGGGGAAACAGTGGAAACAATGTCAGACTTTATTTTTTTGTGCTCCCAAATCACTGCAGATGGTGACTGCAGCAATGAAATTAAAAGATGCTTACTCCTTGGAAGAACAGTTATGACCAACCTAGATAGCATGTTCAAAAGCAGAGACATTACTTTGCCAACTAAGGTCTGTCTAGTCAAGGCTATGGTTTTTCCAGTGATCATGTATGGATGTGAGAGTTGGACTGTGAAGAGGGCTGAGCACTGAAGAATTGATGCTTTTGAACTGTGGTGTTGGAGAAGACTCTTGAGGGTCCCTTGGACTGCAAGGAGATCCAACCAGTCCATTCTAAATGAGATCAGTCCTGCGTGTTCATTGTAAGGACTGATGTTGAAGCTGAAACTCCAATACTTTGGCCACCTGATGCAAAAAGTTGACTCACTGGAAAAGACTCTGATGCTGGGAAGGATTGGGGGCAGGAGGTAAAGGGGGCGACAGAGGATGAGATGATGGCCCACAAATGAAGAACTTTTAAAAGGCAAGGATGAAGTCTTTCTATGAGTTCTTTCAGCATAGTTACTTCTCATAAAGGCAATTCTAGCTATCACCACCCTTAAAAGTTTGATCTTTCAGAAGCACACATGGATGAGTGCTCAATGCTTGATATGGTTCCATCTATTCAGTCATTTTATCAGCAACTTAATGGCAAGATATTTACATTGGATTCCCTCCATGTTGGAAGAACAACAAATTGTTTTTCTTGTATACATATATTTTCGAGGTATCACTTTGACTACTCTTACAGCAATACCTTGGCCATTCAGTTCAGTCACTCAGTCGTGTCCGACTCTCTGTGACCCCATGAATCGCAGCATGCCAGGGCTCCCTGTCCATCACCAACTCCCGGAGTTCACCCAAACTCATGTCCATCGAGTTGGTGATGCCATCCAGCCATCTCATCCTCTGTCGTCCCCTTCTCCTCCTGCCCCCAATCCCTCCCAGCATCAGAGTGTTTTCTAATGAGTCAACTCTTTGCATCAGGTGGCCAAAGTATTGGAGTTTCAGCTTCAGCATCAGTCCTTCCAAAGAAAACCCAGGACTGATCTCGTTTAGAATGGACTGGTTGGATCTCCTTACAGTCCAAGGGACTCTCAGGAGTCTTCTCCAACACCACAGTTCAAAAGCATCAATTCTTTAGCGTTCAGCTTTCTTCACAGTCCAACTTTCACATCCACACATGACCACTGGAAAAACCATAGCCTTGACTAGATGGACCTTGGCTATTAGGTGATCCAAAAACACATAGGATGCTTAATGTCCTTCATAACATTTCTTAGGACAAAGGAATATGTTGACAAGAAAGAAAGAAAAAACGAGCACACAATCAAGTGATCCACTGGTGATTCAGCGACCAGAAGCTGTCAGCTCTTCGAATGTGGGGATAGCTTTTTAAAGGTATAGGTTAATATGCAAGTTAGTCCCAGTTTGGAAATGGCACTCTGCGCTTTAACTTTGAACCATTAGTATAAAGTATTGTGCCCCAGAATGCATAGGTGTGGGAGCCAAGGGTAGATAGTAAGTGGCTTTATTCACCATCACTTCATTGGAGAACTTGAGCTTTCTGAACCTACAACTTTGAACTCTACAGGGTTGGGAAAATGCTCCTTCTGAGGATAGAGTAAGCATTCCAATAAACCTGAAATTTTGGTAGCTCTCTGGTCATTTTGATTTTCTTGTGTCAGTAGATCATCAGACAATGAAACAAGTTTCTATCACTCTAGGGATAATTAACCTTCATTATCATGAATAAATATAGTTGCTGCTACACTTGCATCAACAGTAATGGATGATAACTTTAAATGAGCAGCTGTAGAACTTACAGTCTGAGAAGATTATGGGCTTGGACTTAGACTGCTCAAGTAGGAAGGTATGGATCTGGGCAAGTTATCTGGATTAGCAAAAGTGGTGGATAAATGTAAGGATGATCTAGAAACGGTTGTGGAGGAGGAAGCTGATGGATACCAGATACAAACTACTTTGTATAAAATAGATAAACCATAAGAATATACTATACAGAACAAGGAATTATAGCCATTACATCTTGTAATAGCCTATAATAGAGTGTAATCTGCATAAATACTGAAGCACTGTGCTATACACTGAAAGTGATATATAACAGTGTAAATCAACTATGCTTCAGTAAAAATAAATTTTAAAAAGATGATGAATATCATCCTAGGTGCATGTGTAATGACAGACAAATGAACACTTGTTCCATTTACACTCTTGTGTTTATAATAGCCAGGACATGGAAACAACCTAGATGTCCATCAGCAGATGAATGGATAAGAAAGCTGTGGTACATATACACAATGGAGTATTACTCAGCCATTAAAAAGAATACATTTGAATCAGTTCTAATGAGATGGATAAAACTGGAGCTGATTATACAGAGTGAACCAATACAGTATACTAACACATATATACAGAATTTAGAAAGATGGTAATGATAACCCTGTATGCGAGACAGCAAAAGAGACACAGATGTATAGAACGGACCTTTGGACTCTGAGGGAGAGGGAGAGGGTGGGATGATTTGGGAGAATGGCACTGAAACATGTATACTATCATGTAAGAAACGAATCGCCAGTCTATGTTCGATACAGGATACAGGATGCTTGGGGCTGGTGCACGGGGATGATCCAGGGAGATGATGTGGGGTGGGAGGTGGGAGGGGGTTCAGGATTGGGAACTCATGTACACCCGTGGCGGATTCATGTCAATGTATGGCAAAACCAATACAGTATTGTAAAGTAAAATAAAGTTAAAATTTTAAAAAAGTTAAAAAAATTAACGATGGGGTGAACTTACATGGGATGTGAATGCCTCTAAGCAAGACATCTGATGCTCTTAGCACCTGATGCATGTCCCTCTGCACTTAATATTTCCAAGAATGTACATTGTTCTCTATTATTGAAGAAGAAAAGTTAAAATTTTACGTAACATCCTGCTCATTCTGCCTCTGTAACTCAGCTTGCTCCTTGCAAAGTCTGGAGATCCATGTAGTCTCAGAAAGTGGGGGCTTACAATACTAGGAACTGGAGCTTATCTTACTCACCCTTGTCCTGCTCTTTGCTATTGCCCAGCCCCTGCAAACCTACTTAATCATGCCTGTCCGTGTAAAGGTCAGGCATCCCCATCTTGACTGCTGTTCCCACGCACGTGAAGCCCCTTAGTTCAAACCAGCCTATTAACATCTATTGTTGCCCTCTATAGTCTGTCTATAAAAACTCTGTAGCCCCTTTGTTCAGGGCTCAGAGCTTAGAGTGTTAGCTCCTCTGGGCCTGCTGGCGTAATAAACCTGAGTTCTCCAACTCTCTGAGTGTGGTGCTTGGGTTCTCAATTACTGGTTTCTGCAACACTGTGAGTTCCAGAAGCTTTCTACCTGAAGACATTTTCCTGGCTATCAAATTGTTCAACCCACTGTGTGGGGAAGCCTAGAAATTCCATGAAGTTAATGCCCCAGAGCTATGTGTGTTTTACTTGCTCAGTCATGTCTGACTCTTTGCAACTCCGTGGACTGTAGTCCACCAGGCTTCTATGTCCTTGGGATTCTCCAGGCAAGAATACTGAAGTGGATTGCTATTCCCTTCTCCAGAGGATCTTCCTGACCCAGGGATGGAACCCTGGTCTCCTGCATTGCATGCAGATTCTTTACCATTAGAGCTACAGGGAAGTCCCTATGAGAGCTATACTAGCACAGAAATAAACACCTTCCTTGCATCTCAGGTGGGACAACTGTAAGTCATAGAATCTATACAGTTTTTTAGAGGGTCACAGCAAGATTTCTCCCCACTTGTGTATAGTAGTAGGATACCAATTAATATATTCTTTATTGGCATCTTCTCTTTGTTGTTTCATGTTCCCACTTCTGAACAATTGTGTTCTAGGAAACCTTTCCAAATAAACTACTTGCATTCAGATTTTGTCTCTTTTAAATAATAAGTAAAATCATTGCAACTACATATATAGCAATTCAATGTGGTGATTCTTAACATTAATCACAACACATTTACAGGTTATTTTTTACACCTCATGAATAACAGAAGCAATATCATTATAGCTTTTTATTTGAAAAATAACCCCAAATTCAAAATTTTCTTTGTCAGATCACTCTGTTCTCTGTAAGGATATCAATTCTTAGTATAATATATTTACATTTCCCATGATGGTAATGGTCTTATACTCCACAGGTAAAGTAGTAGCAGATATAGGATGGCAGATGATGAGTCTATTCTGGGAATGATAAATCTGAGGTGCCTAAGTGGAGATGGGCCAGCTGGATATATACAGTTTTCAAGCTTCAAAAAATGCTGTGGTCAACAAAATCTGGAAAAAAGTATCTTTTTGAGCAATCTTTTTATTGCTACCTTTATGTCTTTGTTCCTCAGTGTATAGATAGCAGGATTCAACACAGGGGTAATAGCAAAGTCAACAATGAACAGATTTTTATCAAGTGATGGTGGAGGAGAAGGCCAGACATAGAGAAACATGCATGGAGTGAAAAACAAAAACACCACAGTGATGTGAGACGACAAAGTGACAAGTGCCTTGGACAAGTCTCCTGAAGAACGTTTCCAGACAGTGACCAAAATGAAGGAGTAGGAAAGGATTAGCAGGAAGAAGGTGCCCATGCTCATGAAGCCACTGTTGGCAGTAACAATAAACTCAAGCTTGGCTCCATCTGTGCATGCAAGTTTTATAATCTTAGGAAAGTCACAATAAAAGCTGTCTACTTCATTAGGTCCACAGAATGGCAATTTAATAACAAATAAAAATTGAGACATAGCATGGATCACCCCAATTACCCAGCCAGTGATTACAAATGAGACACATATTTTAGGGTTCATGATTTTCAAGTAGTGAAGAGGCTTACATATTGCTGTGCACCTGTCAAATGCCATGGCTATAAGTAACACCATCTCCACTCCTCCTATGGTGTGGATGAAACATATCTGTGTCATACAGCTTTGGAAAGATATTATTTTGTCTTCATTTAAGAGGTCTGTGATTATCTTGGGAACTGTGGTAGAGGAAAGGCCCACATCAATGAGGGACAGGTTGGCGAGTAGGAAGTACATAGGAGAATGTAAGTGAGAATCAAAAATTACTAAAATCAAAATAAAAAGGTTTCCCAAGATGACCCCTAAGTAGAGCAAAGAACATATCAAAATAAGAAAAAGCCTTTTCTCCCAAGAGCAAGAAAGGGCCAATAACACAAACTCATTGACCATAGAGTCATTTAGTCCACCCATTGACAGGGACAGAAGAGCTGATTTTTAAGTGACCTGAGGATAAAAATTAAAAAGAATAGGTATCACTGGTTCAGACATAGATTGTCTATTTTATTGGTAATTAAATTAGATATAATTGATTGAGAGGAGAAGCTTAAGAATTTGGAAGAAATAAGGTTAGCAACAAATTCATTGTACTATAGATAATATCTGAAGGTAAAATTGTGACTGTAATTTTTGTAGATAGAACCAAAAAGAGTTAACATTCCATAGTTAAGTCTCTTTTTAATTTATTTTTTCCTCAAAAAATTTTAGATCATTTTTCTGATCATTGCCTGTTTTCTCACATCAAATAGCCATCACCTCTTCTGTTATGCAACTATTAATACTTGTATTAATAGTTTAATACAACTTTTACACTAATTCTGTATGCTCTAAACTAAACATTTCTTAGTCCATTAATATTCTCAAACTTCTTTGAGCTTATTGAGATCACCAGGACAAAAAGACTTGAATATATTTAATCAGTTCTTACCATCAGCTTTTAAAGTTTAAATGGAGCTCAGGTGCACAGGACTTAATAATTATAATACTTGATTTATGGTATATCTTCTTTGGTCCATGACCACTTTTAATAAATATGTTAATTAATGAGAAACCAAAAATAAAATATTGGCTGAGGTAAATAATGGTAAATATGATGATAATTAAGAATCAGCTATGATCACAGCTAACATTTGAATGTCTTCTATACTCAGGTAATTGTAAGTACATTATCAAAGTACATTGGGAGTACAAACCTCCTAATGTCTCCTTAAGATATGTTCAGTTTTATTATACCTATTTCACCAGTGAAGAAACTGAGCCCCATAAAGGTAAGTGGCAAAGCCAGAATTTGAATCAAGAGCCACAGAACTTTCAGAGTACACACTCCAAGAACTGCTTTATGCTTTTCAAAGCCAGCACCTCCAAGTATACTAGATTTCCCTATGGATCTAGAAGCATCAATCAACCCATTTCCTTTCTCCCCAATTAATTACTATACATGTTGCCCATCCCAAAGCCTTTTCCCTCCCCATTTCTGGATAATGGAATACCTACCTATTTAGGTATTTGGTAGAGATTTCTCAATTTTGAAAAAGGGTAAATCCTTATCCTCATCCCCAGATGAAGCATGATAATCCAATGTCACTTAGCCATGAACTGGTTTATGAGGAGCATATAACCTAGATTTGTACAATGACATATAGAATAATGTCTTCTGGGCAAAGTTTTCTTTCCCAGTTTAAAATACAAAGCTTCATATGTAGAAGGCTCTTTTCCTGGCCCCTTTGTTCCTGCATTCAATGTTAGTGTGATGCCTAAAGGGAAAAGGGAAGCAACATTTGTGCTAGATAGTTTTACTCATATCCTCTCAAATCCTCAAAATATCAGAAGAAATAAGTTATACTTCTCCCACTTTATAGGTGGATACATTTCATCACCATTATTTGACAGCCTGCTCTGGTTTATATAGCTTCTAACTGGCAGAGTTAGAATGTCAACCAAAGTTTCAAAAGGCTTAATGGTTCTGCTTTGTGATGACCAGGAATAACCCAAATAAAAACATATGCAAAGACAGAGAAATGTGAAAAAATACCGTGACATATGGAATTTATTTGTTCTTTTTCCCTTTATTCTTCAAGACATACATTAAATGTCACCTACTCTGGAAAATTTATTGAAGACCGTAACCAGAGTAAATAGCTTCTCTCTATAAACTATCGTTAGTTATATTTTATGTGTTCTTTATAATAAAATATATTAGAATTTTTTGTATATTAGTTCTCTATTTTCAGCTAAGATTTTCAAGGAAAGGAACTGTTAGCTGATTTTGTATGCCCCAATATTTTGCACTATTTCTGGCACAATGTAGGAACTACTAAAGGATAATCTTCACTAACATCCTTATTGTAGAGATTAATAAGTAAAATCAGGGGCCTTGAAGCCCCTGTGATGAATTTGGAGCAAATAGCCACCAAATGACTTCAGGAATTGAATTCACTGATACTTGTAAAACCAGCCACTTTCCTGTCATGTGCCTCCTGGAGTGATATCAACACCCTGCATTCCCAATTAGATTCTACACCTAATACAATAAAACTAGAGAGATACCTTTCTCTTTTGCCTCAAACAAAATGTTTATAGGCACTACAGAGTATCTGACAATTTCCCTCCAGTTATAGTGGAGTATTAACATAAAACATAGTATAGAAATATTGCTGAGCAGAAAAACATTATCAGATATTTGATCAGCAATTCAAAAGAACAGTACAATTTTGATAAGCAAGGTTCCTGTAAAAAGCAATTTGCTACATAAATAAGGAAGAGAACCTTTAAATACCTTTGGATTTTTGATGCACATATAATAAATTAGAAGTTCTGATAAACTAACCTAAAATACATAATTTGTCATTAAGTTAAAAGCGATTATAGAGTATAAAATACTGCATATAAAGTAAATGTGTATGGAAATATTTAGACTATATACTGCAAGATCTTTAGTTTGTAGGGTTTCAGATGATTTCATATTTTTCCTAAATATTACCTCTTGTTTCCTGTATTTTACAAGAAATTTTTATGGATTTTCTAATTTCTAAGAAAAATTTGAAATTAGTGAAAGAAATAAAAATAATATAAGAACAATTTCATAAATAGTATAATGTCATAACTAAGAGCATGGATTCTAGGACCAGACTACCTGGGTTCAAATCTCCATCTCCTTGATTTATTAGTTAGGTTGTCCTTGGGTGAGTTACTTCATTTCTCTTTTCCTCAGTTTCCTCATCTGTAAAATAAGGATGATAATAGTACTTACCTTATAGTGTTGTTGTGAGGATTAAGTGAAGTAATAAATGGAAAACATCAGACAATACTCTGGCATATAATGAGTACTCAATAAACTTTTTAAAAATAATTTTAATTTTTAAGACTCGATATTCAATTCTTTCCAAAAATAAAGATAGCATGCTCTGCCATGTCTGTTGGAATGAAATCACTAAGACATAAATTTTTATTTCCATGAATCTAATTTCAGAGAGAAAAATAATGGAAAATTGAAGCCCCTTCACAGAACAATTTAATAAAGATAAGTGCTCTTTGAAGATAAATTTACCTCACAATACAATTGTAATAATGAAAATGAGACCGGAAGGATATAAAAAATGTGAGTGAAAATCATTCAAAAGGAAACTGGAGATAGAGGAAGGAAGATTTGCAAGCAAACTGAAACCAGTTGCTAGGCTTTGGAGAACAGGTTTTCTAGGTAACTGCTCAGTTGCACACTTCACTCAGCAGCAGCTGCAAGAGACTGAAGCACACAGGAAGTTAATAATCTTTTTGAATTGCCACCATTTCTTCATTTCTTAATACAGAGAGTTAAAAATAGTTCATACCATTAGAAAGGAAGTCAATTAGCAGGACTGGATATTGTCCATAATTTCTTCTAGTGGAAACCAGATCTTCTGTGCACATTGGTTTTCCCAAGGGTAAATTATTACAATTTGCAGAAGAGTTACTGAGAAATCGAAAAATTCAATATGATATTGAGCAGTAACTTTTTACTCTGAAAATATATTTTTTTCTCAAAGATTAGATAATTTTAGGTTTGCTTTAGATGTTCATTGAGTTATTGCACTTTATATGAACAACTTTTTGGCACCAATATAAGTTTGAGAACCATCATCTACACTCTTAGCCACTTGTCACACTTGGAATTTTGAGAAATAGTGAATTGATATTTGAAAAAATTAGGGGAGTTTCAAAATAGTGCCAAATTAGACTGGGAAAATCTCAATTGGTATTTTTTAAGTGAATAAACTTTAGTTTTTAGCACAGTTTTAGATTTACAGAAAAATTATGTGTAGAATCCCCATATTCCTCCTCACATGCCCTCCACAAAGTCCTTTTACATTAACATCTTGCCATAGAGTGGTGTTTTTGCTACAACTGATGAGCCAGTAGTGATACATTATTATTAACTAAAGTCTACAGTTGGCTTAAAACTCAGCATTCAGAAAACTAAGATCATGGCATCCTGTCCCAGCACTTCATGGCAAATAGATGGGGAAATAGTGGAAACAGTGAGAGACTTTATTTTGGGGGGCTCCAAAATCACTGCAGATGGTGACTGCAGCCATGAAATTGAGACATTTGCTCCTTGGAAGAAAAGTTATGACCAATTAAGACAGCATATTCAAAAGCAGAGACATTACTTTGCCAACAAAGGTACATCTAGTCAAGGCTATGGTTTTTCCAGTAGTCATTATGGATGTGAAAGTTGGACTTAAAGAAAGTTGAGCCCCAAAGAATTGATGCTTTTGAACTATGGTGTTGGAGAAGACTCTTGAGAGTCCCTTGGACTGTAAGGAGATCCAACCAGTCCATCATAAAGGAAACTGGTCCTGAATATTCATTGGAAGGACTGATGCTGAAGCTGAAACTCCAATACTTTGGCTACCTGATGCAAAGAACTGACTCATTAGAAAAGACCCTGATGGTGGGAAAGATTGAAGCCGGGAGAAGGGGACAACAGAGGGTGAGATAGTTGGATGGCATCACTGACTCCATGGACATGAGTTTGAGCATTCTCCGGGAGTTGGTAATGGACAGGGAGGCCTGATGTGCTGCAGTCTATGAGGTCACAAAGAGTTGGACATGACTGAGCAACTGAACTGACTGACTGACAGTTTACATTACACTACATTCTTTGTGTTGTACATTCTATGGGTATTGAGAAGGATATAATGACATGTATCTATCATCATATAATCATGCAGAATAGTTTCACTCACAAAAAATCCTCAATGCTCTGTTGATTTATTCTTAGCCCCTAACCTTCCCTTGGCAACCATTAATCTTTCTTACCATCTCCAGTCTTGCCTTTTCCAAACAGTCATATAGTTGAAATCATATAGTTTATAGCCATTTCAGATTGGTTTAGCATTTAAAGTTCTACCATGTCTTTTCATGGATTGATAGCTCATTTCTTTTTATTGCTAAATAATATTACATTGTCTGTATATATCACTCATTTATGGAAGGGCATTTTGTTGCTTCCAAGTTTTGTCAATTATGAATAATACTGCTATAAACATTCATATGCAGATTTTTATTTGGATATAAATTTTCAATTCATTTCAGTAAAACCAAATGGTGCAATTTCTGGACATATGATAAGACTATGTTTAACTTTGTAAGAAATCTACCTTTTAAGGGAGGTTTGCCTTTTTATTGTTTAAGTTTTTTATAGAATTGTACCTTCTTGATATATGAGTTCTATTTATATATTCTAAATTATATACCTATTCTGTATATTATTTCTCAGTGTGTTTATGTGTGTGTATGTTCTCAGTGGTTAGTCTATTCATTTTCTTAATAGCATCTTCTTAAATTGAGGTACAACTGACATGCAACATTACATGTATTCTTTTTAGGTTTACACAATAATTCAGTATTTGTATACATTGTGAAATGTTCACTACAATAAATCTAATTAACATCTGTCACTATATGTAGTTATGAAAATTTTTTTTCTTATGATAGTAACTTTTGAGATAACTCTCTTAGTGACTTTCAAATATACAGTATAGTTATTAACTATAGTCACCATGCTGAACATTGTATCTCCATGACTTGTTTATTTTTTAACTAGAAATAAACACTAGTTCTTTTAGACTCCCTCCACCCATTTTTGCACTCCATCAGCCCTTACTCTGGCAACAAGAATTCTGTTCTTTGTATTCATGAGCTTGGGTATTTGTTTGATATTTTATTTCTCATATAATTTAGATAACACAATGTTTGCCCTTCTTTGATTTATTTAACTGAGAAAATAACTAACACCTAAAAAAGATGTCCTTTTCATTATAGGGGACTAGAATGCAAAAGTAGAAGTCAAGAAACACCCAGAGTAACAGGCAAATTTGGCCTTGGAATACAACATGAAGAATGACAAAGCCTAACAAAGTTCTGCCAAGTGAACACACTGGTCATAGCAAACACCCTCTTCCAACAACACAAGAGAAGACTCTACACATGGACCTCACCAGATGGCCAACACCAAAATCAGATTGATTATATTCTTTGCAGCCAAAGATGGAGAAGCTCTATACAGTCAGCAAAAACAAGACCGGGAGCTGTGGCTCAGATCATGAACTCCTTATTGCCAAATTCAGAATTAAATTGAATAAAGTGGGGAAAACCACTTGACCATTCAGGTATGACCTAAATCATATGACCCTTATACAGTGGAAGTGAGAAATAGATTTAAAGGACTAGATCTGTTATACAGAGTGCCTGATGAACTATGGACAGAGGTTCGTGACATTGTACAGGAGACAGGGATCAAGACAATCCCCATGGAAAAGAAATGCAAAAAGGCAAAACAGCTGTCTGGGGAGGCCTTACAAATAGCTGTGAAAAGAAGGGAAGCGAAAAGCAAAGGAGAAAAGGAAAGATACAAGCATCTGAATGCAGAGTTCCAAAAAATAGCAAGGAGAGATAAGAAAGTGTTCCTCAGCAATCAATGCAAAGAAATAGAGGAAAACAACCGAATGGGAAAGACTAGAGATCTCTTCAAGAAAAGTAGAGATACCAAGGGAACATTTCATGCAAAGATGGGCTTGATAAAGGACAGAAATGGTATGGACCTAACAGAAGCAGAAGATCTTAAGAAGAGGTGGCAAGAATACACAGAAGAACTGTACAAAAAAAGAGCTTCACGACCCAGATAATCACGATGGTGTGATCACTCACCTAGAGCCAGACATCCTGGAATGTGAAGTCAAGTGGGCCTTCGAAAGCATCACTACGAACAAAGCTAGTGGAGGTGATCGAATTCCAGTTGAGCTATTTCAAATCCTGAAAAAATGATGCTGTGAAAGTGCTGTACTCAATATGCCAGCAAATTTGGAAAACTTAGCAGTGCCCACAGGACTGAAAAAGGTCAGTTTTCAATCCAATCCCAAAGAAAGGCAATGCCAAAGAATGCTCAAACTACCACACAATTGCACTCATCTCACATGCTAGTAAAATAATGCTCAAAATTCTCCAAGCCAGGCTTCAGCAAGCAATACGTGAACCATGAACTTCCAGATATTCAAGCTGGATTTAGAAAAGACATACGAACCAGAGATCAAATTGCCAACATCCGTTGGATCATCAAAAAAGCAGGAGCATTCCAGAAAAACATCTACTTCTGCTTTATTGACTATGCCAAAGCCTTTGACTGTGTGGATCACATGACCTGCCTCCTGAGAAATCTGTATGCAGGTCAGGAAGCAACAGTTAGAACTGGACATGGAACAACAGACTGGTTCCAAATAGGAAAAGGAGTACGTCAAGGCTGTATATTGTCACCCTGCTTATTTAACTTATATGCCGAGTACATGATGAGAAATGCTGGGCTGGATGAAGCACAAGCTGGAACCAGGATTGCTGGGAGAAATATCAATAATGTCAGATGTGCAGATGACACCACCCTTATGGCAAAAAGTGAAGAACTAAAGAGCCTCTTGATGAAAGTGAAAGAGAAGAATGAAAAAGTTGACTTAAAGCTCAACATTCAGAAAACTAAGATCATGGCATCTGGTCCCATCACTTCATGGCAAATAGAGGGGGAAACAGTGGAAACAGTGGCTGCTTTTATCTTAGGGGGCTCCAAAATTGCTGCAGATGGTGACTGCAGCCATGAAATTAAAACACACTTGCTCCTTGGAAGAAAAGCTATGACTAACCTAGATAGCATATTCAAAAGCAGAGACATTGCCAACAAAGGTCCGTCTAGTCAAAGCTATGGTTTTTGCAGTAGTCATGTATAGATGTGAGAGTTGGACTTAAAGAAAACTGAGCCCCGAAGAATTGATTCTTTTGAACTGTGGTGTTGGAGAAGACTCTTCAGAGTCCCTTGGACTTAAGGAGATCCAACCAGTCCATCCTAAAGGAAACTGGTCCTGAATATTCATTGGAAGGACTGATGCTGAAGCTGAAACTCCAATACTTTGGCCACCTGATGCGAAGAACTGACTCATTGGAAAAACCCTGATGCTGGGAAAGATTGAAAGCAGGAGGAGAAGGGGATGACGGAGGATGAGATGTTAGATGGCATCACTGACTCCATGGACATGAGTTTGAGTGAACTCTGGGAGTTGGTGATGGACATGGAGGCCTGGCATGCTGCAGTCCATGGGGTTTCAAAGAGTTGGACACGACTGAGTGACTGAACTGAAGTGAGGTAGTGATTCGGTTGCTTTGTTTTGCATGTGTCTATACAACTTTTCCAACACCGTTTATTGAAAAAAACTTTCCTTTTCTCATTAAGTGTTCCTGGCTGTTTTGTCATATATTCATTGAATGGTTATGTGTGGGTTTATTTCTGGGCTTTCTAATTTGTTCCATTGATCAATGCATCTATTTTTGCATTCATACAATAACTGTTTTGATGACTGTAGCTTTGTAATAGATTTTGAAATCAGGGAGCATGATGCCTCCAGCTTTGTTCTTTATCAAGATTCCTCTGGCTATTTGTTTTTTATGGGGAAAGTTCCATACCAGTTTTATATTTGTTTATTCTATTTCTGTAAATAATCCCATTAGAGTTTGATAGAGATTGTGTTGAATCTATACATGCTTTGAGTAGTATGGATATTTTGATAGTACTAATTCTTTCAATGCATGAGCACAGAATACCTTTCCATTTATTTGTGTCATCTTCAGTCTTTCATCATTATCTTATAGTTTTTAGTGGGTAGATTTGCTTTTTTGCTAGATCAGTTTGTATGTGACCTAAACTCCATAAGAATGAACTGAGGGCTATCCCATGATACCCCTTAAAACAGTGATTCTCATCTCAGTATATTGTCTCTAGGTGACATTTGGCACTGTATGGAGGTATTTTGGGTTATCAAAATTTGGGAGGAGGATTTGCTGCTACTGGCAGGGATGCTGTCCCAAATTTCACAGCATATAGAACAGTTTCCCAAACAGAGACTTAATTGCCTCAATATTAATATTAATGATGCTGAGGGTGAGATACCTTTCCTTATACCAGTTGGTTCCCTGTCTAAAAATGAAAGTGTTAGTCATTCAGTTGTGTCCAACTCTTTGTGAACCCATGGGCTATAGCCCACCAAGCTCCTCTGTCCGTGGAATTCTCCAGGCAAGAATACGGGAGTGAGTTGCCATTTCCTTCTTCAAATAAAGTAGGGTTCTCGGTACTATTATGAAGATGCTATATGAGCCTATGAGAAAGATAACTAACTTGTACATGACAACGTTGTCTAGGAAGAATGCCAGTTTTATTTATAACTTTAAATATGTATACATTTTATTTAGTATTCCTACCTTATTTTACTCATAAAACCCTCATTGCTATAACAAGAATGTGGACATATTTTTGATCTTGGAGGAAAGCTCTTAATATTTCATGTTATCTGCAATATATATGGTAGTTTTTATGTAAATATACAGAATTAGTTTCCTAGGGCTGCTGTACAAAATACCACAAACTTGGTGGCTTAAAAAATTTATTTATTCAGGAATTTGTTATTTTTTAATTTTTCTTGACTTTCCTTGAACATTAAAGATTTTTTTGTTTGTTTTTGGCTACACTGGGTCTTTGCTGCTGGGCTTTTCTCTAGTTGCAGTGATGGGAGTTAGTCTCCAGTTGCACTGCATGGGTTTCTCACTGCAGTTTCTTCCCTTGTTTTGGAGTATGGGCTCTAGGCACACAGGCTTCAGTAGCTGTTGCACGTGGGCTCGGTAGTTGCCCTTGGGCTTGGTAGTTGCACCTCCCAGGCAGTGGGGCACAGGCTCAGTAGTTGTGGTGTATGGGCCTAGTTGCTCCACGGCATGTGGGATCTTCCTGGATTCGGGATGGAACTGTGTCTCCTGAATTGGCAGTCAGATTCTTTACCACTAACCCACCAGGGAAGCTCAGGAATTAGTCCTTTCAAAGTTCTGGAGGACAGACGTTCAAAATCAAGGTGCTGACAGAGCCATGCTCCCTTTGAAGATTCTAGGAAATAATTTTTCTTTGCCTCTTCAAGCTTCTGGTGGTTGCTGACATTCCTTGGCTTGTGGAGGCATAGTTCTAACCTCTGCCTCTGTCTTCATAGAGCCTCCTTTCTTTTGCTTCTCTGTGTCCTTCTTTGTACCTTGAGGTCACTCATTTGATTTCCAGGTCCATTCTAGTTCAGGATGACCTCATCTAGAACCTTACCTTAATTAAATCTACATGGTTTGATCTCCAAATAAGGCCACATTGAGGTTTTAGTGAATGTGAATTTTTTGGGAACACTATTCAACCCACTATACCTTCTATGCTGAATTTGCTACAGCTTTTGCTCTGAAATTTATTGAGAATGGATATTTGTTTTTATCAAATACTTTTTTCTATATCTACCATGTTGTTTGTATGATTTTTTCCCCCTTGTAGCCTTAACATGGTGAATTCCTTTGGTTGATTTCCAAAAATCTTACATTCTGTGAGTAAAACTGACTTAACCTGGTGTTTCACCCTACTTATATATCAGTGGCTATAGTTTGCTATTACTTTTTAGAGTTTTGTGTCTGTGTTGAAGAGATACACAAATTGGGTTGTAATTTCCCTTTCTTGCAATGTTACTGACCTTTAAAAATATTATGGCTATTGAAAGGAAAGGATTGATAATGGGTCTGTAACTCATCTGCTGTTTCACGGTAACCAAGAGAAAGAGGGATGGTGGAGGGGAGAGAGAGAGTGCACGGGTGGAGCAAGGAGTCACAGAGGTAGAAACAGAGAAGACAGAGAGAGGTAGAATGATGGGTTGGGAGAGACTGAATGAGAATAAGAGGAAGAGATGATCTGGTCAAATCTTCATGAATACATACTTAGTGGATCTCTTCCTAGTGATGTTTTTTAGAGTATGGATAATGGAATGTTATTAATAGCAGGATATATCTTGTCCTTCTAGTTTGCTCTTGGTAAATTAATATGGAATTTAGGTTCTATGGGGTACATGACCTATAGGAAAATATTAGTGTTCCTCTGTAATTACTGGGATATTATAGGGAGAGATTTCATGACCAAAATAGATTTCATGACTTTTTATAAGTGATATTCTTAATGCATCATTGGAGATCACATTTTATATCTGGGTCAGAGAGCATCCTATTGCAATAAGAAAGAACCTGAGCAAGCTACATTGGCAGTCTCAGACTCCTGCTTCACTTTGTGTCTTCCAGTTACCTGAATCCTTTGAATTATTATGATAGTTTGAAACTGTAAAACTGTAAAAACTCTGATTCTTGTGTGTTTGGTTTGACACTCAAATCTTTTGTCTCAACCTTATAAACTTAAAAATATATATATTTCTAAAGGAGTTTAAGAATTCTTGTTTTCTTCTTAAATGTTTGGCAAATTCACTAGTAGAACCATTTAAGTATTTTTCTTTTTATTGGAGTGGAATGTATCAGATTGCAGCTAGGTGATAGGAATCACACAACTAAATTGTGCAATGAGCATTTAAACAATCATTACCTTTGTTAAAGTGTTTAGCTAGGTAATTGAAAGGATAAATGATTGTTAATCTCTTCTCAGTCCACCTAATCTTTGCACAATGGGTTCACCTGTGGAGAAGAACTATGGAGTAGGCCACTTACACAAGCTTTTTCTAGCTTCTACCCCTGTAGAATGTTTGGCCTTTTGGCAGCACAGATAGGTTCTTCAAATGGTACTGTCTTTTCAGGATGGAAATCAATCACTTGAAGGTAGTTATTAACATTTAACCCCTTCTAAAGTGGAAGAGACAGAAATATTTCCTTCCTGGCATAAATAAATAATTCTGAATATAGATTATCTTTCCCATTTTTAGTGCTTTGTCCAGCACAACTAGTCAAGTATTCACAGTATCTGATTTTCAACATGAAATCATGCATAATATTTCCTTAGGCTGAAAGTGCTCACTTTATAGCAAAGAAAATTCACAAAAGTAAACATAACTAGAGAACCAATTCAACTTATCATATACTGCACAACTGAGATCTGATAGCACATTGGCAAAGCCTGTTAAAATTACAACCGAGGCACTAGTTTGAAGATGATACACTGCAGAGTTGGGGTCTGTGCTTCAAAATAACATGCTTTGACCTGTCTTTAGATAAGTGCTATGTCCCCTATATTGACTCAATGGACGTGAATCTGAGTGAACTCTGGGAGTTGGTGATGGACAGGAAGGCCTGGTGTGCTGCGATTCATGGGGTCGCAAAGAGTTGGACACGACTGAGCGACTGAACTGAACTGAACTGATGTCCTCTACAGATAAAATATGCGCATATGTGCTCAGTTGTGTTCGACTCTTTGCAACCCCATGGACTGTATGTAGCCCGCCAGGCTCCTCTGTCCATGAGATTCTCCATGCAAGAATTGTGGAGTGGATTGCCATGTCCTACTCCAAGGGATCTTCCTGATCCAGGGATTGAAAAACCCATGTCTCCTGTATTGACAGGCAGATTCTTTACTACTGAGGCACCTGGGAAACACATTAAATGCACATGTCTGTAAAGCAAGTGTTAGTCGTGCAGTCATGTCTGACTCTGTGACCTCAAGGACTATAGTCTGCCAGGCTCCTCTGTCCATGGAGTTCTCTAGGCAAGAATACTAGAGTGGGTTGCCATGCTTTTCTACAGGGGATCTTCTCCTATAAAACAAAGGGATAGAGAAAACAGTAGTATCTCTTATCATAGATTTCAGTGAACTTCTTGTGCAGTTTGTGTTTTCTATTCCTGAAATCTTAGGATCTGCTGAAGTGGGGAGAATGCTTTTTTGAGGAGACATAGTATGGATTCTAAAAAACAATTTTTAGCTGCTTTTCTGTCATTTGGGTTTCCTCATGTTAGAAGAACAACAGTGAGAAGGCTGAGTAATCTCATTTTTATCCCATATTGGATAAAGATAGGGTTGCTGCTTCTTAATGGGTTATACAATGAAGAATATTTCTAAAATGAGAGATCCTTCTAGGGTACATGGTTGGCTCCATGGTTGATGGTAACTGTAAAAGTGCAATTGTAGCAACAATAGGCTGGCAAGAACATTTTAACCAGCAACTCAAATGCTCACAAATTAACTGGGTCATCTCACTGGGTAAGCAACATGGATCATCGGAAGAAGTACATAAGGATGAGGGGGATTTAAATGAGTAACGGAAGAAAATATCAGTGAGGAGCAACTATGCTGCTATAGCCTGTCTCTCCTGTTTAGAGTCTTTCTTTTATGAAATTGAAAACCACCACTTTGAAGAGTCTATGACAAGATGAAGTATAGTGAAACAGGAACTAAAGTGGACTATGCCTGGACATTTATTGTTTTCAAATGAGGATATGGTTTCCCACTGCCAGCAACTGAAAGTATACCTGATGACTTGTCTCTGGCTTTCTCACATATACAGTATCCTGTGTGGGAAAGGCTGAGTATGCCAAGGAATTAATGTACTCTCTAAAGGTGAAATTAAAAAAAAATACTCCAGCTTCCTTTCCTTACTTGGGACATTTCTAAATCTCAGACTTTATTGAGTCCCCCAGAGGGCTACAGTAAGACTATCTGCCAGCTACATTTACATTCTTCACTTGTCTCACTTTGCTAAATAATGATGTTTCTAAAAATAAGCTTTCAAGTAAATCAGTTTAGTTCAGTCGCTCAGTCGTGTCCGACTCTTTGAGACCCCGTGGACTGCAGCACGCTAGGCCTCCCTGTCCATCACCAACTCCCAGAGTTTACTCAAACTCATGCCCATTGAGTTGGTGATGCCATCCAATCATCTCATTCTTCAAGTAAATCACCCATAATCAAATTTTGTCTTTAGGTCTTCTTCTGAGGGAACACTAAAGAGCAGCTAGGTAGAGCTACTAGTTTTACATATATTCTATGTGATGATTCCTAACATTCAGCAAAGCAAGTCTGCCACTTATTTTCAAACCCTATGAGAAACAAAAGAGACACCATTATATTATTTCTATTATCAAGATGATACATTTTTAATTATAAATATGGTTTAGTAAAGAGTGATACTGTATACTAAAATAACCAATTTTTTGGTTGGATTCACTTTTCCAGTAGTAGTTAAGGCAAAGAGCTGATTCTCTACAGAGCTGAAGGAATATCTTCAGTGGGGTAGACGCCATGTCCATATCTGGCCATGTTAAATATCAGATGCTTAGTGTAGATATCTAAGGGACAGATAGATGGATAGTTTTAGAGTTCCAAATACAGCTCTAGTCAGCAAAATCTGACATAATGTCCCTCTTTGTTCAATCTTTTTATAGCTACCTTTATATCTTTGTTTCTTAATGTATATATGGAAGGATTCAAGATAGGGGTAATAAGAAAGTCAACAATGAAGAGGTATTTATCAACTGTTGATGTGGGGAAAGGCCATACATAGAGAAACATGCATGGAGTGAAAAAAAGAACCACCACAGTGATATGAGCTGACAAAGTGACAAATGCCTTGGACAAGTCTCCTGAAGAACGTTTCCAGACAGTGACCAAAATGAAGATGTAGGAAAGGATTAGCAGAAAGAAGGTACCCATGGTCATGAAGCCACTGTTGGCGGCAACAATAAACTCAAATTTGGCTGCATCTGTGCATGCAAGTTTTATGATCCTGGGAAAGTCACAATAAAAGCTGTCTACTTTGTTAGGACCACAAAAGGGCAAGTTTATAATGAAAGCAAATTGAGACATAGCATGGATCACCCCAGCTACCCACCCAGTTATTACAAATGAAATGCATATTTTAGAATTCATGATGTTTGAGTAGTGAAGAGGCTTGCAGATGGCTGTGTACCTGTCAAATGCCATGGCTATGAGTAACACCATCTCCACTCCTCCCATAATATGAATGAAGCATATTTGTGTCATACAACTTTTGAAAGAGATTATCTTATATTTATTTGGAAGGTCTGTAATCATCTTGGGGACTGTGGTAGAGGAAAGGCCAACATCAATGAGTGACAGGTTGGCTAATAAGAAGTACATAGGAGAATGTAAGTGAGAATCCAAAATTACCAAAAACAAAATGAAGAGATTTCCCAGGATGATTCCTAAATAGAGCAAGGCGAATATCAACATGAGAAAAAGTGCAATTTCCCAAGAAGTAGAGAATCCTAACAACACAAACTCAGAAACCACAGAATCATTTAGTCTATCCATTGACTTGGGCAGAAGAGCTCTTTCTCAAATCACCTGAGAATAGGAAAAGAAAAATCACAGTCAGTAGTACAAAGGCAGACTTCCAGTTTTTTTTGCTAGTGTTTCCTGTGGGTTCCACTTTCCTGAGTGTGAAATAATTTAATTGGATAAAGAAAAAAAAAACATAGAAACATTTTGACGATCAGGAGAATTTTTACATAAATAGAGAAAAATGAATATTTCAGATGGGGATAATTGTGGTTGCATTCCTTCTTATTCCATTATTAAGATAATTATTTTGTTTCACCTCTCAAGAATTGCTAAACATTTTCATTGACTACTGACCTTGGTATTCTCTCAGCTGAATAGTCTTAGCCATTTCTGTCACCTTGATATTAATGCTCTCATACTAACTTGTAGTCCTACTTATCTGAATTTCTTGTTCCCTGGTCAAATGGAGATCTTTCAGCCAAAATTGTTTATGTAATTGTATTTCACCTTGCTTCACCCAGTATGTGGTTGTTGTTTGTTTTTATTTGTATGTGTGTGTGTGAGATTTACCTGGGAAGTCAGAGGCTCAGATTGAGATTATTCATAATGTTCTATTCAATACGTTACTATAATTGTGCTTGCATTAGCCTATATTTCAAATAAAATATTAGATATAATAGAATAAACACCAGTAAGTGTTTAAAAAATAAAGTTGTTATTAATAACATTTATTGATTCCCATGCAAGGCACTGTAATAAGCACATGATCTTTTTTTTGCCTATATAAAATTCCATAAGATAAGCACTATTTGATTAGATTCATTTTACCCATGGAGAAGCTGAGTCTCAGCGGGATCAAATGTAAGAGCCAGAACTGTGTCTATAGGTTTAGGGTACTGTAATACATACCCTAAACCTTGGCACTGTGCTCTCAAAGGCCAGCCTCTTCAAGTATACCCTAGATATTTCCCAAGGATCCATCAATGAACTTTCAAGTTTATATTTTCCTTGATTTATTAGTATAGTGAACTGTGTTAAAAAAAAACACAAAACTCTGGATTTTTTGTCCCCTTGTTTTTATTCCTTTTTTTCTCAACTATTCATTGGCAAGTGTATTCTCACACTTCATTAGCTAATACTGGTACCCACAGATTTCTTATTTATAGAAAGGAACTCTGGATTCTCAACATATCATATAATAATCACTTTTCAATGATTATTTACCCTAATCTCCCTGTGAGGTTTAGTACTGTTTATTATGTGACTTTTGTGACTCCACCCTCTGCTCTTGATTCTTGCCTCACTAAAGCTATTCACCTTTTCACTCTTTGTCAATAAAAATTCAGTTTTTCAGTTAATGGACTACAATCTCTCAGTTTTAGGAGAGAGTAGCCCTATTCCAGCTTGAGAGCATGTTATATGGTTTTTCTAAACCAGATATTGTAATCACATTTTCCTCGGCCATGGATTATTGTAAGGAGGAGCATGTAGTCTGGAACTTTTCAACAAGATGTAAACCAATAAAAACTATCTTTCACAATAAAAGGAAAGGATTTTCCCACCCCATTTTTTCCCTCCATGTGATGCTAATTTTATGCCTGAGAGTGAAGCAATCATGCAACTTGAAAGCCCATATACAAAAGAAATAACTAAAAGTTAGGAAGGAATCAGGAACCCAAAATGCATGTTGAATCACTTAATCAAAGCCCATAATTGTCTTTACTCTTGTGCCTTCTAGTATCTACATGGTCACATCAGTGTCAGTAGCTTCACCACTGGTCTCCAGAGTAATATATTTAAGCTCTATGGAGCATATACAAACGGAAGTCCACCTGCACCTTCAAGTTAACACATCGAAATTTGAACTCATATTACATCCACTCCAATGCCTTTATAAATATTATTACTACTCCCTCAGGTCCCCACTATAGACACCTGTGTGGTACTCTTGTTTGTACTTCACTTTCCATCTCTAGTTGTATAGTTTTTACTATCAAATATTTCTCAATTCACTTCCCTTTTCTTCATTTCTATTGTTTTTTTTTGTGTTGTTGTTCTAGACTTCATATTTTCCTACCTTGTCTGAATGATTTCTCTGATCCATGCTTCCCTGCATCCAACTCATTTATAGTCTGATTATAGATGTTTATCTAAAGTCACATAAAATCCAAGGGCTTTCCCACTTAAAGACTCTGGCCTATCAAGAGAAAATTCTTGAAATCCCACAGCATATCACAAAATATCTGAGAGGAGATGAGCAATATTTGATTTTAGAAGATATTTATATAGAAAATTTAGGGTATGAATATATCAAAATATTACTGGATAAACTTCAAAATTGATTTCTGATAAAAACTTTTTAGTGAAATCATTTAAACAGATATATTGAATTTAACAAAAACCTATAAAGTATAAGAAAGATCTCATTTGTAAATTAAACAAATGTACTATGTATGCATTCTATTGAAAAAAACATAAATTTTTCTGAGATATCTGAAACAGACAAAATGGAGATAAAACCGTGCTAATGGAGAAAACCATGCTAAAAGCTTCAGGCTATAAAAATATAAATTGTCACTGAACTAATCTGTAAAAAAATTACAGTGCTCATTAAAAGTTCAGTGGAGTTATTTTACAACATTAAAAAGTGATCCAAAAGTTCATTTAAAAGCTCAGGTTTTGAAAATATAGCAAAATGGCATTTGGGGGAGAAAAGAAATGTTTTCTAAAAATATTTAAATATATCATAAATACATGCTAATTAACCTCAATAATTTGACTAAATTTGAAAACATAAATGTAACAAAGCACAGTTAAGAATTAGATACAAATTAAGAAATTTAGTATATGGTAAAAGGCATTGCTATTATATAGAAAAGTAAAGAGTTACTTAACACATTCAGAGTATTCAATAGTTGTTAAACATGTAGCCCAACACTGGAAACCTCAAATTTTATAATACATCTTACATATTTACAGCAAAGTAAGTTTGGGATAGTTAAAAACCTTAAATCTGATAGTAAAATTATAAAATTCTAATAAAATATTTCTGAATTAGTTTTTAAAGCAAGGTGGAAGAGGTCTTTGTCCTATTCAAATTTAGAAATTAGATTTGGTTTTACATTTTATTCTCTACAGAATGAAACAACCCCCATTGCTGTGAGATGGAGGAAGCAATGCTTCTCATGCTCAGCTGAAGGGCATGTGAAGAGGTGCAATCATTCCAGAGGACGCTTTAGTAACAGATGCAAAAAATCTTAACTGTATCACCAAGTCCAACTGGAATTATTTTGAAAAGAAATAAAATGAACAATGTGTATTAATGTTAGTTTACTTATCATCTTTTTATAGGAACAGATTGGAACAATACTAAGTGTTTGAGTAAAGAATGGATTAAATGGCTATACTTAAACAAACCTTTGAAGGATATTTTATGTTCATGGCACAAAATAGTATTAACTATGAGAATAGGACCATATGATATAAAACAACATGAGTGAAAGTCATTCACATAAGGAAATAAGGTGAATTAACAAAGGACAAGGGCAACAAAAAGAGAAATAAATTGTGGAGAGTCAAAAAGGAAGTGATAATTATGAAGACAGATGCTGAAGAATTTAAGAGTGAGTTCTCCCCTACCTGCAGAGGCTCACATTTCTCTTTCAGTAGCTTCAAAGGATTGAGAAACACAAGTAGATTGACTCCTTTTTATATTCACCATTATTGTTAAAGACATATAATATTTAAACCGTTCCTACCATGGTTATTAGTGACTAATATCTCTTCCATTATTGGCTTTTTATAGAAATTAGGTCTGTCATGAACATTGGCTTTTCCCAAGGGCCAAGTATCAAGAGATGTAGAACAGAGTAATCGGGAGATTGAACAATTGGTCTTATAAGTAGTGACTATGTGGTTCTGACAATATTTTTTTCTAATTTGAGATTATAGCTGTTCATTAAATTATTGATACCATTATTATAATTGATTATATCTGTTCAGTATGGATATCATATTAAAGACCAAATACAATAACATGCTTTTAATCACTAATCCCAGTTAGAATTTTGAGAAGTAATGAGCTGGTATTTGAAAAATATGGGAATTTGAAGATAGTGTGAATATAAACTCAAACATTTCACTTGGAGTTTTCACACCTAAAATTATTCTATAGAACTCTAGAGACAAAATTTGTTTTAGTAGAAGGCAACATGTAACTGGTATTTTCACAGTCTTCACAAACCACTTAATAACAGCTCATCCTATCTAGGGCTTCACTGTAGGATCACTTTTGATTTCTACCTGTAGAGCTGCTGCTTGGGATCCTTTTTGTCTAGAAATAATGCAGTTCCCGTCTAAAGGAAAGAGAAGCTATTTATTTAAGGTGAATCTATTTTCTGGAGATATTAGCTCCAGGTTTTTAGTCCTGTTTTGGCCAAAATGGCAAACAAAGTTTTTTATGTCATGTGTATATTGGCTAATTTTCATAGAGCTAGACAAATAGTGGATTAGAAAGTGATGAGAATATAATGTCTGAGAATAATAAGATTATAGTGTGTAGTTGCTCAGTTGTGTCTGACTCTTTGTGACCCCACGGACTATAGCCTACCAAGCTCCTCTGTTCATGGAATTTTCTAGGCAAGAATATTGGAGTCAGTTGCCATTTCCTTCTCCAATAAGATTATAACCAGAGATCAAATTGCCAACATACACTGTATCAGAGTAATAATATAGTACAGTGTATGAAGTGTGAATTGTGTGGAAGAGGAAAAATCAAGACAAGAAAGCAGTGAAGAAACAACTAAGTGAATTGAGGATCTTTTCTTTGCAAACTTGAATCCATAAATATTTACTGTTCCCAGTGAGGCAAAATTATAGAGTGGGAAGGCAATAGGTACAGGGCTTAAAAATTAAGAATACAGTCTCTATCGACTATTTGTTTTCCTCCTCATTTTAGGAGTATAGACTACAGGGAAAGGTGAGGCAAAAAATAAGAATGTGTAATTACATGATTTGTTATTTAAACTGACTTGGCAAAAGTCAGGAATATTGATCAGTTTTATATGGCTACTAGTTTAGAAACACGAATATTCTTACATGGATATTATTATTAAATTAAAAAATATTTTTACTATTTTGGATCATCAAAAAAGCAAGATAGTTCCAGAAAAACATCTACTGCTGCTTCATTGACTACACTAAAGCCTTTGACTGTGTGGATCACAGTAAACTGTGGAAAATTTTTAAGAGATGGGAATACCAGACCATCTTACCTGCCTCCTGAGAAACCTGTATGCAGGTCAAGAAGCAACTGTTAGAACTAGACATGAAACAATGGCCTGGTTCAAAATTGGGAAAGGAGTGTGTAAAGGCTATATATTGTCACCCTGCTTATTTAACTTATATGCAGAGTACATCATGTGAAATGCTGGGCTGGATGAAGCACAAGCGGGAATCAAGATTGCCAGGAGAAATATCAACTTCAGACATGCAGAAAGTGAAAAGGAACTAAAGAGCCTCTTGATGAAGGTAAAAGAGGAGCGTGATAAAGCTGGCTTAAAGCTCAACATTCAAAAAACAAAGATTTTGGCATCTGATCATATCACTTCATGGCAAATAGATAGGGAAAAAGTGGAAAGAGTGACAGATTTTATTTTTGGGGCTCCACAATCACTGTATATGGTGAGTGCAGCTATGAAATTAAAAGATGCTTGCTCTTTGGAAGAAAATCTATGTCAAACCTAGACAGTGTGTTAAAGAGCAGAGACATCTCTTTGCTAACAAAGGTTTGTTTAGTCAAAGCTACGGTTTTTCCAGTAGTCATGTACAGATGGGAGAGTTGGACCATAAAGAAGGCTGAAAGCCAAAGAATTGATGCTTTTGAACTGTGGTGTTGGAGAAGACCTGAGAATCCTTTGGACAGCAAGGAGATCAAACCAGTCAGTCCTAAAGGAAAACACCCCTTGGAAGGACTGATACTGAATCTGAAGCTCCAATATTTTGACCATTTTATGCAAAGACATGACTCATTTGAAAAGACCCAACTCATTTGAAAAGACCCTGTTGCTGGGAAATATAGAGGGGCACGAGGTGAGGGGAGTGACAGAGGATGAGATGGTCGAAACCCATCACTGACTCAATGGGTATGAGTTTGAGCAAACCATGGGTGATAGTGAAAGCCAGGGGTGTCTGGCTTGCTGCAGTCCATGGGGTCACAAAGAGTTGGACACAACTTAGAAACTGAACAACAAGACTATTCTATACTCGAGAGGCCTATAGAAAGGATATGTAACTTTTAAACAAAAAATTATCTATGAAGAGTAAGTTTATTTCACATAGTCACAGCAAGCAGAGGGAAAACCCAGAAAAGCAGAGGAAAGAGTCTTTTCTCCTTTTTAATCTTGCCATCTTCTTCTAGCATGCTCTGTCTTCAGAGCACAAAATAGAGACAGATGGGAAAAACAGAAATGTGGTTTGCAGAGTCCCATGAACAGGAAGCACAGTTGAGAGACTATAACAAATAGGACAGTAAATGTTTTAATTGCGGGTTCATTTTTTTTAGTAGTACAGGACCATCAAGATATTTCTGCTTTAGTAGCTAGCTTCTCTGAGGAACTTTCTCATTTTGTGTAAATTTAAAAATTTTGCATAATATCCACTTGCAACATTTTTGCTGTAATGATGTGTCCATTTTCTATTTTTGTATTTTTTATGGGTGCCTCTTCCCTTTTTCTTGATTGGTCTTTGGCCTCTTTGAATAACCAATATTGCTTTTGTTGATCTGTTGATTTTTAATATTTTAAAAGTTTATTAATGCTTATTATTATTTTTCCCTTCTACTATTCATAGTTTACTTTTGTCGACATGGATACTTGCATCATTGACACATCTACACATCTTTCATTAATATTTTTAAAAAATATGTGCAGATATATAAAGTCCCTGCAAGCATTTTATAGTTGCATTCCATATGTTCTTATGTAGGTACTGTATAATTTTTTCTATTAAATTCAAAAATGTTTAAATTTCTATTTTTATTTTTTGTGAAATATGGATAACTTAGAATCAAATTATATTAAATTGATCATGAATTAAATGAAATTCATATGCTTTGTAACTAGATGGAGGGTAGGACCTCATTTTGTAAGTCTACTAGAACTAATTATACAATCTAGAGAGGACTCAATCAGGATGCAGTGTTATTATATTCTTTCATAGAGAGATATGAAAGGAAGTTGCATGCAGGCTTCAAATCACTTATGAATCAATGGTGGCCTCTAAAATTAAAAATTTATGTCAATGAGCACAACTAAGATAATTTTATTTAAGAAGTATTCCAGGCAGCCATTATAAGATCCAATATGTGTCTGTAGACAGATGAAGTTTTCATGATCATCTGGTTTGGACTAATGTAGATTTTTCAATTATCTCTTGATATAGTATGCACTTCTTCTAAAATATATTTTCTTATATTTAGAAAATTAATAGCTATAATTATTTGTAATCTTTCTTAGGTCAGTTGTATTGTCATCATGGGTGCTTTGATTATTGGCATAGAGATAAAGATTGATATGTCAATATTAAGTTTATTGTTATTAATATAGGGATCTGACCCAATAAATCCTTTTTTCTTCTGTCCACAGGAATAAAGTAACAATGAATATACTGTAAAGATTTGTTAATATAATTTTATTCAACCAATGACAAATATCATCCAGGGTTATGAAACATGAACTACTACACAGGCCAACTCATTTTAAAAGTTTATAAGATGCAAACATAGCTAGTACATTCCTACTTACAATAACACCAAACTGCATGGCTTTTCCTTCTGTATATATTTTACTATCCGAATATGATATATGTGTCTAGGTACATATGTACTTTTTGAGGGGGTATCAGGTGAACCCTTCCCTAGAAATCGAAACCGGTTAGGTATACAGCCCAGAACTACAAGGACTTTCTGAAATCTGCAGTGAATGAATGAGCAGTTGTATTGTGTTTTTTTTTTTTTTAAGGCCAAAGAGAAAGGTTTTCCTTTATTTTTCCCTTAACTTTGCATTATACAAGATTTAAAGTGTAGCAGACAAAATAAATAACTCAGGATGAACAATGCATATTTGAACAATGGTACAATGCTAAATAGGACATTACCCACAGCATTCAAGTATTCTTCTGGAGTACATCCTTTTCCTGGTTGGAGCATTGGCTTTGCTCAACTTGTGGCTTCCATTATTGACTCCAAGGCATCTGTTCCAGGTGTTTCTTAATCCCAGCCACTGGGACAGAGGAAAGAATCCTGAGCTAATATTAATATCTTTTAAGTGATAGCTTGAAGGTACACACATCATTTCTCATATCCTGTTGCCAGAATTTAGTCATGTAGCCACAACTATCTATGGAGATTAGGAAATCTCTGTAGCTGGGTGGTCATGTATCCAGCTATAATTTCAGAGGTGTTCTGTTAGTAATAGGAAGAATAGGCACTTGACCACTGGGAAAAGTTAGGAGACAGTCATTGAGATATAGTTTATTCACATGTTTAGCTTTACAAAACAATATAAATTGTTTTTCAGAGAGGTTAAATCAATTTACACCCACACACAAGGCAAAGAATTTCCATGAATACACATTCTCAACAATAACTGCTGTTGTTTGATGTCCTTTTTATAAACCTGTTTCACAGATGTAAAATACCATTTCATCATGATCTTGTTACATATTCCAGATTACTTATGAGACAGTCTTCAGTGAAATAAATACCCATTCATGTCTTTTGCCCATTTTCTGCCCTTTTGGGTTGTTTATCTTTTTAATTCAGTTATAGGAGATATTCTGATTTCTGTAAAATATTATTGTTTTTTATTGATGGCTCACTTTGACCTCATCACTCTGAATTTCTTTTGCTTTAAAGCAACAAATTCCTAATATTTCTTCAATATAAGTTAAGTAAATAAAATAATTTATTAATATAATAAAAGATAATTTTTCAATCCAGTGAAAATCCATTTGCTTGTGTATTTAAGAAAAAATTTTCAAGGGAACTTCACTTTTAAATCAACATTTGACACTTGAAAACTTGAATTACAGGGATTATACTGTGCAATACAAGTATTGTAGCTTGATTTATTTATATTTTGTTTTCCAAGTAGAGACAGACCACTCAAATATCTTCCTTAACCTTTATAAGCTGATTTAGATTTAGGAGGAGTAAATCAAATATTTTTAGAAATGAGAATAATGATAATTAAACCAAAGTGATTTATTAAGTATACATAAGTTAGGTAAAATGCTTAGCATAGTCTTGGGAATATAGGTAGTATTTAATAAATAGTAGATTAATTTTTTCAGAGACGGCAGTGGCAACCCACTCCAGTACTCTTGCCTGGAAAATCCCATGGGCGGAGGAGCCTGGTAGGGTGCAGTCCATGGGGTCGCTAAGAGTTGGACATGACTGAGTGACTTCACTTTCACTTTTCACTTTCATGCATTGGAGAAGGAAATGGCAACCCAGTGTCCTTGCCTGGAGAATCCCAGGGAAGGGGGAGCCTGGTGGGCTGCCATCTATGGGGTTGCACAGAGTCGGACACAACTGAAGTGACTTAGCAGCAGCAGCAGCAGCAGATTTATTTTTTATAGTTCTTGTTATCATCATTATTACCATCTAGTAATTTTATATCATATACAAAAGAATATATAGGCAAATTTTTATTCTCTTCAAGTGATAAGAATATAAGTACTAGAAATTTGAATTTGTATTCTTAACGGAATAAATAGAAAACATATATCTGAGACTGCTTATAGCTTATAGATATGAACATATTTTCAGTTCAGTTAACAGGTCAAAATATGTCTAAATTAGGGAGCACACAGTGGAATTGCTGACTATATGAAAGATCTAAAAATTATACCTTGAATCCATATACTAACTTATCAGTCTCTTTATGGCATTCTTAATCTCTTTATTTCTCAGGGTATAAATGGCTGGATTCAAGAGAGGTGTGATTACTGTGTAAAATACAGCAAGGAACTTGTCCACCCAAGTGATGCTAGGTGGCCACAGATAGATGAAGATGCAGGGGCCAAAGAACAGCACCACCACTGTGATGTGGGAAGTACAGGTAGAGAGTGCCTTTGATGCTCCATCCTTGGAGCTAAGATGGACAGTCACCAGGATGTAGATGTAAGAGATCAGCAAGAGAATGAAGCAAGTTGTAGCCAAGACTGCACTGTCAGCATTTATCAACAGTCTCAGAGTATGAGTATCCATGCAGGCTAGTTTAATCACTTCAGGAATATCACAGAAAAAACTGTCCACTATTCTGGGTCCACAGAAGGGAAGATCTAAAATCATAGCTAGTTGACTTGTGGCATGCACAAAGCCAATGATCCATGATGTCAGTACTAGCCAGATGCACTTCTGTCTGTTCATGATGCTGGAGTAATGGAGTGGCTTGCAGATGGCTACATAATGGTCATAGGCCATTGACACAAGCAGTACCATCTCACCTCCTGCAAATACATGCACATAGAGGATTTGGCTCATGCAACCCTCAAAGGAAATGGTTTTATTATCCTTTAGGAAGTCTGTGGTCAGTTTAGGAGTGGTCACTGAGGAAAGGCAGAAGTCAACAAATGAGAGATTGGCTAAGAGGAAGTACATTGGAGAATGGAGATGAAAGTCTGTGATGATTAAGAACACAACGAAAAGGTTGCCCAGGACGGTCATCAGGTAGAGTGCAGAAAATGGCAGTAAGAGGAATTTCTGGAGCTCCTTTGAATCACAGAGTCCACGAAAAATGAACTCAGATACCACAGACTGATTTGCTCCTTCCATTTAGCGCATTTCTAATGTGACCAGAAGAGCTGAACTAAGAACATCTAGAATGGAAAGCAGAATTTATGTTTGGGTGCTAGAGAGCAGATAAAGTGCACTCATGCAAAAATTGAAACCTTAACAGTGTACTAAATTCCAAAATGAAAATAAAGTTTTTCGAATTTATGGTGGTCACAATATCCTAGCTCCAGAGCTAATTAAATGTAGAAGGGCAGGTCAAAGACTTTACCTGTCAAAAGTATAGTTCTTATGGTTATGCAAAATTAATATTCTGATACAAGTGCCAGTATGGCACATTACTATGTATTTCATAAACAGTTTTTCCAAGACTTTAACCTGCATTTTTTGCAGGGAAAATGCATGTGTAATATATATTTGGAAGTTCTTTATTTTTTTAGGCTCTGTTCAGGGTAGTAATCTAATACTACATTTCTCACACAAAACATGCTTCTCAGAAACAAAACTATTTCTAAGTAGATGTGTATGAACAGACTGAATTGAACCAGTCTTAAAACTGTGAGAAAGAATAGTTTATCAAGTTGCTTGAGAGAAGAGGTTCATGTTACAAAGAAACCCAGATGCTGGTTGCACTTTTCTAGTGCTAATATTTATTTCCACACATTTTGAATCTCCCCATGATAGGATATATTCATAAAATTGTATATTTCTGAGCCTGAGTAACTCCAATTATTAGCATATATTGACTACTCCTTGGCCCTCACTTGAAGCAAATTTCTTCTTTGAGAGTAGCCTAAATAATAAAATACTGAAAGCTATGTTTACTCCTGACTCCCCTTAGAAGACAACACAGACATTTTAATATCACTTGTACCAAAGTGTTCACTTATATAAATTGATCTCTGTCAAAATATATGTATATGAGTTTTTCTGTATTATGTAAGCCAAACAGCAAGGTCTTCTTTCCTTCCTTCCTTCGGTCAGTCAGTCAGTTCAGTCTCTTAGTCATGTCTGACTCTTTGCAACCCCATGGACTGCAGTATGCCAAGCCTCTCTCTCCATCACCAACTCCAAGAGTTTACTCAAACTCCTGTCCATTGAGTCGGTGATGCCATCCAACCATCTCATCTTCTGTCATCCCCTTTTCCTCCCACCTTCAATTTTTCCCAGTATCACGGTCTTTTCAAATGAGTTAGCTCTTCGAATCAGGTGGCCCAAGTATTGGAGTTTCAGCTTCAACATCAGTCCTTCCAATGAACACCCAGGACTGATCACCTTTAGGATGAACTGGTTGGATCTCCTTGCAGTCCAAGGGACTCTCAAATAACCTAACTCTACACCTAAAGCAACTAGAAAAGGAAGAATTGGAGAACCCAAGAGTTAGTAGAAGGAAAGAAATCTTAAAAATTGTGGCAGAAATAAATGCAAAAGAAACAAAAGAGACCATAGCAAAAATCAACAAAGCCAAAAGCTGGTTCTTTGAAAGGATAAATAAAATTGACAAACCATTAGCCAGACTCATCAAGAAGCAAAGAGAGAAAAATCAAATCAATAAAATTAGAAATGAAAATGGAGAGATCACAACAGACAACACAGAAATACAAAGGATCATAAGAGACTACTATCAGCAATTATATGCCAATAAAATGGACAACGTGGAAGAAATGGACAGATTCTTAGAAAAGTACAATATTCCAAAGCTCAACCAGGAAGAAACAGAAAATCTTAACAGACCCATCACAAGCACGGAAATTGAAACTGTAATCAGAAATCTTCCAGCAAACAAAAGCCCAGGTCCAGATGGCTTCACAGTTGAATTCTACCAAAAATTTCAAGAAGAGCTAACACCTATTCTACCTAAACTCTTCCAGAAAATTGCAGAAGTTAAACTTCCAAACTCATTCTATGAGGCCACCATCACCCTAATACCAAAACCTGACAAAGATACTACAAAAAAGGAAAACTACAGGCCAATATCACTGATGAACATAGATGCAAAAATCCTCAATAAAATTCTAGCAATCAGAATCCAACAACACATTAAAAAGATCATACACCATGACCAAGTGGGCTTTATCCCAGGGATGCAAGGATTCTTCAATATCTGCAAATCAATCAATGTAATTCACCACATTAACAAATTGAAAAATAAAAGCCATATGATTATCTCAATAGATGCAGAGAAGGCCTTTGACAAAATTCAACATCCATTTGTGATAAAAACTCTCCAGAAAGCAGGAATAGAAGGAACATACCTCAACATAATAAAAGCTATATATGACAAACCCACAGCAAACATTATCCTCAATGGTGAAAAATTGAAAGCATTTCCCCTAAAGTCAGGAACAAGACAAGGGTGCCCACTTTCACCGCTACTATTCAACATAGTTCTGGAAGTTTTGGCCACAGCAATCAGAGAAGAAAAAGAAATAAAAGGAATCCAAATTGGAAAAGAAGAAGTAAAACTCTCATTGTTTGCAGATGACATGATCCTCTACATAGAAAACCCTAAAGACTCCACCAGAAAATTACTAGAGCTCATCAATGAATATAGTAAAGTTGCAGGATATAAAATCAACACACAGAAATCCCTTGCATTCCTATACACTAATAATGAGAAAGTAGAAAAAGAAATTAAGGAAACAATTCCATTCACCATTGCAACGAAAAGAATAAAATACTTAGGAATATATCTACCTAAAGAAACTAAAGACCTATATATAGAAAACTATAAAACACTGATGAAAGAAATCAAAGAGGACACTAATAGATGGAGAAATATACCATGTTCATGGATCAGAAGAATCAATATAGTGAAAATGAGTACACTACCCAAAGCAATTTACAAATCCAATGCAATCCCTATCAAGCTACCAGTGGTATTTTTCACAGAACTAGAACAAATACTTTCAAGATTTGTATGGAAATACAAAAAACCTTGAATAGCCAAAGCAATCTTGAGAAAGAAGAATGGAACTGGAGGAATCAACTTGCCTGACTTCAGGCTCTACTACAAAGCCACAGTCATCAAGACAGCATGGTACTGGCACAAAGACAGACATATAGATCAATGCAACAAAATAGAAAGCCCAGAAATAAATCCACAAACCTATGGACACCTTATCTTTGACAAAGGAGGCAAGAATATACAATGGAGTAAAGACAATCTCTTTAACAAGTGGTGCTGGGAAAACTGGTCAACCACTTGTAAAAGAATGAAACTAGATCACTTTCTAACATCGCACACGAAAATAAACTCAAAATGGATTAAAGATCTAAATGTAAGACCAGAAACTATAAAACTCCTAGAGGAGAACATAGGCAAAACACTCTCCGACATAAATCACAGCAGGATCCTCTATGATCCACCTCCCAGAATTCTGGAAATAAAAGCAAACATAAACAAATGGGATCTAATTAAAATTAAAAGCTTCTACACAACAAAGGAAACTATAAGCAAGGTGGAAAGACAGCCTTCTGAATGGGAGAAAATAATAGCAAATGAAGCAACTGACAAACAACTAATCTCACAAACATACAAGCAACTTATGCAGCTCAATTCCAGAAAAATAAACGACCCAATCAAAAAATGGGCCAAAGACCTAAATGGACATTTCTCCAAAGAAGACATATGGATGGCTAACAAACACATGAGAAGATGCTCAACATCACTTATTATTAGAGAAATGCAAGTCAAAACCACAATGAGGTGCCACTTGACACCGATCAGAATGTCTGTGATCCAAAAATCTGCAAGCAATAAATGCTGGAGAGGGTGTGGAGAAAAGGGAACCCTCCTACACTGTTGGTGGGAATGCAAACTAGTACAGCCACTATGGAGAACAGTGTGGAGATTCCTTAAAAAATTGCAAATAGAACTGCCATATGACTCAGCAATCCCACTGCTGGGCATACACACCGAGGAAACCATAATTGAAAGAGACACATGTACCCCAATGTTCATCGCAGCACTGTTTATAATAGCCAGGACATGGAAATAACCTAGATGTCCATCAGCAGATGAATGGATAAGAAAGCTGTGGTACATATACATAATGGAGTATTACTCAGCCGTTAAAAAGAATACATTTGAATCAGTTCTGTTGAGATGGATGAAACTGGAGCCGATTATACAGAGTGAAGTAAGCCAGAAAGAAAAACACCAATACAGTATACTAACACATATATATGGAATTTAGAAAGATGGCAATGATGACCCTGTATGCAAGACAGCAAAAAAGACACAGTTGTGTATAGTGGACTTTTGGACTCTGTGGGAGAGGGAGAGGGTGGGATGATTTGGGAGAATGGCATTGAAACATGTATACTATCATGTAAGAATTGAATCACCAGTCTATGTCCGATGCAGGATACAGCATGCTTGGGGCTGGTGCACGGGGATGACCCAGAGGGATGTTGTGGGGAGGGAGGTGGGAGGGGGGTTCATGTTTGGGATCGCATGTACACCCGTGGTGGATTCATGTCAATGTATGGCAAAACCAATACAGTATTGTAAAGTAAAATAAAGTAAAAAAAAAAAAAAAAAAAAGAGTCTTCTCCAACACCACAGTTCAAAAGAATCAAATCTTCAGTGCTCAGCCTTCTTCACAGTCCAACTCTCACATCCATACATGACCACTGGAAAAACCATAGCCTTGACTAGATGGACCTTTGTTGACAAAATAATGTCTCTGCTTTTTAATATGCTGTTTTGGTTGGTCATAACTTTCCTTTCAAGGAGCAAGCATCTTTTAATTTCATGGCTGCAGTCACCATCTGCAGTGATTTTGGAGCCCCCCAAAATAAAGTCTGACACTGTTTCCACTGTTTCCCCATCTATTTCCCATGAAGTGATGGGATCAGATGCCATGATGTTCGTTTTCTGAATGTTGAACTTTAAGCCAACTTTTTCCACTCTCCTCTTCCACTTTCATCAAGAAGCTCTTTAGTTCTTCTTCACTTTCTGCCATAAGGGTGATGTCATCTGCATATCTGAGGTTATTGATATTTCTCCCAGCAATCTTGATTCCAGCTTGAGTTTCCTCCAGCCCAGCATTTCTCATGATATATTCTGCATATAAGTTAAATAAGCAAGGTGACAGCCTTGAGGTACTCCTTTTCCTATTTGGAACCTATCTGTTGTTCCATGTCCAGTTCTAACTGTTGCTTCTAACTGTTCCTTCCTTCTCTCCTTCTTTATTTCTATTCTTTCCTCTTTAGTCTCTTTTCATATCTCTAATTCTTACTATCCTGGTTTTTAAACAATATAGTTTAGATTATGAAGTTGAATAACTAGCCCTTATTAACTAGCAAGTCTATGTTCAGAACTTTAGAAATATTTATTTGCTAGATATCCCTACCATAGGGCTCAAAGCATTTTGTGTTTCCAATTGCAATGTAAAGATTGTCTCATTTTTTGCAGCATTGATAATACAATATGTTGCAATTATGATGATGAGAAGTGGTATTAGAATATAATTTTAATTCTTTATTGCAATATTAATAAATGATTTTCTTCTATTTTTGCAACTATTTGCCTTATTTTCTTTGACTATCCTGCTCTCCATTTGTTGTATTCATACATACATATATATATAATTTTTTTTTCTTTCCCCCATTGGGTTTTGCTCTTTTCAGGTTTAGACTATTTTTTAAAATGAAAAATCAACATGTTTTATGTCTGTGTGACTTTATCTTAGTACTGAATTCCAACTTCTTTATCTTAGAAGTGAAGTAAAGTGAAGTGAAAGTGAAAATCTCTCAATCATGTCTGACTCTTTGTTACCCCATGGACTATACAATCGATGGAATTGTCTAGGCCAGAATACTGGAGTGGGTAGCCATTCCCTTCTCCAGGGGATCTTCCCAACCCAGGGATTGAACCCAGATCTCCCACATTGAAGGCCCATTCTTTACCAGCAGTGCCATCAGGGAAGCCCCCAAATACTGGAGTGGATAGCCTCTCCCTTCTTCAGTGGGTCTTCCTGACCCAGGAATTGAACCGGGGTCTCCTGCATTGCAGGTGGATTCTTTACCAACTGAGCTATCAAATTTTGGTAATTTTACAGCATAGTATCTGATCACCTATATACACACACATCATCTATTTTAACAATAACATTTCTTGCTATTTTGTAGGAGAAAAACTAGATTTTTTTTCCAAGTCTTAATTTAGAAAGTATTAGAACTGGAAAATAAACTGAGGTTTGTCTTACTCCAGTGCATCCAGGATTGCTTCCCTACTAAAAATGGCTTGTGGTAGGAATCTTGATTTTGAAACAAGATTCTGAAATAAGATATTTTGTTCTATAAAGAAGTGACTGAGAAAAGAAACAAATGTAAATAACCAATAACAATAGGAAAAGAGATTTAAGTTTACATTAAAATCAATTCACTTTCATTTTTGTCTTTAAATTGTATGGTGCTTTGCTTTGTTAATATTTGACTGCATCAAATATTTACTCTATTTACTAAATTTGATCTATTTGAAAATAGAGTTATTGAATGGTCCTACAGTCCACTCTTGGGCATATACCCCAAGAAAACTCTAATTTGAGAAGACACATGTACCCAGGTGTTCATAGTTGCACTATTTACAATAGCCAAGACATGGAAGCAACCCAAGTATCCATCAACAGAGGACTGGATAAAGAAGATGTGATTATTGTATATACAATGGAATACTGCTACTCAGCCAGAAGAGAGAATGAAATATTGCCAATTGCAGTAACATTGGTGTACCTAGGGATTATCATATTAAGGGAAGTAAAGTCACAGGGAGAAACAAATATATTATGATTTAACTTATATGTGAAATCTAAAAGGAATGTGGGTATAAGTGGACTTATTTACAAAAGAGAAACAGAGTCACAGATATAAGACACAAATTTATAGTTACCAAAGGGGATGGGGAAGGGGAGGGAGATAAATTAGGAGTTTGAGATTAACATATACACAGTACTATATATAAAATAGATAAGCATGGACTTACAGTATAGTACAGGGAACTATATTTAATATCTTTAAAAAACTGTAATAAAATATACATATGTGTATATTTATGTATGTACTGAATCACTTTGTTGTTTACCAGAAGCTAACACAGCATTGTAAATTAACTATATTTCAATTAAAAATTAAATTTGAGACATATTTATGACTATTACTGTTACTGCAAACATTCAGCACAAGTGTTGTTATAAACATTGGTGGCAATGAGTTGAATCAATCAGAAAAGAGAGCCAGTCCACTTTACAAGGGAGAGGTCACCTTCCTTCCCCAAATCATCCCATCTCTCTCAGACTGAATAGGTTTTAAGCAGAAAGATGGTTTACTGGCCAGTGGTAAGAGGAAGGGGGTGCCCCCAAAACATCTGGTTTCCTTCTTAAACAGTGAAAAAAATTTGAAAGAAAAAAATACAAAAACAGCATAACAATTTGCCAAGGTGACTTTGGTCCAATTTAGCTTTGCTTCAACCCAGAGTTATTGTATTCCTATTTTTAAATTTCTGAGATTTCTTAGGGACACTTAGGGAAGGTCAAGAGAAGAACAAGAGGTTTCCGTATAAGTATTTTATAAAAAAGAGATTTTTTTATATACAAGGGGGAGGGGGAGGGTTGTTTCCTCTTTATGTCCTAAAAATGCATCAGCAAAGCCCAGAATCCACCAAGAACATTAAAGCAGTTATTCAAGCTAGAGAAATAATTAAGGCTATTCATGTTTGACACTTTAATATTATATTAAAATATATAAATTGCAAGTTAAAAAATGTATAAAAGACTGAGAAATTAAGAAAAAGGTTGTTTGTTTATGAATAAAATTCTTTCCTCTAGAATTTGGCACATATCCTTCCTAAATTTTTATTGAGAGTTTATATTCATAAACATATTCTTGAAAAAAGGATTTTAAATTTTTTTTGTGTCAAATTGTATTTTGTAATTTAATTTTTTATCTATCAATATGATTTGACAGTGTGTCTGTATTAGTATATGGACTTCTCTGGAGTATATAGATTAGTCTCACTTCTTTAAGCTATGCAATATTCAAAAGATGAATAAATCACAATTTGTTAATCCTTTAAAAATGGTAGAACAAATGAAATCCAAAAGGAATTAGAAGATATCAAAATAAATGGAAGGGTCTTTAAGAACTGATTTCACCCAATGCGGGCATATGAGAACTTCATAGACTGTAGAAAGGCACTGTTGGTGAACACATCCACAAACCTGGAGATGATGCATCCCAATGTGACAGGCACAGTAGCTGCTACATTCAGAACCATCTCAGTCTTTGCCTGTGTATCTCTTCATCTGGACATTTATCTAGATTCTTTATTATATTTTTAAAATAATCTAGTAAGTTCAAATAAATAGATCCCCAAGTTCTGTGAGCCACTCTAGGAAGTTAATTGCAATGGAGGAGAAGACCCTGGGAGCCTCTGATTTACAGACAAATCAGACAGAAGTTGTCTATAATCTGGGGACCTATTACCTTAGATTGGCATCTAAGGAAAGAGAAAGAGTCTAGTGGGACTGAGCCCTTTACCTATGAGCTGTAGCATTAGCTTCAAGTACACAGTGCTGAACTGAGTTTGTGGGACACCCAGAATTAAGTTGTTGCAGATAATTGCTTTGTATGGGGCAAAACCTCCACATGTGATCAGGTGTCAGAGATGGAGTGTTTGATGTGAATAGCAAAAGACACTCGCAGGGAAGAAACAAGAAAGAGGTAGATGGAACTGAGTTTCTCTTTTCTAATGTGATATGATGTTTTTTCTAAACCAGTTACTATATTCTAGTTTTTCTTAGCCATTGAGTGTTGTCAGGTGGGCATGTAGTCCAGAATTATTCAATGAGATATAAACCAAAGTCAGTTTTGGGGATCTGTCTTTCCCAAACAAAAGGACAAATCTTCATGTGTGGATGGATTTTCCTGATCTTTTTTCTTTTTCTTTATTTGCTGCTAATGTTATGCCAAAAGTGAAGCCTTATAGAGCCCATATACAAAGAGTAATAGTGAAAAGTTTAGAAAGAAACTGGACCCAAGATGCGTGTTGAGTCACTTAATCAGAGCCCATAATGGTCTTCTGTCTTTGCCTTCTAGTACATGGTCATGTCTGTATCTGTAGCTTTATCATTGGTCTCCAGAGAAATCTATCGAGAGCTATATATGACATACACAAATGGAAGTCCTACTTCCACCTTCAAGTTAACAGGTCAAAACTGAACTTGTAACATTGTAATCTACCCCAATGCCTTGATAAATGTCATTACCAATCCCCCAGATGCCCAGAATAGACACCTATGTGGCATTCTTGTCCATACTTCACTTTTTATCTCTAGTTATATAATTTTTACTCTCAAATATGTTTCAGTTTGCATCTCTTCTCTTTACTTCTGTTTTCATGTTTTGCTTCTAGTCTACATGTTTTCCCATGTTGACAATTTAAAAGACTATTAAAAGACTGCTGATGCATTTCTCTTCTCCGTTCTTCCCCAATTCCAGCTCATTGCGTAGTCTGTTTCCAGCTATGTGCATTGAAAGTCAAATATGATCACATGGTTTTGTACTTATATTCTTAATCAGTCAATCAAGAAAAAAATCCCTGAAATCCCACAGCATATCACAGAAGACTGTGAGACGTAATGAACAATATTTGTCTTCAGAGGAATTTGCATAAACATTTTAAAAAGTGATCATGTCAGAATGTTACTGAATACATTTCAAAATTCCTGATTAAAACAAAAGCTCTTGGTAAGATAGGAAGTATTAATAACACACAAATAAATAAAAATATAATTATTGATATACAGCTGACATAGACTATTATCTTCGTTTCAGTTTTCACAGTTATGTGAAAAACACATTATGAAATAATCACCTTTATAATAAGTCCAGTTAACTTCTGTCATTTTAGAAGTTGTTACAGTATTACTGACTGTATTTCCTATATGTACATAACATCCAATTGATTATTCATTTCATAGCTGGAAGTTTGTCCCTCTAATACCCTTATTTCATTCATTTCTCCAACACTCAATCTATCTGGCAACCGTCAGTTTGTTCCCTTTTTTAAGAGTCTGTTTCTGTTTTGTCTTATGTTTGTTTTATTTTTTAGATTTCACATATAAATAAAATCACATGGTATTTGTCTTTCTCTGTCTTACTCAGCATAATACCTTCAAGTTGCTGCAATGGCAATATTTTTTTCTCTTTTTTTTTTCCCCCTTAAAATTTTTTTTTAATTGGAGGATAATTGCTTTACAATATTGTATTGCTTTTTTCAGTACAGCAATGTGAATCAGGCATAAGTATACATATACCCCCTCCCTCTTGAGCCTTCCTCCCACCACCCCTATCCCACCCCTCTTTGTCAACATAGAGCATCCGCCTGAGCTCCCTGTTATGTATAGCAACTTCCAAGAGCTATTTTACACACAGTAGTTTTATACATGTCAAACAAAGCTACTCTCTCAATTCTCCCTATCCTTTCCTTCCCCCACTGTGTCCACAAGTCCATTCTCTCTGTCAGCATCTCTATTCCTGCCCTGCAAATAGGTTCACATATAAATTTTTTTATATTATATATATCATATGCATTAATATATGTTATTTGTTTTTCTGTTTCTGAACTTACTTCAGTCTGTATGACAGATGCTAGGTCCACCCACATTTCTCCAAATGACCCATGCTGTTCCTTTTTAATGGCTTCCTCCATAGCTCAGCAGGTAAAGAATTTGCCTGCAAGGCAAGAGACCCAGGTTTGATTCCTGGGTCAGGAAGATCCCCTGGAGAAGGGATGGGCTACCCACTCCGGTATTCTTGGGCTCCTCTGGCGGCTCAGTCTGTAAACAATCCACCTTCAATGTGGAAGATGTGGGTGTGATCCCTGGGTTTGATCCCTGGGTCAGGAAGATCCACTGGAGAAGGGAACGGCTACCTTGTTTTTATCTTTCTGAACTTACTTCAGTCTTTATGACAGATGCCAAGTCCATCCACATCTCTACAGATGACCCACGTTGTTAGTTTTTATGGCTGAGCAATATTCCACTGTATGTATGTATCACACCTTCTTCATCTATTCATCTGTCAGTGGATATTTAGATTGCTTCCATATACTGGCTATTGTAAATAGTGCTGCAATGAACACTGAGGTACATGTCTGTGAATTATAGTTTTATCAGGGTATATGCCCAGGAGTGGGATTGCTGGGTCATACGGTAGTTCTATTTTTTGTTTTTAAAGGAAGCTCTATACTCTTCTCCATAGTGGTTGCATCGATATACATTCTCACCATCAGTGCAAAGAAGGTTCCTTTTCCTCTGCTGGTACTCTAGCAATTATTGTTTGTAGATTTTTTTGATGATGGCCATTCTGAATGCTGTGAGTGGATATCTCACTGCAGTTTTGATTTGCGTTTCTATAACAAATTCCAAGTGGGCCTTAGGAAGCATTACTGTGAACAGAGCTAGTGGAGGTGATGGAATTCCAGCTGAGATGTTCCAAATCCTAACATGAGGCTGTTAAAGTTCTGCACTCAATATGCCAGCAAATTTGGAAAACCCAGCAGTGGCCACAGGACTGGAAAAGGTCAGTTTTCATTCCAGTCCCAAAGAAGGACACTGCTAAAGAATGTATAAACTGCTGTACATTTGCCAAAGATTGTACAAACTACCATACATTTGGACTCATTTCACATGCTAGTAAGATTATGCTCAAGGTAGGCTTCAGCAGTTTATGTGAACTGAGAACATCCAGATATACAAGCTAGGTTTAGAAAAGGCAGAGGAATCAGAGATCAAGTTGCCAACATCCATTGGATCATACAGAAAGGGAATGCCAGAAAAACATCCAGTTCTGCTTCATTGACTATAGTAAAGTCTTTGACTATGAGGATCAAAACAAACTGTGGACAATTTTTAAGAAATGGGAATATCAGACCACCTTACCTGCCTCCTGAGAAACCTGTATGCAGGTCAAGAAGAAATTGTTAGAACCTTACATGGAACAACAGACTGGCTCAAAATTAGAAAAGGAGTACTTCATGGCTGTATATTGTCACACAGTTTATTTAATTTATATGCAGAGTACATCATATGAAATGTTGGGTTAGATGATCACAATCTGGAATCAAGATTGACAGGAGAAATATCAATAATCTCAGATATGCAGATGATAACACTTTAAGGGCAGAAAGTAAAGAGAAACTAGAGAGCCTCTTGATGAGGGTGAAAGAGAAGAGTGAAAAAGCTGGCTTAAAACTCAATATTCAAAAAAGTAAGATCATGGCATCCAGTTCCAACACTTCCTGGCAAATAGAAGGGGAAAAAGTGAAAACAATGGGTTTATTTTTTTGAGCTCCAGAATCACTGTGGTTGGTGACTGCAGCTGTGAAATTAAAAGATGCTTGCTCCTTGGAGAAAAAGCTATGACAAACCTAGACAGTGTATTAAAGAACAAAGACTTCACTTTGCTGACAAAGCTCGCATAGTCAAAGCTATGGTTTTTCCAGTAGTCATGTATGGATGTGAAAGTTGGACCATAAAGAAGGCTGAGAAAGCACCAAATAATTGATGCTTTCAAACTATGGTGCTGGAGAAGACTCTTGAGAGCCACTTGAACAGCAAGGAGATCAGACCAGTCAATCCTAAAGGAAATCAACCCTGAATATTCATTGGAAGGACTAATGCTGAAGCTGAAGCTCCAATACTTTGGCCACCTGATGCGAAGAACTGACTCATTTGAAAAGACCCCGATGCAGGGAAAGATTGAGGGCAAGAGGAAAAAGGGACAGCAGAGGATGAGATGGTTGGATCACATCACTGACTAAATGCACAGGAGTTTGAGCAAACTCAGGGAAATAGTGAAGGATAGGGAAGCCTGGAATGCTGCAGTTTGTGGGGTTACAAAGAGTCATACATAACTTAGTGACTGAATAACAAAAAGCAATGTGTTATTTGATTCTGTTTGAAGAATTTTGTTGAGGATTTTCGCATCCATGTTCATCAGTGGTATTGACCTATAATTTTGTTTTGTGTGTGACATCTTTGTCTGGTTTTGATATCAGTTGGTGGTGGCCTTGTAGGATAAATTTGAGAGTGTTCCTCCCTCTGCAATATTTTGGAGGAGTTTTAGTAGGACAGGTGTTAGCTCTTTCTCTAAATTTTTGATAGAATTCTCCTGAGAAGCCATCTGGCTCTGCCTTTTGTATGTTGAAAGATTTTTAATCATACTGCTTGTGATTTATCTGTTCATATTTTCTATTTCTTCCAGCTTCAGTCTTGGATGATTGTATTTTTCTAAGATTTTTGTTGGTTTCTTCCAGGTTGTCCATTTTGTTGGTATATAGTTCCTTATAGCTATCTCTTGTGGTCTTTCTTATTTCTGCATTGTCAGTTCTCATTTTTAATTTATAGGTTTGTGGATTTGAGTTCTCTTCTTGTTCTTTCTTGATGAATCTGGCTAATGGTTTATCAATTTTATTTATCTTCTCAAAGAACCAGCTTTCAGTTTTATTGATTTTTACTGTTGTTTTCTTCAATTCTTTTTCATTTATTTCTGCTCTGATATTTATGATTTCTTTCCTTCTACTAATTTTGGATTATTTAAAAAATTTTTTCTCTAATTGCTTTTAGTGTAAGATTTGTTGTTGTTCAATTGCTAAGTCATGTCTGACTCTTTGCAGCATGCCAGGCTTCCCTGTCCTTTACACGCTCCCAGAGATTGCTCAAATTTATATCGAGTCGGTAATGCTATCTAGCCATCTTATCCTCTACCTCCTCCTTATCCTTCTTTTGCCTTCAGTCTTTCCCAGCATCAGAGTCTTTTCCAATGAATTGGCTCTTCATTTCAAGTGGCCAAATAGTGGAGCTTCGGCTTCAACAGCAGTTCTTCCAATATATATTTAGCATTGATTTCCTTTAGGATTGATTGCTATTCTTGCAGTCCAAGGGACTCTCAAGAGTCTTCTCCAGCACCACAATTCAAAAGCATCAGTTCTTCAGCACTCAGGCTTCCTAAGTGAGACTAGTGGTAAAGAATCCACTTGCCAACACAGGAGATTGCTGGGTCAGGAAGATCCCCTGGAGTAGGAAATGGCAACCTGCTTCAATATTCTTGTCTGGAAAATTCCATGGACAGAGCAGCCTATGTAAGGTTGGATTTTACTTGTTTCTTGAGGTAGAACTGCTTCTACTTCATCTCATAAATTATGGATCATTATGCTTTGATTTTCACTTGTCTCTGGATGTTTTTTGATTTCCTCTTTGATTTCTTCAGTAATCTCTTGGTTATTTAGTGGCATGTCATTTAGCCTCCATTCAATTGTGTTTCTCATATAATTCTACCTCAAGAAAAAAGTGGAGCTTCAGCTTCAACAGAAGTTATTCCAATGAATATTCAGTGTTGATTTCCTTTAGGATTGATTTATATTCTTGCAGTCCAAGGGACTCTCAAGAGTTTTCTCTAGCACCACAATTCAAAAGCATCCTATAATTGATAACTAAAACATAACATTGTGATCAGAAAAGATGCTTGTTATGCTTTCAATGCTTGATATTCTTACCAAGGTTTGATTTGTTATCCCAGATGTGATCTGTCCCGGAGAATGTTCTCTGTGCACTTGAGAAGAAAGTTTATTCTGCTGCTTTTGGATGGGATGTCCTATAAATTTAAATCTATCCAGTCTAATGTTTCACTTAAGACTTGCATTTCCTTATTAATTTTCTGTCTGGTATAAGTGGGGTATTAACGTCCTCCACTGTTTTTGTATTCCTATCATTTTCCCCTTTTATGACTGTTAACATTTGCCTTATGTGTTGAGGTGCTCCTATGTTGGGTGCATAAATATTTATAATTGTTACATTTTCTTTTTGAACTGATCCTTTGATCATTATGTAATGTTTTCCCTTATCCTTTGTAGTATTCTTTATTTTAAAGTCTATTTTCTCTAATATGAATATTGCTACTCCAGCTTTATTTTGATCTCCATTTGCATAGAATATCTTTTATGATTCCTTCACTTTCAGTCTTCATATATCCATAGGTCTGAAGTGGATCTCTTGAAGGCAGCATATATATGAGTATTGTTTTGTATACATTTATCTAGTCTTTGACTTTGGGTTAGGGCATTCAATCCATTTATATTTAAGGTAATTATTGATATGTATGTTCCTATTTCCCTTTTTAAAAATTGTTTTGAGTTTGTTTTTGTAGCTCTTTTTTTTTTCCTTGTGTTTCTCACCTAGAGATGTTTCCATAGCATTTTTTGTAAAGCTGATTTGATGGTGCTGAATTCTCTTCACTTGTGCTTGTCTATAAAGATTTTGTTTTCTCCATCAAATCTGAATGAGCTTCTTGCTGGGTAGAGTACTCTTTTTGTAGGTTTTTTTCTTTCATCACTTTAAATATATCCAGCCAACCCTTCTAGCCTGCATAGTTTCTGCTGAAAGTCAGTTGATAACCTTACAGGGATTCCCTTGTATGTTATTTGTTTTTTTTCCTTGCTTCTTGTAATAATTTTTCTTTGAGTTTAATTTTTGTTAGCTTTATTAGTATATGTCTTGCCATGTTTCTCCTTGGGTTTATTCTTTATGGAACTCTGTGCTTCCTGGATTTGTGTGGCTATTTCCTTTCCCGTGGACTTCCCTGGTGGCTCAGACGGTAAAGCGTCTGCCTACAAGGTGAGAGACCGGCTTCGATCCCTGGGTTGGGAAGATCCCCTGGAGAAGGAAATGGCAACCCACTCCAGTGTTCTTGCCTGGAGAATCCCATGGATGGAGGAGCCTGGTGGGCTACAGTCCATGGGGTCGCAAACAGTCGGACATGAATGAGCGACTTCACTTTCACTTTCCTTTCTCGTATTAGGGAACTTTTCAACTGTCATCTTCTCAGATATTTTCTCTGACTCTTTCTCTTTCCCCTCTTCTTCTGGTGCCCCTGTAATTCAATGTTCGTGTGTTTAATGTTGTCCCAAAGATCTCTGAGACTGTTCTCCTTTCTTTAAATTCTTTTTTCTTAATTCTTCTCCTTGGCAGTTATTTCTGCCATTCTATCCTCAAGCTCACTAATTTGTTCTTCTGCTTCATTTATTCTGCTATTGATTCCTTCTAGTGTATTTTTCATTTTGTGTTTTTATGACTATTTATTTGTTCTTTATTTCTTGTAGTTCCTTGTTAAACTTTTCTTGTATTTTCTCAATCTGTGCCTCCATTCTACTTCTGAGATTCTGAATCATTGTTATCATCAATTCTTTTTCAGATAGGTTGCCTATTTCCTCTTTATTTATTTGGTATTTTAGATTTTTACCTTGCTCCTTTGTCTGTAATATATTTTTTATCTCTTTATTTTTTTATTTCTTTTATGGGCAGGGCTATGTTCCTATCTTGCTGGTTTTTTGACCTGAGGCATCCAGCACAGGAGCTTGCAGGCAGTTGGTTGGAGCCAGGTCTTGGTGCTGAGATGAGGACCTTGGAGAGAATTCACAGCTATTAATATTCTCTGTGGTTTGAGGTTCTCTGTTAGTCTGGTGGTTTGGACTCAGTGCTCCTACCACAGGAACTAGGCCTGAACCTCAGCCAGTGAACCAAGGGACCATGCAAATTGCATGCCATGGTGAAAAAAAAAAAAAAAGGCAGCAATAAAAGAAGCAGAATAACAAAGAAGAAATTATAAAATAAAAATATAAAAAATAAAAATAAACATGAAATAACAACAAAGCAAAATATAACCATGATGAAAAAAAAAAAAAAAAAAGCCAGAAAAGCCTTGGTGGGAGATGGAGGCTCAGCCCCTCTATCTTCCTGACTGGAAGAGTGCCTTGGGGGATCTTAGGTCCAAATCCCTCATGGCCAGAAAAGGCCATGAGGAGGGGGTTTGGGCTCAGGATGTTATGGCCTGAGAGGGTCTCAGAGGATTGAGGTTTGGGCCCAGGATCCCAGGAGACACACCAGAGCCCTCAAGAGCATGGGAAACACTGGCTGTGTTCCCATCCCCTAATCTCTTGAAGGTCTCTTTCTGTGTCTGCTGCTCTCCTCACTGTGAATGGGCCCCTCCAAGTTTTGGAACTCTTTCCCTCCCCCAGCCACCCCTCAGTGGGTGCTGGTTCCATTCTGTCTCCACTTTTCATCCTTCTCTTTCCTCCTCACTTCTTACCCAGTCTTGTAGGGATTCATCCAGTTCCCTGAGGTGTTCCAGGTCCTCCACCAGAGCCTGGTAGGTGCCCTAGTTGTGAGGAGCCGTGAGTTTCCATCTTCCTACTCCACCATCTGGACTCCATCCTTTACATCTTCTTTACCTGTTTACAAATGGGCATGTAAGTTGCTTCCATAACTTGGCCATAGTAAGTAGTCCTGCAGTGAACACGAGGATATATGCATCTTTTCAAATTAGTGTTTTCAGTTGTTTTCAGAGAAATGCCTAGAAGTGAAATTTCTATAACATATGGTAGTTCTATTTTTTAATTTTGAGGGAAAGATCCATACTTTTTTCCACATTGACTGCACCAAGTTACATCCAACCAACAGTACACAAAGATTCCTTTTTCTCCAAACCTTCATTGACACTTGTTATTTGTTGTTGTTTTTATAAATAATAGCTGTTCTGGCAGGTGTTAGATCTCTCATTGTGGTTTTGGTTTACATTATCCTGATGATTATTGATATTGAAAATTCTTTAATGGGTCTGTTGGACCCATCTGTATGTCTTCATTGGAAAAATGTGTATTCATATCCTCTGCCTTTTAAAATCCAACCTTTTACTTTCTGCTATTGTATTTTATAAGCTCTTTATATATTTTGGATTATAAGCCCTTATCAGATATATGATTTACAAATATTAATATTTTCACCCATTCAGTAGACTGTTTGAAACACTATTAAATCTATATTTGTCTTTACTCTCCAACAATCCTATGCTTATCAAGCTTGTCACCTATTAAGAAAAACAAATGAAACAGGAATATTATGTGTTAAGCTATTATAATTAAGCACACTGCCATAGAGTGAGGAAACTATAGAGTGTATATAACATTTAAACAAAAATATTATCTGTGAAGAACAATAGTTTATATCTTTTTACTCATTTTATTTAGTTCTCTTTTCTTATTCAACTGGACAAGACTTCCAATAAAATGCCAAATGTTGGTGTTGAGAGGAAGCATTTTTTCTTATTCCCAATGTTAGGGATATGGGAGAGGGGTTTCCAATATTTTAACATTAACTATAAGTTATGATGGAGATATTTTACATTAATCACTTATCAGAATGAATAATTTTAATTCAAAATCTACAACTAGGAGTTTTATTATGAAAGTGTATTTGATTTAATGAAATGCTCTTTCCCTATTTATGGAGATATATGATTTTTCCTTTCTTAGCCCGGTGATTGATTTCCAGTTGTTAAATTGATCTTGCACTTCAGTTATCAAATTAATTTTTTGTTACATTGTTCCACTATCATTATTTTGTTTTTGTGTTGATGTTGAGTAAGTGCATATCCTATAAATTTTTTATTTTAGTACATTTATCTGGTGTTCATATCAAATTTATACCACTTCATAGATAAACTAGGAAATAGAGTTAGCATCAGGTCTGATACCTACACTCTATACTTTGGAGAAACAGAAAATAAAGAAAGATAAAAATGAACTTGTCAACCTAGCTTACTGATGCTCTTACCTCTAAAGCAGCATGGTGAGACAAATTCTGTGCCTGTTGGAACAAGTTCACCTTGGGTTCAACTCATGCCATAGGAAGGAACTCTTGCTGTAGTGGCTGTGGTAATGCTCACACAGGTACAGCTAACAGAGGGAAAGCCCAGAAGAGCAAACAGGAAAGAATCCTTTTCTCCTTTTCTAACGTGCAATCTTCCTCTAGCATGCTCTTCAGAGCACAAAATGTGGCCAGATGGGAAAATAAAAATGTGATTTGCGTAGTCCCAGGAGCAGAAAGCAGAGTGTAGAAGCAGAAAGCAGAGTTGGGAGTCATTAACTAATGGACAAGAAAATATTTTAATTTTAGATGAAATTTGTTTAATAGACATAGAACCACTAATATGTTTTGCTTAGTAGCTGGTTTTTCTGAGGAAATTTCTAATTTCATATATATTTCAAAATTTATTTGTATAAAGTTTTATATAATATCATGTTGTAATATTTGCACAGACCTTGGCATGTGTAGATATATCTCCCTTTTCATTTCTGGCATTGGTTATTTGTGTCTTTTCTCAATCAATCTTACTGATGTATTGTCATTTTTTTTCCTATTGTACTTTTAAAATAAGCAATTTTAGTTTTGTTGGGATTTTTATGTTTAATATGTTTATTTATTAATATTTGTTCTTGATATTTCATCCTTACTTTCTATAGTTTAACTTTCTTGACATGAGCACCTGGATCATTGACATGCATCTTTTATTTTCTAAAAATACATGCATGAATAGTAACGTCTCTGCCAGCATGACTTAACTGCATTCTATATGTTCTTATGTAGATATTGTATTTTTTATTGTTGCTGTTTAATCACTAAGTCATGTCTGACTCTGAAACCCCATGGACTATATAACCTGACAGGCTCCTCTGCCCATGCCATTTCCCAGGCAAAAATACTGGAGTGGGTTGCTATTTCCTTCTCCAGGGGATCTTCTTGACCCAGGAATCGAACCTGTGTCTCCTGCATTGGCAGGCAGATTCTTTGAATTTCTATTATGATTTTTTTGAAATACGGATTTTATAATCAAATTGTATTAAATTGATAATGAATTACATGAAATTTGTGGGCTTTGAAACTAGGTGTACAGCAGTATCTTATTTTGTAAGTTTACCAGAACTAATTATTCAAATTAGCAAGGACTCAATCAGGATGAAGTGCCATTATTATATTCCTTTCCAAGAGGGATGTGAAAGGAAATTACATTCAGGCTTCAAATCACTTATGAATGAATGGTGGCTTCTAGAATTAAAGATTTATATCAGTGAGCACAGCTAAGATATTTTCATCTAAAAAATATTTCAAGAAGCCATTATAGGTCCCCAAATGTGTCTGGACACTGATGTAAGTGATGCTTTCATGATCATCTGGTTTGGCCAAATGTAAATTTCTGCAATTATTCCTTGGTGTAGTTTGTACTTCTTGTTGTTTTTTTTTTTTTAAATTTTTAGGAAATTAATAGCAATAATAGTATGTCTTTTAAAGTCAATTATATTATCATTAGTAGTGTTTTAACTTACTGGTATAAAGATTGATACATTATGATTGAGTTGATAGTTACTGGTATAGGGATCTGACCCAAGAAATCAACTTTTTTCTGCAGTTCACAGGAATAAAGTAACAATTAATATACTGTAAAGATTTGTTAATATAGTTTTATTTGCAAGTGACACATATCAACTAGGGCTATGAAACATGCACTATTACACAGGCAGATTCATTTAAAAAGTCTATAAGATACAGACATAACTAGTAAACAACTTGCAGTAACACCAAACTGCATTCATTTTCCTTCCAGATATATTTTACTCGCTGAGTATGATACATGTGTCTAAGAACATGTATATTTTTGGGGAAGGTATTGAGTGAAAACTTCCCGAGAAGGCTTATTCCCTAGAAGGGTTTTTCCCTAGAATAACAGATATTGGTTAGTTATACAGCCCAGAACCACATGGACTTTGGGTTTGTGTGTGTGTGTATGTGTGTGTGTGTGTGTGTATGTGTGTGTGTTTGTAGAAATCCAAAGAGAAAGCCTTTTGTTTATTGTTTCCTTAACTTTGCATTATACAATATTTTAATTGTAACAAACCAAATAAATATATCATGAAGAACAATGCACAAGTGAAGATGGTATAATGATAAATAGAACATCACCAATCAACATTCAAGTAGTCTGATCTTCTTCTGGAGTCCATCCATCTCCTGGCTGGAACACTGTCTCTGCTCATCTCAACTTGTGGCTAAAAAGTATCTTTGCCAGGTGTTTTGTGTCACTGGGACAGGGAAAGGAATCCTGAGCTGATGTCTTTAAAATAATGGTTTGAAAGATGCACAAATCACTTCTCACATTTATTGCCAGAACTTAGTCATTCAGATACAACTGTCTATAAGGATTAGGAAATCTACTGTATAGCTGGGGAGTCATGTATCCAGCTAAATTTTGAGAGATTTACTATTAGTAATAGTAAGAATAGGCACTTGGCCACAGGGAACAGTTAGGATACAATTATTGAGATGTAGTTTATACACATGTTCAGCTTTACAATACAAATTATTATTCAAAGTACTTAAATCAATTTACACCCACTCACAAGGCATAGCATTTCCTTGAATACACATTCTGAACAATAATTATTTTTGTTTGGTGTCTTTTTTAATAAATCCAGTTCAGTTCAGTTCAGTTCAGTTCAGTCGCTCAGTCATGTCTGACTCTTTGCGACCCCATGAATCACAGCACGCCAGGCCTCCCTGTCCATCACCAACTCCCGGAATTCACTCAGACTCATGTCCATCGAGTCCGTGATACCATCCAGCCATCTCATCCTCTGTCGTCCCCTTCTCCTCCTGCCCCCAATCCCTCCCAGCATCAGAGTCCTTTCCAATGAGTCAACTCTTCACATGAGGTGGCCAAAGTACTGGAGTTTCAGCTTTAGCATTATTCCTTCCAAAGAACACCCAGGGCTGATCTCCTTCAGAATGGACTGGTTGGATCTCCTTGCAGTCCAAGGGACTCTCAAGAGTCTTCTCCAACACCACAGTTCAAAAGCATCAATTCTTCAGTGCTCAGCCTTCTTCACAGTCCAACTCTAACATCCATACATGACTACAGGAAAAACCATAGCCTTGACTAGACGGACCTTAGTCGGCAAAGTAATGTCTCTGCTTTTCAATATGCTATCTGGGTTGGTCATAACTTTCCTTCCAAGGAGTAAGCGTCTTTTAATTTCATGGCTGCAATCACCATCTGCAGTGATTTTGGAGCCCCCCAAAATAAAGATGTATAATACCATTTTATCATGATCTTAAATTGGATTGCCCTGATTAATTATGAAATAGTCTTCAGTGAAATAAATACCTGTACACTTTTTGCCCATTATCTCCCCTGTTGAGATGTTTATCTTTTTCATTCATGTGTAGGAGGTATTATGATTTCTGTATAACGTTGTTTCTTTGATTGTTCCCTTTTACTTTCCTCTCATTACTAAATTTCTTTTGTTTTGAAGCAACATATCCTTATTATTTCCTGAATGTAAGTAAAAAAATAATGTTTCAAGCAATGTCAAATCCTTCTGCTTGTATGTTTAAGAAAAAAAATTTCAAGGAAACTGTACCTTTAAATCAATAGTTAAGACTTGAAATCTTGAATTACAGAGATTACACTGTTAAGTAGCAGTATTGTGGTTTGATTCATTTAGATTTTATTTTTCAAGTAGAAGCAGAGCAGGGAAATATATTCCTTAAGCTCTCTAGCTAATTTAGAGTTAGGATAGATAAATCATGTATTTCTAGAAGTGAGATTAATGATATTTAACTCAAAATGATTTATTAGGTAATTCATAGATTAGGTAAAATACTCAGCATGAGATTTGGAATATAGGTAGTGTTTATTAAATTAGGCATGCTTCAGTCATGTCCAAATCTTTGTGACCCTATGGAGTGTAGGCTGCCAGGCTGCTCTGTCCATGGGATTCTCCAGGAAAGAATACTGGAGTGGGTTGACATGCCCTTCTTCAGGGAATCTTCCTGACACAGGGATTGAACCCACACCTCTTGTCTCCTGCATTAGCAAGTGAGTTCTTTACCATTAGCACCATCCATAGAAATAAATTTTATAATTTTATAATTCTTATTATAATCACCAGGCATTTTTTTTACAATACACAAGAATATTTAGACAAATTTTTATTTTCTCCAAGTGGCAAAAATATATGTATTAGCTTTTTGAACATATTTTCTTAATGGAATAAACACAAAAAATATATTTGAGACTACTGATAACTAACAGATATGAACATTTATAGTTTAGTTAACATGTCAAACTATGTCCAAATTAGGGAGCAAACAGTAGAATTACTGATTACGTGAAAGCTTTAAAAATTGCACTTTGTATTCTTATGCTGACTTATCAGTCGCTTTATTGCATTTTTAATTTCTTTATTTCTCAGTGTGTAAATGGCTGGATTCAAAAGAGGTGTGATTACTGTATAAAACACAGAAAGTACTTTGTCTACCCAAGTGATGCTAAGTGGCCAGAAATAGATGAAAATGCAGGGTCCAAAGAACAGCACCACCACTGTGATGTGGGAAGTACAGGTAGAGAGTGCCTTTGATGACCCATCCTTGGAATGAAGGCGAATAGTTACCAGGATGTAGGTGTAAGAGATTAGCAAGAGAATGAAGCAAGCTACAGCTAAGATACCACTGTCAGCATTTATCAATATTCTCAGAGTATGAGTATCCATGCAGGCTAGTTTGATCACTTCGGGAATATCACAGAAAAAACTGTCCACTATTCTGGGTCCACAGAAAGAAAGATCTAAAATCATAGCTAGTTGACTTATGGCATGCACAAAGCCAATGATCCATGATGTCAGAGCTAGCCAGATGCACTTTTGTCTGTCCATAATTCTGGAGTAATGGAGTGGCTTGCAGATGGCTACACAACGGTCATAGGCCATTGTCACAAGCAGTACCATCTCACCTCCTGCAAGAAAATGTATAAAGAGGATCTGACTCATGCAGCCCCCAAAGGAGATGGTTTTATTATCCTTTAGGAAGTCTGTGATCAGTTTAGGAGTGGTCACTGAGGAAAGGCAGAAGTCAACAAATGAGAGATTGGCTAAGAGGAAGTACATTGGAGAATGGAGATGAGAGTCTGTGATGATTAAGAGCACAACAAGAAGGTTGCCCAGGACGGTCATCAGGTAGAGTGCAGAAAATGGCAGTAAGAGGAATTTCTGGAGTTCCCTTGAATCACAGAGTCCACGAAAAATGAACTCAGATACCATGGACTGGTTTGCTTCTTCCATTTATTAAATTTCTAAAGTGACCAGAAGAGATGAACTGAGAACTTCTAGAATGGAGAGAAGAACTAAGTGTTTGAGGCTTGTGAGCAGACAAACACTTCTCCTGTGCAAATTTAAATCCTAGGAAATGTGCTCAATTCCAAATTGAAAACAAAGATTTATTGAATCAATCTCGGCTCTCAGGAGCTAATAATATGTAGAAAGGAAGTTTAAAAACTTCACCCAACAGAGAGAGTTCTTTGTTTATTCAAAATGAATATTCTCATAAAAAAAAGACTATTAATGCATTTTATAAACAATTTCTCCACTGCTTGAATCTTCCTTTTTGGCAGTAAAAGTGCATAGGTCTATAATATATTTTGAGGTTCTTTATTTTTTTACTCTTATCTAGGGCAATAATCTAATGCAACATTTCTCACACAATACTTGACTCTCAGAAACAAATTCATCGCTAAAGTTGATATGTGTGAGCAAACTGAATTGAATCAAAGATTTTTACAAACTGTGAGAAAAAGTTGTTTATCAAATGACTTGAGGAAAGCCTATCTTCATCCAAAGGAGACCTCAGATGCTGATGGCACATTTCTAATGCTGAATGCTGCTGCTACTGCTAAGTCGCTTCAGTCGTGTCCGACTCTGTGCGACCCCATAGACGGCAGCCTGCCAGGCTCCTTTGTCCCTGGGATTTTCCAGGCAGGAACACTGGAGTGGGTTGCCATTTCTTTCTCCAATGCAGGAAAGTGAAAAGTGAAAGTGAAGTCACTCAGTCGTGTCTGACTCTTAGCAACCCCATAGACTGTAACCTACCAGGCTCCTCTGTCCATGGGATTCTTCAGGCAAGAGTACTGAAGTGGGTTGCCATTGCCTTCTCCTAATGCTGAATATTTTTACTAATTTTGAATCTCTGTATAAGATTATATATTTCATAGGCTGAGTAACTCCACTTATTAACATTATAGACCAGTTCTATTCCCTCACTTGTCACAGATTTCTTTTTTGAGAGTAGCTTAAATGATAAAGAAATGAAAACTACATTTATTCCTGACTGTTCTCAGAAGAGAATATATAAAATTTAACTTCGTTTGTCCTTAAACTGTTCACATATACTATATAAATTGAGCTCAGCAAAATATAGATGTTTTTCTATATTTTGTAAGCCAAACAGCAAGTTCTTTTTTCCTTATTTCCTTTCTTCCATTTGCCCTCATTTTTTATTTATATTTTTTCTTTAGTCTCCCTTCTTGTCTGTATTTCTTTATTATCCTATTTTTTTTTAGAAAATATAGTTTAGATTATCAAGTACAATAACTGGCACTTATGAACTACCAAGTCCTTGATAAGCATTTTAAAAACATACTTTAAAAACCATATTTAAAAAAAACATATTTTTTAAGGTATTCCCACTATAGGACTCAAAGCATTTTGCATTTCCAACACAATGTACAAATCCCTTTTCTTAAAAATATACAATGTGCTGTCTTTATGATGATGAGAAATGGTACTGGGATGTAATTTTAATTATTTTAATTACAAGATTAATTATTTTTCCATTTATTGGTATTATTTGCCTTTTTTTCTTTGAATATCTGCTCCCTTTTTGTTGTACTTTTTTTCCTACTGAGTTTTGCTCTTCATTCTGTTCAGCTTTTTTTTCCTCAGCAAATATGACTTTTTAAAATGAACATCAGCATTGTTTATGTCTTGTGACTCTTACTACTGAATTCTAACTTCATTATCCTTAAATTTTTGTAAAAATACACCATGAGATCTAATCAAGTATATATATATATGTGCATATTACCTATTTGAAGAATCATAGTTCTTGCGATTTTGCAGGAGAGAAATTTGATTTTTCCCAAGTCTTAAGTTCAAAAATACTAGAACAACAAAATACATGGAAATTTATCTGGCTTTAAAACCTCCAGAATAGCTTTCCTACTAAAAATGACTTCTAAGCATCTTGATTTCGAGACGTCTATAAAAGTAAAAAAAAAAATTCTGAAATAAGACATTTAGTTTTGTAAAGAGGTGACAGACACAAACTATGTAAATAACTAAGCAATAGTAAAGAGGTACAGGTTTACATTAAAATCAATTCACTTTCATTGTTTGTCTTTCAATTGTATGGTACTTTGCTGTATTAATATTTGACTGAGGCTTTTTTCCATTTACTTACTTTTGTCAGTGATAGAACTGAATAATAGAGTTACTGTATGATCTTGCAATTCCACTTCTGGGTCTATTTGGAGAAAACTCTAATTTGAAAACATACATGTACCCTAATGTTCATAGCAGCACTTTCTATAATAGCCAAGACATGGAAGCAACCTAAGTGTCCATCGATGGAATGGGTAAAGAAGATATGGTGTATATATATATATATGTATATATATATATATACACACACACACAATGGAATACTATTACTCAGCCATTACAAAAAATAATGCCATTTTCAGCAACATGAATGTACCTAGAGATTATCATATTAAGTGAAGTTAGTCAACAGAGAAAGACAAATATATAATATCACTTATATGTGGAAAATTTAAACAATGGTGATATAAATGAGCTTATTTACAGAGCAGAAACAAACTTGCAGATATAAAGAACAATCGTATGGTTACCAAATGGGGTGGAGGGGAGGGAGATAAATTATTAGTTTGGAATTAACATATGCACACTACTACATATAATAGATAAACAACAAAAAACTACTTTGTAGCACAGAGAGCTATATTCAGTGTCTGATAATAACCCATAATGAAAAAGAATATATATAATTACATATTTTATATATACATATATATTATATATGTATAATTATATATTATATATATAATAATATATATATAATTATATAACCGAATCACTTGCTGTATACCTAAATGTACACATTGTAAATTAACCTATGTTTCAATTAAAAATGAAATTTGAGCCATATTTTATGACTATTACTATCACTACAAGCATTCAGCACAAGTGTTGTTATAAACAGTGGTGGAAAACACAGAGGGAAACAGAGCCAGTCCACTTTACAAAGGAGAGGTCACCTTCCTTCCCCAAGTCACCGTATCTCTCTCAGATTGAACAGATTTCAAACAGAAAATCATTTTCTGGCCAGTGGCTAAGACAGAGAGTGCCCCCCTTAAAACCTGGTTTCCTTCCCAAACAGTGTCCAAACAGGATTCTGAGATTCCTCTTTCATTTACTGCCTCACTTAACAAATGGTGGGTATTAAAGTTGAAAGAAAAAAAAAACAACAAAACAGCATGACAATTTGCCAAAATAACTTTGGTCCAATTTAGCTTTGCATTAACTCACAGTCATTGTGCTGCTATCTTAAAATTTCCATGATTCTTTAAAGGTTAAGGAATGTGAACAGGAGAATTAGAGATATCAGTATAAAAAGAAATATTTTATGATAATAATGTTATTTTTGAGAAGAGGGTAAATGATCATTTCTTCTTTTTCTATGTTCTAGAATTGGGTCAGCAAAGCGCAAAATCCCCTAGGACATTAAAGCAGTTATCAAAGCTATATAATTAAGGCTCTTCATATTTGTCACTTGAATATATTATTATTTTAAAATACATAAATTACAAGTTTAAAAATGTCTCAAAAGCCTTAACAATTACATTAAAAATTTCCTTTGAATATCCATAAATACCATATTTTCTTCCCCCAGAATTTGGCATGTATCCTTCCTAAATTTTATTGATAATTCATATATAAACATATCCTTAAAAACAATATTAAATTTTTTCCGTAAGTTTGAAACTATGTGTTTTGCCATTTTATTCCCTATCTATCAATATGATTTGATAATGTCTCTATTAGTGTGTGTGTGTGTGTGTGTGTGTGTTAGTTGCTCAGTCGTGTCTGACTCTTTGCAACCCCATGGACTGTAGTCCAACAGGCTCCTCTGTCCATGGTGTTCTCCAGGCAAGAATAGTTGAGTGGGTTGCCATTCCTTTCTCCAGGGGATCTTCCTGACTGAGTGATCAAAGCTGGGCCTCTTACATTGCAAACAGGTTCTTTACCAACTGAGCCACCAGGGAAGCCTCTATTATATATAGATCAACCTAATTTCTCTAAACTATGTAATATTCAAAATATGAATGAAACACAACTTATTAACCCTCCTAAAAATGGTAGAACAAATAAAATCCAAAAGGAATTGGAGATATCAGAATAAATGAGAGGGTCTGTGAGAACTGATCTCACCCAAAGTGGACAGCTGAAAACTTCTTAGATTGTAGAAAGGCAGTGTTGGTGAACACATCCACTAACCTAGAGGGTGGTACACCCTGACTCCAGAGGCATGGAAGCTGCTGTACTTGAGCCCATCTCAGTCTTTGCCTGTGTATTTCCTCATCTGGATATTTATGTAGCTCCTTTATTATATTTTTAATTAAACATGTAAATGTAGGTAAATATTTCCTAAGATCTGTGAACCACTCTAACAAATTAATGGAAGCTGGGGAGGAGATCCTGGGAACCTCTGATTTGTAGCCAAATTGGACAAAAATTGTGTCTTATCTGGGGACCTATTACTGAGATGGGCAACTGAAATAACAGAAAGGGTCTAGTGGGACTGAGCCCTTAACCCATGAGCTCTAACACTAGCTTCAAATGCATAGTGTTGTTAGAATTAAGTTAGGTTGTGGGATACCCAGGTGGCGGTGCTAGTGGTAAGGAACTTGCCTGCCAATGCAGGAGACGCAAGTTTGATCCCTGGGTAGGAAAGATCCCCTGGAGGAGGGCATGGTAACCCATTCCAGTACTGTTGCCTGGAGAATCCCATAGACAGAGACGCATCTTGGCTACAGTCCATAGGGTTGCAAAGAACTGAATATGACTGAAGCAACTTAGGACATAGGACACCCAGAATTGATTAAGTTGTTGTAGATCATAGCTTGGTATGGGGAGAAACCTCTACATCTGGTGATCAGAAGTGTCAGAGGTGGAGTGTTTTATGTGAATCAAAAAGGACACTTATAGGAAAGAAACACACATGAGGTAGACTGAACTGAGTTTTCCCTTTCCAATGTTATATGATTTTTTTCTAAAGCAGTTACTATAATCTCATTTTCCTTAGTTATGGAGTGTTGTAAGGTAAGCATATAGTCCAGAATTATTCAATGAGATATAAACCAAGTCAGTTTCTGAGGTCTGCCTTTCTCAAACCAAGGGACACATCTTCGTGTGCATATGGACATTCCTGGTCCTTTTTCCCTGCATTTGATGCTAACGTCCTGCCAAAGTTAAAAACGTTTAAAGTCTATATACAATGAGAGCAAAAGGTTAGAAAGAACCTAGGATCCAAACCGTTTGTTGAACCACTTAATCAGCACCCATAATGGTCTCCCTTCTTGTGCCTTCTAGCACCAACACGGTCACATCTGTATCTGTAGCTTTATCACCAGTCTTCAGAGAAATCTATCCAGAGTTGTAGATGATATACACAAATGAAAGTCTCACCTCCACCTTCAAGATACCATGTCAAAACTGAATTTAGAATACAATAATCCACCCCAATGTCCTGATAAGTGTCATTACCATTCCCCCAGATGCCAAAAATAGATGCCTATGTGGTTGTCTTGTCCATACTTTCACTTTCTATCTCTAGTTGTCCAGTTTTTAGTCTCAAACATGTCTCAATTCACTTCCCTCCTCTTTACTTCTGCTGTCATTATTTTTTGCTTCTAGGCTACATATTTTTCCATATTGACAGTTTAAAAGACTCTCAATGGATTTCTCTGCTCCATTCTTTCCCAATTCCAACTCATTCTGTAGTCTGATTCCAGCTATGTGTATTGAAAGTCAAATATGATCTACATGGTCTCCTAGTTAAATTTTTAATGTGCCTATGAAGAGAAAATTTCTGAATCCCCACAGAATATCACATAATACTAAGAGAAATAATGAATAATATTTGGATTTAGAGAAAGTTACATAAACATTTTAGAAAATGAACTTTAGAACTTTACCAGAAATTTACTGAATAAATTTCAAAATTGACTCATTTAAAAAACTCTTGGGAAAATAGGAAGTATTAAAAAAAATAAATAAATAGGCTTCTCTTGTGGCTCAGACAGTAAAGAATCTGCCTGTAATATAGGAGATCCAGGTTCAATCCCTGGGTCAGGAAGATCCCCTGGAGAAGAGAATGGCAACCTACTCCAGTATTCTTCCCTGGAGAATTCTGTGGACAGAAGAGCCAGGTGGGCTACAGTCTATGGGGTTGCAAAGAGTCTCAAATAGTTGGACTGAGCAGCTAACACTTTCACTTTCAAATAAATAAGTAAACAAGCTTAATTAGTGAAAATCAGCCGATATAGAATATTATATTAGTTTGAGGTATACAACTTAGTTATCTGACAATCAAATACATTATGCAAGAATCACCCTTGAAATTCCCATTATCATTCATTACCATACAAAGTTGTTAACAGTATTAGTGACTATATTCGCTATGTATACATTGTTGTTATTGTTATTCAGTCATTCAGTCATGTTTGACTCTTCGTAACCCTGTGGGCTCATCAAATCCCATGAAATATTCCTTTCATAGCTGGAAGTTTGTTCTTCTAATCCCCTTTACTTATTTCACTCATCCCCTTAGCACCCACCCTATCTGGCACCACCCGTTTGCTCTAAGAGTCTGCTTTTATTTGTTTATTTTGCTTTTTAGATTCCATGTATAAGTAAAATAATATGGTGTTTGTCTTTCTGTGTCTGACATTTCACTTAGCATGATAGTGTCAAGTTCTTGCAATGGCAAACTTTCTTTTTTTATGGCAGGGTAGTGTTCCTACATATACAATCACATCTTTTTTATTTCATTTTATCATTGGACGCTTAGGTTGCTTCCATAACTTGGCTATTGTAAATAGTCCTGCAATGAACATAAGGATGTATGTATCTTTTCAAATTAGTGCTTTCAATTTTTTTTTCAGATAAATTCGAGGTATTTATTTTGGAACCTGAAATTGCCAGGTCACATGGTAGTCTTTTTTTTTTTTTTTAAATTTTTTTGGGGGAAGATCCAGTGTTTTCCACAGTGGTTTCACCAGTTACGTCCTACTAATATTGCATGAAGTTTCCCTTTTCTCTAATCCACAATGATGCTTGTTCTTTGCTGCCTTTTTGATAATAGTCATTTGACAGGTGTAAGATGGGTTTTGGTTTGCATTTCCCTGATGATTAGTGATGTTGAACATAGTGTTGTGTTGTCCATCTGTATGTCTTCATTGGAAAAATGTCTATTCAGATTTGACCTTTTATAGCCCAATTGTTTTTTGTTTTTTTTGCCATTGTGTTGTAGAGTGCTTTATTTGTTTTGAATTATAAGCCCTTATCAGATAGATTTGCAAATATATTCGCCCATTCAGCAGGTTGTCTAGAACACTATTAAATCTATATTCATCTTTACTTTCCAACAATCTTATGATCATCAAGCTTGCCATCTATTGAGGTAAACAAATGAAGAGGCAATATTATGTGTTAAGCTATTATAATTAAGTAGACTGCCATAGAGTGAGGAAACTATAGAAATATATGTAATTTTTAAACAAGAATATTGTCTGTGATGAATAATAATTTATTTATATTTTTTTGTGCATTTTATTTAGTTTTCTTCTCTTATTCAGCTGGACAAGACTTCCAATAAGACACCAAACATTAGTGTTGACAAGAAGCAATTTTTGTCATTTCCAACCTTAGGGACATGGTAGAGGGATTTCCAATATTTCAGCATCAACTATACGCTATGATGGAGATGTTTTGCATTAATCACTTATCAGAATGACTAATTTTATTTCTAAATCTACAGCTAGGAGTTTTATTATGAAAGTGTATTTGATTTAATGAAATGCTCTTTCTCTATTTATGGAGATGTTTGTATGATTTTTCCTTTCTTAGCCTGGTGATTGATTTCCAATTGTTAAATCAACCATGCACTTCAGGTATAAAATTAATTTGTTGCCATATATTATTCATGTCAAATTTATACCTGTTTCATAGAAGAATTGGGGAATTCATCTATAAATTCATCTAACCCCTGGTCTGAAACCCTTACTCTGTACTTTGTAAACCTCTTGGAAGAAGAGAAAATCCAGAAGAAATACAGAAATGACCTGATAAGTCCCCTTGAAAGCATGCTAATTGGGCCCCTTGATGATATTTCTATTGAAAAGATAATGGGGTGCTTCATCTATGGAACCCTTTTAAGCAAGATACACTTGACCTGTCCAGGTTGCTAGTGACAAATCAGCCTATAAATTTATTAGCTAGAATTGAGCTGGAAAATGTCAATGAGCTATGCAATTATCAAATTAAAAGTTGAAGGTGCTTCATGACCAGTATAAGCTCCCTTTGTAAATTATGTTCAGTTCAGTTCAGTTCAGTTGCTCAGTCGTTTCCGACTCTTTGCAACCCCATGAATCACAGTACGCCAGGTCTCCCTGTCCATCACCAACTCCCGGAGTTCACTCAGACTCACGTCCATCGAGTCCGTGATGCCATCCAGCCATCTCATCCTCGGTCGTCCCCTTCTCCTCCTGCCCCCAATCCCTCCCAGCGTCAAAGTCTTTTCCAATGAGTCAACTCTTCTCATGAGGTGGCCAAAGTACTGGAGTTTCAGCTTTAACATCATTCCTTCCAAAGAAATCCCAGGGTTGATCTTCAGAATGGACTGGTTGGATCTCCTTGCAGTCCAAGGGACTCTCAAGAGTCTTCTCCAACACCACAGTTCAAAAGCATCAATTCTTCGGCGCTCAGCCTTCTTCACAGTCCAACTCTCACATCCATACATGACTACAGGAAAAACCATAGCCTTGACTAGACGGACTTTAGTCGGCAAAGTAATGTCTCTGCTTTTGAATATGCCATCTAGGTTGGTCATAACTTTTCTTCCAAGGAGTAAGCGTCTTTTAATTTTATGGCTGCAGTCAACATCTGCAGTGATTTTGGAGCCCCCCAAAATAAAGTCTGACACTGTTTCCACTGTTTCCCCATCTATTTCCCATGAAGTGATGGGACTGGATGCCATGATCTTCATTTTCTGAAAGTTGAGCTTTAAGCCAACTTTTTCACTCTCCTCTTTCACTTTCATCAAGAGGCTTTTTAGTTCCTCTTCACTTTCTGCCATAAGAGTGGTGTCATCTGCATATCTGAGGTTATTATCATGTTATATATGTGTTATTGTTTGATTCTTCATTTGTTTAATCTGCTTCAAGGTGTAACTTAACAATAGTATGAAAAACCTTGGGGACTTGGGGTCTCAGAATTCTTCATGCATGACCTTTGACTGCAGCTGCCAGCATCCTTTGAATTGTTAATAATCTTGACAGTATTTTGACAATGTCAAAATTAATAATTTTATAGTATTTCAGACAATCCTATTTTGTTCTTTTACAGGGAAATAAATGTTCCTTCTCTTTCTCATCTCAGGAGAAGTTTATGTAAAAGATATTTCCTTTTTCATACTGTGCAGTGTTCATCAGGAAAGTCATTTAGGCTGCACTTTTCTGTGTGGAAAGCTGTTTCAGTCAGGGATCAGTTGGCAAAGAGGAACCAAGATACTTGAACAGAATTTAATATAAAAAGTAAGCAGATATAATATTGCCAACTAGAGGTCTGAGAGAGTAAAAAGAAAACTTTATTAACATGAAGGTAACAACTGTAGGCAGCAGCTACTGCTCACAGGGTGGGGAACAAAGTTTAAAAATTAAAATGATAGAAATTAAGTGATGTAGGAAAAGATTCCTATGGAGTGAAACTCCCTCTTTGGAGGGATTATACTTACCTCCTACTTTTTCTCTGAACTCAGAAGTGTGGCATGTTGATTCTGAGTCTCAGATATTTGAAGATAGGGTGCCAGCTTGCTGGTGCTCTTACCTCTGATGGAACAGAATGAGTCTAGTTCTGAACCTGCCAGGAGCCAGCGTGAGGAACGCCACCCATGGCAAAGATCATGAGGAAGTAGGCTTGGCATACGCAAAGGCGTGATCAAGCCTCAGGAAACCACTGTTCCTGAGCATCTACCCCCAAAACCAGGGTCTGCCTACTTTACTGTTTCATACTCTCACCTATACCTCTGACTTTACGGGGGGCTGAACCCCATTACCTCTCTCGGAGAAGGAGTTAGCTTACAGCTCCAAGTCAATAAAAATTCCTGGGCGTGACAAGAGTGTTTCAACTTACGAACTCCTCTGAAGGTTATCTAGCCTGCCTGTACGGGTTCATCCAACCACATGTGATTGTTTATAGCCTCCCAATGGTGAGAGGCACGAGATGTTTTAGACTTACTAAAGGCAGATTCTTTGGGAAGTTAGAAATTATTAGTATAGTGAGTTGATTAGGAATTATATTGGTGAAGGTATTTTCATTTGTTGTGCCAATCAGTTCAGTTCAGTTCAGTTCAGTTGCTCAGTCATGTCCGACTCTTTGTGACCCCATGAATCACAGCACGCCAGGCCTCCCTGTCCATCACCAACTCCCGGAGTTCACTCAGACTCACGTCCATCGAGTCCGTGATGCCATCCAGCCATCTCATCCTTTGTCGTCCCCTTGAGTTAACTCTTCGCATGAGGTGGCCAAGGTACCAGAGTTTCAGCTTTAGCATCATTCCTTCCAAAGAAATCCCAGGGTTGATATCCTTCAGAATGGACTGGTTGGATCTCCTTGCAGTCCAAGGGACTCTCAAGAGTCTTCTCCAACACCACGGTTCAAAAGCATCAATGCTTCGGCACTCAGCCTTCTTCTCAGTCCAACTCTCACATCCATACATGACTAATGGAAAAACCATAGCCTTGACTAGATGGACCTTAGCCGGCAAAGTAATGTCTCTGCTTTTGAATATACTATCTAGGTTGCTCATAACTTTTCTTCCGAGGAGTAAACGTCTTTTAATTTCATGGCTGCAATCACCATCTGCAGTGATTTGGGAGCCTAGATAAATAAAGTCAACCACTGTTTCCCCATCTATTTCCCATGAAGTGATGGGACCAGATGCCATGATCTTCGTTTTCTGAATGTTGAGCTTTAAGCCAACGTTTTCATTCTCCTCTTTCAGTTTCATCAAGAGGCTTTTTAGTTCCTCTTCACTTTCTGCCATAAGGGTGGTGTCATCTGCATATCTGAGGTTATTGATATTTCTTCAGGCAATCTTGATTCCAGCTTGTGCTTCTTCCAGTCCAGCATTTCTCATGATGTACTCTGCATAGAAGTTAAATAAGCAGGGTGACAATATACAGCCTTGACGTCCTCCTTTTCCTATTTGGAACCAGTCTGTTGTTCCATGTCCAGTTCTGACTGTTGCTTCTTGACCTGCATACAGATTTCTCAAAAGGCAGGTCAGGTGGTCTGGTATTCCCATCTCTTTCAGAATTTTCCACAGTTTATTGTGATCCACACAGTCAAAGGCTTTGGCATAGTCAATAGAGCAGAAATAGATGTTTTTCTGGAACTCTCTTGCTTTGTCCATGATCCAGCGGATGTTGGCAATTTGATCTCTGGTTCCTCTGCCTTTTCTAAAACTAGCTTGAACATCAGGAAGTTCACGGTTCACGTATTGCTGAAGCCTGGCTTGGAGAATTTTGAGCATGACTTTACTAGTGTGTGAGATGAGTGTAATTGTGTGGTAGTTTGAGCATTCTCTGGCTTTGCCTTTCTTTGGGATTGGGATGAAAACTGACCTTTTCCAGTCCTGTGGCCACTGCTGAGTTTTCCAAATTTGCTGGCATATTGAGTGCAGCACTTTCACAGCATTGTCTTTCAGGATTTGAAATAGCTCCACTGGAATTCCATCACTTCCACTAGCTTTGTACATAGTGATGCTTTCTAAGGCCCACTTGACTTCACATTCCAGGATGTCTGGCTCTAGATGAGTGATCACACAATCAGGATTATCCGGGTCATGAAGATCCTTTTTGTACAGTTCTTTTGTGTATTCTTGCCATCTCTTCTTAATATCTTCTGCTTCTGTTCGGTCCATACCATTTCTGTCCTTTATCGAGCCCATCTTTGCATGAAATGTTCCCTTGGTATCTCTAATTTTCTTGACAAGATCTCTAGTCTTTCCCATTCTGTAGTTTTCCTCTATTTCTTTGCATTGATCACTGAAGAAGGCTTTCTTATCCCTTCTTGCTATTCTTTGGATCTCTGCATTCAGATGCTTATATTGCTGCTAATTCCCTGCCTTGGGTGTGACAAGGGTGTCTCAGGTCAAACCTCTCTGCTGACAGACTAGCTTGTGTGACAGAATTATCCATACTCCAGGATTATCCATACTCCCATACACATGATTGTTTACTACCTCTCAACCATAAACAGCACAGAGAGTTTGGAGTATTTTGAGAATCTTAATTAAATAGGGCTTTTCTCATTGTTGAGTCAACGATTGCCGCCAGGCCTCTATATCCTTAGGCACCTGGGAATATATTAATCAATGTATTTGGAATATAGAAAAGGAAATATAGTAGTTTTTGATGTTAGCAAACTAGACTTTTTGAGTTAATGAATTTTCTCTTTTATAATAGATCACTGTACTTTGTTATAAATCATTGTGTCCTTGCTATGCAAAAATGTAACTTTATCACTATCTTAAGACTAAATAGATCTTAAGGGGAACATTGGTGAAGGGTTTTCATTTGTTGGGCTGATGTTTGCTGCTAAATCTCCATATTCCCTGCCCTTATAATGAATATAACTAGCATATAGGAGAAATAAGTATTAACCTTTAAGATTAATCATGTTAACCTTGGTTTAATAAATTCCTTTCTTGATTGTAACTCACTACACCCTCACCCTATAGGAATGCAACTTCATTTGGAGGGTGGTGTCTAGTTTCAGAAAAAACACCCTTGAAAAAAATAAGTTTTTTGGTTATCAAAAAGAAAGGATCATAAAATGTCAGCAGGCCTCATAGCCAGAAGATGATGTAAAACCCCTAAGACCTTTTTTTTATACATTTATATGAAGCACCTGATCTTGATAAAGGTCAGGACTGCTGACCCCCGCGTGACTCTGTATTCATCCCTATGTGTAACAAAAGGTATATAAGCAAACCTAAAAAATAAAGAAATGGGACCAGTTTCTGGAAAGACTGATTCCCCCATGTTGTTCTTTCTTGCTCCCTGTTTTTCTGGCTGAATTCCCATCTGGAATGTGGGTCCTCACCAAGCCTACTAATTTTGCCTGGGCTTCTAAGATCAGACCAGGGGGGCCTCAGTGCCTCCTCTCCTTCGGGAGAACAGAGAGAACCTGTGGCCTACGTAGGTGGTGATTGGTATTCCATGTAAACCAAGTTATTCAGCTTCTTTTTCTCTGCTAATTTTTGAATCCCTCTCTATCTGTAATTAAATAAGTTATTTCCAAGGATGCCGACTCCATCCCCACCTTCGAATCACCCTGGATCTACCGGGGCTGGACCCTGGCATGAACATGTAAGAAAAGCTGCACCCTGGGTTCAGCTCATGCTATAGGAAAGAACTATTGCTATAGCGACTATGGTAAAGCTCACAAGCAGACGCAAAGCCCAAAAGAGCAAACAAGAAGGAGTCCTTTTCTCCTTCTCTAAGAATACACAGAAGAACTGTACAAAAAGGAGCTTCAACCCAGATAATAATCACGATGGTGTGATCACTCACCTAGAGCCAGACATCCTGGAATGTGAAGTCAAGTGGGCCTTAGAAAGCATCACTATGTACAAAGCTAGTGGAGGTGATGGATTTCCAGTGGAACTATTTCAAATCCTGAAGGACAATGCTGTGAAAATGCTGCACTCAATATGCCCGCAAATTTGAAATACTCAGCAGTGGCCACAAGACTGAAAAAGTTCAGTTCTCATCCCAATCCCAAAGAAAGGCAATGCCAAAGAATGCTCAAACTACCACACAATTGCACTCATCTCACACGCTAGTCATGCTCAAAATTCTCCAAGCCAGGCTACAGGATTACGTGAACAGTGAACTTCCAGATATTCGAGCTGGTTTTAGAAAAGGCAGAGAAACCCGAGATCAAATTGCCAACATCTACTGGATCATCGAAAAAGTAAGAGAATTCCAGAAAAACATCTATTTCTGCTTTATTGACTATGCCAAAGCCTTTGACTGTGTGGATCACAATAAACTGTGGAAAATTCTGAAAGAGATGGGAATATCAGACCACTTGACCTGCCTCTTGAGAAACCTATATGCAGGTCAGGAAGCAACAGTTAGAACTGGACATGGAACAACAGACTGGTTCCTAATAGGAAAAGGAGTACGTAAGGCTGTATATTGTCACCCTGCTTATTTAACTTACATGCAGAGTATGTCATGAGAAACGCTGGACTGGAAGAAGCACAAGCTGCAATCAAGATTGCCAGGAGAAATATCAATAACCTCAGATATGCAGACGACACCACCCTTATGGCAGAAAGTGAAGAGGAACTAAAAAGCCTCTTGATGAAAGTGAAAGAGGAGAGTGAAAAAGCTGCCTTAAAGCTCAACATTCAGAAAACAAAGATCATGGCATCTGGTCCCATCACTTCATGGGAAATGGATGGGGAAACGTGGAAATAGTGTCAGACTTCAAATTTTAGGCTCCCAAATCACTGCAGATGGTGATTGCAACCATGAAATTAAAAGACGCTTACTCCATGGAAGGAAAGTTATGATCAGCCTAGATAGCATATTAAAAAGCAGAAATATTACTCTGCCAACAAAGGTCCATCTAGTCAAGGCTATGGTTTTTCCAGTGGTCATGTATGGATGTGAGAGTTGGACTGTGAAGAAAGCTGAGCACTGAAGAATTGATTCTTTTGAACTGTGATGTTGGAGAAGACTCTTGAGAGTCCCTTGGACTGCAAGGAGATCCAACCAGTCCATTCTGAAGGAAATCAGCCCTGGGATTTTTGGAAGGAATGATGCTGAAACTGAAACTCCAGTACTTTGGCCACCTCAAGTGAAGATTGACTCATTGGAAAAGACTCTGATGCTTGGAGGGATTGGGGGCAGGAGGAGAAGGGGATGACAGAGGATGAGATGGCTGAATGGCGTCACAGTCTCAATGGACATGAGTCTGAGTGAACTCCGGGAGATGGTGATGGACAGGGAGGCTTGGCGTGCTGCGATTCATGGGGTCGCAAAGAGTCAGACACGACTGAGCGACTGAGCTGAACTGAACTGATGTATTAATATGATACATGTGTCCATATATGTGTAGATTTTGCAGGGGCTGTCATGTAAAACCTTCCCTAGAAACCTATAGTGAGTGAATGAGTAATTGTATTGTGTGTGTTTTGTTTTAGTTTTTTGTAAAAGGCCATAGAGATTTTCCTTTAGTTTACCCTTAACTTTGCATTATATGATATTCAAAGTGTAGCTATCAAAATAAATAAGTTATAAAAAAATGCACAAATGAGCTGTGGTACAGTGCTAAATAGAACATTATCAATACCATTCAAGTTGTCTGGTCTTCTTCCGGAGTCCATCCATCTGCTAGCTGGAGCATTTGGCTCTGATCCTCTCAACTTGTAGCTTCCGTATAGATTCCAAGGCACCTGCTCCAGGTGTTCTGTATCTCAGCCACTGGTTCAGAGAATTGAATCCTGAGCTGATATCTTTTTTTATATAAATTTATTTTAATTGGAAGTTAATTACTTTACAATATTGTATTGGTTTTGCCATACATCGACATGAATCTGCCATGGATGTACACGTGTTCCCCATCCTGAACCCCCTCTCCCTCCTCCCTCCCCATACCATCCCTCTGGGTCATCCCAGTGCACCAGCCCCAAGTATCCAGTATCGTGCATTGAACTTGGACTGGCAATTCATTTCATATATGATATTACACATGTTTCAATGCCATTCTCCCAAATCATCCCACCCTCTCCCTCTCCCACAGAGTCCAAAAGACTGTTCTATACATCTATGTCTCTTTTGCTGTCTCACATACAGGGTTATCATTATCATCTTTCTAAATTCCATATATATGCATTAGTATACTGTATTGGTGTTTTTCTGTCTGGCTTACTTCACTCTGTATAATAGGATTCAGTTTCATCCACCTCATTAGAACTGATTTAAATGCATTCTTTTTAATGGCTGAGTAATATTCCATTGTGTATATATACCACAGCTTTCTTATCCATTCATCTGCTGATGGACATCTAGGTTGCTTCCATGTCCTGGCTATTATAAACAGTGCTGCAATGAACATTGGGGTACACGTGTCTCTTTCCATTCTGGTTTCCTCGGTGTGTATGCCCAGCAGTGAAATTGCTGGGTCTTATGGCAGTTCTATTTCCAGTTTTTTAAGGAATCTCCACACTGTTCTCTATAGTGGCTGTACTAATTTGCATTCCCACCAACAGTGTAAGAGGGTTACCTTTTCTCCACTCCCTCGCCAGCATTTATTGCTTGTAGACTTTTGGATTGCAGCCATTCTGACTGGCATGAAATGGTACCTCATTGTGGTTTTGATTTGCATTTCTCTGATAATGAGTTATGTTGAGCATCTTTTCATGTGTTTGTTAGCCATCCGTATGTCTTCTTTGGAGAAATGTCTATTTAGTTCTTTGGCCCATATTTTGATTGGGTCGTTTATTTATCTGGAATTGAGTTGCATAAGTTGCTTGCATATTTTTGAGATTAGTTGTTTGTCAGTTGCTTCATTTGCTGTTATTTTCTCCCATTCCGAAGGCTGTCTTTTTCACCTTGCTTACAGTTTCCTTTGTTGTGCAGAAGCTTTTTATTTTAATTAGCTTCCATTTGTTTATTTTTGCTTTTATTTCCAGTATTCTGGGAGGTGGGTCATAGAGGATCCTGCTGTGATTTATGTTGAAGAGTGTTTTGCCTATGTTCTCCTCTAAGAGTTTTATAGTTTCTGGTCTTACATTTAGATCTTTAATCCGTTTTGAGTTTATTTTTGTGTATGGTGTTAGAAAGTGATCTAGTTCCATTCTTTTACAAGTGGTTGACCAGTTTTCCCAGCACCACTTGTTACAGAGTTGTCTTTAATCCATTGTGTTCTTGATTCCTTTGTCGAAGATAAGGTGTCCATAGGTGTGTGGATTTATCTCTGGGCTTTCTATTTTGTTCCATTGATCTATATTTCTGTCTTTGTGCCAGTACCATACTGTCTTGATGACTGTGGCTTTGTAGCAGAGCCTGAAGTCAGGCAAGTTGATTCCTCCAGTTCCATTCTTCTTTCTCAAGATTGCTTTGGCTATTCGAGGTTTTTTGTATTTCCATACAAATTGTGAAATTATTTGTTCTAGCTCTGTGAAAAATACTGTTGGTAGCTTGATAGGGATTGCATTGAATCTATGGATTGCTTTGGGGAATATACTCATTTTCACTATATTGAGTCTTCTAATCCATGCACATGGTATATTTCTCCATCTATTAGTGTCCTCTTTGATTTCTTTCATCAGTGTTTTATAGTTTTCTATATATAGGTCTTTACTTTCTTTAGGTAGATATATTCCTAAGTATTTTATTCTTTTAGTTGCAATTTAAGATTTTATATTGTATTTAGTTGCATTGAGTAGGTCACCTGCATGCAACATATTCTGATAAATTCTCTTTTCATTTTTATTCTATTAAATATTTTCTAATTTTCCTTGTTATGGTGTCTTAGATATACTCATCATTAAAAGTGGACATTTAACTTCCAGATACATGGAGTTTTTAAAGATAGTTAATATTAATTTCTCATTTTGATATTAATTTCTCATTTAAATGCTTTCTTCTCTGCAATCACCCTCTGGGTTTCTTCAGTCTTTTAATTTAATTGAGGTTTTCAATGGCTAAGTCAAGGATCTCTCTTAGTAAATGTCACATTACACTTGAAAATATGTGGGTTATTTTCAAACATCTTTTGATATTGATTTCTAACATAATTCCACAGTAATAAGAGAACAGACATGGTATGATTTAAATACCTTGAGTCTATGGAATTTTTGCAGCTTGTTTTATGTTCCTGGTCATGTTCCTGTATCTCCTGGTTTATAGTCTATGGTAACTTGAATAGAATTTTTATCCTGCTGTTGTGTGAAAATTGTACAAATTTTAATTATGATGAATTGTTTTGTGTGCTTTTTGGGTCTACTATATCATTCTACTTTCTATTTATTCTGTTAATTTTTGAGAGTTTTATATTGAAACTCCAACTAAAAATCTTAATTTGCTTAATAATAACTGTAATATATAGTGGAAATATATGTAACTTTGTCCTCTATTTTTGAAGTCTCCTGTAAATTTGTTATCATATTTATATAATTAAAAAAATAAAACCTCAGTGGAAGCTAAGAAAAAAATTGTTTTTACTGTTATCATTAGATATCTTGCCCACTTTATCAAGAATGATGGTATTTCATATGATCTTAATTTGCATTTCTCAGCTAACTAAAGAGGCTGAGTGTGTAGTCAGTGAAATAAATACTTGTTCAAATTGTTTGCCTATTCTCTAAGCCCCATTGGCTTCTTTATCTTTTTTATTCATGTGTATGAGATTTTCATATTTTTGTATAAATTTATTTTGAGGGCATTTTTCTCATCTTACATAATCTTTGCTTTGAAGCAATAAATTATTAGTTCTTTAATGTAAGGAAAAACAATAATCATAAAAGTCATTTATTAACATAAGAAATAATGTATTGTAAACCCTTCTCCATGTGTAATTTAAGAGGAAAATTTTGAGGGAAACCTCTACCTTTGAACCAAGAGTTAACACTTGAAGACTGAAACTTTAAGAATTATGATGCGGAATGCAAGTGCAATGTATTATAGTTTGAATCATTTATTTGTTTTTCTAAGTGGAAGCAGACCACTCAAATATCTTTAGTATATACTCTAGCTAAGTAAGAGTGGATAAATCATGTGTTTTTAGAAATGAGAATGGTAAACGACTGAAAGTATTTTAATAATATACAAAGTGCTTAGAATGGTTTGGGGAACATAGGTAATGTTTAGTAAATTCTTAAAATTATTATTATTTTAAAACTATCATTATCATTATTGTTATCACTGGGTAAGTTTTTATCCTAATCAAAGAATTATTTAGGAAACATTTTATTTCCTCCAAATGGTAAGAATTTAAATGTTGCATTTTAATATATTTTCTTAGTGGAATAAATCACAGCATACATTTGGGAATATTTACAATATATTTCCAGTTCAGTTTATAGGTCAGAATATGTCCAAATTGGGGAGCACATGGTGGAACTGCTGATTACATGAAAGATCTAAAAATTACACCTTGAATCCATATACTAACTTATTAGTCTCTTTATGGCATTCTTAATCTCTTTATTTCTCAGGGTATAAATGGCTGGATTCAAGAGAGGTGTGATTACTGTGTAAAATACAGCAAGAAACTTGTCCACCCAAGTGATGCTAGGTGGCCACAGATAGATGAAGATGCAGGGGCCAAAGAACAGCACCACCACTGTGATGTGGGAAGTACAGGTAGAAAGTGCCTTTGATGCCCCATCCTTGGAGCTAAGATGGACAGTCACCAGGATGTAGGTGTAAGAGATCAGCAAGAGAATGAAGCAAGTTGTAGCCAAGACTGCACTGTCAGCATTTATCAACAGTCTCAGAGTATGAGTATCCATGCAGGCTAGTTTAATCACTTCGGGAATATCACAGAAAAAACTGTCCACTATTCTGGGTCCACAGAAGGGAAGATCTAAAATCATAGCTAGTTGACTTGTGGCATGCACAAAGCCAATGATCCATGATGTCAGTACTAGCCAGATGCACTTCTGTCTGTTCATGATGCTGGAGTAATGGCGTGGCTTGCAGATGGCTACATAACGGTCATAGGCCATTGACACAAGCAGTACCATCTCACCCCCTCCAAAGAAATGTACACAGAAGATTTGGCTCATGCAACCCTCAAAGGAAATGGTTTTATTATCCTTTAGGAAGTCTGTGGTCAGTTTAGGAGTGGTCATTAAGGAAAGGCAGAAGTCAACCAATGAGAGATTGGCTAAGAGGAAGTACATTGGAGAATGGAGATGAGAGTCAGTGATGATTAAGAACACAACGAAAAGGTTTCCCAGGACGGTCATCAGGTAGAGTGCAGAAAATGGCAGTAAGAGGAATTTCTGGAGATTCCTTGAATCACAGAGTCCATGAAAAATGAACTCAGATACCACAGACTGGTTTGCTTCTTCCATTTAGTTCATTTCTAATGTGACCAGAAAAAGAAATGAATTAGGAACTTCTAGAAAGAAGAACTTAAAGTTTAGGTGTAAGAGAGCAGATAAATTCTTCTTAGGTGCAGTCTTAGCATTATACTGAGCTCAAAATTAAAAATAACATTTTATGAATTTATGGAAGGGCATAATCCTCTGACTAAAGAAGCTAATTAAGTAGAAGGACAGGTCAAAAACTTTATCCATCAGAAGTACAGTTCTTAGGGGTTATTAAAAACAAATATTCTGATTAAAAAGTTTAGTAGTAATGTATTTTATGAACAATTTCTCCAAGGCTTGAATATACCTTTTCTGCAGGGAGAATGCATTGTTCTAAAATCTATTTAGAGGCTTTTTATTTTTCAGAATCTATCTTGGGCAATAATCTAATGTTATACTTCTCATTATAGTATATACTTTTTAGAAACAAAACAATTTCTAAGTTGATATGTATAGCAGATTGAATTAAACCAAGGTCTTCTACATACTCAGGGAGAAACTGTTCATCAAATGACTTCAGAAAAGATGTTTGTGTTCCAAAAGAAACCCTAGATGCTAACTACACTTTTATAGTGCAAAATATTTTCATGCATTTTGATCTCCCCATGAGAGGAGATATCCATAATATTACATATTCCTTAGCCTATCTCCACTTATTAATGCACATTGACTGGTCCTTTGCCTTCACTGGCAACAGAAATTTCTTATTTCAGAGTAGTCTAAAGGACAGGCCAATTTAAACTACTTTTACTCCTGACTGCCCCTGTGGGGGAAAATATGTTAATAAATTCTAACTTCATTTGTACTTACACTATTCCTTTGCATAATTTAAATTGACCTCTGTGAACTGTGGACACATATATTTTCTATTTTCTATAAGCCAGAAAGCAAAGCCTTTATTTCCTTCCTTCTCTCCCTCTCTCTGTCCATCTGTCTCTCCCCACTTCCTTCCCTCCTTCTTTATTTCTATTTCCCCTTTAACGTCTCTTCATTTCTCTCTATATATTGTCCTGTTGTTATCTTCAGTCTAGCTACTAATGTTGACTCACTAGCACTTACTGTTTACCAGGCAAGCCCTTTAAAAACCTGTCTATTTTGTTAGTTATTCCTTCTATAGGACATCAAACATTTTATATTTCAACTAGCTGTGTACAAAATTGCCTGGTTTTTCTTTTTTTTTTCACTTGTTGCCAATAGAATATTTTCTCAGTGGTAATGAGAAATGACATCTAAATGTAGATTTCATTTCTTACTGTGAGATTAAGCATCTCTCCCCATCAACACACACCATTTTAAAGGACTATTTGTCTTTCTTTTTGTTTGACCCTCCTGCTACTCTTCTGGGCACATTTTTACTTTGGATTTTGCTTTTATTTTCTTTCCTCAGAAAAAGTATGACTATTTTATTTTTATTTTTACTTTATTTTACTTTATAATACTGTATTGGTTTTGAATCAGCATATGGATTATGGACTGTCACCATCTCAGTATTGAGTTTAAAATTATTTTACTTTGTTATTTTGGTAAGAACACAACATAAGATCTATGTTATTTTGGTGGGAACACAACATGAGGTCTAATAAACTATGTATGTATATGTGTGCTCAGTTGTTCAATCATGTCATATTCTTTGTGACTTCATGGACTGTAGCTACTAAGCTCATCTGTCCAGCGGATTTTCCAGGCAAAAATACTGGAGTGGGTTGTCATTTCCTACTCCAAGGAATCTTCTGGACCCAGACATTAAAACCAGGTCTCTTGCATTTCCTGCATTGGCAGGCAGATTTTATACTGCTGTGCCATCTGGGAAGCCCCAAGAAACTATGTACACACACATTATTTTAGCAATCATGTTTCTTGCCCTTTTGTAGCTGTGAAATTTGATTTTCCTACCTTAAGTTTGAAGTTCTAAAACTAGAAAATGAACAGGTTTGTCTGACTCCAAATCTTCCAGCATAGCTTCCCTACCAAAAATGGTTTCTATAGGAATCTTGAATTTGAGAAGACTAAGGAAAGTAAAAAAGATTTCTTAAATAAGATATTTAGTTCTTTAAAGAAGTGACTGAGACACCAGCAAATGTATATAGCCAATAACAGTAAGAAAAGAAGTAAGGGTTTATATTATTATAAATTCAGTTTTGTTTGTCTTTAAATTGTAAAGTACTTTGCCCTATTGATATTTGACTAAGGCTTTTTTCCATTTACTACTTTGATCAATGGTAGAGCAAATAAAATATAAAAGGAATTAGAAAATGTTAATATAAGTTGGGGGCTTCCCTGGTAGCTCAGATGTTAAAGAACCTGCCTGCAATGCGGGAGATCTGGGTTGGGAAGTTGGAGAATCTGTGGGAACTGATCTCACTAACTTGGGCCTCTAGGAACTTTTAAGACTGTAGAAAGGCAGTGTTTTTTGTTAGTTTGTGGAAGTGTTGTTAGGAATCCCAAAGTCCCAGGGATTGATTGAGAAAACCTATAGTCCTTACTATAGGCACATTAACTAAATAACATCTTTAGAACAGTAAGCTTCATAGATAGGTATGAAAAAATGCTAAAGAGGGGGGCAGACATCAAGTCAGAATAGAGGAGAAACATTGAATGCAAAAGTTCAAAAATCAGATAGATTGGGATATACTTACCTTATACAGATCACCTCTGAAACCAAATCCTTTTCCTAACTGAGAAGGCTTACTCTAGATTTTTCTTTTAGTCTGAAATGAAATCCAAGTAATTTTCTGCCATTTCGCACAGTGTTGGTGAGAGGGCATCCTCAATGTGGCAAATGTACACTCTAAAGAGTAGCTTCTGAGTTTGGAAACTTTCCATATCTGTGTTTTAATAAAGCCAAATATTTGAAAAGTCTCCTCCTGTCATGCTCCTTGGGGATCCTTAGTCTTCAATTTTCCCTGAGGAAAAGTTGGGCTTTGTGTACATAATAAAATAATGCACCCTTATAAAAGCTAAAGTTAGTTCAGTTAATTACACCTAAAATTGTAAAAGAAGGAAGTTTAACAGGTTCAAATAGTCTGAATTTAGGAGGATATAACTCCTTTCCTTTTGTTCTGCATCTACCATATCATGAAGAGAACTAAGATGCCAAAATCTGCCAGTCCCAGTAGAAGTTAGATGACTTAGGTGAATGGGCAGGTGACAGGCAGCTCACCCTCACTTCATCATTTTGCAACTATGCTCATGACTTAGGGGCCTACTTAAACTTCTGCTTTCTGGGACTTGAGAAGAATAGTAGGTCTCAATGTTCTCAATGCTACCTTGAGCAAAGTTCTGAATGTTAATGGTTTGTGTGTTAACCATGTTATAAGCATTTCTGTATGTGATGAGAGTGTTATTGAATTTGCAAGACCCTCTGCCTGCACATTGAGGCCCATCAATACTAAACATTAGAATTCTGAACAGAGAAAGGTTTATTACAGATTCATACAAAGAGATGGGTGGCTTATGCCCTAAGAACCCCAAAGTTACCAAAAGTTTTCAGCAAGCCCCTTTAAAAACAAAAGGTGAGGGACAGGTGTGGTTAGTTGTTGCAGACTTCTTGGGGTCAGATCCTTTGTCCTTGAGGTCAGCTCATGGTCAGGTAAGGATGTTCCGGTAAATTTTCATCTCTACCAGAAGAATGTTATTCTCTGTCCTGACCAGAAAGGGCAAAGTCCTAAGGCACAACCTTCACCCTCCAAGGTCCAGGTCCTGACTAAGAGGAGGGAGAGCTCAGTTGGCAGCTCCTTCAGGGCCAGGTTCCCACATCCGGCCCAGCTGTCATCCCTAAGGGAGCCAGGCACCCAACCCATCTGGCCCTCAGTCTCCTCAGGCTGCACAAATGGGGAGACCAGGTTTCACAGACTGCAACTTACACAGATGGCTGTGCAAGTTGGAGAGACAGGGATGAGGGTGAGGTTTACTGCTGCCTCAAGGCTTGGGCCAAGCTAGTGGAGGGTCTGTGAGAAGGCAATGGCAACCCACTCCAGTACTCTTGCCTGGCAAATCCCATGGATGGAGGAGCCTGGTAGGCTGCAGTCCATGGGGTCGCTAGGAGTGGGACACTACTGAGCGACTTCACTTTCACTTTTCACATTCATGCACTGGAGAGGGAAATGGCAACCCACTCCAGTGTTCTTGCCTGGAGAACCCCAGGGCAGGGGGAGCCTGGTGGGCTGCCATCTCTGGGGTCGCACAGAGTTGGACATGGCTGAAGTGACTTAGCTGTGGAGGGTCTTAATGAGGGCTCTGGAGCCCCATGGAATGTAGTCCCTAGTCTGTTCCTTGGATCCACCAGCTCACCTGCTGGCCCAAGGCTGGATAAGCTGGAGGGCCTTCCTGGAGAAGGCCTGAATCTGCCTCTTACCTCACTGTCCAGCTGATGACCACCACACCACTGACCCTTGACTGCATTATTTCCCCAAAGGTCCCTCATTGACAGTTAGCTATGGGCAGGGCCCACTGCAGTGCTGACCAATAGCTGAGCAGGACAACTAACAGTGGCTCATAGACAGTTGGTTGCTTGTGGGTGGGGCCACTGAGGCACCCAGCAAGGTCTGAGCAAGACCTGTTGCCTAGTAACAGGTGCAGAGTAAAGAGACACAGCAATGGCTACCTACTAAGGGCTGTGCTCATCCAACTCTGTTACAAGAAGACTGTGGATGCTTTTTAATTTACTACTTTATTAAAGATATAATATGCAGATACAGCATTACTTATAAGCGTCAAGCTATTAATGATATATGTTCATGTATATCACTAAGCAGTTATTAAAGTACCACTTCTGGAGAAGGCAATGGCACCCACTCCTGTACTCTTGCCTGGAAAATCCCATGGACGGAGGAGCCTGGTAGGTTGCAGTCTATGGGGTCGCTAAGAGTCAGACACGACTGAACAACTTCACTTTCACTTTTCACGTTCATGCTTTGGAGAAGGAAATGGCAACCCACTCCAGTGTTCTTGCCTGGAGAATCCCAGGGCCGGGGGAGCCTGGTGGGCTGCCGTCCATGGGGTCGCACAGAGTCGGACATGACTGACGCGACTTAGCAGCAGCAGCAGCAGCAGCAGCAAAGTCCCACTTCATCTGTCCCCTCCAAATCTCATCCACTCTCAGAGGTAACAAATATCAGTCTTGTAGTGCATCCTTCTGTTCCTATTCCTATCAGTAGTGACAGATGTACATATCAATGAATGCCATTAGAGATGTTTTTCTTTATCTTTTTTGGTTGGAAGTTTTGATTTTAAATAAATTAAAAGTCAAAGACCATTTTACTAAATCCCAATTTATTTCCTTTCCCTTATTGTCCCTACCTCTCTCCTCCTTATTTACTGTCTCAATTTCTCCCTCTCAAAGTTTTGTTTATCTCTTTCATTTCTAGATCTCAAAATATTTAAATGAATATATTTGGCTTACCACCCATTTTGTGCCCTGAGGTCTAGAATCCATAACCATTCCAGTTTTTGAGAACACATAGAGTCAACACTAATTCAGTTGCTTGGGTACTACCACACACCTTTTAGGTATCATCTCACTAACTATGATGACATATAGAGCTGTTTACAAAGGAGAAAACAGGCAAAAGAGACTAAGTTGACATTCCTAGGTCTTATTAAGTGAAAGACCAATGAGAGTTTTGTAGTTACACGTATATTGGGTAACCATTGCACCATGATATACAGTCTCATTTCACATCATATTCTCCTGTGTCTCTTTTACTCAACCACACACAAAATCACTGTCTATGAAACTATTGGTTTCTATTCTGTCTCTGTATTTTCCTTTTTCCAAAATAGCATAAAAATGGAATTGTGCAATTTGTTCTCTTTTGCATTTGGCTTTTCTTACTCTATACTTGAGATTCATCCATTTGATGCATATATTAGTCATTCATTTTCACTGATAAATAGTATTGCATTGTACGGATATCCCCAGTTTAGTATATTAAGAGTTGTCTCCAATTTTTCATGATTAAGAGTAAATATTCTTTCATAGATTTATATATTTAACTATTCTATTTCACTTCAGTAAATACCAAATAGTGGGATTTGGGGATCATCTGGTTAGTTGTTCATTTAAAAGAATCCTACTTAAAAAGGTGAAATGGCCAGTATCCATATGAAAAAAATATTATATAACTGTATTTATCATTACAACCTGCTTAAAAGTTTTTTCTAATTTAGTCTTTGTTCACTCTCATAGTATGTAAAAAAGTAGTTTTCTGCCTTCAACGTTGCCAGCAGATGGCAAAGTTTGAAAAGTGAGACTGGAATTAGAAAATATTGGAAGTCAAATACTCTAATTTTCTCTTGTAAAGTCAAAAGGATATATTGGATGTTTTCATAGATTATAGTCTACTCACTCCTGGACACTTAAGATGAAAGAGATGCTGCTGCTGCTGCTGCTGCTGCTAAGTCGCTTCAGTCGTGTCCGACTCTGTGCGACCCGAGACAGCAGCCCACCAGGCTCCCCCGTCCCTGGGATCCTCCAGGCAAGAACACTGGAGCGGGTTGCCTGAGTGCTGTGGATTACACCAAACCCCATGCCTGCTTTATTTTCTCAACACTTTCCTTGAAAGGTGTTATGTGATTCACAGATGACAAGAGTATTAATAATACCATAAAATTGATTCATGTTAGTAGACAGATAAAGATTACTTCCACACTTCAAAGAATACTGTAGCAATTCATTTTTTAAAGGACAGGATTTTTCAGGTTGGAGAAATAAAGCTTCCAAGAGTTTATATTTTTATCTTCAAATATGCAAGGTAGAACTCTCCCTAAAGAAGTGTAAAATATGTGGAAAGCAAAAGAAAAATCAGGCAAAGAGAACCTGACTGTATTTTACATGCCAAGAGATCCTTTTCAAATTGCATGATCTAGTCTTCATAATAACCCCATTAAAATGGATCTTATGTCGAAAGGTTATGTCTCAGCGTGTCTTGCAAGAAGTCACAGGGTTGAGAAATCACATGACTGGGGTGGGCATCTAAGCTCCTCTGATTCCTCCTTCAGTGGTGCCATTCTGATATTGTCAATTTTAAAAGCTTAATTCTGTTTCCATGAAAACCTTAAAAGGTTTTCATAACTTCTGAGGCTTCCCTCTATATTCCTGAAAAAAACTATTAGCAAACAATATCATTGGCAATCAATTCCCAGTTTGGAAATTTCTGGGAATTAACATTTTATATCTCTGTCCAGGATCATCTCCTGTTATAGAATTGTGGACCATGAACTGGGATCAGGCCTTCCTGAATCTCAATATCTAGCTCTTGGACTGTAGAGAAGGCATCCCTTTTGGTGCAGGAAGGACATTTGCTCTAGAGAGTCAGAAAGTTCCAGGACATAGCTGAGAAGAACCCCTTAATGTTTCTGATAACTTGAAAAAACTTCCAGAAAATGCAAGTTAGTATATATGGAAAGTTGATATCGAAATACTAAGAAAGCTGGTTTAACTGTGAGGGAGGAAGAAAGGCAAGGAGGAGATTAAGAGATTGTTATAGAGCATAAGATATAAAACATTTGGAAATGTAATTATTTGGGATCAGATTCTTCATGGATAAAACTGATTTAAAATTCTATTTAGGACCTGAAATACAGTCAGCTTGCAGGAATACAAACAATACATTGTCTCCTTTGAGAAATATTTATGGGACAGTGTTACCCTTAATGTGAATTATACTTATGGTGGAGAATAGCTTCCAGAGCTCTGTGAGTAGGTAGAGCAAGGGGATTTTACATTTCTATGTTTCTCTAAATTGAAAGCATTATCTGATAGCTTACCTTTTGTATCACATTCAGAGTCAAAATTTCAAAGTGAATTTAATTGTAACAATTCTAGTAAGGGAAGTAAAGTAGAATTTTAAAATGTTCTTTGGTTCATATGAATTTTCTGTAGGTATGATAAAATTCTTTAGCTGTAGTCTGTGCAAGCTTATTGTGGTCTATAGCTACAGTTTTTGTATTGAAACTATTTCACTTCCTTTCTTGAAGAAATAAGTTGGCTTTTGTGGGTAGCAGGTGGTGGTCATCTCTAGGGACTGATCTCAAAATCTGGTCATGGCTTACAGAACCATGCCCATGGCTGAATGGTCCACTTCTAACTCTGTTTATGGGAATTGTAGAAAGCAGAGAAATATTTTATATCACTGATTCTCTGTGCCCAATTACTAGTTTGGGGTCTATTGCAATAAAAACTTTAATTACCACTTATCTAAGTAACAAAGCATTAATGGGAGGCTGCTTTTAAGTTTGCTTTTATTGGAGATAGTTCTTTACTGTCAGTACCAGAAAGCCTATTTCACATCTTTTCTCTGGTTACCCAGATACACAATATTTGCTATAGGGTATTCTGGGGATGCCAACAAATTAATACATCCTCTAATCATGAACAAATACTCCAAATACATTGTTCTTCAGCTGGGAGAATTCTAAGTCGTAGAACCTTATAGGGTCTCCTGGAGGACCACAATAAGCTTGCACAGTTATGTTAACATATAAGCATCCTTCCCTTTTCAGTATCATTTCTTCATTCCTTCACTGGTGCTTCCAAAAATCAGATCCCAAATAAACTACTTTGATTAAATTTTGTCTTTGAGTCTTCTGAGGGAAAGCAGCCTAAGTAACTAAGTAGAGTTACACAAAATATATAACCATTCAGTGTGATGGTTCCCGACATTTCCCAAACCAAGCTAATTTACTTACAAATTTTATAAGAAGATGAAGAGATTTTATTATGTTTGTTATTGTCAAAATAGTCACACTTTCAATCCAAAATGTTATTTAGTAGATATTCATGCTATTTCAGAGAAGGTGATGACACCCCACTCCAGTACTCTTGCCTGGAAAATCCCATGGGCAGAGGAGCCTGGTAGGCTGCAGTCCATGGGGTTGCTAAGAGATGAACATGACTGAGCAACTTCACTTTCACTTTCATGCGTTGGAGAAGGAAATGGCAACCCACTCCAGTTTTCTTGCCTGGAGAATCCCAGGGCCGGGGGAGCCTGGTGGGCTGCCATCTATGGGGTCGCACAGAGTCAGATACGACTGAAGCGACTTGGCAGCAGCAGCAGCAGCAGCCTGCTATTTTAAAAATAATAAAATAATTACTTTATGTGGTAGATGGATATTTTCCATGGTAGCAAATGTAATGAATAAATACCACACAGATGTAGCAGAATTTTGTTCAGTGAGGTAGATGATACATCCAGTTTTGTCTATTTTAGGTGTTAGGTACCTAAGTAGAGGTGGCACTAGTGGTAAAGAACCTGCCTGCCAGTGCAGACGTAAGAGATACGTGTCCAATTTCTGGGTCAGGAAGATCCCCTGGAGGAGGGCATGGCAACCCCCTCCAATATTCTTGCCTGGAGAATTTTCATGGACAGAGGAGCCTGGAGGGCTACAGTCCATAGTGTTGCAGAGTCAGACACGACTGGAACAACTTAGCTTGACTCGCTTGCCTGAGTAGAGAAGTCCAAAAGACAGATGGATTATAGATAGTCTTCAAGCTCCAAAGTCATATCTGATCAGCAAAATTTGACATGTCTTTTGATCAATCTTTTTATGGCTACCTTTATCTCTTTGTTCCGTAATGTATATATAATGGGATTTAAGACAGGGGTGAGAGCAAAGTCAGCAATGAAGAGGTATTTATCAATTGATGATCTGGGGAAAGGCCAAACATATAGAAACATGCATGGAGTGAAAAAAAGAAGCACCACAGTGATGTGAGCTGACAAAGTGACAAATGCCTTGGATAAGTCTCCTGAAGAACGTTTCCAGACAGTGACCAAAATGAAGATGTAGGAGAGGATTAGCAGGAAGAAGGTGCCCATGCTCATGAAGCCACTGTTGGCAGCAACAATAAACTCAAATTTCACTCCATCTGTGCATGCAAGTTTTATGATCCTGGGGAAGTCACAATAAAAGCTGTCTACTTTGTTAGGACCACAAAAGGGCAAGTTTATAATGAAAGCAAATTGAGACATAGCATGAATCACCCCAATTACCCAGCCAGTGATTACAAATGAAACACATATTTTAGAGTTCATGATGTTCAAATAGTATAGAGGCTTGCAGATCGCTGTGTACCTGTCAAATGCCATGGCTATGAGTAACACCATCTCCACTCCTCCCATTATGTGGATGAAGCATATTTGTACCATACAACCTTGGAAAGAAATTATCTTGTATTCATTTAAGAGGTCTGTAATCATCTTGGGGACTGTGGTAGAAGCAACCCCCACATCAATGAAGGACAAGTTTGCTAATAAGAAGTACATAGGAGAATGTAAATGATAATCAAAAATTACTAAAAGCAAAATGAAGAGATTTCCCAGGATGATCCCTAAATAAATCAAGGAGAATATCAACGTGAGAAAAACTTTCATTTCATAAGAACCAGAGAGTCCAAGCAACACAAACTCAGAAACCATAGAATCATTTGGTCTATCCATTGACTTGGGCAGAAGAGCTGATTACCAAATCACCTGGGGATAGAAAATGAAAATTCACAATTAATAGTACAAAAGTAGACTTCTTATTCATCCTACTCATTTGTATTTTAATAAATCATTTAACTAGAAAAAAAAGGATATGGAAACATTATAAGAAGAATGATTACATCAAAATTTATGAAAATTTGAATGAAAGTAAGTGTGGTTACTTCTCTTCTTATTCCATTTTCAGATGCATAAAATTTTTGTTGCTTCTCAGGTTTTGGACATTTTCCATGATCATCTACCTAGGTGTGCTCTCATGTGAATAAATTTAGTCATTTCTGACACTTTTATATTAATGTTCTCACACAAAATTGCAAGATACCCTTAGCTGAATTTATTTCACTGGTTAAATAGGAATCTTCAGATTGAAATTGTTTAATGTGTGTTACCTTGCTTCACCTGTGTGTGTGTGTGTGTTTTGTTTTTTTCTTTTTGGCACAATTTATCAAGGAAGTAAGGTGTCCAGATAGTGATTTTTCATATTTGATTCATGAAACATTATCATAGTGCATATAGACCTCTATAATTCAATAAAAAATATTGATTACAAAATACCTATTAGTAGAAAATGTTAAACAAATTAACAGATGACATTTATCAATATATCCTCTATACAAAGCTTTGCACTAAGCTCATTATCTCATTTAAACCTCATAGAATTCCATATATAAATGCAGTTTTATTAGACTAATTTTATTAATGAAGTCTGCAGTGGACCAATTGTCAGAGCCAGGACTTTTATCCAGAGCTATAGGATAACCATGGAAGTATGCACTTCAAGGCTAAAACCTTCCCTAGATCTTCCCCATCCTTCATTGTCATTGTCATTGCTCAGTTGCTAAATCATGTCTGACTCTTTGTAGCCTGCCAGGCTCCTCTGTTCATGGAATTTTCCAGGTAAGAATACCAGAATGGTTCCATTTCTTTCTCCAGGGGATCTTCCTGACCTAGGGATGGAATTCACATCTTCTGTGTCTCCTGCATTGGCAGGTGAATTCTTTACCACTGAACCACCTGGGATGCCCCAAGGATCCATCAATTAAACTTAATTAAAATTTTTGTTTCCTTCTACCTACTAAAGTAGTTCACAACTTAAAAAATATCAGATCAAATCTCTAATCTAGTGTCCCTTTCTAATTATTCTTTCCCTAACTCGTCTTTGGCTCTTTTGTTCATCAGTAAGTCGAAACAACTCAGTTTCCAAGATCCCCTATCTATAGAAAAACCCCTGGAATATGAATGCATTGCCTATTAATCAATTTTCAGTCACCATTTTCCTTGATCTCCTTGCAGGATGCGATACTGTTTATCACAAACTTGTTTATGTAACTCCCTCTACTGTTGGCTTCTTGGCTTTTGTAAAGCTAACCCTCTTGCCATTTATTGCCAACAGAAATTCCATTTGCTTAAGCAGTGGACTGAAGTCTAAATTTTAGAACAGAATAGCCCTATCCCAAATTGCGAGCATGATATATGATTTTTCTAAACTAGTCACTACATTTTTCTAAACCAGTTACTGTGGCCATGAATTAGACTAAGATGGCACACGTGACCTAGAGCTAACTGTTCAATGAGACATAAATAAATGGGTGTTCAGAGGGCTTTCTTTCCCCAATGAAACGACAAATGTTCATGCAGAAAAAGTCCTTATGGTCTATTTTTTCCCCTCTGCATTTAACTCAAAGGACATGACTAAAGGTGCAGCAACTGCAAAGTTCTAAAGCCTGTAAAATGCAAATAATATAGTAAAAATTTAGGGAGAATCTGGCAACCAAAGGGCATATTGAATCACTTAAAGCCAGCAACAGTCTCCTTTCAGATTTATTTTTGTAATGTGATAGAAATAAATTCCAAGTTGTTTGATCCTTTATAAATCAGGTTTTCTGTTAATTTGTTGAACACAATCACGCTGTGTCCATGACAGTCCTCCCATAATTATTCACTTAATTTTCTGATTTCTCTATGTCTCTCACTAACTCAGTGATCACTTCTCCTCTACTCATTCTTAATTTCTGGTGTGACTCAAAATTTTTTAATAAGCATTTTTAAAATTCATTATCAGTTTACTCATTTTAACAAGTACCTGTATTTTGAATTCTGAGTCTGTAGCTTCAATTATACTCCAGAGTAATTTATCCAAAACTGTATATACAAATGAAAGCCACATCTCCATCTTTGAGTTGACATGTGAAAACTGAATTAATAATGTTGTCATCTACTCCAACACCTTTATAATATTGTTACTGTTCTTCCAGGTGCCTTATTGAAATGCCTGTGTGTCACTCTCCTCTGTCCTTTTATTTCCATCTCCATTTGCATAATTTTTATTCTCAAGTATTTTTAAATTCCTTTCTCATTTCTGTTGTCATTTTTCCTTTTGTTTCTAGTCTACACATTTTCCCATCTTGATATTTGAAAAGGCTACTGAATGATCTCTCTGATTCGTTGTCCCCAAGACTATCTTTTTCTATAGTCTATTTTCAGAGCTCATTTATCTAGAGATCAAGTATTATCACATAGATTTTCTACTTAAAGCTTTTGGTGAGACTATCAAGAAAAAAAATGATTGATCCCACAACGTAACACCTAAAGCCCTGAGAGATGAGAAAAATTTTATTTGAGAGTATTTTTATTGAAATTTTAGGAAAGTGAATGTACTACTTACTGAATAAATTTTAAAAATGATTTACATAAAAACTCAGTAAATTAGGAAGAATTAATTATTTTGAACAAACTGCTTTTAGTATAATTTTTAAACCAACAATCAGCATAGGCATGAAACATTAAAATCAGGAACACAAAGAAGGAAGGGTGCAATAACATGTTTCATGTACCATAGATGAGATTAAATCAAATAATACTATTGAAATAAAAGTATCAAAATTGCAATTATTTGCAAGTTACACAATTATCCATCTCAAAAACCTAAGACAATTGAATAGAAACTATTAAATGTAGTAAAATATTTGAATAAAAGTGATGTTAGTAACTTGATAAAATATGATAACAGAAGACATCATTTATGAGGGAAACAAATAAGCAATTTATGCATTTTACTAAGAACAAATCATTCTGAAATATTTGAAGCCTTGACTTAAATGGAAGCTAAAAATAATGCTAACTTATAAAAAGACTCAAAATTATAAAAATATCAATTATCACTAAATTATTCTGAACAATAACTGCAGTGCTCATTAAAAGTTCAGTGGAAATCTGGAACATAACAAAGTGCACCAAACTCCGTTTAAAAAGCCCAGGGAAATGTTGAAGAGGGAACAGAATTGGAGTTAGAGGAGAAAAAAGAATGCTATCTGGAGAATATATTGGAACATATTATAAACCTCTACTAATTAAATGATGATCAGTTGGAGTAAAGTTGAACAGATAAATAAACAAAACACAGTTAAGAATGATATACAAATTAGGGAATTTAGTATAAAGGAAGAGGACATTAAAATTATATAGGAGAATAAAAGTTTACTCAATAAATTCAGAGTACTCAATGGTTGTTAAACATGTAGCTCAACATTGGAAATGTAAAAGTGTATTTTACTATATATCTTACATAAAAGTAAGCTGTGAATGAAGAATTTAAATGTAAGGCTTAAACACAGTAGTAAAAGGATTACATTTTAATAAAATATGTCATAGTAAATTTTTAAACTTGAAGTTGAAGAAATTTTTATGTTTCCTAAAAATTCAGAAAGCAGATTCCAATTTTGTACTTTTTTTCCCTCAACAGAATAAATAAACTTGTTGCTATGGGATTCAGAAAGCAGTATGTTTTATTCTCAGCTGTTGGGAATGTGAAGTGGTATAAGCAATCTAGAGGGCAATGGAGTAATAGGGTAAAAAATGTATATATTTGTACTGTGACTCAGTAATCCTATGTCTTTGAATGAATTGAAATAAACGAACAAATGGGCTTCCCAGGTGATGCTAGTGGTAAAGAACCTGCCTGCCAATGCAGGAGGGTGTAAGAGACATGGGTTCAATCCCTTGGTCAGGAAGATCCCCTGGAGGAGAGCATGGCAACCCACTTCAGTATTGTTACCTGGAGAATCCCATGCTCAGAGGATCCTAGCAGCTATAGTCCAAGGGTCGCAAAGTCGCACAAGACTGAAGTGACTTAGCATCAGTTCAGTTCAGTTCAGTCGCTCAGTTGTGTCCGACTCTTTGTGACCCCATGAATCGCAGCATGCCAGGCCTCCCTGTCCATCACCAACTCCCGGAGTTCACTCAGACGTCCATCGAGTTGGTGATGCCATCCAGCCATCTCATCCTCGGTCGTCCCCTTCTCCTCCTGCCCCCAATCCCTCCCAGCATCAGAGTCTTTTCCAATGAGTCAACTCTTCGCATGAGGTGGCCAAAGTACTGGAGTTTCAGTTTTAGCATCATTCCTTCCAAAGAACACCCATGCACACATGCAAACATACAAATAGCTGAAATGTATAATTTTGTATATTTTACAAACTTTTTTAGAACAAGGGATTAAGTGGATACATTTACACAATAGAGGTTTTTAAAAAAGATTAGTGTACACTAAGTTAGGTGTGACTTCCCCGGTGGCTCAGACGGTAAAGCATCTTACTTACAATGCGGGAGACCTGGGTTCGATCCCTGGGTCGGGAAGATCCTCTGGAGAAGGAAATGGCAACCCACTTCAGTACGCTTGCTTGGAAAATCCCATGGACAGAAGAGCATGGTAGGCTACAGTCCATGGGGTTGCAAAGGTATGCATTAACTAACATATAAAGATATATTGATAAGAGAGCATTTATAGAGAAAACAAATCTTTTTATTTTCTGCTCATTCAGTCATTTCCTACTTCTTGAGGCCTCATGGACTGGGGCCCACCAGGCTCCTCTGTCCATGGAATTTTCAGGCAAGAATACTGGAGTGGGTAGCCATTTCCTTCTCCAGTGGATCTCAACCCAGGGATCGAACCCACGTCTCTTGCATCTCCTGCATTTGCAGGTGGATCCTTTACCATGGTGTCACCTGGGAAGCCCATTTTTATTTTGGGGGATATGCAGATGGCATTTTGCATTAGTATCTGCTCCCCAAATTCTAAAGGTGGTGGGATTTTAAATCAGTTTAGGCTTGTTTCCTTATCCCCAGCTTGTTTGGTATATTTTTAGAGATAATTTTTTTTGTTTTGTTTTCCTAATATAAAATCCAATGTATCAAAATTAGTTGAGGGATAGGAATATTTATATTGGAGCCATTTCCAACACACAGTATAATGTGGATTTAGGAGCAAACTGTCTGTATCCCCAGATCCTCCATTTACTAGCTGTTCTAGGGTGAGATACTGAAATTTCTAATGTGTTAATTTTTTCCTGTTACAGACAGATACTGAAAGTCACTAACTTATTTTTGAGGACTATATGAGTTGAAACAAAGCAAAATCAGACAATGCTATGACATATGTTGTTTAGTTGCTAAGTCACGTCTGATACTTTTGCAACCCTATGGACTGTAGCTCACCAGGCTCCTCTGACCATGGGATTCTCTAGGTAAGAATACTAGAGTGAGTTGCCATTGCCTTCTCCAGCTATGACATATAGTCAGTGCTAAATAAGTGTTATTTGTTATAGTGTATTTGTAGGTGTGCGCTGTCGCTTCTGGAGAAGGCTATGGTAACCCCCTCCAGCACTCTTGCTGGAAAATCCCATGGGTGGAGGAACCTGGTAGGGTGCAGTCCATGGGGTCACTAAAAGTTGGACATGACTGAGTGGCTTCACTTTCACTTTTCACTTTCATGCATTGGAGAAGGAAATGGCAACCCACTCCAGTGTTCTTGCCTGGAGAATCCCAGGGCCGGGGGAGCCTGGTGGGCTGCCGTCTATGGGGTTGTACAGAGTTGGATACGACTGAAGTGACTTAGCAGCAGCAGCAGCAGCTAAGTCGCTTCAGTTGTGTCCGACTCTTTGTGACCCTATGGACTGTAGCCCACCTGGCTCCTCTGTCCATGGGATTCTACAGTCATGAACACTGGAGTGGGTTGCCATGCCCTCCTCCGGGGGGGATCTTCTTGGCCCAGGAATCGAACCTGTGCCTCTTTTGTCTCCTGCATTGGCAAGTGGGTTATTTACCTCTAGCGCCACCTGGGAAGCCTGTTATAGTGTATAGCAAGTGCTAGGTAATTTAGATAATTTTCAGGAAACCATAAGACTAATGATTGAATTCCTCTGGTAAAAATAAAGGTAGTATCCTTTTTTATATTGTGTCAGTAGAAATAGAATAGCCATTTTATTTTTCTGATCCTAATGTTCAGAGAGAAAAAGGATGAAAAAGTCAAGATATTTCACATACCACTCCAATAAAGAACCATAGCATTTTGAATAATATTTTACATTCATCTTATAATGTATTTTTAACTATGAGAATAATACCAAAAGGATACAAACAAAATGAGTCAAAATCACTCAGATAAAATGAGTCAACAAAGAAAAAAAGACAGAGGGAGAAATCGATTGTGAAGAGTAAAGAAAAAGATACATAATTATGAAATCAGATTCTATAGTTATAAAAAGTAGGTCCACTGACCTGCCCAAGCTCAAATTTCACCCTCAGCAGATTCAAGGGATTGAGAAACACTGAGAGATTGTCTCCTTTTCAGATTCATCATCATTGCTTAAGATAAATAGCTGTAAGTGACTCTTACCATCAATACTGAATCTATTATCATGACTGGGAATTAATTACCAATTTCTGCTTCGTGTATTACTGCCCTTTGCCTTTCAGTAGCAAAGGGGTTTCTTTTCTGTGACTGTCTTATACAATAGACATGTGAAAGCTCCTTCCACTCTTGATTGTCCTTGATGGGAGAAAATGTAAACTCAAAGTTCATTTGGTCATGAACTAATCTGTATTACTTTTAATGATTTCTGTGGAAAATATTTTTTTCTCTATGCCAGAGAGTTAAGTACTTCCTTCTTCCTTTTCTTCCTTCCTTCTTTCCCTCCCTCCTTCCTTCATTCTGCCTCCTTAACCCTCTTTCTTTTCCTTCTTTTCTTCATTCCCTTTCCTTCCTTTTCTTTCTTCATCTCTCTTAATACCTTCATCTGTCTCTTTTTCCTTTACCTTTTTCAAGCTTGGAACTGGATGATTAAGATGTTGACTAACTAGTACTTACTATGTACTACTCACTGTGCTTAATACCAATATTATTCTTTTCAATAAGCCCAGCACTTACTGCAATTTTATAGATGAGAAAGCTTGATTTTTCCATTTCATAATCTAGAAAGTAACAGAACTGGAATATAAATGGAGGTCTGTCTAACTCCAATGTAACTTCTTTATTAGAAATGGCTTCCAATTTCTAAAGACTAAGAAAATAACGATTTCTGAAATAAGACATTTTGCCCTTTGAATAAGTAACCCAGACACAGACATATGTAAAGGCCAATAACAGTAAGAAAAGTTGTTCACATTTATAGTAAAATAATTTTAACTTCATCATTTATCTTCACTGGACTGTACTTAGGCCCCTATTAGTGGTAAGGACTGAGGTTTTTCTGTATTTATCACACTGATCAAATGGTTGAACAAGGAAAATGCAAAAACAATCAGATGACATCAGGATAATTGGAGAGTCTGTAAGAACAGATGTTTCTCAACCAGGGTAGCTGGGAACTGCTAAGATTATAAAAAGCAGAGCTGTTTTTTAGTACGTGTTAACCGCTGTTGGTAATCCAGAAGTCCCAGGGATTAGTTAGGAGAAAATGCAAAATTCCCCTAAGCACATTAACTGCATCATACATTTAAAACTAAGTTCTGTAAGGATGTGTGAAAACATACTAAAGAAAAAACAAAGAATTTAGTCTTAAAATAAGGGAGAGGCGTTAGTGAAAGTTCAAAAATCAGTTAACTGGGATATACTTACTCTGTAGAGATCACATCAGAAGCCAGGTTCTTGTCTCTGTCTGAGAAGGTTTTCTCTATGTTCTAGCATGAGTCTGAAATGAAGTCCAATTACTTTTCTGTCAGGACCAGTGCCAGGGGGAGAGCACCCTCTCAGCATGGCAAGTTTACACTATAAAGTGTAGCCTCTGGGCTTAGAAACTTCCCATGTCTGTTTAAATAGAGCCAAGTATTTGGAAAGACTTTTCCTACATGCTCCTCGGGGATCTTTTGCTTCCTGCTTTCTCTGAATTGAGTGTATCACGTAGTTATGCACTCTTTTTCAAGTTACATCAGTTAAAATATTGCTAAAAGGTTATTGTATGTAAAAAGAGGAAGTTTAAAATATGTCTATTCTGTTTTTTCTTTTGCTCTGTACCTACCACGTCATGAAGTAGAATAAGATATAAGCTCTGGCTCCAGCAGAAGTTAGATGAGCTATGTACATGGGCAGGTGACAGGGAGCTCATCACTGAAATGTTGCAACTGTGCTCATGACTTAAGGACTGCTATGGACCTCTACTTCTTGGTCCTGCAGAGGAATAAGTCTTAACAGTCTCAGTGCTTCCTTGACACTGAAAATGTCCATTACTGGCCCTTTGTTTCTTCTCCATCTTTATTGTCTGGCTTTTCCCCCTCTCCAAGTTTTATCTCCTTAATTTCTAGAGCTCATGAAATATGAACACACTTATTTTGCCTTGACCATCTCAGTCTGAGAACATTAAGACTCAACACTTATTCACTTGCTTGGGTGTTAAATACAATTTTCAGGCATCATCTAATTATAAAAACACTTAGATACATGAACAGAGGAGAATACAGGCAAAAAGAGGATAAACGATTTTCCCTAGTCTTAGACAGCTTAATAACAAAAGACTAGTGAGTGCTAGTACTGAGGATAGGATGCTGTTAGAGCAGAGTTTGGAGTATGATTTGTCTGGAACTTGAAAAAACTTTGTAATGCAATACAGTATTTCTGAAAAGCTGGTAATGTTTTATTTATTTTCTTGGGTGTTAGTTGCTTGACCATGTTCATTTATGAAAATTCACATTGTACATTTACGATTTCCTTGCTTCCTACTTTTCCAGCCTATCGTTGTCTATTATTTCTGCCAATGTCTGTCTCAGAAGTAATGAGCTCATTCTAGCATGATTAGCAATCTGAAATGAGCCAGTTTGAGACTATGTAAGAACTATAGGTTCATAAAGCAAAAGGAAGTGATAACCTTATAATTTGTCACCATACAATTTTGAGATTACAGCAAAAACATGCTATAGGAGACTTCTGATTTCTCTATGACAGATAAAGAGCTTGTAATATGTCACTCATATTTTAAATTATGAAAAATACTGGACACTGAAAATCAATGACTTTTTTGCTCCTATAACTGATACAAAAAAGGTCCTAAGACAAATTAGCCCCTGATGCCTGAAGGGAGAGACATATTCCGGGAAACATAGCTGAGGACAACCTAACTAGAGGAGAAACCACAGGGACCATAAACTGATAGGGAGACTTGAATGATGATTTTCATGATTTGTTATAGGTTGAGTCTGGACTGGCATGAGAAACTCATGAGGGTCATGTTACTGTGGTGGGGCACATTTTTGTGAGTTTTACCTCCGGGAACCCCACCAGGTTCTCAGTGTAAACATGTGAGAAAGATCTTTCCCCCGTGGTTATGACTGGGGAAGGGAAAAGTTAAACATTGTGAAAAATACCCAGAGCCTTCTCCATAATGAAGGGCAGGTAAAAGGACTTTGTCCGAACACAATTTAAAAATTTTTCCAAGCTAGGAAAGGAAATTATTGCCATGCCAACCCTCTGCAGTTTTCCTGTATCAGCTAAGAAAACAAACTGCAACATAGTCAAGAAAAAATCATCGAAAAACCAAGAGAGTTCCAGAAAAACATCTATTTCTGCTTTTTTGACTATGCCAAAGCCTTTGACTGTGTGCATCACAATAAACTGTGGAAATTCTGAAAGAGAGAGGAGTACCAGACCACCTGACCTGCCTCTTGAGAAACCTATATGCCAGTCAGGAAGCAACAGTTAGAACTGGACATGGAACAACAGACTGGTTCCAAATAGGACAAGGAGTGCATCAAGGCTGTGTATTGTCACCCTGCTTATTTAACTTATATGCAGAGTACATCATGAGAAATGCTGGGCTGGAGGAAGCACAAGCTGAAATCAAGATTGCTGGGAGAAATATTAATAACCTCAGATATGCAGATGACACCACCCTTTGGGCAGAAAGTGAAGAGGAACTAAAGAGCCTCTTGATGAAAGTGAAAGAGGAGAGGAAAACGTTGGCTTGAAGCTTAACATTTAGGAAACTAAGATCATGGCATCCAGTCCCATCACTTTATGGCAAATAGATGGGGAAACAGTGGAAACAGTGGTTGACTTTATTTATCTGGGCTCCAAAATCACTGCAGATGGTGATTGCAGCCATAAAATTAAAAGATGCTTACTCCTTGGAAGGAAAGTTATGACCAACCTAGAAAGCATATTAAAAAGCAGAGACATTACTTTGTCAACAATGGTCCGTCTAGTCAAGGTTATGGTTTTTCCTGTGGTCATGTATGGCTGTGAGAGTTGGATTATAAAGAAAGCTGAGCACTGAAGAATTGATGCTTTTGAACTGTGGTGTTGGAGAAGACTCTTGAGAGTCCCCTGGACTGCAAGGAGATGCAACCAGTGCATCCTAAAGGAGATCAGTCCTGGGTGTTCATTGGAAGGACTGATGTTGAAGCTAAAACTCCAATACTTTGGCCACTTGATGTGAAGAGCTGACTCGTTTGAAAAGATCCTGATGCTGGGAAAGATTGAGGGTAGGAGTAAAAGGCGACAACAGAGAATGAGATGGTTGGTTGGCATCACCGATTCAATGGACATGGGTTTGGGTAAACTCCGGGAGTTGGTGATGGACAGGGAGGCCTGGCATGCTGCGGTTCATGGGGTTGCAAAGAGTCAGACATGACTGAGCAACTGAACTAAATTGAACTGAGGCCTCAAGAAAATAGACTGGGAGTGTTGTTTTCAGGGAAGGAAACAGAGACAGACAGAAGAGTTAAACACATTGAAGAAACATTTATAAAACTTCATCTCTAAGCCACAGACCCCCTATAAGATAGATATCTAATCTTAGAAAATATAGAGTGCTTCTGTTGCTTCACAAATTACCACCATAACAACAGGGATCCAGTATAGTAATAATAGATTACAGCTGAAAGGAGTGAATTGCACATATTCTTTCTGAGGAGGAATATTTAGGGAAACTCAGAGTCAAGGAAGGAGGATAAAACAAGGACACTAGAGCTATTTGGTCTCAGTGAGTTCAAGGGAAAAAACAATATGCTTGGTGATCCCCAAACTGAAATGCAAAGAGAAAGAAAGAGAAATCAGAAGAGAACAGCTAAAATTGTGGGGCAATGAAAAGAGACATAGTCAAAGCTATGGTTTTTCCAGTGGTCATGCGTGGATGTGAGAGTTAGACTATAAAGAAAGCTGAGTGCTGAAGAATTGATGCTTTTCAAGTGTGGTGTTGGAGAAGACTCTTGAGAGTCCCTTGGACTGCAAGGAGATCAAACTAGTAATCCTAAAGGAAATCAACCCTGAATATTCATTAGAGCAACTGATGCTGAACCTGAAGCTCCAACACTTTGGCCACCTGATGCAAAGAGCTGACTCATTAGAAAAGACCCTGATGCTGGGAAAAATTGAAGACAGGAGATGAAGGGACAGCAGAGGACGAGATGGTTGGTTGGCATCACCGACTCAATGGACATGAGTGTGAGTAAGTGCCAGGAGATGGTGAAGGACAGGAAAGCATGGTGTGCTGCAGTCCTTGGGGTCACAAAGTGTCATACATGACTGACTGAACAACAACAATGAAAGAGACATAATGTGAATATAAGTGGCCTACCAGAGGGAGAAGAAAAAGAATAGAGCAGAAGAAATGTTTGAAATGATGCTGGTTGGAGAACTGTCAAATAGTAATGAAATCCCTGCTAGATTTCTCCTAGATCCTGGGACATCAGAGAAGACCAACAGTAATAAATATAAAACAAAAGAAAACCTCACATCTAGGCATAGCAAATGCAGACTGCAGAAATCAAAAGAGAAAGAAAAATTTGAGAAGAACCAAGGGTTGGGGAGACATCTTTCCTATGAAGGACCAGGATAAGACATATTGGCCTTTTTGTTAGAGAGCATGCAAGCAAAATGAATGGAGTGAAATATTTAATGGATGGAAAGAAAAGAAAATCAACCTAGAATTCTCAATTCAGTGAAATAATCTTTCAAAAGTGAAGGAGATATAACATCTCCACAGACAAAAACTGGAGGACTGCATCTCTGGCAACATTTTGCTGCAATAAATGTTAAATAAGTTCTTCGGGCAGAAAGCAAGAAAAGTATGTAGGTCAGAAACTTGGATCTACGTAAGGAAATGAAGGACTCTAAAGAAGGAATACATGATCAAAAAAAATGTTTTTCTTTATTCCTAATTAATTTAAAAGATAACTCTTGTGTTTATAGTAATAACGGTAATAATGTGTTGGTTGTTGTATCATAAATAAATGAATGAATAATAACAATGTCACAGAGGGACAGAGGGAGGATTGGGAACATTGTTTTGAGGAATGTGTGCTACATGAGAAGCAGAAGTGTTGTTTGAAAGTGAATTTAGATTAGTCAAAAATATATATTGTTAATTCTAAGGAAACTACTAAAATTTTTTAAAAGCATAATTGACATAGTGAGAAAGATAAAATGAAGTCAATAATAAAAGCAAAATACTCTTTTACAATTTTTAGTCAAGTAAAATGCAATTTAAAATTGTAAGTTATTTAGGTTATAATAATGATAATAGTAATTAGATTGTGGCTAAGACATTGCTCAAAGAAAATTTTTTAGCTTTTAAACTTTTAACTAAATAAGAATGAACATAATATTATAACTGTCATTTCAACTTTAGAGTTAATGTAATGAATATTATGGTAAACCCAAACAAACTAGCATAAAATAATATATAGCAGAGCAAATATTAACAATTAAAAAACAGATTTACAGTAGAATAAAATAACTCCAACACAATCTGAGGCAAATATGGTAATTGAAATATTAACTAATATTTTTAAATAAAGAAAACACAATGTATTAATTGAAAGTAAAAACATTATCACAAAAACAGAATATATTTTTACAGAATTTTATATGCATTTTTAAAAATAAATTGAAATTCAAAATAAAGTTGATAGATTTCAGGGAAAATATATATCACCAAAATTGGCTCTAGAAATTATTATTTTTTTAATTAAGCATACCAATCACCCTAGGAAAAAAACATTAAAAACCAATTCTCAAACAAACCCCTAAGTCAAGCATTCCCGGAGTGTGGGAAGACTATCCATCCAAGTCAAATAGTGGATCCTTGATTGGGGGACAGATAAATGTTTGCAAATCTCATAAGAAGATATATACTATAACTCTGTTTGTCTTGTTTGATATTTCAGATTCTTGTCTTTCAGATTTTACAGTTGGATAAACGTAACTTTTCATTGATGCTGTCTAATTCTATTATTGTATGGCTACTTAGAATGATGCTTGCTTGGGCCTGACTCTTTCCTCCTTGGACTTTCCATTTGGCCTCCATAGAGAGTATTATTTGAAAGTCAGGTATGAGATTTTAACATTTAAAAGTGTTTTATTCTTGTTAACAAGCAGAAGGTAATAAACATTAGTGATTGCAAGAAGGAACTCATGCTGCCCAACCCCTAGAGCAGTCATGTCTGCTTGTACACACCACTTTAACATTTCTCACTTTAAAAGTCATGTTACAATCCCATACATAACTAATTCAATTGGTCCAAAAATTTGTTTAATGTCCTAGAAATAGAATAATTGGTTTATTGATTAGTTTTTCTGTTTCTTCTTTGTTTCTTAATTTTTGGGTAGATTATAAAACAGTTCCAATTAAATTTTATAATTAAAATATTTAAATCAGTGATTATGAAATGTTTTTTGCAGTTCAACAATAGAGGATGAATAAATTATTTTACTTTCCAAGTACTGATCTATCATTAAATGTATATTCCAAATTAAACTTCAAAAGGAGAAGTTACATTCAGTTCAGTTCAGTCGCTCAGTCGTGTCCGACTCTTTGCAACCCCGTGAACCACAGCATGCCAGGCCTCCCTGTCCATCACCAACTCCTGGAGTCCACCCAATCCCATGTCTGTTGAGTTGGTGATGACATCCAACCATCTCATCCTCTGTCATCCCTTTCTCCTCCTACCCTCAATTTTTCCCAGCATCAGGATCTTTTCAAACGAGTCAGCTCTTTGCATCAGGTGGTCAAAGTATTGGAGTTTCAGCCTCAACATAGGTCCTGTCAATTAACACCCAGGACTGATCTCCTTTAGGATGGACTGGTTGGATCTCCTTGCAGTCCAAGGGACTCTCAAGAGTCTTTTCCAACACCACAATTCAAAAGCATCAGTTCTTTGGCGCTCAGTCTTCTTTATAGTCCAAAACTCTCACATCCGTACATGACCACTGGAAAAACCATAGCCTTGACTAGATGGACCTTTTAAACTCTTTTGAAATTTAGAAATCATCTAACATAATTTTATCCTATGGCAATTATGCATGTATGCTCAGTTGCTTCACTTGTGTTCAACTCTTTGTAACCCTATGGACTGTAGCCCACCAGGTTCTTCAGTCCATGGGATTCTCCAGGCAAGAACACTGGAGTGGGTTGCCATGCCCTTCTCCAGGGGCTCTTGCTGACCCAGGTATTGGACTGGCGCTTCCTGTGTTGCTGATGGATTCTTCACTGACTGAGTCACCAGGAGTGCCCTATGGCAATTTTGTCAGGTCATTATTCACTTCTGCTTTATTCTTCTAGTGACAGAAAACTCACTTCTTAACCATAATAATATTTTGAAAGCTTATATATGTATAATTTGTTCTTATCAAAATTAATCAATTAATTAATATTTTAGACATATATTTAGGGACTAATTTCTATTATTAATTACTCATTGGATTATCACTTTGGACAACCATGATTTAAAAAATACACAACTTTGTGTCCTTTCTCTTCCTGTGAGACTTTTAAACAATTATCTCACAAAATTTCTCAGCTACTTTTTAGCTCTCTGGATTAGGCTTTATGAAGACCATGGCATAATATTTAATATCAGGAAATTAATTAATTGCAATTTCATTAACAACAATTAATTTTTCATATTTATTTCAGTTGAACCTAGGTGTTTAAAAGGAATTCTTTTTATAGCTTTGAATACCTATGATTAAGATATGTGTGATTGAAATTTGTATTTGCTAGATTTCTTTTCTGAGAAGAATTTCAGGTATTTAGTGTGTCTGGCATTGGTGCAGAATATCAGGGTTAGATTATGAGTTCTTTTCTCTGTCTTGCTACCAAACTTATGTGAATCATGTGTTATAAATTCTCATTCTTAATTTAGTAAGTCAGGAGAACACTGCTTTTTTACTTCATAGCCTCACTATAAATGTGACATATTTTCCATATTGATTACAAAATTTAAAAACTGCACAAGCCTGCAAACCTTTGTTAATATGCCATCACCATGATATACAAGGAAGCATAGTGGTTAATTACATGGCCTTTGAAATCAGACAGATCTGGATTCGAGTCTTGGCTCCACAATAAGCAGGATGATATTAATCAAGTTACTTACTTCACCTGAGGCTTAACTTCATTCCAAGGAGAATGCATGCACAGAGTTTCTCAGTTAAGCTTTTTCAATGCAAATATCCTTCACAATAGAACTTTAAATTATGTTTAGTTAATATTTTCATGGCTATTCTCTGTTCACTGATATTAGTTTCCAGGGTAATTGATAGACTTTCTGTTATCTGGAAATATTGATTCTAAAGGATTCCTCAGGCATGCTTGGTTGCACAAACATTTTCTGCTTTCCTTTAATTTAATTTAACTCTATAGCAAACTTCTAATATTGCATCTTTCTTCAGGCCATGGGGATTTTAAGGCAGAATTCCCATGTTGAATGGACTGAGGACTATTAGGTCACCAAAGTATCAAGTGGTCACTGAGAGCTGATATTTGTGATGAAGCAGCTATAACTTACTCTGGTTGTTGGTGGTTTAGTCACTAAGTCAAATCCAACTCCTGAGACCGCATGTACTGTAGCCTGCTAATCTCCTGTGTCCATGGGTTTTCCCAGGCAAGAATATTGAAGCGGGTTGTCATTTTCTTCTCCAGGGGATCTTTCCAACCTAGGGACTGAACCCAGCTCTCCTGCACTGCAGGCGGATCCGTTACCAACTGAGCCACCAGGAAAGCCCCATAACTTACTCTAGATGTCCCAATAAGAACCACAGGGGCATCAAAATTGAAAACAATTTTAAATGATAAACCGGCATATCTGAGGTTATTGCTTTCTACAAACCCTTTTTTTCTTTCATATTTTTTGTTTGTTCATTTTGATCTGGTAAGTAAATAAGCAAGACAAAGTTGGTAGTCTGCTAAAATTCAGAATTTTAAATTTTCTCTATTTTTCAATTCAATAAATATTTACTGAATACCTCTTGGGTGATAACACTTAGCAGGGAAAACTGAAACTTGTTTCAAGCTATGTGGGTTGTTCTATACATCTGAATTATATTCGAGTTATGGGAAGATGTTTTGTGTCTGGGTTGTAGCATATTCCAAGAGAGACTTGAACAACTTGTACAGTTTATTGTTACATGCACTGCTTTGGACTGGGCCACGAAGTTTTTTGAAAGCTCATTAAGATTAGAGGGTTTTTTTTTTTTTCTTCCATATCACATACTTTTAGGTCAGATGAATTCTGTGGGTTGTTTCTATTTTTCCAAGTGCATTTCATAAAGTACTGGATTTTCTACCCAGGCTTGATATTATACTGTTCTCAAAACCATAAGAAGATCTATGTGTGACCCTTGAGGTATTACAGGTATTGTGTGTGTGGATGAGCAGTGTAGGAGTGAGGAAGGAGTGAAATGGGCAGTATTCTACCAGCCACATCAGATTTAGTGAATACTCCTCTGGAAATAAAAATGTATTATGGACATGAATCCCTTTTGATAGAAATACATGTTTTACGTAAGTTAGCTATACTTCAGTACCTTAGAAACTTCATTATTTAGGCACAGAAAAAGTTGTTTGAAGTTCACAAATCAGTGGATTCAAAATTATTAGAAAAATGTTCATGCTTTTCCAGAGGGTTGACTTGTAGAAGGCAACAAAACTTCTCTGGTCATAGAATCCTGTCAGACACAAGTCAAGGAGAGTGTGATTCAGCTCAGTAGGGGAATGAAACAGAAATAAAGGAGGCTTTCAGTGATTCTGCTTCCTCATTGCCAGGATCACATTGTGTTCCTTCATATTGTATTTTATTACTCTTTTTCTCACAGAATAAATTGAAGAAATAAACAGAAGCTTTCATTCCTCTGATTAAAAACAATTTCAACATGTAAATACATTATAGGATTTTCATAGTGACCTTTTTGCATTGTACAGGCATTAGAAATGTTTATAAACATTTGGAGATATTGTTTATAAACAATATATTTGTAATTGTTTATAAGCAATATATTTGGATATTATTGGGTAGATCACAGAATTTTTAGTGAAAGGGATTTATTCAGAAGGAATCTCTTACTAAGACTTCTACAAATATTTTTCAGATAAAAATTTCTAAAATTATCTACAATGACTTCATAGTTTTTGGATAAATGAGTCAGTAAACCAGTATTAAAAAATATTTCCTGAAGACTGTTTCAATTGTCATGACTATCAATTAGTATAAGCATACCAAAATTAGTTTTAGAAATTTATGGAGGAGTTGAGAGTAGAGAAATACCAAATTGTTTATATCAAACCTGTATTAAAAAGATAAAGGAGTAATAACAAAGGGAAGACACATCCAAGAAATTAAATAAAGACAAAAACTTGTGTACATTTTCATAAATGTTTTGATCTTTTTAAAATTGAAGTATAATCAATTTACAATGCTATGTTAGTTTCTGTTGTACAGCAAAATGATTCTGATCATTTTGAAATAATCAAGATTAGTAGAATATAGTGATGAATAGTGTAAAACTTCAGGATAGCAATACTTTTCTGTTTACTTTTTGAACATTTCAATTTTTATTGGGGAAAGGCAATTTTCTCATGTATGTAGCAATAACCAACTTTGTATACGATTTATAAGAGAAGTATGCATTGAGATAATTGTGGGTATCAGTAGGAGGATGTGGTAGATAAACCCACCATTCAGGTTAGAGATAGTTTTAAGAAATAAAGGAAAGCACTTAGTATGATAATGACTGAAGAATATCACCAGGTCATTTCTTATATATGGTCCACAACATTCATTGCTTCTGTATCAGGAGTTTCTGGCTCCTTCTTCATTTAATGAGAATCAAAAATTGATTAGAAGCAATCAATATAGCTCTAAGCTGCAGTGAGGAGTGCTTTAGGATGTGAGGTCTAGAAGTTCCCTGAATTGATAGGATTCAGAGATGGGTGGATAAATAGAAATTAAAGTTGTGTGGAGGACTCTGAAACCTATTATAATGTGCTTCCAAAGGAAAAAAATATATAGGACATAGATAGCTAGATGAATATTTAGCTAATAAATAATAAAGTAAAACTCACCTGGACAGTGCAGTACCTAGAGGGAATGTCATCACCATGTTCAGGACCCAGCCCCACTGTCTGTGTATCCCAACTTCTAAAAGACATGGCTTTTGACAATAGGCCCTGAGGACAGTTTCTTCAGTTCAGCATGTTTCACGAGGGCTGTACACTTGTTAGGTCTCTCTCTTTTCTGACTTCTGCTACTTGTTGGTCTGTGGGATATGATGCTATTTGAATTCCCTGTTATCAATTCTTTTTTGTTAAAATTAATTAATTTATTTTTAAAAAATTTTTTTAAATTTTATTTATTTATTTATTTTTTAATTTTTATTTTTACTTTATTTTACTTTACAATACTGTATTGGTTTTGCCATACATTGACATGCCCATGTATGCTTCAAAAGTCAATTTGGATTTATATTATCCTTTGAATGAATCACCCTTAAACTTGTTGGATTCAATTTCTTGGCTTGTGATAAAGTGACAGGCAAGTTGTGAGGAAGTAATTTACACTGATAGTTGTTTAAAACAATGTTTTGATTAACAAAAACAAAATCCTTCTATGGTCAGGGTCAAAAATACGATAAAATAGTAAACCAACAATCTATTATCATCAAATTATACATCCGTTCATCCATCTATCCATGCATTCATAGACATTTATTGAACACTTACTATGGGTCAGGGTTTGTTAATATATTATCTGTCCTTAGAGAACTCATATGTGTGGTAGATGTCATACAAGTTAGCCCAGGTGGCACTAGAAGTAAAGAACCCACCTGGCAATGCAGAAGATTAAGAGACATAGATTCGAACCCTGGGTCAGGAATATCCCGTGGAAGAGGGCATGACAGCCCAGTCCAGTATTGCCTGGAGAATCCCATGGGCATAGGAGCCTGGTGGGCTACAGTCCATAGGGTTGCAAAGAAGCAGACATGACTGAAGCGACTTAGCACGCACGCACCCATCCTAAACATTATGCTTGCACAACACATTGTTGTTTTCAGTTGCTAAGCCATGTCCAACTCTTTGCAACCCCATGAACTGCAGGATGCCAGGCTTCCATGTCCTTCACCATCTCCTACAGTTCCAACTCACAATCACCATTGTTCCAACTCATGTCCATTGAGTGGATGATGCCATCCAACCATCTCATCCTCTGTTGTCCCTTTCTCCTCCTGCCCTCAATCTTTCCCAGCACCAGGATCTTTTCCAGTGAGTCAGTTCTTCATATCAGGTGGTGAAAATATTGTATATTCAGCTTCAATATCAGTCATTTCAATGAATATTCAGGGTTGATTATTGTCTGGTTTGATCTCCTTACAGGCAAAGGGACTCTCAAGAGCCTTCTCCAACAATGCAGTTCGAAAGCATCACTTCCTTGGCACTCAGCCTTCTTTATGGTCCAGCTCTCACATCTGTACATGACTACTGGAAAAACCATAGATTTGACTATACAGACCTTTGTAAGCAAAGTAATGTCTCTGCTTTTTAACATGCTGTCTAGGTTTATCATAGCTTTTCTTCCAATGAGCAAGGGTCTTTTAGTTTCATCATTGCAGTCACCATCCACAGTGATTTTGGAGCTGAGGAAAATAAAATCTGTCACTGTTTCCATTGTTTCCCTATCTATTTGCCATGAAGTGATGGAACTGGATGCCATGATCTTTGTTTTTTGAGTGTTAAGTTTTAAACCAGCTTTTTCACTCTCCTCTTTCACATTCATCAAGAAGCTCTTTAGTTCCTCTTCACTTTCTGCCATTAGGGTGGTGTCATCTGCATATCTGAGGCTGTTGATATTTCTCCTGGCAATCTTGATTCCAACTGTGATTCATCCAGCCCAGCATTTAACATGATGTACTCTGCATAAAGAAAGCTAAGCACTGAAGAACTGATGCTTTTGTACTCTGGTGTTGGAGAAGACTCTTGAGAGTCCTTGGACTGCAAGGAGATCCAACTAGTCCATACTAAAAGAAATGAATCCTGAATATTCATTAAAAGGACTGATGCTGAAGCTGAAACTCCAATACTTTGGCCACCTGATGTGAAGAACTGACTTAGAAAAGACCCTGATTCCGGGAAATATTGGAGGCAGGAGGAGAAGGAGACAATAGCGGATAAGATGGTTGGATGGCATCACCAACTCAATGGACATGCGTTTGAGCAAGCTCTGGGAGTTGGTGATGGACAGGGAAGCCTGGCATGCTGCAGTCCATGGGGTCACAAAGAGTTGGACACGACTGAGTGACTGAACTGAGCTGACTCTGCATATAAGTTAAATAAGCAGGGTGACAATATACAGTCTTGACATACTCCTTTCCCAATTTTGAATCAGTCCATTGTTGCATGTCTGGTTCTAACTGTTGCTTCTTGACCTGCATACAAGTTTCTTAGGAGGCAGGTAAGGTGGTCTGGTATTCCCATCTCTTTAAGAATTTTTCAGTTTGTTGTAATCCACACAGTCAAGGCTTTAGCATAGTTAGTGAAGCAGAAGTTATGTTTTTCTGGAATGCCTTTGCTTTCTCTATGATCCATCAGATGTTGGCAATTTGATCTCTGGCTCCTCTGCCCTTTCTAAATCCAGCTTGTACACCTGGAAGTTCTCAGTTCATGTACCGTTAAACTCTAACTTGAAGGATGTTGAGCATTACCTTGGGAGCCTGTGAAATGAGTACAGTTGTATGGTAGTTTGAACATTCTTTGGCATTTCTCTTCCTCAGGCCTGGATTGAAAACTGACCTTTTTCAGTCCTGTGGGCAGTGCTTTGTTTTCCAAATTTGCCGGCATATTGAATGTAACCCTTTAACAGCATCATCTTTTGGTATTTTAAATAGCTCATCCATACCTGCTTATGAGTGTTTGGGGGTCTCCTGGAGAGGCTTGAGTTGACAATGACCTGCCGTGGGGTCTCTGTTGATCTACTGGCAGCAGCAGTCCTGGGCGACGTGGATTGTTGGCATAAGTCCTCTTGGAAGAGGTTGCCATTAGCCCTACCACAGAGCCTCTAACACTATCATAGAGATTTCAGATTCCAGGACTGGGCTGCCTTAGGCCAAACAACTAACAGTGGGGGCGCACAGCCCCACTCATCAGCAAGAAATTGGATTAAAGATTTACTTAGCATGGCCCTGCTCACCAGAGCAAGGCCCAATTTTCCCCACAGCACAGCATGGCATGACCACATAAAAGAAAAAGGTCAGTTTCAGCTGGAAGAAAGAAGGAGTTTTGCATGGACTGTACTTACAGGTGAGAAGCAGTCCACAGAACTAAGAGCATGCACTTGTCCATTCAGTCTTAAGCAAGCAAGAGGACTAACATTAACAAAATGGGCTTATCCAAGCAGTTCCAGAAAGTTGGAGTGTACTCTGTAGGGGTAAGGGAGAATGAGCTGTGAGACTGGAGATAGAGGATGTGTGTGTGTTAATCACTTCAGTCATGCCTGACTCTTTGTGACCTTATGGACTGTAGGCTCTTCTGTCCATGGGATTTTCCAGGCAAGAATACTGGAGTGGGTTGCCATTCCCTGCTCCAGGGGATCTTTCTGACCCAGGGATTGAACCCACATCTCTTATGTCTCCTGCATTGGCAGGTGGGTTCTTTACCTGTAGTGCCTCCTGGGAAGACAGAGGATAGATCAGCTGTATGAAGGAGTCTGAACTTTTGAAAAGGAGTAAAGTTATTGAAAGAGTTTAGGCAGGACTATAAGCAACCAGATAACTCTTAGATTGCTTTCTATCTTTTCTTTTACTCTCAATAGCTTACCTATTTTTTCCTGTTTATTCTCCTTTAAAAAAACCCATCTCAATTCTTAATCAATCAAGAAATACATCAATACACATGCACACACATGCTTCCAGAAAAGATGGTGTTTAAAACATAAAAATGCAAAGGTTACACCTCAAGATGGACCCCTTGCTTAGAATTTTTGTTATACTGATACTTTTGATTCAGAAAAGAGTTGATCATCTCTCTGTAAAGTTCCGTCTCATTTTTTTCAATATTTGTGTTATATTTTTTTCATTTAATATGCTCAGCATCTTGAATTTTTATTTCTACTTTATAAAATTTATGGTTTTTATTACAAATGTTAATTCTTTGTAAAAGTTATCTAAAATGCAGATGTAAGGATTTTAGGAAGTTCAAGTCACATATACTCATTCACAGTTTACTATAGTAATATTTCTTAAAGGTTAAACATTTATTCTTTAAGGTGTTTTTATATGCATACAAATAGAATCATGCTATTCCATTTGTTCTACAAGATTTTTCACTTTAGGCCTCTGTAATATAGAATTATATCACTGCTTTTACTATACTATATCAATATCAGTAACCTCAGTGATTGTCCCATTTCTTCTGTTCAATTCTACTCTGATTTACCCCGTATTGTCTATACAATTCTAAATCTAGTGCCCTTTTGTCAGGGTCTCCTAGTATCACCCTTGTCATGTTTTATTTTGGCTACAATACCTGCTCCATCTCCATAACCCTCAGGAAGCTCATTTCTGCCTGGCCTGGCTGCCCTCAAATCTGTTATTGGCTGTAGTGTTTCCATGGTGGTGCTCCTACTCGCCTATGTGGTTCAGGCTGTGCCCAAGCTGGAAACTGGGCATGATGCACAGTGGCATAAGGAGAAATGATGACCTGGGAAAAGAATATGTGTTAGTGGTGAAGACCTGGAAGAAAGCTTGATGGTGGTAGTACAAGTGGGGGCACATGATATTCAATACGGATGTGGACTAAGCATTAATAATGTTTGGTTATAAAAAGGAAAGGTAGTTTAGAAAAACTTATAAGGTAAAAAATAAATTAATATATTAGTTAGAACCCTTTAAAATTGGTATTTTACTTTTTTAATCTAGTGAAACACCAATTTCATATGATTCAAACTGATAGTTATATGCACATACACACACACACACACACACACACACACATGCTGAGATCAACATTCTTTTGCTTATCCTTTATGTCTATTTTCCAGGCTTAAGTTTTTGAAATTGTGTTTTCTATAATTTTATTTTATATGCTGCTTTTTAAAATTTAAGGTTCATTATAAATTTTTTCATGATGTTTTTCTACTTATTAGGTTGAGTGGTTTTCCCATTTGAATGCACTATGGTATTGAAATATAGTTTCTTATTGTTTTGAATTGAGGTTCTATACAACTTTTATTTTTCTCATAGTTGTGTAACATTTGGCACAATAGCTAAGTATTTTATCTCATCTGTTATTATTACTTTAAGAAAAATTTTTTGTAATGGGAGTCTTTAACTATAAGGCAATTTAAAAATATTTGAAATAGATTTTGAAATTGTGTTCTGGAGAAGGTATATGAATTTGTACTTTTGAATTATATAGTATGAAAGAGTCTGTGTTCTCACAGCCTCAGAACTTTTTTAACTCTGAAATTTTTCTGCAAACATAATAACAAGTCTATAGTGTTTTGGTTTGTCATTATTTTAATGACTATTTCCCCACATTTATTTTTTAAACTTATATAGATACTTTAGATTTTGAATCTTAAACTGTAATTTTTTTTTCTGCATGATTTGCACATGTGGACATATGCTTAGAAAGAGATTTCGTATATAAAGTATTATCTAAAAATAAGCCTCCATTTTCATGTATGTTTCTTTTATTTTTTTAAATTATCAATTTTAGTTGCAGTTGTAAGATAAGATATTCAGTTTATTTTTGACAAGTTTGGTAAACTGTATCAATACCCATTTATGGGCAAATTTATTATTTCTATACTGATTTGATAATGGCCCTTAGACTTCTAATCTGTCTCTCTCCCTTCCCTCTAATGCATTCCACTACATTGTTTTTTGTAAAAATTGATTTTTACTGGAATATAGTTGTTTTACAATGTTCTTTTAGTTTCTACTGTACAACCAAATGAATCAGTCATATGTATATATATAAGCATATATATATATCCCCTCCCATTTGGACTTCCTTCCAATTCAGATCATCACACTGCATTAAGTAGAATTCTCTGTACTATAAAGTATGTTCTCATTTGTTATCTCTTTTGTACATAGTACCATATATATGTGTCAATCCCAGTCTCCCAATTCCTCCTGCCTCTCTATTTCCTCCTTGATATCATATGTTTCTTCTCTATGTCTATGTCCCTATTTCTGCTTTTCAAGTAAAATCATCAATAATGTTTTTCTAGAATCAACATATATGCATTAATATATGGTACTTGTTTTTCTCTGACTTTCTTCATACTGTGTGACAGACTCTAGGTCCATCCGCATCTCTGCAAATGACCCATGTTCCTTCCTTTTTATGACTGAGTAACATTCCACTGTATATATGCACCATGTCTTTATCCATTCCTCTGTTGGTGGGCATTTAGGTTGCTTCCATATTCTGGCTGTCGTAAATAGTGCTGCTGTGAATATCAGGGTGCGTGTATTTTTCTGAATTATGGTTTTATTTGGGTATATGTCCATTAGTGGGATTGCTGGGTCCTACTGTAGTTCTATTTTTAGTTTTTTAAGAGTCTCCATACTGTTTTCCATAGTGTCTGTATCAATTTGCACTCCCACCAACAGTACATGAGGGTTCCCTTTTCTCCACACTCTTTCCAACGTTTATTATTTGTAGATTTTTTGATGATGGCCATTCTGATTGGTGTAAGGTGATACCTCATTGTAGTTTTGATTTTCATATCTCTGATAATTATCGATGTTCATGAGTTTGTTGGCAATTTGTTTGTCTTCATTGGAGAAATGTTTAGATCTTCTGCCAAGTTTTTGATTGATTTTTTTTTTTATATTGAGCTGCATGAGCTTCTTGTGTATTTTGGAGATTAATCCTTTGTCTGTTGCTTAGTCTGCAAATATTTTCTCCTATTTTGAAGGTTGTGTTTTCATCTTGTTTATGATTTCCTTTGCTGTGCAAAAAGATTTAAAGTTTAATTAGTTTATTAAATTCTTTACTTTGCAGATACTCTAAATTTTTTAAAGCACAAATATGATATGTCACTATTCTGCCTCAGTGGGTTTCTATCACTTCTGAAATATGGATCAAATTCTTAGCACACCTGTGGAATTTTAGCTTGATCAGACCTGTACTGGTTGTCTTTTATTTATTGCAAATTGTTCTGTTTCTTCATGTTTCACAACAGTTTCCATACCTTTCCTCTGGATAGATCACTTTTCCTATTTTTCCTCATTTACTTAACTCCATTCCTCACATAGATATTACCATGAACATCTTCCAGGTCAGGGTAGATGACATGACTATGAGCTCTTATAGTCCTCTAAGCACTTTTTTTTTTCTTTCAAATATCATAGCAGCTTTTTATTCATCTGGTTATGTAAGTGGTTACTTAATGCCTAGCTTCACAACTAGTTTAATGACAGACGGCATTTTATCCCTGAATGTGGCACAGTGCCAAGAACATGTGAGGTCTTCATGGTAGCTTCTTGATGAGTATTTGATAATGAATAAACTCTTGTATGAATTTTAAAAAGACATTTTGTGATCCAGTGAAGAGTTTCTTTAATATCAGAAATTAAAGCACAGTGATATCTATCAGTATCTCTGGCGTGTTCCTTTGTAACTAATTTTATTTGTTCCTTTCAGGTAAAAGTCATTCGCAAAGTCAATGAGTAAAGCAAATTATTCTTCAGTATCTGAATTTGTGTTCCTGGGGCTTTCTACCTCATTATCAGTGCAGCATTTCCTCCTTGCCTTCTCTACAGTGTTTTATGTAACAATTGTTCTAGGGAATCTCCTTGTTGTGTTTACAGTGACCTTTGACCCTCATCTACATTCCCCCATGTACTTCCTTTTAGCCAACCTCTCATTTATTGATTTGTGTTTTTCTACTTTAACAGTTCCTAAGATGATCTCTGACCTGTACTCTGGGCACAAAACCATATCCTTCCAGGGGTGTGTCACCCAGATATTTATCCTTCACACCCTGGGTGGATCTGAGATGGTGCTGCTCACTGCCATGGCCTTAGACCGCTATGTGGCCATATGTAAGCCCCTGCACTACCTGACAATCATGAGCCCACGGGTGTGCCTTTTGCTTCTGTGTGGTGCTTGGGCTATTGGCCTCATTCACTCAGTGGTCCAGTTGGCTTTTGTGATCCATTTGCCTTTCTGTGGTCCTAATGAAATCGACAGCTTTTACTGTGACCTTCCTTGGTTTATCAAACTTGCCTGCATAGATTCCTACGGAATGGAATTCATGGTCATTGCCAACAGTGGGTTCATATCCATGGGCACTTTCTTCTTGTTGATCATCTCCTATGTTTTCATTCTGGTCACTGTATGGAAACGCTCTTCAGATGGTTTGGGCAAGGCCCTCTCTACTCTGTCAGCACACATCACTGTGGTGGTTTTGTTCTTTGGACCCTGCATCTTTGTTTACATGTGGCCATTTCCCACGGTGCCAGTGGATAAGTTTCTTGCCATTTTAGACTTTCTGGTTACACCCATCCTGAATCCTGCCATTTATACACTGAGAAACAAGGATATGAAGACAGCAATGAGCAGACTAAGTAATCAGCTCCTGAGTTTGAGGAAGGTCTCCTAAGTAACTCATGAGAGCACAAATTACTTCAAACAACTTCATGTAATACAAATGTTTAAATAAATATATAAAAATTGGGGCTTTTTGTTTTTAAAGACAGTCACCATTTTATAGTATTCAGACTAGACCATTGATTATGAGATTACATTGAATTCTCTGGGTAACAGGTTGTTTGTCAGCCAAATTAAAACCCTGGGAAATGTTTGGTGGAAGATTTTGAAAAAGCATCAGTTGCAGACTTTGAATCTTCTGAGTGTACAGCCTTACACATTAGAATACCTGAATTCAGTTATTCAATTAAATTTGAGCAATTGATTAACGTAACTAATATCATCAAACTTTATGGGAACTATGAAACATCTAATTGTCCTTTGATTTTAACCTATGATAAGAAAAATTTATATTTTTTCTGAAAGACAAAAAAAATATGTAAGGAAGGATTTAAAACCTGTGGCAATAAAATGGTGTAAAAAAGTAGCAGACAGAAGTGATAAGGTAGTATAATAAGGGGAGATTGACAGATGTCAGGAGGAAAAGCATCAGAGAGAGACTCAGAAATATTATGTTTCATGAATTGGAAACTATGCTCCAATTGTTTGCCTCAATTTCAATGGACTCAACTCATCTCCATTTGGCCTAGGGCAGGGAAATTTATGTATACATTGCTGTTTCATGCTGTTTGAAATTGTGACTTAATCCATCAATGAATATTCTTCAAACATCGGAACATATTGACTTGATCATATCCTGGCTGGTATTATTATTATCCAACAACTGCTCTATCCAAATTGTTTGCTGACTATTTTTCTCTGGTAACTTATCTTTTATACTCTTTTATATCTCTTATACTCCTTTTTGCCTCAAAACATGATATCAAATATGTGTTAGTGTGTATAATCTGTATAAATTACAAAACTGATTTAATTTATAGTTTGCTTTGTTAACTAGAAGACTGAGCCAAATTCCCTGCAAAACTATGTTTGAGTGTTTGTGATCTGAGATTCTTTTAGGGTTATACAATCAGTTGTATTTTATATTTTTCCTGTTTGTTGCTTTTATTTGTATTTCTAGTGGATGCTTATTAGGTACATTAATTAAAAAGAACAGTGTAAACCCAGATTTCTATTTGAACAATTTATCTTACTTTTGCAACTAGCAAGAGAAGGGAAAAGACTAAAGTTCTAAGCACAGAAGTTCTGAAGGGCAAAACTGAATCACCTGAACTCTTCAAAGTGAGGAGACAAAGATCTTTTAAAATCATAATCCAAACTTGGAAAGAATATATTCATGGAACAAGAACAAACTTGAGTGTACCAAGTCTTATAAAAACTGCATTCAAATTCAAATAGGCTCAGTACTTGATTGGATTGAAGTGATCATGCCTTAACCTTTTATGCCTCATAGAGGAGAGAATAGATCGGTTGTGGAGGAATATTATGTTAGAACTACATGATCTTTTATGTAAAATGTGTAAAATACAAAAATAATTGTTTTTATAATGATTATGGGATATGCAAAAAGAAGGGATACCTGACTGAAAATTAAGAGGAAAATAGTTAATAGAAACAGACCACAAATACTCAATTGTTGAAATTAGCAGAGTGTAAAATAATTTATAAAATCAAGAGTGACATGAAGAAGTTGAAAAACTGAAATGTTAAATTACAGAGAGAAACAGTACCTAACAAAGAACCAAGTTATGTTTTAGAAGTGAAAAAGAAATATTCCTAACAAGATAGTGGAGGAGCAGTTGGAGGTGGAGTACATATCTCTCCACGGACTCATCACGAATACACCTACAGACACAGAAGTGCATGCACACCAGCTGAGAGTGGACAGGAGTACCTGACCAGAGGAAACAAATATATAGACCCACACAAAACTCTGTAGGATGAAGGAACTAGGGGGAGAAACAGGAGAGTTAGTAGGACTGCCTGTCCTCGGCGAGTGGGGAAACTGAAGCAGGGATCCGATCCCCACATCGGAGCAATTGTCTAAGTCAGAGGAGAAAGATTTAAGGCTGAGAGTGAAACAGCTGATCTGTGACAGCCTAAATTGAATCAGACAGTCCTTGCCACAGCCATACATACCCGAGACAGGGATGCAGGTCCCCTGGAAGGCGTGGTGGCTGGGAGCTGGAGTTTAGGAATTGTGGAGCAATCCCAGAGAGAGGGCTGCTGTTGACTGAGGAGAGATGGATCGAGGGGATGTGAGGGAGGAGATTGTGGTGGGAAATGCCTGTGGAGGAAAGCCAGGCAGCCACGGAAGCAAGGCAATACTGCTGAGTCTTGCATTAGGGGATGCAGCCATCACCATAGCCTTTCTCTCCCCATACACAGCATCAGCAGCTGAACAATAGAGAGGCTGGCCCATCAAATCCCTGACCACTGAACTAAAGGGCAGGATCCCATCCAGGGTGCACCTTTAAGTGCCTGACATGCTGATCTACAGAGTAGGATCCCAGCCAGGGGGGCCCTCTATGTGTCTGACCTTCCAAACAACAGAGAAGGACCTCAGGCAAGGGAGCCCTCTAAGTGCCTGAACGGGGTTGAGCGGGGGGAAGCTATGGAGAAAGACTGGCCAAAGAGGCCTTCTGATCCCTAGCTACAAGGGGCTCAAAAAAAGACTCTGATAGGGCCATAACTCCTGTGGCAGAGGTTGTCCATGTCCCTGCACACCTGGTGCCATATGGATCCCTACAAGCCAAGCAACTGCACCACCTTCACGTTCAACTTTCTCTGGGGCAGAGCTGCGACCAGCAAAAGGAGGCTTGTGTCTCTGTGCGCAGGGTTCTTTCAGTAGTGTCCAACTCTGTGATCTTGTAGACTGTGGCCTGCCAGGCTTCTCTGTCAGGGAAGGGGGTTCTCCAGGCGAGAATACTGGCATGTATTGGCCAATACTTGTTGCCATACCCCTTTAGAGCACTGTATTTCCTGCTGCCCTAGCCACAAACTCCCCTGAGTACCTGGTGGTGCTCGAACCCCTGCAAGCCAAGAAGCTGCACCACCTCCACACCTGGCCCTCACAGGAGCAAACCCAAGTCCTCCAGAGCAGCCTCAGGAGCAAACCCCAGTGGATGACCCACATACAGAAGTGAAAATAAAACCACAGTTGAAACCCAGGGTTACTGTGGCTAAGGAAGAAGAAAAAACCTTCCCACTAGCTGTACAAGCTGCAGATTAAATCCACACAATCAACTAGGCAGACTCTGCCTATGGAATATATATAAGGTCATTGAGACTTCCCACAAAAGAAAAGGCACTAGTTCTGATACCTGTGGACATTGGAGGCAAGAACACAGAGAAATATGACCTGATTAGAATCTGAGTTACCCCCATAGCATGTCCAGAGATCAGCATAGTGTTGGAGGGCATCCTAGGAAGATGAGATGGACTGTGACTTCCCAGCGAGGGAAACGACTCTGACAGCAGTGACTCAACAAAAACATTTACTATTCTTATGTTTTGACTTGATCTGTAGATTCTTTTGGATTTTTTCTTCTTCCTTTTCCTTTCTATCCCCTTCTGTTGTAGTTGTTGATTTTATTGGCATTATAAAATCTAATTAAGTTTTGAGCTTTCTTTTTCCTCTGTCAAATTTTTTATTGTTGATATAAACCTCTGCTTCTACTTAGGCTTTTGCAGTTCTGTGGAGTTTTCCTTTTTTTTTTTTTTTTTTCTTTTCTTTTCTCTTTTATTAATTTTAATTTTTTAAGCCTAATATTTTTCCTAAATTTATTCCTTTGTTTGCTTTTCCTACTGTTCCTTTCCCCTTGCAGTTAATCTTTAATGTATATAAATCTTCTTCATCTACTTGTATTTAACTTTGCATATCTAGTTTTTCTTTTCTTTCTTTGCTTTCCTCTCAACATATTTGTTAGTTTTATTTTCATTGCTTTATTCCCAACTTGGCACTTTGCTTTAGTTTTGTTTTCCAGTTTGTGCTTTGGTTAGTTTTGTTCTGGTAGATATAATTTTTGGTTTCCTTTGCTCACTGGGTCAATCTATTGTACTTTATTTTCGTTGGACTGTTTTGATTTTGTTTATGGGTGTATATGTATATGTATATATTCAGTCACACTTTTTATTGTTGTTATAAACCTCAGCCTCTATGTTGGGCTTTTGCAGTTCTGTGGAGTTTTCCTTTTTTGTTTCTTCTTCCATTTTTTTCTCTTTTTTTTAATAATTTTAATTTTTAAAAACCTATTTTTTTTGGCATTTATTCCTTTGCCTTTACTACTGTGCTTTCCCCCTTGCAGTTAATCTTTAATGTATACAAATCTTCTTCATCTACCTATATTTAAGTTTGCATATCTATTCTTTCTTTCCTTTCCTCTCAACATATTTGTTAATTTTGTTTTCATTGCTTTATTCCCCACTTTGTACCTTGTTTTAGTTTTGTTTTCCAGTTTGTGCTTTAGTTAGTTTTGTTCTTAACTGGTAAGTATAAATATTGATTTACTTTGTTCACCTGGTCAATCTACTGTATTTTATTTTTTTGGACTGTTTTGACTTTGCTCATGGGTGCATATGTATATGTGTATATTCCCTTATTTTAATTATTATTTGCCTGATTTTCTTACTGCCATTTGTCTGAGGTTCATCTTTGGTTTCTCTCTTTTGGATATTTGTTTTAATCTCGCTTAATGCCATAACAAAACACTTATGGAGTCTTCATTTCTGACCAGAGATAAAGCCCTGAGTCTTTGGAGTGGGAGCACTGACTCCAAGACCCTGGACTAACAGAGAACTAACCCTGAAAGTGAAAGTGAAGTCACTCAGTTGTGTCCGACTCTTCATGACCCCATGGACTGTAGCCTACCAGGCTCCTCCGTCCATGGGATTTTCCAGGCAAGAGTAGTAGAATGGGTTGCCATTTCCTTCTCCAGGAGATCTTCCCAACCCAGGGATTGAACCCGGGTCTCCTGCATTGTAGACAGATGCTTTACTCTCGGAGCCACCCAAAGTGAAAACTCACACAAAGGAAACCACTTGAAAAGAAGACCTGGTATCACCCAACCACCAGTAGCACCCTGTGCACGATGCCTCATCTAAACAACAAACAAAACAAAAATAAAACCCCAATCATCAGCAGACAAGATTACCAGCTCACTTAGCCTTGCCCATCAGAGGAAAAACAAACAAACAAAACTCAGCACAAATCTCACCCTATAGGAAGCTTACACAAACCCCTGGACCAACCTTAGGGGGACAGAAACGAAAAGGAAGAAAGAATTCAACCTTGAATCCTGGGAAAATGAGACCTCAAGCACAGTAAGTTAAAAAAAAATAATAATAATGAAAAGGCAGAGAAATACTACACAAACGAAGGAACAAACTAGAAACACAGAAGTCCAAATAAATTAAAATGAAATAGGCAAATTACCTGAAAAAGAATTCAGAATAATGATAGTAAAAATGATCAAAAACCTTGAAAACAAATGGAGAAAATGCAAGAATAAATTAACAAATACCTAGAAGAATTAAATAATAAACATACAGAGACAAACAACACAATAACTGAAATTTAAAATACTCTAGAAATAATCAATAGCAAAATATCTGAAGTAGAAGAATGAATCAGTGAGCTGGAAGATAAAATGGTGGTTATAATTTTTGAAGAACAGAATAAAAAGAATGCAAAGAACTGAGGATAGTCTCAGAGACCTCTGGGACAATAACAAATGCACCAACATTTGAATTACAGGGGTCCCAGAAAAAGAAGAGAAAAAGAAAGGTTATGAGAAAATTTTTGAAGAGATTATAGCTGAAAATTTCCCCAACATGGAAAAGGAAATTGTCAATCAAGTCCAAGAGGCACAAAGTGTCCCATACAAGACAAACCCAAGGCAAAACACGTCAAGACACATACTAATCAAACTAACAAAGACTAAACACAAAGAAAGAATATTAATAGCAACAAGGGAGAAGCAACAAGTACCATACAAGGGAAACCCTATTCACTTAACAGCTGATCTTTCAGCAGAAACTCTGCAGGCCAGAAGGGAATGACAGGATATATTTAAAGTACTGAAAGGGAAAAATATACAGCCAAGATTACTGTACCTGGCAAGGATCTCATTCCAATTGATGGAGGAAGAAAATCTTTCCAGACAAGCAAACATTAAGAGAATTCAGTACCATCAAACCAGGTTCAAAACAAATGTTAAATGGACTTGAATAGTCAAGAGATAACAGAGAAGGAAAGAAAAAAAAGATCTACAAAATCAACCTAAAGCAATTAAGAAAGTGGCAATAGGAACATAATATCAATAATTAAATGTAAATGGATTAAATGCTCCAACAAAAAGACACAGACTGGCTGAATGGATTAAAAAACAAGTCCCATATATATGCTGTCTACAAGAAACTCACATCAGACCTCAAGACACACATAGACTGAAATTGAGAGGATGGACAAATATATTCCATGCAAATGGGAAGCAAAAGAAAGCTGGAGTAGCAATCCTCATATCAGACAAGATAGACCTTAAAATAAAGAAGATTACAAGAAATAAAGAAGGACACCAATACAGTGTACTAATGCATATATGTGGAATTTAGAAAGATGGTAATGATAACCCTGTATGTGAGACAGCAAAAGAGACACAGATGTATAGAACAGTCTTTTGGACTCTGTGGGAGAGGGAGAGGGTGGGATGATTTGGGAGAATGGCATTGAAACATGTATAATATCATATAAGAGACGAATTGCCAGTCTAGGTTTGATGCATGATACAGGATGGTTGGAGCTGGTGCACTGTGATGACCCAGAGGGATGGTACGGAGAGGGAGGTGGGAGGGGGGTTCAGGATGGGGAACACGTGTACACACCCATGGCAGATTCAAGTTGATGTATGGCAAAACCAATACAATATTGTAAGGTAATTAGCCTCCAATTAAAATAAATAAATTTAAATTAAAAAAAAAGAAGGACCTTACACAATAATCAAGGAATCAGTCCAAGAAAAAGACATACCAATTGTAAATATCTATGCACCCAACATAGGAGCATCTCAATACATAAGACAAATACAGGCATAAAAGGAGAAATTGACAGTAACACAATAATAGCAGGAGATTTTAACACCCCACTCATACTAATGGACAGATCATCAAAACAGAAAATTAATAAGAAACACAAATCTTAAATGTTACATTAGATGAGGTGGATCTCATTGATATCTTCAGGACGTTCCATCCAAATGCAGAAGAATGCACCTTCTTCTTAAGGGCACATGGAACATTCTCCAGGATAGACTACATCTCGGGTCACAAATCAAACCTCAGTAAATTTAAGAAAATTGAAATTGCATCAAGCATCTTCTCCAAACACAATGCTATGAGACTAGATATCAATTACAAGAAAACAACTGTAAGAAACACAAACACATGGAAATTAAGCAACACATTTCTAAATACCAACAAGTTAGTGAAGAAATCAAAAAATTCCTAGAAACAAACGGAAATGAAAACATGACAACTCAAAACCTATGGGAGGCAGTGAAAGCAGTCCTAAGAGGGAAGTTTATAGCAATACAATTCTATCTTAAGAAACAAGAAAAAAAATCAAATAGACAACCTAATGTTGCATGTAAAACAACTGGAAAAACAAGAACAAAAAACCCCCCAAAATGAGTAGAAGGAAAGAAATCATAAAGATCTAAGCAGAAATACATAAAAAAGAAATGAAAGAAACAATGGTAAAGATTAATAAAACTAAAACATGGTTCTTTGAGAAGATAAAATTGACAAGCCTTTAGCCAGACTCATCAAGAAAAAGAAAGCAAATCAAATCAACAAAATTAGAAATTAAAAAGGAGAGGTTACAACAAACAATGCAGAATACAAAGGATTATAACAGACTATTATGAACAACTATATGGCAATAAAATGGATAACCTGGGAGAAATGGACAGATTCTTAGAAAAGTTCAATCTTTAAATACTAAACCAGGAAGAAATAGAAATTATGAACAACCCAATTACAAGCACTGAAATTGAAACTGTGATCAAAAATCTCCCAAAAACAAAAGCCCAGGACCAGATGGCTTCACAGGATAATTCTATCAAATATTCAGAGAAGAGCTAACTCCTATCCTTCTAAAACTCTTTCAAAAAATTGCAGAGGAAGGAACACTTCCAAACTCATTCTTTGAGGCCACCATCACCCTAATACCAAAACCAGACAAAGACAACACAAAAAAAGAAAACTACAGGCCAGTATCACAGATGAACATAGACTAAATAATCCTCAAAAAAATTTTTAGCAAACAGAATTCAGCAGCATATTAACAAGTTCATACATCATGATCAAGTTGGGTTTATTCCAAGAATGCAAGGAGTCTTCAATATGCACAAATCAATCAATGTGATACTTCATATTCACAAATTGAAAGATAAAAACCACATGATAATCTCAATAGATGCAGAAAAAGCCTTTGACAAAATTCAGCACCCATTTATGATTAAAACTCTTCAAAAAATGGGCATACTTCCACATAGTAAAGGATATATTTGAAAAGCCTGCAGCAAACATTATTCTCAATGGTGAAAAACTGAAAACATTCCCCCTAAGATCAGGAACAAAATTAATGTTTCACCAGTGTTATTCAAAATAGTTCTAAAAGTCCTAGCTACAGCAGAGAAGAAAAAGAAATAAAAGGTATCCAGATTGGAAAAGAAGAAGTAAAGCTCTCACTGTCTGCAGATGACATGATACTGTACACAGAAAACCTTAAAGATAGTATGGAAAAATTGCTAGAGCTAATCAGTGAATTTAGCAAAGTTGCAGGATACAAAATCAATACAGAGTTGCATTTCTATATATTAACAATGAGCAATCAGAAAAAGAAATTAAAGAATCAATCCCATTCATCATTGCAACAAAAAGAATTAAATATCTAGGAATAAACTTACCTAAGGAGACAAAAGAACTGTACACAAAAAATTATAAGACACTGATGAAAGAAATCAAAGAGGACATAAACAGATAGAAAGATATTCCATGTTCCTGGATGGGAACAATCAATATTGTGAAAATGACTACTACCAAATGTAATCTACAGATTCAATGCAATCCCTATCAAATTACCAATGACATTTCTCACAGAACTAGAAAAAAAAATTTCACAATTTGTATGGAAACACAAAAGACCCTGAATAGCCAAAGCAGTCTTGAGAAAGAAGAATGGAGCTGGCGGAATCAACCTTCCTGACTTCAGGTTATATTACAAAGCTACAATCATCAAGACAGTATGGCACTGGCACAAAAACAGAAATATACACCAGTGGAACAAGATGGAAAGCCAAGAAATAAACCCATGTACCTATAGGTACCTTATTTTTGACAAAGGAGGCAAGAATATACAATGGAGCAAAGACAGCCTCTTCAATAAATGGTGCTGGGAAAACTGGACAGCTACATGCAAAAGAATGAAATTAGAACACTTCCTAACACCATACACAGAGATAAACTCAAAATGGATTAGAGAGCTAAATGTAAGATCAGAAACTATAAAACTCTTAAAGGAAAACATAGGTAGAACACTTGATGACATAAACCAAAGCAAGATCCTCTATGACCCACCTCTTAGAGTGATGGAAATAAAAACAAAAGTTAATAAGTGGGACCTGATTGAACTTAAAAGCTTTTGCACAGCCAAGGAAACTATAAGCAAGGTGAAAAGACATCCCTCAGATGGGAGAAAATAATAGCAAATGAAACAACTGACAAAGGATTGATTTCCAAAATATACAAGCAGCTCATACAACTCAATGCCAGAAAAACAAACAACCCAATCAAAAAGTGGGAAAAACACCCAAACAGACATTTCTCCAAAGAAGACATACAGATGGCTAACAAATATGAAAAGATGCTCAATGTCGCTCATTATTAGAGAAATGCAAATCAAAACTACAAGGAGATATCACCTTATACCAGTCAGAATGGCCATCATCAAAAAGTCTACAAACAATAAATGCTGGAGAGGGTGTGGAGAAAAGGGAGCACTCTTGCACTGTTGATGGGAATGTTGATACTGCCACTATGGAAGACAGTATGGAGATTCCTTAAAAAACTAGGAATAAAACCACCATATGTCCCAGCAATCTCACTCCTAGGCATATACCCTGAAGAAACCAAAGTTGAAAAAGACACATGTAACTCATTGTTCATTGCAGTTATTCACAATAGCTAGAACATGGAAGCCACCTAGATGTCCATTGACAGATGAATGGATAAAGAAGTAGTGGTACATATACTCAATGGAATATTACTCGGCCATAAAAAGGAATGACTTTGAGTCAGTTCTGATGAGGTGGATGAACCTAGAACCTATTGCACAGAGTAAAGTGAGTCATAAAGAGAAAGATAAATATTGTATTCTAACACATATAAACAGAATCTAGAAAAATGGTACTGAAGAATTTATTTACAGGGCAGCAGTGGAGAAACAGATATAGAGAATAGAGTATGGACATGGGGAGAGAGGAGGAGAGGGTGAGATGTATGGAAAGAGTAACATGGAAACTTACATTACTGTATGTAAAATAGATAGCCAACGGGAATTTGTTGTATGCCTCAGGAAACTCAAACAGAGGCTCTGTATCAACCTAGACGGGTGAGATGGGGCAGGAGATGGGAGGGAGTTTCAAAAGGAAGGGGAGATATATATACCTATGGCTGATTCCTGTTGAGGTTTGACAGAAAAAACAGAAAAATTCTGTAAAGTTATTATCCTTCAATAAAAAGAAAATGAGAAGAAATGTGAAATTATGAATTTTTTTTTTTTAAGTCATACAGTTGTGTCCAACTCTTTGTGATCCCATGGACTGTAGCCTGCTAGGCAACTCTGTCCATGGGATTTCTCAGGCAAAAATACTGGAGTGGCTTTAAAACAGAATGTTCAAAGCATAAGAAAAAAAAAATCAATGTTATCGAAGACAAGTTAATAGATAGTATACAAACTGAGTATGCAGATGTAGAAAAATTTAGAAAAATCAGAATACATATCATATCATATACACACACACATATGAAAATGGCAATTATTTTATTTAAGGGTTTATTCCTGAAATTCTCTATTGGAAATGTTACAAAATACACAAGACCATGTCATCTTTAAAAAGTAATGTGAAATTTGAAGTATATCTAGATCCATTGATTTCAGATAAATGGATATAAATTTTTATAAAATTTTGAGGCCCAGAGTAGTATGATTTCTGAAGAAAGTTTTGTTTTGTTATAGGTAGTAATGAATAATTCACAAACTCTGTACATAATCTAGTTCTTAAAGATTATGTGAACACTTCAGTGAATTAAATGGATAGTTTATTCCAAAACTAGATATTTTGACCCACCTGTCTAATGAACTGCCTAACCCATTTATGAATAGGAAGGCAAAAAGCAAAATCTCCAAAAGTTGTTAATACAGCCATCTTTGTATTGAATATGTATCTCTTAAAGACACTGTTTCAGAAATGACTGAGACATGATGTTGGGGGCACACCACTCTCTCCAGATTATGATTATGACTCAAATTTCTTTCTGAATATGATTAGGAATACTTAATGACTCCCTCTTAGCTACTTCTCCAGAACATAACTAGAATGTTAACAAATCAATAGACTAACATCAATTTGTAAAATAAAGATGGCAGTATTCAGTGCACTGGCTCAGTGGTACAGAATCTGCTTGCCAATGCAGGAGATGCAGGAGACGTGGGTTTGATCCCTGAGTAGGGAAAATCTTCTGTTGTAGGAAAAGGCAACCCACTCCAGTATTCTTGCCTGGAAAATTCCATAGACAGAGGGGCTTGGTGGGCTACAGTCTGTGGCATCACAGAATCAGACATGACTGAGCATGCACAAACCCCTGAATTCAGTGTATAAACTTATTTTAAAAAAGAGAGAGAGAAGATCAACATGAAATGCTTTGCTAAAAGAAATGCATAACAGATTAGAAAATTTCCAGTTGTAGTGGTCTGTGTTGAAGTAGCAGTACAGATAATAATAATTAACATTAACATTGTTGTTAACTCCAAATCATTCTTGAGAACAACCAAAATCATTGCTCTAAAGACTGGCCAAATTTCCCAAACAGGGACTCATTTTGATAATTCTGGAATGCTATAGAATTGACACAAAACTTTAGCCAATAGATACACATGGTTTCCATATGTGAATTGGGAATTATCACATTCTTATAATGTGAGATCATGAAATACCAACAGAAATCCATAAGCTTATCATCATAGTCTCTTAATGGCAATTTTAATGTCTTTGTTTCTTAAAGTGTAAATGACTGGATTTAGTAGTGGTGTGATGGCTGCATAAAATACAGCAAGAAACTTGTCCACCCAAGTGATGTTGAGTGGAAACAGGTAGATGAAGATACAGGGCCCAAAGAATAACACGACTACTGTGATGTGGGCAGTGCAAGTGGAGAGAGCCTTGGATGCCCCATCCTTCGACTGATGGCAGAGAGTAAGTAGAATATAAGAGTAAGAGATCAGCAGTAGAATGAAGCAGATGGTGGCCAGTACCCCACTGTCAGCATTTATCAACATTTCTGAAACATAAGTGTCCATGCAAGCTAGCTTGATCACCAGTGGAATATCACAGAAAAAGCTATCCAATTCTCTGGGTCCACAGAAAGGCAATTGTATAATTATAGCTAGTTGGCTTATTGAATGCACAAAGCCAATGATCCATGATGTCATTACTAGCCGAATGCACGTTTGTGTGTTCATAATGCTAGAGTAATGGAGTGGCTTGCAGATGGCCACGTAACGGTCATAGGCCATTGACACAAGCAACACCATCTCACCCCCTCCAAAAAAATGTCCAAAAAAAATCTGACACATGCAGCTTCCAAAAGAGATGGTCTTGTTTGCCTTGAGAAGGTCTGTGATCATTTTAGGAGTGGTTACTGATGAAAGGCATAAGTCAATGAACGAAAGATTGGCTAACAGGAAGTACATAGGGCAGTGGAGATGAAGATCAGCAGTAATTAGGAGAACAATGAAGATGTTGCCTAAAATGGTGATTAAATAAAGTGAAGAAAATATTACTAGCAGGAAGGCCTGGAGCTCCCATGAATCACACAGCCCAAGAAAAATAAATTCAGACACTACAGACTGGTTACTTCTTCCATTTAGTTCAGTTTCTTCTAATTTTATCTGAAGGAAAGAAATGAAAATATATTTTCTGAATAAAGCAGGGTTTTTATTTATTGCTGATGAAAGCATGTCCTTACATAGGTACTTTGGGAAAAAAATTGTGCTTTTCTTATAAAGCTCAATACTAACACATGCTATGGTCCAGCAATTTCAGTCTCATTTGCATGCTTGAGATAAATTCTTACAACTACATATATGGAGATATTTATAATTATGCACATAAACAGGACAATGGAATATTCAGAAACATAACAAATAAAGTACAACTATATAAAATGACAGATATATAGCTTTTTGAGACACCATAATGAAGAAAAAAGAGATTAGCATAATTTTTATAAAATGAATAGCAATAGAAAATGCTGTATTTTGTAGGAACTTCTATATATAACTATGTATTAAAAAATGATGTAAGTAACTCCAACTCTGGGCAGCTAAGGATCAGGATGAGGATGCACATATTATCAGCTATATGATATTATAATTATTTAACATAATAGTTATAATATCAACCCACTCCAGTACTCTTGCCTAGAAAATCCCATGGACGGAGGAGCCTGGTGTTGCAGTCCAGGGTCGCTAAGAGTCCGACATGACTGAATGACTTTACTTTCACTTTTCACTTTCATGCGCTGGAGAAGGAAATGGCAACCCACTCCAGTGTTATTGCCTGGAGAATCCCAGGGACGGGGGAGCCTGGGGCTGCCCTCTTTGGGGTCGCACAGAGTCGGACACGACTGAAGCGACTTAGAGCAGCAGCAGCAGCATAGTTATAGTTTTATTATTAAATAAACAAGCAAATCTAAGATTGCCATTAGAAATGGTGTGAATATACTATGAATCAAGAATTATGATCAATTCAATGCCGTGGACCTGAGGTTTAATCTGGGTTTACGCTCCCTGTTGTCTGCAACTGAAGCTATTGATGATACTGTTTTTGTTTGACTCCACGGAGTTATCAGGTACCAGTATGAAAATAAAAATAGAATTAGAAAGCTATAGATGTAGGAGGGGCTTTTAATTTTTTCCAGTGTGGTAAACAGGAATTTATTGAATATTTTCTTACTATGAACTGTGATCACTTTTGCACACTTCAGTGAAAAAGAAATAGATTGTAGGTGGTGTATATTATATCAAAGAATAAAAGCTTATGCCAACTTTTTCACTGAATATTAACTTAATGGGCTTTTAATATTACTTTAGTTAAATTAGAAAGGGCAAAATATTGCTACTAGGATAATTATATTAAAAACTATTAACAACATGTTAAAATTACTTATATAAATTAGCATGTGATTTTCAACTTTACCTTTAGTAGAAGTAACTGTAAATATTCTAAGAGTATAATTATAAAATCATATGTTAGGGCAGAACTCACAAAAAAACTCAAGAAAAATTAAAAAGTAAAAATTTTAAAAATGGACAACTTTAATTGTCCTTTTTGAGCTGGTAATTTCAGGGTCATGGGAAAATTAAACCTTTCTGTTTCTTTGTATCTCCCTGTCACTCTCTCTGAATATCTCTCATTATGCTAGAAATTTTCACCCACATTGTCTATAAAGTAATCGTCACATTAACCAAATAAAATAAAATGAACAAGATATATCGTACTATTCTGAGTCTGGGTCTTAGTGTAACCAGTTACAGTTTCAGAGCTGGGAAATAGCATGACTGGAATGCAATCCCAATGCTCTCTGATAACAGTCCTGCATCTGCGCTGTCATTCTGAATCTCCTGTTCAGTTCCAAGAGCATAATTCCATTTCCATGGTAACTATTGACTATTGTAGGCTTTGAGAGATTTCTTTCCATAATCTCTATCAGGTTCCTTCCTGAGTTAAATTAGTAACCACCACTTTTCTCAATATTTGGAAATTTCTGTTAATTATAATTATGTATCTGTGCCTAGAATACAATTTTTCTTAACTCAAGAAAACTGTAGACCCTGGTGATTGTGGATCTGTGAAGACCTGAATACTGCCTCAAAGAGGGCACCTACGTAGCTGTAAGACTGTGTAGAAGTTACTCGTTTTGATGATGTAGAGAGTCCAGAACTTCCAAAATGTACCTTGGAGAAGAAACCCTTGATATTTCTGAAAGCTATGCATAATTCCAAACCATTCTAATTAGTGTGCATGGAAATATGGCATTAAAACATTTTCTTAAATAGGACAGGGGAAGGGAACTAAGGGAGAAGTTAAGAAATTGACAGAGTGTAGGGTATATCTTCTTACCAGAGAGACACCATATTTGACCACATTTTTTCCCCAGGATAAAGCATTCTCCATATTCTAAATAGAATCTGAAATAGAATCATATTGCATCAAAGCTAAGTATCCACTTTCTGTTGTGACCAGCATTTATGGGGGAGTGTGAGGGATATATTTAGTATAGAGAGTGGCCTCTGGAGTAGGAAACTCTCAAACTACCCATGCTATGTTCCTTTGAGACCACTTTATTCTTGTCTCTCTGAATTGAGAATGTCATCTTGCCTTTTGTCAGGGTCATGGTGAGGACAATAATAAAGTTCTAATGGTAGAGTTAAGCACAGTTTTAAAACATTTCTTTGATTAACTTTTTAAAAAAGAAAAGCAGTATTCCAAAACTAAGTTGCCATTTCTAGTCCCAGATGACTTGGGTGAGTGGACATGGGCTGACTAGCAGAGAGAGATGAACTGGTTAGTGTGTGCGTGCTCAGTTGCTCACTCAATAACGTACACCAAGTATGCCCACTGTAGAGCAGTCAGCCTTGGACTGCTTGTTTTACGGGGTTTTAATGAAGAATAGAGCACACACACAATGAAGAATAGAGAGACAAGTTAAAGTGTCAAAATTTCTTTGATTATTTGAGCAATGATCCTGATTTAAGATTGAGTACAAGGCAATATTGGGACTTCCAAGGTGGCTCAGTAGTAAAGATTTCTCTGGCCAATGTAGGAGATGCAAAAGACACAGGTACAATCCCTGGAAGGAGAAGATCCCCTAGAATAGGAAATGACAACCTACTCCAGAATTCTTGCTGGCACAGTCTTTTGGGCAGAGGAACCTGGTAGGTTATAGTCCATTGGGTAACAAAAAGTCAGACACAACTGAGCATGCACTTATGCAAAAAGCAATATTATCAATATTCTTCAAAATAACAAAACAGTAAGGGAAGCCTACCTTTATTTAGTTTTAAAAAATATTATATAATTTTAGCCTTATGGACAAGAATCTAACACTTTTAGAGATCTGAAAAAGAAATATGTCTCCATCTGCCCGTTGCTGCTAATTGTTTTTCATCAGAAGCATACATTTGTTCACATTTTGGTGGTTATATTTCACTTTTTTTTCGATGCTGTTACATACTTACATGTGCACATGTCAGTATATACATGTGGAGGAGTCTTTTTCTTTGAAAGATATAGAGTATGGAAGGACATTTTAAATTCTATTTATTTAAAATAATATTATGCATAAATATATTCCACTGTACTGGTTGTTTCAATGTAAATGTTTGTTTTTAGAGAAATAAATATGCTAAAGTAATAGTACTGCTAGGTATTTACCAAACTTAGTTAAAAATTCTGTTCATACAAATGCTGTGTTCGAATGTTTGTGACAGCTTTATTCATAATTATAAAAAACTAGAGACATCCAAGATGTCCTTCAATCTGTTAATGGTTAAATAAAGTACTTGTACAATGGGATGCTGTTGCTGCTGCTAAGTCGCTTCAGTCATGTCCGATTCTGTGCGACCCCATAGATGGCAGCCCACCAGACTCCCCCTTCCCTGGGATTCTCCAGGCAAGAACGTTGGAGTGGGTTGCCATTTCTTTCTCCAATGCGTGAAAGTGAAAAGTGAAAGTGAAGTTGCTCAGTTGTGTCTGACTCCTGGTGACCCCATGGACTGCAGCCTACCAGGTTCCTCCATCCATGGGATTTTCCAGGCAAGAGTACTGGGTGGATTGCCATTGCCTTCTCCAGCAATGGGATATTACCCATAATAAAAAGAAATGATCTATCAAGTCATGAAAAGATATAGAGGATACTTAAGTGTCTATTGCTACATGAAGGAAGCCAATCTCAAAAATCTGTATATAGTATGATTTCACTTTTATGATATTCTGGAAGATGCAAAACTATGGAGACAGTGAAAAGTTAGGTGCTTGTCAGGGGCTCATGAGTTCATGGGAATGAATGAATACGTGAAGCACAGGAGGTTTTAGTACAGTGAAATTTTTTATGATACTGTATTTTTGACTATATTGTCTTAGGCTTTTGCCATGTCATCTGTGAGGGACTAAATACAATGAAACCATAGAAACAATAAGCATGTGTATATTTCTAATACCATTATCCAGTAAAAGGAACCAGGGATTTTTGGAGATATAGTTATTATGGGAATAGGAAATTAAGATATAAGATAAACCAGGAGCATCTTTTAGTCCTAGGAAACAAGGAAATGCTCAAACATACATAAACTTAGAAAATTTGATGTGGATATATATCAAAGAGGCTTAAGAGCCAAATGAAAATGCTCCCAATAGCAGTATTTGATTATAATCCAGATTATAAAATAAATATCCATGATTTCATACTAATATAAATGACTGAATAAATTAGTACATGGAATAGAAGAGTAATCACCCATGCAGGAGAATTAGAGATAAATTGTGTAGCACGCTACCCTGATCAAGGAGAAAATAACTCCTCATTGCTTAAGCATGGGTTGAGTATAGTGACTTTTCTCAAAATACAGTGTGAATAGCAGGGAAAGTAAATCTACACTGAGGCAACCTGAAATTTCAGTCAGTTGATCAAAGTCAAAATCATAGACATAAAGCATGGTAATGGTATAGACAGTAGATGGGAGATGTCAAAAATGGCAGATCACCTGTGGTGTGCTTCCCCTGAACCGATCAGTTCACTTCAGTCACTCAGCCATGTCTGAGTCTGCAACGCCATGGACTGCAGCATGCCAGGCCTCCCTGTTCATCACCAACTCCTGGAGTTTACCCAAACTCATGTCAGTTGAGTCAGTGATACCATGCAACCATCTCATCCTCTGCGGTCCCCTTCTTCTCCTGCCCTCAATCTTTCTCAGCATCAGGGTCTTTTCAAAGGAGTCAGCTCTTCGCCTCAGGTAGCCAAAGTATTTAAGTTTCAGCTTCAGCATCAGTCCTTCCAATGAACACCCAGGACTGATTTCCTTTAGGATGGACTGGTTGGATCTCCTTGCAATCCAAGGGACTCTCAAGAGTCTTCTCCAACATCACAGTTCAAAAGCATCAATTCTTTGGCATTCAGCTTTCTTTATAGTCCAACTCAGACACACATACATGACTACTGGAAAAACCATAGTTTTGACTAAATGGACCTTTGTTGGCAAAGTAATGTCTCTGCTTTTTAATGCTGTCTAGGTTGGTCATAACTGTTCTTCCAAGGAGCAAACATCTTTCAATTTCATAGCTGCTGTCACCAACTGCAATGATTTTGGAGCCCCCCAAAATAAAGTCACCCACTGTTTCCACTGTTTCCCCATCTATTTGCCATGAAGTGATGGGACCGAGGCCATGATCTTAGTTTTTGTATGTTGAGCTTTAAGCCAACTTTTTCACTCTCCTCTTTATTTTCATCAAGAAGCTCTTTAGTTCCTCTTCATTTTCTGCCATAAGGATGGTGTCATCAGCATAGCTAAGGTTATTGGTATTTCTCCAGGCAATCTTGATTCCAGCTTGTGCTTCCTCCAGCCAGTGTTTCTCATGATGTGCTCTGCATATAAGTTAAATAAGCAGGGTGACACTACACAGCCTTGATGTACTCCTTTTCTTATTTGGAACCAGTCTGTTGTTCCATGTCCAGTTCTAACTGTTGCTTCCTGTCCTGCACACAGATTTCTCAAGAGGCAGGTCAGGTGGTTTGGTATTCCCACCTCTTTAAGAACCTGAACCCATAACTCTTGTGAAATTATGAGAAAAATATCAAATAAATTTCAGTGCAGTGATACCCTTCATACTTCACAGTTCCTCAAAAAGTTAAACAGAATTATCATAAAACTCATCAATTCTGCTCCTAGTCTTTAACCCCAAAGAATTAAAAACAGTTATTAAAACAAAATCTTGTACATGAATATATAGAACTATTCACAATGGGCAAAAGTGTTCATCCAAATGTTCATCTGCTGATGAATGGATTGACAAATGTGGTAATCCATACAGAGGAATATCATTCAGCCGTAAATGTGTTTCAGATACACATTTCAATATGGGTGGAAATAGTTTGGAACTAGGTCGAAGTGATGATCCCACAATATAATGAATGCCTAAATTTCATTGGTTTGTAGCTCTCAAATGGTTGATTTTACATAATGTTAATTTATCTTGATAACATAAAATATAACACTAAAAAGATAAATGAGCAAGTATTATCTTCCATTACTATTAAGACTTTGGTTATTAACTTTTCCTTAGCTCATTTTTTGTTCATAACCATTCTTGGCTAGTATGTACTTTTGATGTAAAAGAGAATGGTACAGTTCCAGCACTAAGTTTTGCTCATTTCTTTCTAGGCTGAATGTTACACAGAAATCAGTCTAAATTTTTGTAAAATGAGAATAATAGCATTTAACAAAAGGAATTTTAGTAATATGTGTTGAAATGTAGCTCTTATAATAATGCTAAATTTTATATGAATGGTGATATTTGATCTTCTGTGTGTACACATTGCTCTTCAGAGAAGTATTATAGAGTTAGAGATATTAAGTATGTCCAGACTTCGTAACAAAAAAAATCACCCTGAATGCCAGGGTACACAAATTATTTTCCCTTTTCTAGTATTAACTGAGAAGTCACAGTCTTATTTCTCATCAGGTGTAGAAGAATATTGGATTTCCATCTCACCGTTTGGTTAGACATAATAAATGAGATCACATAGGTATCATACTCAGAAAAGTGAAAAGCTTAATAGGCATGTGAGCTCCTTTTTAATACATCATGGCATCGATTTGAAAAGAGGCTACATAGCACAGGGATTAAATTCATGGACTTTGAAATCAGAAAATAATTTCACTTGAAGGTTTTAACTTTAGCCTTCTGACTTTCGCCAACATATTTAATATCTGTTTTTAAGATATTATCATGACCAAAATGGGTTTGGTAATTATACAAATGAGGTAAAAAAAAAGAGCAGGGATAGGGATGCTGGGAATACATTGCATGAATATGCTTCTAATAGAATTCTAAAATAGTTTTTACTAATTGTGTTAATAGGGATTCCTTTTTCACTAGTATTGGTCTAAATGATATTTATCAATATGTATTAAAATGTTAGGACATCCTGACTTTCCTTGAAGATAATGCTGTCATAGTTTATTAATCACAGCTTTGTTTCACCTTTACTTTTTAAATCAAGCTTCTAATATTTTTTCTTCTCTTAATGGCATGGGAATTCAAGGTAGAGATCTCATAATAAACGGCCTGGGGAGTCTGGTCACTGAGTCATCAAAGGGCCACCCAAAAGTGTTGTTAGAGCTGGAGAAGTTGTAAGGAGTACTAACCACAGAGATCAAAGAGGGAAACACTTCTTAAGAGGTTCATTTATAGTGAAAATATTGTTTTCTGGGGCTTTTTTTGGGGAGTGAGGTCAGGTAAGTGGGGACAGTATAATTTAAGTGAATAGCCTGTTAAAATTACCAGCTGTTTTCCCTCTATGGGCGAAGTACGGCAACTCTGCTACATTTCAAAAACTCTCCCCCCTCCACCCCACCTCTTTGCCTCCCACTCTTTCTTATCTCTATTTCTGTTTTTCAATTCAACATACATTTGTTGAACCTTGTTGAACCTATACAAGTGCCAGTCTTTCCAAGGGGAAGTTTTACTTTTCAGATTGCAAGGAGCTCTTCATGTGCCTGGATTGTATCTGAATTTACAGGGAAATGTTAAGATCTGGATTATATTTCACTTAAACTAGGAAGGACCTTGAGGATGACACCCTACTCCAGTACTCTTGTCTGGAAAATCCCCTGCATGGAGGAGCCTGGTAGGCTGCAGTCCATGGGGTCGCAAAGAGTCGGACACTACTGAAGCGACTTAGCAGCAGCAGCAGCAGCAGGAAGGACCTTTGGAATTGGTTTTGATGTGAATCATCTTTGACCTGTCATTTTTTTCATGGCAATTTCTGGAATGAAAATTGCTTTTTAATTCTACTGGCATTAGTTTTCAATGAGAATAATATAAAAAAACCAGTGTGTTTACCAAGAAACTATTATCAGTTTTCAAGGTATATGCACATGTATGCCCATGGCCATCCAACCCCTTGTCTTCTCTCTCACATTCACACGATTTCGTATGGTCAGCATTTCTGACTAAGACATAGTCCCTGCTCTCAAGAAGCTCATACCTTTGCAGAGGAGACAGAGAAACTAGTCAATTGTAAATTATACTGTCATGAAAAAGTTATCATGAGAACCTCACGAGTAAGATGTGATAGCAGGGTGGGAGAATATCTCATGAAGACTGGAGGAGAGAGGGAGCCATCACTGAGTAATAATTGACCGAATTTTTAGAAGAAGTAATCGGCCAAGTAGAAAAGGCCAGGGAAAACTATAGGGCAGAACAAAAGTATGGATAACCCTGATATTAATGAAAGAGCAATAGTCCTCTTAGTTCAAGAGATTTGTGATTGGAGAGGTGAGATCAGAGGGAAATGGGTTGTAGACTGTTGCATTATGTGCCTTGCTGAGGCATTATGAAGAGAGAAGTTACTGAGAGTTTGTAATTGGTGAGCAGGCAAAAAAGACTCAGGAACCACTCCTAAGGTATGCTGTTCTAACTGCTCCCTTTTTAACGGTTTGCTATTCCTTCTTGTTTGCTTCTGTTCTTTCCTATTTCTTTTCTCTACTGTCCCTGTCTCTTTTGTCTTCTCTCTCTCCTTCCTTTTCATCTTCTTTCCTTACTAGTATCAATCAGCTAGATGATAGATATATTTTATAGCCCCTAGCAGTAGACTGCCGCAAAAAGAAGATTCTTTTTTTCTTGGCCATTGATTTCTTATGGATAACACTTTCTGTTAAGGAGCTATTGTGATTTTCTATGAGTAAACAGTTGTTGACACACTTGTAAAACTTAATTTCAGTTTTTAAATGCTTGATTAAATGGTACTACCATCACTACAATCTGAATTTGAAGGGTTATACATCTGGGAGTCTTATTCTATATTTTCACACTAAATTTCATTTTTAAGTCAAAAGCCAATACCAGGTTGTTTTGAACCATTTGAATAATACAGAAAGATAGTCCTTAGGAGATTAAAGCCACATGTATCCTATTTTGAGGATCCACTATTTGTAATAGTCCATGTGCAGTTTTGGAAATTTTTTTCAAGTACAAACATAGTTTCATAAAAAGAATTCTGTTTTTGCCATTAGAGGCTCTTGCTTTAATCCAGTATTTGGATGGTTGCTTTAGTTGTTTCCAGTTATTTAAATACATATAAGAAACTGCCATCAGCATTTTACCAATTTAAGACATAGTATTGATTATCATGTAACAATTTTTGCAGGAATTAACACTTGGCTATAGAAATACATACCCAAATATCTTACTCTAATACTTTTGACTTCACATCTAAATGATGACAACCTTACGATTACTTATGAGAACAGATCCTGAATTTTCATGTACCATCAAATTTAACTAGGTTTCTGAATTGCAATGATATCTCATGTATAATAGCATGCAGTGTTTTGCTTTCTGTGACTGGCTTATCTCACTTTTTCCATGTTTAATCACAAGTTACTCTTGTGCTTGTTGCAAATGGCAGGAACTTTTTTTTTTAGGCCAAATATTATTTTGGTGTGTGTGTGTGGTGTGTATGTGTATCACATTTGTTTTATCCATTTATTAATCATCAGAAAATTCGTTTCCAGATTTGATTAATGTGAGTAGTGCTGCAATGAACAGAGCATTGTCAATATCTCTTCAAGATATTGATTTCATTTCCTTTGCATATGAAAGTACTGAAAATTCTATATGAAAATGTAGTTCTAATTTAATTTTTTGAGAACCTCAACACTTTTTCCACAATGCCAGGCAGAATATTATTTTTATGTACTTTTTTTTGTCCCTTAAATTGAAAATCTTTCTAAATCTGTATATAAAAAACTGTTTAATTTTTATAGCTTCATAGTATTACACAGTATATATATATATATATTCTGCAGTGTGATTAATGCATTCTCTATTGATTGTCATGTATCAATAGCATTCTATTATATATATGTGTACATGTATATATAAACATATATACATTTTATATAAATATAAGTGGTGCATAAGCATAATAGTTGCTCTTGTACAGCTATGTCAAGAAGTAGATTTGTGTGTTTTAAACTCTAATAAACATTGTCAACTGGTAATTCCATCAACAATGTATAATGTAGCTTTTATATTGAAATCCTCATAATATTAGTAATATTTTTCATTCTCACCTGTCTCTACTCTTTCTCTTTCTTTTTCCCTGTCAGTCGGTGAAGCAGAAAACTGTGTTTCCTAGTCACTGCTCATGATAAGGCTGGGCATCTGCCATTAGGTTCACTGGTCACTTGTACATGTTGTAATTGTTTCTATTGTGGGTGTCTGTGCATGTATCCCCACTTTTCAAAGTTTGATTTCCTCCTTGTGCTGTTACTATATTGACCTTTCTATCAAAAGCAACATTTTATTTGACTAATGCCAATATTTCCTCTTCTTATTGAACTATATCAAATGAAGAGACTTGTATTAATAATGCATTTTTAACATTAGAAGTTTAGAAAAGAGAAAAACAGGAAAAAATAATCACCTAATTTCCTACTACTAGTAAAAATTTTAATTAGTACTTTTTTAAAAACTGAACTTTCTTTTGATCTTTGAAACCAAATTTGAAAAATTTTTTATGTATTCTGTTACATTTGGAAACAAAGTGAATAAACATTGTTTTGTATATCAGACTATGTATATTTTAAAATCTGCATATTGCATGATCAAAGCTTTTAGATAAGAGACTTGATTATAGCTTCTTTGAAATGTCACACCCACTGCAGTTAACTCTGATGATTGTCCTATTCATTCTCCCTTGTTCTGTCCAAGTCTACTTTTCTCCCAGTTATTGGCTATAAAATTCTCCATTCATTGCCCCTGTATCAGGGCCTCCTGGCACCACCCCTGCAGTGTTCTCTTTTGCCTACAAGACCCGCTTCACATCAATCAATTACGCTCACAATGTCCTTCCTCACTGGCCTGGCTGCCTGCATGTCTATTCTTGGCTATGAAAGCTTCAAGGGGCTCCAACAGACTTAAGTTGCTTTCTCTCCGAGGCAATGAGGATTGTGCCCATAGGCAGGCCCAGGCATGGTTTGGAGTGCCAAGGGAGGAGTGACAAGAGAGAGCATGGTTGTTAGTGGTGTGGGGTCTGGAGGAAAGCTTAGTGGTGGCAGTGCAAGTGGGGGACTCCTGGTATTTAATTCAGGTGTGGAACAAGCATCAGTAATTTGGTTTGTTTGTTTCAAGAAACAGTAGTTTAACAGTATGTCTAAAAAAATAACATGTATTAGGTTAAACTCTATAAAACTGACATTTGACCAAAAGTGAACTGACTGAAAGAACAATTTCTTATGACTCAAACTAATAAACGCATATAAGCCTGGAGAGGAACAACTTAGTGATAAGAATTAAAGATAAGCATTTTCTATTTTTTCTGTAGGCATACAAGTTTTAAAAATTGATTCCCTATATATCTTTCTTGTAAACTTCTCATTTTTAAAATGTCTATTATTCATATATTTCATAAGAGTGAATTATGCTCCTATATATGAGTAATAGGGCTTCTCTGGTGGCTCTGCTGGTAAAGAGTCCGCCTGGAATATGGGAGACCTGGGTACGACACCTGGATTGGGAAGATCTGGAGAAGAGAAAGGCTACCCACTCCAGTATTCTGGCCTGGAGAATTCCATGGCCTGTATAGTCCATGGGGTCACAAAGAGTTGGACATGATTGAGGGACTTTCACTTTCACTTTTTGTATGAGTAATAATGCTCTTCCAAGATAAAAGAACTATGAATATTTAATTCATATCATTTAACTATGAATATACTCAAGGCTATGGTTTTTCCAGTAGTCATGTGAGAGCTGGACTATAAAGAAAGCTGAGCACCGAAAAAGTGATGCTTTTGAACTGCGGTGTGGAGAAGACTCTTGAGAGTCCCTTGGACTGCAAAGAGATCCAACCAGTCCATCCTAAAGGAGATCAGTCCTGACTATTCATTGGAAGGACTGATGTTGAAGCTGAAACTCCAATACTTTGGCCACCTGATGCGAAGAGCTGACTCATTTGAAAAGACCCTGATGCTGAGAAAGATTGAGGGCAGGAGGAGAAGGGGACTGCAGAGGATGAGATAGTTGGGTGGCATCACCAACTCAATGGACATGAATTTGGGTAGGCTCCAGTAGTTGGTGATGGACAGGGAGGCCTGATGTGCTGCAGTTCATGGGGTCACAAAGAGTTGGACATGACTGAGTGACTGAACTGAACTGAACTGATTCTCCACTGCAGACCTTAATGTTATTTCTAATTTTTCTTTAGGAAATATTTTTCATTAATGCCCCTTGTAACTTAACTGTGAACTTATCTAGTTCCAATATCCTAAACAAATTTTCTTTTTTTTACTGAAGCATAGTTGATAGTTTTTTGTGTTTTAGGTATACAGCAAAGTGGTTAAAGTGAAAGTGAAGTCACTCAGTTGTGTCTGACTCTTTGCGACCCCATGGACTGTAGTCCACCAGAATCCTAGGTCCATGGAATTTTCCAGGCAAGAGTACTGGAGTGGGTTGCCGTTTCCTTCTCCAGGGGATCTCCCCGACCCAGGGATTGAACCTGGGTCTCCCACGTTGCAGGCAGACGCTTTACTGTTTGAGCCACCAGGGAAGCAAAGTGGTTAATTCATGTATATATATATGTAATGCTCTCTTTTTATATATATTCTTTTTCAGATTCTTTTCCATTAGAAATTATTAAAAGATATTAAGTATAGTTGGCTTTTCTATAGAATAGTTCCTTGCTATTTGTCTATTTTATATATAGTAGCATGTATATGTTTTTACTTGACTTGAGATTCTTAGTCATAAGTAGGGAAAATTTTGAAGTTTAGTTATCTATCTCTAAAGTATCTTCTAAGCCACCTCATGCAAAGAGTTGACTCATTGGAAAAGACTTTAATGCTGGGAGGGATTGGGGGCAGAAAAAGGGGACGACAGAGGATGAGATGGCTGGATGGCATCACTGACTCGATGGACGTGAATCTGAGTGAACTCCAGGAGTTGGTGATGGACAGGGAGGCCTGGCGTGCTGTGATTCATGGGGTCGCAGAGTCGGACACGACTGAGTGACTGAACTGAAACAGATTGAATTTATTTTCTCTTTATCAGTGTATGAATATAACTTTTTCTTCATAGCCTCATCCATGATTTCATCAATGTTTAAACTTTTGAAATTAGTTAGTACAGAATAGCACTCAACGCAATCTTAGTAACATTTCTTTGATTATTAGTGAGAATTTTACTTTTTTAGGACTATCAGCTGTTAGGACATCTTCTGTGTCAGTAGTCTTATATTTTTTTCTCATTTTAAAATTGGTATACCACACTTCTTTATCTATCTGGAGGAACTAATTTCATAATAGAAATATTAGTCATCTGTCTGATATTTTATAACGTATTTTTCAGTGTGCTTTCAGTTTTTATTTTATTGTGCTTATATTTCAATATAAGAGATCTCTATGTAGAAAGTGAAAGTGAAGTCTCATAGTTGTGTCTGACTCTTTGCAACCCTGTGGACTGTAGCCACCAGGTTCCTCCGTCCGTGGGATTTTCCAGGCAAGAATATTGGAGTCTGTTGCCATTTCATTCTCCAGGGGATCTTCCTGACTCAGGGATGGAACTTGGGTCTCCCGATTTGCAGGCAGACTCTTTACCATCTGAGCCACCAGGGAATCTCCATCTACATGTAGATATTTATACAAAACTAGATATATATCTGTATCTAAGTATATAAGAACTGAATATTGTGAATATGTATTTCCTTCCTCATTTGTTAATTAGAGATATTCTTTGAATGAATTTTCTATCTTAAACATTTGCTTAAATATTGTTTTTCTCTCTTTTGGTTTGTTGCCCGTTTAGATGTTTAAATATCCTTTTGAAACTTTCTTGAGTTTATGATGAGAGGCAATAATCTATGTATTTACAAGTTTATCTGTCATACCAACAGCATTGACTGACTAATTCACCCTCTCCACATTGATGTGATTTGATTCTCAATAGTCTCTTGAGGTCACTCTAAGTTTATTCTGGCCCTCTCCTTCCATTCTTTACATTAAGGCTTTTATAACTGTCTGAAAGCAGAACTATGATAAAGCTGGAGCTGAATATTCCCCCAGATTTTCTACTGCTCTTGGGTAAAAAGCAAAATTCTTATCATGGATCCAAGATTTCATCCTGTTTGGCCTATTTCTCCAGCCTGATCTCAGTCATTCACATTCTTGCTTTTGTGTCTCAGGGTCTTTGCATACGGCCTTTCCAAAGCGGTGACTCCTATTTTGCAGAGCCTGAATAAGCATGATGGTGATGTGTCATTTTGTTATCATAGCCCTCTGATATTTCCTTCAAATTAATTGTCAGAGATGTACCTATAATTAAAGTTACTTAATACCAATATCTACCTGTATCTACCCATCTAGATCTAGCCTGTAAAGTTTCAAAAGTCAGAATTACTGTTTCACCTCAGAACTTGACATTGGACTTAGAATATAGTGGATACTCATTAGGACATCAGTTACACTCATTAGTTGTGTTACTTGAAAAAATAAATCCATGATATTTTCATAACATATTAATGGCTGTTAGTGAAGATTTTTTTTCTTCATAAAACTGAATTTGATAAAAGCTTAAATCTGTTTCTTTAAATATTGACATTTGATAAATTCTTTGGTTATTTTGTTTCTGGATTTTAGGCATCATCAGAAAAAGCCAATGTATGAAAGAAATGACTCTTCGGTGTCTGAATTTGTTTTCCTGGGTCTTTCTACCTCTAGACCAGTGCAGCATTTCCTCCTTGCCTTCTCTACAGTGTTTTATGTAACAGTTGTTCTAGGGAATCTCCTTGTTGTGTTTGCAGTGACCTTTGACCCTCATCTGCATTCCCCCATGTACTTCCTTTTAGCCAACCTCTCATTTATTGATTTGCGTCTTTCTACTTTAACAGTGCCTAAGATGATCTCTGACCTGTACTCTGGGCACAAAACCATATCCTTCCAGGGGTGTGTCACCCAGATATTTATCCTTCACACCCTGGGTGGATCTGAGATGGTGCTGCTCACTGCCATGGCCTTAGACCGCTATGTGGCCATATGTAAGCCCCTGCACTATCTGACCATCATGAGCCCTCGGGTGTGCCTTTTGCTTCTGTGTGGTGCTTGGGCTATTGGCCTCATTCACTCAGTGGTCCAGTTGGCTTTTGTGATCCATTTGCCTTTCTGTGGTCCTAATGAAATTGACAGCTTTTACTGTGACCTTCCTTGGTTTATCAAACTTGCCTGCACAGATTCCTACAGAATGGAATTCATGGTCACTGCCAACAGTGGGTTCATATCCATGGGCACTTTCTTCTTACTGATTATGTCCTATGTTTTCATTCTGATCACTGTATGGAAATGCTCTTCAGATGGTTTGGGCAAGGCCCTCTCTACTCTGTCAGCACACATCACTGTGGTGGTTTTGTTCTTTGGACCCTGCATCTTTGTTTACATGTGGCCATTTCCCACGGTGCCAGTGGATAAGTTTCTTGCCATTTTAGACTTTCTGGTTACACCCATCCTGAATCCTGCCATTTACACACTGAGGAACAAAGACATGAAGATGGCTATGAAGAGACTGAGTTGTCAGCTTTTGAGTTTGAAGATCTCTTAAGTAACTCATGGGTGCACAAGTTACTTTAGACAACTTCATGTAATACAAATGGTTAAATAAACATAAAATTTGGGGCTCTTTTTTTCTGAACTTAAGCTGGATTAAAACTCAGCATTCAAAAGACTATGATCATGACATCTGGTCCCATCACTTCATGGTGAAAAGATGAAACAACGCAAACAGTGACAATCTTTATTTTCTTGGGCCCCAAAATTACTGTGGACGGTGACTGCAGCCATGAAAGACATGTGCACCTTGGAAGAAAACCAATGTCCAACCAAGACAACATATAAAATCAGAGCCACTTTGCCGACAGCGGTCCATCTAGTCAAAGCTATGGTTGTTCCAGTAGTCATGTATGGATAAGTCATGTATTAGACCATAAAGAAAGCTGAATGCCGAAGATACAATGCTTTTGAACTGTGGTGTTGGAGAAGACCCTTGAGAGTCCCTTGGACTCCAAGGAGATCAAACCAGCCAGTACTAAAGTAAATCGGTCTCCTGAATATTCATTGGAAGGATTGATGCTGAAGCTGAAGTTACAATACTTTGGCCACTTGATGTGAAGAACTGACTAACTGAAAAAGACCCTGATGCTGGAAAAGATTGAAGACAGGAGGAGAAGGGGATGACAGAGGATGAGATGGTTGGAAGGCAACACTAACTCTATGGGCATGAGTTTGAGCATTCTCTGGGAGCTAGTGATGGACAGGGAAGCCTGGCATGCTGCCGTCCATGTGGTCACGGAGTCAGCCATGACAGAGCGACTGAACTTAACTGAACTGACCATTTTATAATATTTAGACTAGACCATTGGTTATGAGGTTACGTTCAATTATCTTGTTAAATCTCTAGATAATGATTTGTTTGTCAGCCAAATTGAAGTCCCAGGAAATATTTGGACAGTTTTGGAAAAGCAGTGATTATAGACTTAGTGTCTATTGAAAGTATGGCCTTATGCATCAGACTGCTTGTATTCAATTAATCAACTGAATTTTATTAATTCAATGAATTAATTAACATAGAACTAATATATGCAAACTTTTCAGAAAACTATGAAATATCTAACTCTCTTTAAAGTGCTAGATATGAATAACTACATTTATCTTTCTGAAAGACAAAAATATGTATGAGGGAGTATTTTTGGCCTGGAAATAAAAACAGACTGTGAGAAGTGGAGTAGAAGGAAAACAGAACAGATACTATAATAGAGATTGACAGTAGGAAGGAAAACAAAAAGGATAGCCTCATAAACAGTATATTTTATGAGTCTGAAATACACTTTGTTTGTCTCAATTCCAGTGGACTCAAATCATTCTCCAATTGACTTAGGACAGGGAAATTTATGTATGTGTTGATATTTCACAGTTTCTGAAACTGTGACTTAATTCATCAATGAATATTCCTCAAACATCAGAATGTGTTGATATGATCATGGCCTAGATGTTATTATTAATATACAACAACTATTCTTTCCAAATTGTCGCTGACTATTTTCTATAGTAACTCATCTTATCTAACTCTACCGTGTCTCAAAACATGGGTTTCAAATATGTGTTAGTGTGTATGGTCTGTGTAAATTATAAAACTTATTTAATTTATAGCTGGCTTTGACAACTAGAAGACTGAGCCAGTTCACTGTGAAGCTGTGAAAGGACACTATGTCCTGAGTATTTGTGATCCACAGTTCTTTCAGGATTATGCAATCAGTTTGTAATTTTATATTTTTCCTGTTCACAATTATTTCATTGCTTTGATTCATACTTTTAGTGGATTCTTGTTAGCTACATTAAATTAGGAAGTACAATATAAAGCCAGAACTCTGAGGAATTTGCCAATAGTATTTGAAAGTAGCAGGAGAGTGGAGAAGACTGAAGTTCTAAGCTCAAAAGTTCTGAAAGGCAATACTGAATTACCTGAATCTGTCAGGCTGAGGAGCTAAAGATCTATTAGAATCATAAGCCAAACCTGGAAGGGTTATATCCATGGCACAAGATCAAACCTGAAGTGTACCAAGTCTTCTAAAAACTACAATGCAGATTTGAATAAGGTCAGTACTTGATCAGATTGAAGGGATCATGCCTTAACATTTTATACCTCATAGAGGAAAGAGTAGATTATTTCTGAAGGAATTTATTACATCAGAGGTATATGATCTTTTATATACAATGTGTAAAATAGAAAAAAGTAACTATGGAATATGCAAGAAGTGGGAAAATGTGATTGATAATTAGAAGGAAGTGAGTAAAGAGAAGCAGACCAAATATGGCTCAATTTGTGAAATCAGAAAAGAGCATAAAATAATTGATATAGTTAAAGAGAGAGGCATTAAGGAGCTGAAAAACTGAAAAAAAAATTATACAGAAACAGAATATCTAAGAAAGAACCAATTGATTTTAGAAATGAAAAAAAATGTATAATATTATGAATTTAAGAAGGCTTAAAAATAGACTGGACACAGCAGAAGAAAAACATCAGTTGATTCAAGACAAATCAATAGATATTATCCAAAGTGAGTACAAATATATAAAAGAATAAGAATATCAGAATATATGTGCATATATACATACACATATGAAAATAGCAGTTATTTTATTTAAGATTTATCCCTGAGATTCTCTATTGGAAATTTGACAAACTACACAGGACCATGTCATGTTTAGAAAGTAATATGGAATTGGTAGTATATCTAGATCCATGGATTTCATATAAATGGATGTAAACTTGTATAACATTTTGAGGAAGATTTCTGAAGAAAAGTTTTGTTTTGTTTAATGTAGTAATGAATAATTTGCAAACTTTGAACATAATATAGTTCTTAAAAGCTATTTGAATACTTCAGGGAATTAAAAGATTGCTGATTCCAAAGTTACTTTTTGACCTACCTGTATGATGAACTGCCTAACCCATTTATGAATTAGAAGGGAAAAGCAAATTCTCCAAAGGTTGTTAATATAGACATCTTTGTGTTTAATATGTATCTTTTAAAGAATTTACATTATCACAAATGACTAAAACATGATATTGAGGGAACAAATCTCTCTCCAGATTATGATTATGATTCAACTTTCTTTCTGAATATGATTAGGAATACTTAATGATTACTTTTATAGATATGACTACAGAAGGTAATAGAATGTTAACTAATTAATAGAATAATTTATCATTTTTATAGATAAATATAGCAATATAATGCACTAACTTATTAAACTTTAGAGAAGTTCTATGTGAAATGCTCTTCCAAAAGAAATGCATAGAATGATAGAAAATTTTCAGATATGGTGTCAGTGTTGAAGTAACAAAAGAAGAGTAATAATTAATGTTAAAATTCTTATTAATTTAAAGTCATTATTGAGAACAATAAAAATAATACTTATAAAGACTGGCCAAATTTCCCAAACAAAAACTCATTTTGACAATTCTGGAATACTAAAGAATTGACACAAAACTTTCATCAAGAGATACACATGATTTCCATATGTGAATTGGGAAACTCTTCCCTGTCTTAAGTAACAGAATAGGTGTGGCTAATTTAAGGAACTCACAGAAGACTTTCTGATAATTTGAGATGATGAAATACCAACAGAAATCCACAGTCTCTCATCATACTCTCTTAATGGCATTTCTTTTTCTTTTTTTTTTTTTTACTTTATTTTACTTTACAATACTGTATTCGTTTTGCCATACATTGACATGAATCCACCACGGGTGTACATGCGTTCCCAAACATGAACCCCCTCCCACCTCCCTCCCCATAATATCTCTCTGGGTCATCACCGTGCACCAGCCCCAAAAATGCTGTATCCTGCATCGGACATAGACTGGCGATTCGATTCTTACATGATAGTATACATGTTACAATGCCATTCTCCCAAATCATCCCACCCTCTCCCTCTCCCTCTGAGTCCAAAAGTCCGTTATACACATCTGTGTCTTTTTTGCTGTCTTGCATACAAGGTCGTCATTGCCATCTTTCTAAATTCCATATATATGTGTTAGTATACTGTATTGGTGTTTTTCTTTCTGGCTTACTTCACTCTGTATAATCGGCTCCAGTTTCATCCATCTCATCAGAACTGATTCAAATGTATTCTTTTTAACGGCTGAGTAATACTCCATTGTGTATATGTACCACGGCTTTCTTATCCATTCATCTGCTGATGGACATCTAGGTTGCTTCCATGTCCTGGCTATTATAAACAGTGCTGTGGTGAACATTGGGGTACATGTGTCTCTGTCAATTCTGGTTTCCTCGGTGTGTATGCCCAGCAGTGGGATTGCTGGGTCATAAGGTAGTTCTATTTGCAATTTTTTAAGGAATCTCCACACTGTTCTCCATAGTGGCTGTACTAGTTTGCATTCCCACCAACAGTGTAAGAGGGTTCCCTTTTTTCCACACCCTCTCCAGCATTTATTGCTTGCAGATTTTTGGATCGCAGCCATTCTGACCGGTGTGAAGTGGTACCTCATTGTGGTTTTGATTTGCATTTCTCTAATAATGGGTGATGTTGAGCATCTTTTCATGTGTTTGTTAGCCATCCGTATGTCTTCTTTGGAGAAATGTATATTTAGTTCTTTGGCCCATTTTTTGATTGGGTCATTTATTTTTCTGGAATTGAGCTGCAGGAGTTGCTTGTATATTTGTGAGATTAGTTGTTTGTCAGTTGCTTCATTTGCTATTATTTTCTCCCATTCCGAGGGCTGTCTTTTCACTTTGCTTATATTATCCTTTTTTGTGCATAAGCTTTTAATTTTAATTAGATCCCATTTGTTTATTTTTGCTTTTATTTCCAGAATTCTGGTAGGTGGATCATAGAGGATCCTGCTGTGATTTATGTCAGAGAGTGTTTTGCCTATATTCTCCTCTAGGAGTTTTATAGTTTTTCTGGTCTTACATTTAGATCTTTAATCCATTTTGAGTGTATTTTTGTGTGCGGTGTTAGAAAGTGATCTAGTTTCATTCTTTTACAAGTGGTTGACCAGTTTTCCCAGCACCACTTGTTAAAGAGATTGTCTTTACTCCATTGTATATTCTTGCCTCCTTTGTCAAAGATAAGGTGTCCATATGTGTGTGGATTTATCTCTAGGCTTTCTATTTTGTTTCATTGATCTATATGTCTGTCTTTGTGCCAGTACCATACTGTCTTGATGACTGTGGCTTTGTAGTAGAGCCTGAAGTCAGGCAAGTTGATTCCCCCAGTTCCATTCTTCTTTCTCAAGATTGCTTTGGCTATTTGAGGTTTTTTGTATTTCCATACAAATCTTGAAATTATTTGTTCTACTTCTGTGAAAAATATGGCTGGTAGCTTGATAGGGATTGCATTGAATTTGTAAATTGCTTTGGGTAGTATACTCATTTTCACTATATTGATTCTTCCGATCCATGAACATGGTATATTTCTCCATCTATTAGTGTCCTCTTTGATTTCTTTCATCAGTGTTTTATAGTTTTCTATGTATAGGTCTTTAGTTTCTTTAGGTAGATATATTCCTAAGTATTTTATTCTTTTCATTGCAATGGTGAATGGAATTGTTTCCTTAATTTCTTTTTCTACTTTCTCATTATTAGTGTATAGGAATGCAAGGGATTTCTGTGTGTTGATTTTATATCCTGCAACTTTACTATATTCATTGATTAGCTCTAGTAATTTTCTGGTGGAGTCTTTAGGGTTTTCTATGTAGAGGATCATGTCGTCTGCAAACAGTGAGAGTTTCACCTCTTCTTTTCCAATTTGGATTCCTTTTATTTCTTTTTCTGCTCTGATTGCTGTGGCCAAAACTTCCAAAACTATGTTGAATAGTAGCGGAGAAAGTGGGCACTCTTGTCTTGTTCCTGACTTTAGGGGAAATGCTTTCAATTTTTCACCATTGAGGATAATGTTTGCTGTGGGTTTGTCATATATAGCTTTTATTATGTTGAGGTATGTTCCTTCTATTCCTGCTTTCTGGAGAGTTTTTATCATAAATGGGTGTTGAATTTTGTCAAAGGCCTTCTCTGCATCTATTGAGATAATCATATGGCTTTTATTTTTCAATTTGTTAATGTGGTGAATTACATTGATTGATTTGCGGATATTGAAGAATCCTTGCATCCCTGGGATAAAGCCCACTTGGTCATGGTGTAAAAATATGGAACGCTTCACGAATTTGTGTGTCATCCTTGTGCAGGGGCCATGCTAATCTTCTCTGTATTGTTCCAATTTTAGTATATGTGCTGCCGAAGCGAGCACCTTAATGGCATTTCCAATCTCTTTATTTCTGAAAGTATAAATGACTGGATTTAGTAGTGGTGTGATGATCACATAAAATATAGCAAGGAACTTGCCCACCCACATGGTGCTGAGTGGAAACAGATAGATTAAGATGCAGGCCCAAAGAATAACATGACCACTGTGATGTGGGTAGTGCAAGTGGAGAGAGCCTTGGATGCCCTGTCCATTGACTGATGGCAGACAGTAAGCAGAATATAAAAGTAAAAGATCAGCAAAGAATGAAGCAGATGGTGACCAAGTACCCCACTTGGGGTACCCCCAAGTACCCCCATTTATCAACATTTTGAAAATATCAGTGTCCATGCAAGCTAGCTTGATCACCAAATATCACAGGAAAAACTATCCAATTCTCTGGGTCCACAGAAAGGCAATTGTATAATTATAGGTAGTTGGCTTATTGAATGCCCAAAGCCCATGATCCATGGTGTCGTCACTAGCTGAATGCACATTTGTGTGTTCGTGATGCTAGAGTAATGGAGTGGCTTGTAGATGGCCGCATAATGGTCATAGGCCATGGACACAAGCAGCACCATCTCACCCTCCCACAAAAGAAAAGAGGAACAAAAGCAATCTGACGCATGCATGCCTTAAAGGAGACGGTCCTGTTTGCTCTGAGAAAGTTTGAGATCAGTTTAGGAGTAGTTACTGTTGAAAGACATAATCAATGAAAAAAAGATTGGCTAACAGGAAGTACATTGAGGAGTGGAGATGAAGGTCAGCAGTAATTAGGAAAACAAAGAAGATGCTGCCCAAAATGGTGATTAAATAAAGTGAAGAAAATATCACTAGGAAGAAGGCCTAGAGTTGTCATGAGTCACACAGCTGGGGAAAAATAAATTCAGACACCACAAATTGGTTATTTCTTCCATTTATTCACTTTATTCTAATTTTATCTGAAGAAAAGACATAAAAATATTTTTTCTGAATCAAGCAAATTTCTTATTTATTGGTGATGGAAGCATATCCTTACATAATCACTTTGGAAAAAAAATTGTGCTTTTCTTATAAAGCTCAATACTCACACATCCTATGGTCCAGCAATTTCAGTCTTATGTGTATGCTCGAGATAAATTCTTACAACTGTACATATGGAGATATTTATAATTATGCATATAAACAGGAAAATGGAATATTATTCAGAATCATAGCATATAAAGTACAACTATATAAAATGACAGATATATATCTTTTTGAGACACCATAATGAAGAAAAAAGAGGTTAGCATAATTTTTGTAAACAGCAATATAAAAATGCTGTATTCTGTAGGAACTTCTATATATAACTATCTATTAAAAATGATATAAGTAACTCCAACTGTAGGAGGCTAAGGATCAGGAAGTGTATGCACACATTATTAGCTGTATGATATTATTAACTGTTTAGGTCATATATTAGTCATGTTTTTATAGGTACAGTTTTATCATTGAATAAACAAGCATAAAAATTCAAAATGACCATTGAAAAAGATGTTAAATATACTATGAATCAAGAATTATGATCAATTCAATGCTGTGGGCCTGAGGTTTAGTCTGGGTTTACCCTCCCTGTTGTCTGTAACTGAAGCTATTGATGATACTGTTTTTGTTTAAGTCCACAGAGTTATCAGATACCAAGGATAAAAATAAAAATAGAATTAGAAAGCTATAGATGTAGGAGGGGCTTTTAATTTTCCAGTATGGTAAACAGAAATTTATTGAATATTTTCTTACTGAGAACTATAATCACTTTTGCGCACTTCAGTGAAAAAGAAATAGATTGTAGGTGGTGTATGTTATATCACAGAATAAAAGCGTATGCCTGACTTTTCACCTAATATTAACTTAATAGTCTGTCGATGCTATTTTAGAAAAATTAGAAATGGCAAAATATTGCTGCTATACAAAACTATATTAATATTACTGTTAAAATAATTACAGACTTGGATTACCATGATATTGAATGTTTTGCCTTGGAGATGAACAGAGATTATTGTCATTTTTGAGATTGCATCCAAGTACTGCATTTCAGACTCTTTTGTTGACCATGATAGCTACTCCATTTCTTCTGAGGGATTCCTGCCCGCAGTAGTAGATATAATGGTCATCTGAGTTAAATTCACCCATTATAGGGCACTGGAATGCAAAAGTAGGAAGTCAAGAAACACCTGGAGTAACAGGCAAATTTGGCCTTGGAATGCAGAATGAAGCAGGGGCAAAGACTAACAGAGTTTTGCCAGGAAAATACACTGGTCATAGCAAACACCCTCTTCCAAAAACACAAAAGAAGACTCTACACATGGACATCACCAGATGGTCAACACCAAAATCAGATTGATTATATTCTTTGCAGACAAAAATGGAGAAGCTCTATACAGTCAACAAAAACAAGACCAGGAGCTGACTGTGGCTCAGATCATGAATTCCTTATTAACAAATTCAGATTTAAATTGAAGAAAGTAGGGAAAACCGCTAGACCATTCAGGTATGACCTAAATCAAATCCCCTATGATTATACAGTGGAAGTGAGAAATAGAATTAAGGGCCTAGATCTGATAGATAGAGTGCCTGATGAACTATGGAATGAGGTTTGTGACATTGTACAGGAGACAGGGATCAAGACCATCTCCATGGAAAAGAAATGCAAAAAAGCAAAATGGCTGTCTGGGGAGGCCTTACGAATAGCTGTGAAAAGAAGAGAAGTGAAAACGAAAGGAGAAAAGGAAAGATATAAGCATCTGAATGCAGAGTTCCAAAGAATAGCAAGGAGAGATAAGAAAGCCTTCTTCAGTGATCAATGCAAAGAAATAGAGGAAAAGAACAGAATGGGAAAGACTAGAGATCTCTTCAAGAAAATTAGAGATACCAAGGGAATATTTCATGCAAAGATGGGCTCAATAAAGGACAGAAATGGTATGGACCTAACAGAAGCAGAAGATCTTAAGAAGAGGTGGCAAGAATACATAGAAGAACTGTACAAAAAAGATCTTCACTTCCTGGATCATCACGATGGTGTGATCACTCATCTAGAGCCAGAATGTGAAGTCAAGTGGGCCTTAGAAAGCATCACTATGAACAAAGCTAGTGGGGGTGATGGAATTCCAGTTGACCTATTTCAAATCCTGAAAGATGATGCTTTGAAAGTGCTGCACTCAATATGCCAGCAAATTTGGAAAACTCAGCAGTCGCCACAGGACTGGAAAAGGTCAGTTTTCATTCCAATCCCAAAGAAAGGCAATGCCAAAGAATGCTCAGACTACCACACAATTGCACTCATCCCACATGCTAGTAAAGTAATGCTCAAAATTCTCCAAGCCAGGCTTCAGCAATACGTGAACCATGAACTTCCAGATTTTCAATCTGGTTTTAGAAAAGGCAGAGGAACCAGAGGTCAAATTGCCAACATCCGCTGGATCATGGAAAAAGCAAAAGAGTTCCAGAAAAAACATCTATTTCTGCTTTGTTGACTATGCCAAAGCCTTTGACTGTGTGTATCACAATAAACTGTTGAAAATTCTGAAAGAGATGGGAATACCAGACCACCTGACCTGCCTCTGGAGAAACCTGTATGCAGGTCATGAAGCAACAGTTAGAACTGGACATGAAACAACAGACTGGTTCCAACTAGGAAAAGGGGTAGGTCAAGGCTGTATATTGTCACCCTGCTTATTTAACTTATATGCAGAGTACATTATGAGAAACTGGAAGAAACACAAGCTGGAATCAAGATTGCCAGGAGAAATATCAATAACCTTAGATATGCAGATGATAACACCCTTATGGCAAAAAGTGAGGAGGAACTAAAAAGCCTGTTGATGAAAGTAAAAGAGGAGAATGAAAAAGTTGGCTTAAAGCTCAACATTCAGAAAATGAAGATCATGGCATCTGGTCCCATCACTTCATGGGAAATAGGTGGGGAAACAGTGGAAACAGTGTTAAACTTTATTATTTTGGGCTCCAAAATCACTGCAGATGGTGACTGCAGCCATGAAATTAAAAGATGCTTACTCCTTGGAAGGAAAGTTATGACCAACCTAGATAGCATATTCAAAAGCAGAGACATTACTTTGCCGACTAAAGTCCGTCTAGTCAAGGCTATGGTTTTTCCAGTAGTCATGTACTGATGTGAGAGTTGGACTGTGAAGAAGGCTGAGCGCCAAAGAATTGATGCTTTTGAACTGTGGTGTTGGAGAAGACTCTTGAGAGTCCCTTGGACTGCAAGGAGATCCAACCAGTCCATCCTACAGGAGATCAGTCCTGGGTGTTCATTGGAAGGACTGATGCTGACTGAGGCTGAAATCCCAATACTTTGGCCACCTCATGTGAAGAGTTGACTCATTGTAAAAGACCCTGATGCTGGGAGGGATTGGGGGCAGGAGGAAAAGGGGAAGACAGAGGATGAGATGGCTGGATGGCATAACTGACTCGATGGACATGAATCTGAGTGAACCCCAGTGTTGATGATGGACAGGGAGGCCTGGCATGCTGCCATTCATGGGATCACAGAGTTGGACACAACTGAGAGACTCAACTGAACTGATAGTTGTAAAATCAAATGAGTTAGAGCAGAATTCACAAAATAATCAAAAGTTAGGAAAATTAAAAATAAGAATTGAAAAAATAATTTCATTTTATTCTTTGAACTGCTAATTTTAGGGCCATGGGAAAACTAAACCTCCCTGTTTCTTTGTATCTGCCTGTCAGTCTCTGAATGCCTCTCATATGACAGAAATTTTCATCCAAATTGTCTAAAATAATCTTCACAATAACCAAATAAAATAAGTTAAATATTCTTACTATTCTGAGCCTGGCTGTCAGTGCAATCCATTGGAGTTTCAGAGTGAGAAATAGCATGACTAAAATGTAATCCCAATATTTTCTGATGCCAGGCCTTCATCTGTGTTGTCATTCTTTCTCTCCTGTTCAGTTCCAAGAGTATAATTCCATTTCCAGGGTAACTATTAATTATTGTAGGCTTTGAGAGATTTCTCTCCATAATCTCTATCATATTCTTATCAGAGCTAAATTAATAACTGTCACTTTTCCCAATATTTGGAAATTTCTATTAATTACAGTTACATATCTGTGTCCAAAACACAGTTTTCCTTAACTCAAAGAAAACTGTAGACCCTGATGATTGTGGATCTGTGACTACCTGAATATTACCTCAAAGAGGGCACTTCTGTAGCTGTAAGACCCTGTAGCAGTTACTCATTTTGATGCTATGGGGAGTCCGAAGTTTCAAAATGTACCTGAAAGCTATGCAAAAATTCCAAACCATTCTAATTAATGTGCATGGAATTATGGCATTAAAAGATGGTCTTAAATATGACAGAGAAAGAGAACCAAGGGATAAATTAAGAAGTTTACGAAGTGTAGTGTAGAGTGTATCTTCTTACCAGAGAGAAACCATGGGGTCACAAAGAGTTGGGCACAACTGAGCGTACACGTACCCAAAGGCAATATTATCAATATTCTTCAGAATATTGTAAGGGAAGCTTACCTTTTATTTGCATGTATACAATATTATATGATTTAGTCTTACGGACAAGAATCCAACACTTTAGTGATCTGAGAAGGAAATATGATAACATGTGTCTGTCTGCCCATGGCTGTTACATTTTTTTCATCAGAAGAATACAATTATTCAGATATTGGTGGTTATGGTTTCAGTTTATTTTCTATGCAGTTACATACTTACATGTGCACATGTGCACTCATATATATATATATATATATACACACACACACGTATGGTGGAGTTTTTCCTTTGAGATATGGCGTATGGAAGAATATTTTAAATTCAATTAATTTAAAATAATATTATGCTTAAATATATTTCATTCAATGTAAATGGTTGTTTTAGAGAAATAAAGAGAAATTAGAGACAATTATTCAACTGCACATTTTTAGTGTTCTTTTCACACTTTGGGAATGAATGGCAGGGTTTGGAAAGCAGGCATGAAAAGAATGAAGCAGAAGAGTGGGATTATTACACTTGACATTAACTATGTAGATAGTGTCAGTGATGTCAATCCACCACTAGTCAACTCGGCTGGTGATCAGACATAAGAGGGTCTTCTGTCTTGACACACTGGAGACAGTGAAAAGTTAGGTGTTTGTCAGAGGATCATGAATTCATGGGAATGAATGAATATGTGAAGCACAGGAGATTTTAGTGTAATGAAATTCTTTATGATAACTGTAATTTCGAATATATTGTCTTAGGCATTTGCTGGGTCTTCTGTGAGGGCCTAAATACAATGGCACTCTAGAAACAATGAGCACATGTTTATTTCTAATTTCATTATCTATAAGCAGAATCAGGGATCTTTGGAAATAGGGCTATTGTTGGAATAGGAAATTAAGATACAAGATAATCTGGGAGCATCTTTTAGTCCCAGAGAATAAGGGAATGCTCAAATATACATAAACTCACAAAATTTGATGCAGCTATACATCAAAGAGGCTTAAGAGCCAAATGAAAATGCTCCCAATAGCAGTATTTGATTATAATCTAGATTATAAAATAAATATCCATGATTTCATACTAATATAAATGACTGAATAAATTAGTGCATGGGGTAGCAAAGTAATCACTCATGCAGGAGAATTAGAGATAAATTGTGTAGCACGCTACCCTAATCAAGGGGAGCATAGCTACCCATTCCTTAAATGTAGGCTGAGTATAGTGACTTTTCTCAAAATACAGTGTGGATAGTACGGAAAGTAAATATACAGTGAGGGAACTTGCCATTTCAGTCAAATGATCAAGGTCAACATCAGCAGACATAAATCATGGTGATGGTACAGACACTGAAGTCAGGTGTCAAAAATGGCAGATCACCTGTGGTGTGTGTCCCCTGAACCCAGAACTTTGGTGAAATCATGAGAAAATGCCAAATACATTTCAGTGGGGTGATATCCTTCCTACTTTGCAATTCCTCACAAAATTAAGCAGAATTATCATAAAACTCATCAATTCTGCTCCTAGTCTTTAACCCCAAAGAATTAAAAACAAGTATTAAAATCTTGTACATGAATATCTAGAACTATTCACAATGGGCAAAGGTGTTCATCTCAATGTTCATCTGTTGATGAATGGATTGACAAATATGGTAATCCATACAAAGGAATACCATTCAGACTCAAATGTGTATCAGATACATATTTCAATATGGATGAAAATAGTTTTGAACTAGGTCGAAGTGATGATCCCACAATATAATGAATGCCTAAATGCCATTGGTTTGTAGCTCTCAAACGGTTGATTTTACATTATATTAATTTATCTTGATAACATAAGATGTAACACTAAAAAGATAAATTAGTAAATATTATTTTCCACTATGAATTAAGGTTTTAGTTATCAACTTTTTTTAGCTTTTTTTTTCAAAACATACTTGGATAATGTGCATTTTTGATGTAAAAAAGAATGCTACAATTCTAACACTAAGTTTTTGTTCATTTCTTTCTAGGCTGAATGTTATGTAGAAATTAGTCTAAGTTTTTGTAAAATGAGAATAATAGCAGTTTAACGAAAAGAATTTTAGTACAATATGTTGAAATGTAGCTCTTATAATAATGTTAAATTTTATAAGAATGGTGATATTTGATCTTCTGTGTGTACACATTGCTTTTCTGAGCAGTATTATAGAGTTATAGATATTAAGTGTGTCCAGAGTTAGTTAATGAATAAAACAATCACAGTGCTGAATGCCAAGGTACACAAATTTTTTCCCCTTAACTGAGAAGTCACAGTCTTATTTCTCATCAGGTGAGGAAGAATATGGGATTTCCATCTCACTATTTGTTTAGACATAATAAATGAGATCATATAGGTATTATACTCAGAAAAGTGAAAAGCTTAATAGACTTGTGAACTTCTTTTTAATACATCATGGCATTGATCTAAAAAAGAAGCAGCGTAGCTAGGGAATGAATTCATAAACTTTGAGATAAGAATATTATTTCACTTGAATATTCGTTTTGACTTTAGTATTCTGACCTTTTCCAACATATTTATTTCTGTTTTTTAAGATATTATCATGGCCAAAATGGGATTGGTAATTTTATCAATGAGGTAAAAGCATGGATAGGGTTTCTAGGAATATTGCATGAATATATTTCCATTAGAATTTGAAATAATTTTTCTAATGAGTGTGTTAATAGGCATTCCTTTTTCACTAGTATTGGTCTAAATGATATTGATCAGTAGGTATTAAAATTTTAGAAGATGCTGAGTTTCCTTAAATATATATTGCTGTCACAGTTTATTAATCACAGCTTCCTTTTATTCGCATTTACTTTTAAAATCAAGCTTCTAATATTTTTTCTTCTCTTAATGGCATGGGAATTCAAGGTAGAAATCTCATAATAAACGGCCTAGGGACTCAGGTCACTGCATTATCAAAGGACCACCCAAAAGTGTTGTTAGAGCTGGAGCAGTTGTAAGGAGTACTAACCACAGAGATCAAAGAGGGAAACACTTCTTAAGAGGTTCATTTATAGTGAAAATATTGTTTTCTGGGGCCTTTTGGGGCAAGTGAGGTCAGGTAAGTGGGGACAGTATAATTTAAGTGAATAGCCTTTTAAAATCACCAGCTGCTTTCCCTCTATGGGCAAAGTATAGCAACTCTGCTACAACATTTCAAAAATTCTACCCCCTGCCCCCTGCACCTTGCCTTCCACTCTTTCTCATCTCTATTTCTTTTTTTCAATTCAGCATGCATTTGTTGAAACTATACAAGTGCCAGCATTTCCAAGGGGAAGTCCGAGTTTTCTCGAGGCTTGAAGCTCTTCATATGCCTGCACTGTATCTTAATTACCAGGGAAATTTTTGGACATGGATTATATTTTACTTAGATCTAGGAAGGACCTTGGGAATTGGTTTTGATGTGAATCATCTTTGACCTGTCATTTTTTTCATGGCAACTTTTAGAATGAAAATTGCTTTTTAATTTCACTGGTATCAGTTTTCAATGAGAATAATATAAAAAACCAGTGTGTTTACCAAGAAACTATTATCAGTTTTCAAGGTATATGCACATGCATGTCCACAGCCATCCAACCCCTTGTCTTCTCTCCCAAATTCACACGATTTCATATGGTCAGAATTTCTGACTAAGATATAGTCCCTGCTCTCAAGAAGCTCATACCCTTTGCAGAGAAGACAGAGAAACTAGTCAATTGTAAATTATACTGTCATGAAAAAGTTATCATGAGAACCTCACAAGTAAGATGTGATAGCAGGGTGGAAAAATATCTCATGCAGACTAGGGGGTATCACTGCTGAATCACTGACAGAAATTTTAGAACAAGATGTAATCGGAAAAGGGAAAAATGTAGGGAAAACTATAGGGCAGAACAAAAGTATGAGTAACCCTCATAAAATGAAAGAACAATTGTCCTAGTAGTTCAAGAGATTAGTGAGGTGAAGTCGTGAGATCAGAGGCTGGGAAAATGCATTGTAGATTGTTGCATTATGTGCCCTGCTGAGACATTGTGAAGAGAGAAGTTACTGAGAGTTTGTAATTGGTGAGCAGGCAAAAAAGACTCAGGAACCACTCCTAAGGTATGCTGTTCTGACTGCTTCCTTTTTAATTGTTACGCTATTCCTTCTTGCTGCTTCTATTCTCTCCTTTTTCTTTCCGCTACTGTCCCTGTCTCTTCTGTCTCCTCTCTTTTCTTTTCTTTTCATCAGAGTCTCTTTCCTTACTAGTATCAATCAGCTAGATGATAGATATATTTTATAGCCCCTAGCAGTAGACTGCCACAAAGAGAAGATTTTTTTCTTGGCCATGGATTTCTTATGGACAACACTTTCTGTTAGGGAGCTACTGTGATTTTCTATGAGTAAACAGTTGTTGACACACTTGTAAAACTTTATTTCAGTTTTTAATGCTTGATTAAGTGGTACTACCATCACTACAATCTGAATTTGAAGGGTTATACATCTGGGACTCTTATTCTGTATTTTCAAAATAAATTTCATTTTTAAATCAAAAGCCAGTACCAGGTTGTTTTGAAACATTTGAATAATACAGAAATGTAGGACTTAGGAGATGAAAGCCACATGTATCCTATTTTGAGGATTCACTGTTGGTAATATTTGGTGTGCAGTTTTGGAATATTTTTCAAGTACAAACAGTTTCATAAAAGAATTCTGTTTTTGCCATTAGAGGCTCTTGTTTTAATCCAGTATTTGGATGGTTGTTTAGTTGTTTCCAGTTATTTAAATATGTATGAAAAACTGCCATCAGCATTTTACCAATTTAAGACATAGTACTGATCATCATGAAACAATTTTTGCAGGAATTAATTAATACTTGACTATGAATATACATACCCAAATATCTTACTCTAATACTTTTGACTTCACATCTAGCTGGTGATCAGAGTAGGCAATGGCAACCCACTCCAGTACTCTTGCTTGGAAAATCCCATGGACAGAGGAGCCTGGTGGGCTGCAGTCCATGGGATCGCTAAGAGTAGGACACGACTGAGCGACTTCACTTTCACTTTTCACTTTCATGCACTGGAGAAGGAAATGGCAACCCACTCCAGTGTTCTTGCCTGGAGAATCCCAGGGACAGGGGAGCCTTGGTGGGCTGCCGTCTATGCGTTCACACAGAGTCAGACACGACTGAAGCAATTTAGCAGCAGCAGCAACTACATGATGATAACCTTATGATTACTCATGAGAACAGTACCTGAATTTTCATGCACCATTAAATTTAACTCCATTTCTGAATTGCTATGATGTCTCATGTATGACAGTGTTTTGCTTTCTGCGACTGGCTTATTTCACTTTCTCCATGTTTAATCACAAGTTGCTCTTGTGCTTGTTGGAAATGGCAGGAAATTTTTGTTTTTTTAATTTAAATATTATGTTGGTGTTTGTGTGTTGTGTGTGTGTATCACATTTGCTTTATCCATTCATTGATAATTAAAGAGAAAAACAGGAAAAAATAATCACCTAATTTTTTTACTATCAATAAAAAATTTTAATTACTACTTAAAAAAAACTGACCTTTTATTGGTCTTTGAAACAGCTTAAAATATTTTTTTTACATATGGAAACAAAGTGAATATACATTGTTTTGTATACCAGATAATGTATATTTTCAAATCTACATATTGCATGATCAAAGCCTTTAGATAGAGATTTGATTATAGCTCCTTTGAAATGTCACCCCCACTGCAGTTAACTCTGATGATTATCCCATTCATTCTCTCTTGCTCAGTCCAATTCTATTTTTTTTCTGATATTGGCTACAAAATCCTCCAGTCACTGCCCCCGTATCAGGGCTTCCTGGCAGCACCCCTGCAGTGTTTCCTTTGTCTACAAGACCCGCTGCACAACCATTACCCTCACAATGTCTTTCCTCACTGGCCTGGCTGCCTGCATGTCTCTTCTTGGCTATAACAGTTTCAAAGGGCTCCAACCAGCTTATGCTGCTTTCTCACTGAGGCAGTGAGAGTTGTGTCCATGGAGAGCCCAGGCGTGGTGGTGTGGAGTGCCAAGAGAGGAGTGACAAGAGAGCATGGGTATTAGTGGTGTGGGGCCTGGAGGAAAGCTTAGTGGTGGCAGTGCAAGTGGGGGACTCCTGGTATTCAATTCAAATGCGGAACAAGCATCAGTAGTTTGGTTTGTTTCAAGATACAATAGTTTAATATTATGTCTAAAAAAATGGCACGTATATTAGGTTGAACTCTATAAAATTGATATTTGATCTAATATGAACTGACTGAAAGAACAGTCTCTTATGACTGAAACTAATAAATGCATATAAGCCTGGAGAGGAACAATTTAGTGATAAGAATTAAAGATATACATTTCTATTTTCTTCTTAGACATGCAAGTTTTAAAAATGGGTTTCCTGTATATCTTTCTTGTGAACTTCTCAGTTTTTCAATGTCTGTTATTCATATATTTCATAGCAATGAATTTTATTCCTATATATGAGTAATAATACTCTCCCAAGATGAAAGAACTATGAATATTTAATTCATATTCAATTAACTATAAATATACTCCATTGCGGAGAAGGCAGTGGCACCCCACTCCAGTACTATTGCCTGGAAAATCCCATGGACGGAGGAGCCTAGTAGGCTGCAGTCCATGGGGTCTCTAAGAGTCGGACACGACTGAGCAACTTCACTTTCATTTTTCACTTTTCACTTTCATGCATTGGAGAAGGAAATGGCAACCCACACCAGTGTTCTTGCCTGGAGAATCCCAGGGATGGGGGAGCCTGGTGGGCTGCCGTCTATGGGGTTGCAGAGAGTCGGACACAACTGAAGTGACATAGCAGCAGCAGCAGCATGCTCCATTGCAGACATTTATGTTATTTGTAAATTTTCTTTTTATATTTTTTTTATCATTGATGCCTCTTGTAGCTTAATTGTTAGTTTATCTAGTTTTAATATACTAAAAATTTTTTCTTTTTTATTGAAGTATAGTTGATTAACCATTTTGTATATTTTAGGTATACAGCAAAGTGATTCATTCATATATATATATATATATATATATATACACATATATATTCTTTGGAAGATTCTTTTCCATTAGAAATTATTGCAAGATATTAAATATAGTTGTCTTTGCTATGGCATAGTTATTGCTGCTTATCTATTTTTTATATAGTATTGTGTATATGTTTTTACTTGGTCATAAATAGTGAAAATTTTGAAGTTTAGGTATCTGTTTCTAAAGTACCTTCTAAACAAATTGAATTTTTTAATCTTTATCAGTGTATGAATGTGACTTTTTCCTCATAGTCTCATGCATGATTTCATCAATTTTTTAAACCTTTGAAATTTGTTAATTCAGAATAGCACCCAATGCAATCTTATTTACATTTCTTTGAATAACTAGTGACAGTTTTACTTTTCATATGACTATCAGCTATTAGGACTTCTTCTGTGTCAGTTGTCTTATGTTTTTCTCATTGTAAATTTCATATACCACGCTTTCTATCTTTATTTATCTGAAGGAACTGATTTCATCATAGAAATATTAGTCATCTGTCTGATATATTATAACTTGTTTTTCAGTGTGTTTTTAATTGTTATTTTATAGTGCTTATATATCTATATAAGATATCTATGTAGCTATGTATGCAAACTTTGTACATATACCTATATCTAAGTATACTAAGAACTGAATATTATGGATAGTGCCAACTATTTTTCCTCCCTCATTTGTTAACTAGATATTCTTAGAATGAATTTTAGATGTTAAATGTTTGTTAAAATAATATTTTTTTTCTTTTGGTTTGTTACCCTTTTTGATGTTTAAATATCATTTTGAAACTCTCGAGTTTATCATCAGAGGCAATAATCTATGTATTTACAAATTTACCTGTTGGGCCAACACCATTGATTGAATAATTCACCCTGTCCACACTGGTGTTATAGGATTCTTCAATAGTCTCTTGAGGTTACTTGTTTATTCTGGCCCTCTCCTTCCATTCTTTACATTGAGATTTTTATAACTCTCTGAAAACAGAAATATGATCCGCTGAATATCCCCCAAGATTTCCTACTGCTCTTAGGGTAAAAGGCAAAATTCTTATCATGGATCCAAGATTTCATCCTATTTGACCTATTTCTCCAGGCTGATTTTAGTCATTCATATTCCTGTCCCCCTGGCCTGTGTCTCAGGGCCTTTGCACATGGCATTTCCAAAGTCTGGACTACTCTACTTACTTTCAGTGATAACTCATATTTTACAGAGCCTAACTAATCATGATGGTGATATGTCACATTATCATAGCCCTCTGATATTTCCTTCAAATTACCTGTCAGAGATGTATCTGTATTTAAAGTTATTTAATGTTGATCTACCTGTATCTACCCATCCAGATCGAACCTTTAAAACTTCAAAAGTCAGAATTTCTGTTTCACCTCAGAACTTGACACTGGACTTAGGTATAATAGATACTCATTAAGATATGAGTTATACTCATTAGTTGTGTTACTTAAAGAAATAAATTAATTCATGATATTTTCATAACATATTAATGGCTGTTAGTGAAGATTTTTTTTCTTCATAAAACTGAATTTGATAAAAGCTTAAATCTGTTTCTTTAAATATTGACATTTGATAAATTCTTTGGTTATTTTGTTTCTGGATTTTAGGTATCATCAGAAAAAGCCAATGTATGAAAGAAATGACTCTTCGGTGTCTGAATTTGTTTTCCTGGGACTTTCTACCTCTAGACCAGTGCAGCATTTCCTCCTTGCCTTCTCTACAGTGTTTTATGTAACAATTGTTCTAGGGAATCTCCTTGTTGTGTTTGCAGTGACCTTTGACCCTCATCTACATTCCCCCATGTACTTCCTTTTAGCCAACCTCTCATTTATTGATTTGTGTCTTTCTACCTTAACAGTGCCTAAGATGATCTCTGACCTGCACTCTGGGCACAAAACCATATCCTTCCAGGCATGTGTCACCCAGATATTTGTCCTTCACACCCTGGGTGGATCTGAGATGGTGCTGCTCACTGCCATGGCCTTTGATCGCTATGTGGCCATATGTAAGCCCCTGCACTACCTGACCATCATGAGCCCTCGGGTGTGCCTTTTGCTTCTGTGTGGTGCTTGGGCTATTGGCCTCATTCACTCAGTGGTCCAGTTAACTTTTGTGATCCATTTGCCTTTCTGTGGTCCTAATGAAATCGACAGTTTTTACTGTGACCTTCCTTGGTTTATCAAACTTGCCTGCATAGATTCCTACAGAATGGAATTCATGGTCACTGCCAACAGTGGGTTCATATCCATGGGCACTTTCTTCTTGTTGATCATCTCCTATGTTTTCATTCTGGTCACTGTATGGAAGCGCTCTTCAGATGGTTTGCACAAGGCCCTCTCTACTCTGTCAGCACACATCACTGTGGTGGTTTTGTTCTTTGGACCCTGCATCTTTGTTTACATGTGGCCATTTCCTCTAGTGACAGTGGATAAGTTTCTTGCCATTTTAGACTTTTTGGTTACACCCATCCTGAATCCTGCCATTTACACATTGAGGAACAAAGACATGAAGATGGCTATGAGGAGACTGTGTAGTCAGTTCTTGAGCTGGAAGATCTCTTAAGTAACTCATGGGAGCACAGTTTATTTCAAACAACTTCATGAAATACAAGTGGTTAAATAAATATGCAAATTTAGGGCTTTTTTTTCTGCAGTTACCATTTTATAATATTTAGACTAGACCATTGGTTATGTTGTTACATTGAATTTATCAAGTTAACTCTGTAGATAAAGATATGTCAGCCAAATTAAAGCCCCAGTAAGTATTTGGACAGTTTTGAAAAAGCAATGTTTAGAGACTAGTGTCTACTGAAAGTATGGCCTTATGCATCAGACTGCCTATATTCAATTAATCAACTGAATTTTATTAATTCAATGAATTAATGGAGAACTAATATATGCAAATTTTCAGAAAATTATGAAATATCTAACTAAAATTTAAATGCTGGATATGAATAATTAAAATTATCATTCTTTCTGAAAGACAAAAATATGTGTCTGGGAGTATTTATGACCTGGGGACAAAAACAGCGTGTGAGAAGTGGAGTAGAGAGAAAATGGATCAGATGCTGTAATAGAGACTGACAGATACTGGGAAGGAAAACAGAAGGAGAACCTCATAGACAGTATGTTTTATGAGTTTGAAAATATGCTTCCCTTGCTTGTTTCATTTCAAATGGACTCAAATCATCTCCAGTTGACTTAGGACAGGGAAATTTATGTATATGTCAGTATTTCACAATTTTTGAAACTGTGACTTAATCCATCAATGAATATTCCTCAAACATCAAAATGTGTTGATATGACTATAGCCTGGATGGTATTATTAAAAACATCAAAATGTGTTGATATGACTATAGCCTGGATGGTATTATTATTATCCAACAACTACTCTATCCAATTTTTTTGCTGACTGTTTTCTCTAGTAACTCATATAACTCTACTGTGTCTCAATACATGTGTCTTAAATATGTGTTAGTGTGTATGATCTGTGTAAATTACAAAACCTATTTAATTTATAGCTTGCTTTGACAACTAGAAGACTGAGCCAAGTTCATTGTGAAGCTATGAAAGGACCCTATGTCCTGAGTATTTGTGATCCACAATTCTTTCAGGATTATGTAATCAGTTTGTATTTCATATTTTTCCTCTTCACAATTATTTTGTTGTTTTGATTTATATTTTTAGTGGATTCTTTTTAGGTACATTAAATTAGAAAGTACAGTATAAAGCCAGAACTCTGATTGAGGAATTTGCCTTACTTTTGAAAGTAGCAGGAGAATGGAGAAGACTAAAGTTCTAAGCTCAGAAGTTCTGAAAGGCAGTACTGAACCACTTGAACTCTATCAGACTGAGGAGGAAAAGATCTATTAGAATCATAATCCAAATGTGGAAGGGATATATCCAAGGAACAGGAGCAAATCTGAAATGTACCAAAATTATAAAAATTACACTGCAGAATCAAATAGGGTAGTACTTGATTGGATTGAAGTGATCACACCTTAACATTTTATGGCTCAGAGAGGAAGGAGTAGATCATTTCTGAAGGAATTTATTATATCAGCACTACATGATCTTTTATATACAATGTGTAAAATAGTAAAACATAATTGTGGAATATTCAAGAAGCAGGGATATGTGATTGATAATTAGTGGCAAATGAGTTAAGTGAAGTAGACCACATAAGACACAATTTGTGAAATCAGAAGAGAGCATAAAATAATTGATATAGTTAAAAGACATTAAGAATTTGAAAAACTGAAAATAATTACACAGAGGAACAGAATATCTAAGAAAGAACCAAGCGATTTTAGAAACGAAAAGGAAATATGCAATATTATGAATTTAAGAAGACAAAAACAGATTGGACACAGCAGAAGAAAAAAATCAGTAGATTCAAGACAAGTTAATAGATATTATCCAAAGTAAGTACAAATATATAAAAAAATAAAAATAGAATTCATGTGCATATATACATACACATATGAAAATAGCAATTATTTTACTTAAGGGTTTATTCCTGAGATTCTCTATTGGAAATTTACAAAATACAAAGGATCATGCCATCTTTTGAAAGGAATATGAAATTGGTAGTATATCTAGATCCATCAGTTCAGTTCAGTTGCTCAGTTGTGTCCGACTCTTTGCGACCCCATGAATCACAGCATGCCAGGCCTCCCTGTCCATCACCGTCTCCCGGAGTTCACTCAGATTCATGTCCATTGACTCAGTGATGCCATCCAGCCATCTCATCCTCTGTCGTCTCCTTCTCCTCCTGCCCCCAATCCCTCCCAGCATCAGAGTTGTTTCCAATGATTCAACTCTTTGCATGAGGTAGTCAAAGTACTGGAGCTTCAGCTTTAGCATCATTCCTTCCAAAGAAATCCCAGGGCTGATCTCCTTCAGAGTGGACTGGCTGGATCTCCTTGCAGTCCAAGGGACTCTCAAGAGTCTTCTCCAACACCACAGTTTAAAAGCATCAATTATTCAGCGCTCAGCTTTCTTCACAGTCCAACACTCACATCCATACATGACCACAGGAAAAACCATAGCCTTGACTAGATGGACCTTAGTTGGCAAAGTAATGTCTCTGCTTTTGAATATGCTATCTAAGTTGGTCATAACTTTTCTTCTAAGAAGTAAGCATCTTTTAATTTCATGGCTGCAGTCACCATCTGCAGTGACTTTGGAGCCCCAAAAAATAAACACTGTTTCCACTGTTTCCCCATCTATTTGCCATGAAGTGATGGGACCGGATGCCATGATCTTTGTTTTCTGAATGTTGAGCTTTAAGCCAACTTTTTCACTCTCCACTTTCACTTTCATCAAGAGGTTTTTTAGTTCCTCTTCACTTTCTGCCATAAGGGTGGTATCATCTGCATATCTGAGGTATAGATTTCATATAAATGTATGTAAACTTGTATAATATTTTGAGGAAGATTTTGAAGAAAAGTTTTGTTTAATGTAGTAATAAATTAATCACAAGCTCTGAACATAATCTAGTTCTTACAGGCTATTTGGACACTTCAGTGAATTAAGTGGATAGTTTATTCCAAAGCTACATTTTTTGGCCTACCTAATGATGAACTACCTAACGCATTTATGACTAGGAAGGAAAAAAGCAAAATCTCCAAAGGTTGTGGATATAGCCATCTTTGTATTTAATGCGCTTCCCTGATGGCTCAGCTGGTAAAGAATCTGCCTGCAATGTGGAAGACCTGGGATCAATCCCTGGTTTGGAAAGATTCCCTGGAGAAGGGAAAGTCTAAGCCACTCCAGTATTCTGACCTGGAGAATTCCACGGACTGTATAGTCCACTGGGTTACAAACAGTTGAACACAACTAAGTCAATTTCACTTCGCTTCACTTCACTTGTATTTAAGATAGTTCTTTTAAAGATATTACACTGTTTCACAAATGACTAAAACATGATGTTAAGAGAAAAAAACGCTCCAGATTAGGATTATGATCCAATTTCCTTTATGAATAGGATTATAAATATTTAATGATTACTTTTATATATATGTTTATAGAAGGCAATAGAATGTTGTCTAATTGATAGACTAATTTATGATTTTATAAAGATAAATATAACAATATAATGCACTAACTTATTAAAGAAAACTTTAGAGAAGGCCTATGTGAAATGCTCTGTTAAGAAATGCATAGAATAATAGAAAATTTCCTGATATGGTGGTCAGTGTTGAAGTAATAGTAAGAATCATAATAATTAACATCAAAATTCTTACTAATTTCAAGCTATTCTTGAGAACAATCAAAATCATACTTATAAAGACTGACCACATTTTCCAAACAGGAAATCATTTTTGCAATTCTAGAATACTAAAGAATTGATGCAAAACTTTCTTCAAGAGATATACATGATTTCTATATGTTGATTGGGGAACTCTTCCCAGTCTTAAGTAACAGGATGCTGCTGCTGCTGCTGCTAAGTTGCTTCAGTCATGTCCGACTCTGTGCGACCCCATAGACAGCAGCCCATCACGCTCCCTGTCCCTGGGATTCTCCAGGCAAGAATACTGGAGTGGGTTGCCATAGGTGTGGCTAATTTAGGGTGCTCACGGAAGACATTCTGATAATTTGAGATGATGAAATACCAACAGAAATCCACAGTCTGTCATCATAGCCACTTAATGGCATTCCCCATCTCTTTGTTTCTTAAAGTATAAATGGCTGGATTTAGTAGTGGTGTGATGATCACATAAACTACAGCAGGAACTTGCCCACCCAAGTGGTGCTGAATGGAAAAAGAGATGAAGATACAAGGACAAAGAATAACATGACCACTGTGGGCAGTACAAGTGGAGAGAGCCTTGGATGCCCTGCCCCAGGATTGATGGCAGACAGTAAGCAGAATATAAAAGTAAGAGATCAGCAGTAGAATGAAGCAGATGGTGGCCAGTACCCCGCTGTCAGCATGAATCAACATTTCTAAAACATAAGTATCCAAGAAAGCTAGCTAGATCACCCATGGAATATCACAGAAATTACTATCCAATTCTCTGGGTCCACAGAAAGGCAATTATATAATTATAGTTAGTTGGCTTACTGAGTGCACAAAGCCAGTGATCCATAATGTCATCACTAGCTGAATGCACATTTGTCTGTTCAGGATGCTAGAGTAATGGAGTGGCTTGCAGATGGCCACATAAAGATCATAGGCCATGGACACAAGCAACACCATTTCATCCCCTCAAAAAAATGTCCAAAAAAAATCTGACACATGCATGCTCTAAGGGAGATGGTCCTGTTTGCCTTGAGAAAGTCTGAGGTCAGTTTAGGAGTGGTTACTGATGAAAGGCATAAGTCAATGAATCAAAGATTGACTAATATGATGTACATAGGAGAGTAGAGATGAAGGTCAGCAATAATTAGCAGCACAATGAAGATGTTGCCTAATATGATGATTAAATAAAGTGAGTAAAATATCACTAGGAGGAAGGCCTGGAGCTCCCATAAATCACACAGCTCAAGAAAATTAAATCTGAACACTACAGACTAGTTCAGTTCAGTTCAGTTTAGTCGCTCAGTCGTGTCTAACTCTTTGAGATCCCATGACTGGTTACTTCTTCCATTTAGTTCAGTTTATTCTAATTTAATCTGAAGAAAAGATGTAAAAATATATTTTCTGAATCAAGCAGGTTTCTTATCTATTGCTGATGGAAGCATTTACTTACATAGTCACCTTGGAAAAAAATTGTCCTTTTCATGTAAAGCTCAGTACTGATGGTTCAGCAATTTCAGTCTCATTTGCATGCTTGAGATAAATTCTAACAACTGTATATATGGAAATATTTATAATTATACATTTAAACAGGACAGTGGAATATTATTCAGAAATATAACATATAAAATATAACTATATAAAATGACAAAGATGTATCTTTTTGAGGCATAATAATGAAGAAAAAAGAGGTTATCATAATTTTTATAACGTGAACAGCCATAGAAAATAATGTATTTTGTAGGGACTTCTATGTATAAACTATGTATTTAAAATGATGTAAGTAACTCCAGCATGGGGATAAGGATCAGGATGAGTATGCACGCATTATCAGCTGTATGATATTATGAGCTATTTAGGTCTTATACTAGTCATGTTTTTATAGTTATAGTTCTGTTTGTAAACAAGCAAAAAAATTCAAAATAGACTTTGAGAAACTTGTGAATGTACTATGAATCAAGAATTATGATCAATTCAATGCTGTGGTTCTGAGGTTTTACATGAATATATCTCCCTGTTGTCTGTAACTGAAGCTTTTGATGATACTGGTTTGGTTTAAATCCATTGATTTATCAGGTACCAAGGATGAAAATAAAAAGAAAATTAGAAAGTAATAGATGTAGGAGGGACTTTCAAGTTTTTCCAGTGTGGTAAACAGGAATTTATCGAATATTTTCTTACTATGATCTATGATCACTTTTGAGCACCTCAGTGAAAAAGAAATAGATTGTAGGTGGTGTATGATTTATCAAAGAATAAAAGCTTATGCCTTTTCACCTAATAGTAGCTTAATACATTGTAAATATTATTTTAGTTAAATTGCAAAGTATTACTGCTAAGATAATTATATAAAAACTATATTAATAATTCTGTTAAAGTTAATTATATGAAATAGGTAGGTAATTTTCAACTCTACCCTAAGTAGGAGAAGTGAGACTAAAGATTCTAAGAGCATAGTTGAAAATCAAATGAGTAGAGCAGAACTAATACACAAAAAATCAAATGTTAGGACAATTAAAAATAAGAATAAATGGGACAATTTATTTTCTTCTTCGAGTTGCTACATTTCAGGTCATGGGAAAACTAAACCTTTCTCTTTCTTTGTCACTCTCTTTCTGAATACCTCCCATATGCTAGAAAATTTCACCCATATTGTCTAAAGTAATCTTCACAATAACCAAATAAAATAAATGAAATATTTGTTACTATTCTGAATTTGACTCCCAGTGTAACCTGTTAGCGGAGAAGGCAATGGCACCCCACTCCAGTACTCTTGCCTGGAAAATCCCATGATCGGAGGAGCCTAGTAGGGTGCAGTCCATGGGGTCGCTAGGAGTTGGACATGACTGAGCGACTTCCCTTTCACTTTCCACTTTCATGCATTGGAGAAGGAAATGGCAACCCACTCCAGTGTTCTTGCCTGGAGAATCCCAGGGATGGGGGAGCCTGGTGGGCTGCCATCTAGGGGGTCACACTGAGTCGGACATGACTGATGTGACTTAGCAGTAACCTGTTAGAGTCTCAGAGCTGGGAAATAGCATGACTGGAGTGCAATCCTGATACTCTCTGATGCCAGTCCTTCATCTGTGCTGTCATTCTGTGCTTCCTGTTCAGTTCCAAGAGCATAATTCCATTTTCAGGGTAACTATTGACTATTGTAGGCTTTGAAAGATTTCTCTCCATAAGCTCTATTAAGTTCCTTCCTGAGTTAAATTAGTTATTATCACTTTTCTCAATATTTGGAAATTTCTGTTAATTACAGTTACATATCTGTGCCTAGAACACAGGTTTCCTTAAGTCAAGAAAACTGCAGACCCTGATGACTATGGATCTGGAAGGACCTGAATATTACCTCAAAGAGGGCACCTACACAGCTGTGAGACTGTGTACTCATTTTGATCATGTAGAGAGTCCAGAAGGTCCACCAATACCTTGGAGAAGAAATCCTTGATGTTTCTGAAAGTTATGCAATTCCAAATCTTTCTAATAAGTGTTCATGGAAATATGGCATTAAAACATTGTCTTCAATATGATAAAGAAGGGAGCTAAGGGAGAAGTTAAGAAATTTAGAGTGCAGAGTGTATCTCCTTACCAGAGAGACACCATATTTGACCACATTTCTTCCTGAGAATAAAACATTGTCCATATTCTAAATAGACTCCGAAATAGAATCATATTGCATCAAAACAAAGAATCCACTTCCTGCTGTGACCAGCGTTCATGGGGGAGTGTGAGGCATATATTTAGTATGGAGACAGGCCTCTGGAGTAGGAAATTTTTCAAGCTACTCATGCTATGTTCCTTTGAGACCACTTCATTCTGGTCTCTCTGAATTAAGAATATCATCTGGAAAGTGTGCCTTTTGTCAAGATCAGAGTGAGAACTGGTGAGGACAATAATAAAAGTTCTAATGGTGGAGTTAAGCATAGTTTTAAAACATTTCTTTGATTAACTTTTTAAAAAAGAAAAACATTATCCCAGAACTAAGTTGTTATCTCTAGGGCCAGATGACTTGGGTGAGTGGACATGGGATGGTGAGCAGAGGGAGATGACTCGTCAGTGTGTGCTCAGTTGCTCCCTCAGTGCTGTACACCAAGTATGCCCATTGTAGAGCAGTCAGTCTTGAACTGCTTGTTTTATGGGGTTTTAATGAAGAATAGAGAGACATTTTAAAGTGTCAAAAGTTTCTTTGATTACTTGAGCAATGATCATGATTGAAAAATGAATACCAGGCAATATTGGGGCTTCCCAAGTGGCTCAGCAGTAAAGAATCTCCTGCCAATGCAGGAGATGCAAGAGGTACACGTATGATCCATGGCTGGAGAAGATTCCCTGGTATAAGAAATGACAACCAACTCTAGTATTCTTGCAGGCATAATCTTCTGGATAGAGGAACCTGGCAAGCTATGGTCCATGGGGTCACAAAGAGTCAGATACCACTGAGAACTCTCATACCCAAAGGGCAATATTAACAATATTATTCAAAATAACAAAATAGTAAGGGAAGTTTACCTCTTATTTTCATTTATACAATATTATATTATTTAATCTTATGGACAAGAATCCAACACTTTGGTGGTCTGAGAAGGAAATATGATAGTGTCTCTATCTGCCCATTGCTGTTACTTTTTTTTTTAATCAGAAAAATAAAATTGTTCACATATTGGTAGTTATGGTTTCAGTTTGTTTTCTATGCAGTTACATACTAACATGTGCACTTTTAAACATATAGAAAAATCTTTTTCTTTGAAAAATATACAGTGTTGAAAGATATTTTAAATTCCAGTTACTCTAAAATAATATGCTTAATATATTTCATTCAATGTATATATATTTTTAGAGAAATTAAGAGAAAATTTATACACATTTTTAGTGTTCTTTTCACACTTTGAGAATGAATGATTAGAGTTTGGAAAGCAGACATGAAAAGAATGAAGCAGAAGAGTGGGCTTATTACACTTGGCATTAACTATGTAGATAGTGTCAGTGATGTCAATCCACTACTGGTCAATTTTGCTGATGATCAGGCATAGGAGAGTCCTCTGTCTTCACACACAGTTTAGAAACATCTGTACATTAAACTTTAGCTGACTGTGTTTAGGAATGGAAACCAGAGATAACCCTTTAAACCATTTATTTAGGTTCCATTGTATGAATATCTCGAACACTGGGAATATAAACATTTAATGATGATAGCTACATTAAAATAACCTTGAATATGGGGTTGGGAGGAGAAGCAAATGGTGACCCATTCCAGTATTCTTGCCTGGAGAATCCCAGGGACAGGGGAGCCTGGCGGGCTGCTGTCTATGGGGTCGCACAGAGTCGGACACGACTGAAGCAACTTAGCAGCAGCAGCATGGAGTTGGCAGAGGGCAGAGTCAAATACCTTTATCTCATCTCCACATCAGCTCATCAAGAATGGGTGGCTAAAATGCAGCACATCTACAGGATGACTTTCTGTTCATTTTCTTCCCTTCTCATTGTTAGAGAGCTTTTGCTAAACAGACATTTCACTATTTCTCAGTGATTGGGGACTCTGGACAGGTTCCCAGGGTTTATCTAAACTTTATGGTTACTTCCTCTCTATCTAGTATATCTATTCATGTGTTTTAGGGAGTAAATGAATCTTGTGTTTCAGTTCCACCATGTTAGGAGACACAACAACTGGAGGAGGTGGACATTCTATTCCATTAATCAAGGTGTTGATATTGTTATTCTTATACTCCTGTGACTTCTAGGACATGGGGCTTTTAAAGAAATCAAATAGGACAACCAATGAAAGAGTAATCTAAAGAAACCTCTATCCTGATTAAAACAACTTTAAATAAGGACAAAGATTTGGAAGATAGTTTGGTAGAGCTTTACAAAACTAATGATAGTATTGCCGTATGATAAAGTAATAGTACTGCTGGGCATTTACCAAGCCGAGTCAAAAATTCTGTTTATACAAAACCTGCATTTGAACATTTGTGGTAGCTTTATCCATAATTACCAAAAACTAGAGCCATCCAAGATGTCCTTCAATCTGTTAATGGTTAAATAAAGTGTGGTACACTTGTACAATGGAATATTATTTGGTAATAAAAAGAAATAATCTATCATGTCATGAAAAGATATACAGGATCCTTAAGTGTCCATTGCTACACAAAGGAAGCCAATCTGAAAAGTCTATGTGCTGTGTGATTCTACCTGTATGAAATGCAAAACTATGGATACTGTGTTAGGTGGTTAGGTGGTGGTTAGGTGGTTGTCAAGGGTTCATGGGTTAAGGGGAATGAATGAATAAGTTACACCCAGAAGATTTTAGTACAATGAAATTATTCTTTATGATAATGTAATTTTGAATATATTTTCTAAGACATTTGCTGTGTCTTCTGTGGGTGCCTGAATGGAATGATGGCCTAGCAACAAACTCATGAGCTCGTGAGCTTGTGAGCTCATATTTGTTTCTAATACTGTTACACAGTTAAAGGAACCAGGGATCTTTTGAGAAATGGCTATTGTAAGAATAGGAAATAAAGATACAAGATAAGTCAGGAGAATATTTTCGTCCCAGACAATAAGGGAATGCTCAGACATACATAAACTCACAAAATTTGATGCAGGTATACATCAAAGAAGTTTAAGAGCCTAATGAAAATAAAACTCCCAATAGCAGTTTTAGATTATAATCCAAATTGTAAATATCCATGATTTCATACTGATGTAAATGATTGAATAAGTTAGTACATGGGGTAGAAGAGTAATCACCCATGCAGGAGAATTAGAGATAAATTTTAAAGCACACTACCCTAATCAAGGGGAACATAGCTACTCATTCCTTAAGTATAGGCTGAGTGTAGTGACTTTCCTCAAAATACGGTGTGGATAGTAGGGAGAGTAAATCTACAATGAGGCAACCTGAGAAACATTTCAGTCAGGTGATCAAGGTCAACATCAACAGACATAAATCATGGTAATGTTATAGACACTTGATGGGAGGTGTCAAAATGGCAGATCACCTGTAGTGTGCTTCCCCTGAGCCCATAACTCTGGTGTTCTCATGAGAAAAATGTCAAATACATTTCACTGGGGTGATACACTTCCTAATTTGCAGTTGCTCAAAAAATTGAATTTCCATGCTGCTGCTGCTGCTAATTCGCTTCAGTTGTGTCCGACTCTGTGCGACCCCATAGACGGCAGCCCACCAGGCTCCTCCGTCCCTGGGATTCTCCAGGCAAGAACACTGGAGTGGGTTGCCATTTCCTTCTCCAATGCACGAAAGTGAAAAGTGAAAGTGAAGTTGCTTCAGTCGTGTCCGACCCTTAGCGACCGCATGGACTGCAGCCCACCAGGCTCCTGCGTCCATGGGATTCTCCAGGCAAGAGTACTGGAAAATCCTGTGGACGCATAAAACTCAATTCTTCTCCTAGTCTATAACCCCAAAGAATTAAAAACAAGTACAAAACCAAAATCTTGTACGTGAATATTACAGAACACTCTAAATGTTAATCTGCTGATGAATGGATGTGTTAATCCATACAGAACAATAATATTCAGCCACAAAAAGGATTGATGTAAGGATACACATTTCATTATGTATGAAAACATTTTGGAACTAGGTAGAAGTGATGATTCCACAATATAATGAATGCCTAAATGCTATCGGTTTGTAGCTTTCAAATGCTCGATTTTACCTTATGTTAATTTTACCTTGATAAGATAAAAGTGAAGTGAAGTGAAGTTGTTCAGTTGTGTCCGACTCTGCGACCCCACGAACTATAGCCTGTCAGGCTCCTCTGTTCATGGGATTTTCCAGGTAAGAATACTGGAGTGGGTTGCCATTTTCTTCTCCATATATAAAATGCAATGCTAAAAAGATAAATGAGTAAATATTATTTTCTAATTATGAATTAAGATTTTAGTTATCCACTTTTTTTAAGCTCATTTTTTTAAAATCATGCCTGGCTAATGTGTACTTATGTAAAAGAGAATGTTACTGTTCCAACACAGAGTTTTTGCTTATTTCTCTCTAGGCTAGATGTTATGTAGAAATTAGTCTAAATTTTTGTAAAATGAGAATAATAGTTTAGCAAAAATCAATTTTTTAAAACAATCTGGTGAAATGGAGCTCTTATAATAATGTTAAATGATATAAGAATTGTGATATTTGGTCTTCTGTGTGTACACATTACTTTTCTGAGCAGCGTTATAGAGTCAGATATATTCAGTATGTCTAGATTTAGTTCATGAATAAAGAATATGCAGGGCTGAATGCCAAGACACACATTCTGTCCCTTTTCTACTATTAACTGGTAAATCACAATCTTATTTCTTCATCTGATGGGGAAGAATATTATATTTCCATCTCACCATTTTGTTGGAAATAATAAATGAGATAGTATAGGTATAATACTAAGAAAAGCAAAAAGCTTAATAGACATAAGAGCTCTTTTTTTTTAGTACGTTATAGCATTGATCTAAAAAAGAGTGCAGCATCAGTATAGGGATTACATTCCTGATTCAGAATATTATTTCATTTGAATATTAGTTTTGACTTTAGCATATTGACCTCTGCCAACATATTTAATTTCTATTTTTTTAGATATTATTATGGCTAAAATGTGTTTGATAATTATATAAATGAGGTAAAAGCAGGTATAGGGTTTCTAGGAATATTCCATGAATATGCTTACAATAGAATAGTAAATAATTTTTACTAATGAGTGTCTTAATAGGCATTCCTTTTTCACTGGTATTGGTCTGAAGTGAAGAAGTGAAGTGAAGTCGCTCAGTCGTGTCTGGCTCTTTGTGACCCTGTGGACTGTAGCCCACCAGGCTCTTCTGTCCATGAGATTCTCCAGGCAAGAATACTGGAGTGGGTTGCCATTTCCTTCTCCAGGTATTGGTCTAAGTAATATTTAATTTATCAATAGATATTCAAATGTTAGGAGATGCTGAGTTTCCTTGAAGATACTGTTGTCATAATTTATTAATCATAGCTTCCTTTGTTTCCCATTTACTTTTTCAATCAAACTTCTAATATTTTTTCTTCTCTTAATGCTATGGGAATTCAGTAGAGATCTCATAATTAACAGCCTGGGAATTCAGGTCACTGAGTCATCAAAGTGTCATCCAAAGGTGTTGTTAAAGCTGGAGTAACTGTAGAGAGAACTAACCACAGAGATCAAAGAGGGAAACAGTTCTTAAGAGATTCTATTATAGTGAAAATATTGTTTGTTGGGATTTGCTTTTTGGGGAGGTCAGGTAAGTGGAGAGAGTATAATTTAAGTGAATAACCTGTTAAAATTACCAGCTCTTTCCCCTATATGGGCAAAATGCAGCAACTCTACTACAACATTACAAAACTTCTCCCCATGTACCACCTTGCCTCTAGCTCTTTCTTATCTCTGTTTTTCAATTCAATATTCATTTGTTGAACCTTGTTGAATACACAAGTGCCAGTCTTTCCAAGGATAAATTCAAATTGTCAAGTTGTGCAGCTTTTCATACACCTAAATTGTATTTTAATTTACAGGGAAATTTTTGGACATGGATTGTATTTCACTAAGTACTAGAAAGGACCTTGGGAATTGATTTTGATGTGAATCATCTTTGACCTGTTGTTCATGGAAATTTCTAGAATGACAATTGCTTTTTTAAAAATTCTACTAGCATTAGTTTTCTTTGGAATGATATAAAAAAATCAGTGTGTTTAATGAGACACTATTATTGTCAATTTTTGAGACATATGTATATACACACCCATAGCCATCCAAACCCTTGTCTTCTCTCCTAAATCCACAAAACTTCATCTGGTCAGGATTTCTCTTTAAGACATAGTTTCTGCTCTTAAGAAGCTCATACTCCTAGCAGTGAAGACAGAGCAACTGTTGTTAGTCACTCAGTTGTTACTGTCTTTTTGAGACCCCATGGACTGAAGCCCACCAGTCTCCTCTGTCCATGGGGATTCTCCAGGCAAGAACACTGGAGTGGGTAGCCTATACCTTCTCCAGGGGAACTTCCTGACCCAGGAAGTGAGCAGAGGTCTCCTGCCTTGCAGGCAGATTCTTTACCAGCTGAGCTACCCAGGAAGCCCACAGAGCGACTAGCCAATTGTAAATTATAACATCATGAAAAGGAATATGAGACTCTCACTAGTAAAATGTGATAGCAAAATGGAGGAATATCTCAGGAAGACTGGAGGAGAGAGGGGGACATTGTTGAGTAACAATTGACAGAATTTCTAGAACAAAAAGTAATCCACCACGTGAAAAAGGAAAGCTATAGTGCAGAACAAAAATAGGAGTAACCTTGATATTAAAGAAAGAACAAGTGTCCTTGTAGTTCAGGTTTGTGAGGCAGAGAGGTGAGATAAGGGGCTGGGAAAATGAATTGTAGACAGTCCCATTATGTGCCTTGCTGAGACATTGTGAAGACAGCAGTTACCGAGGGTCTGTAAGCAGTGAGCAGGCAAAAAAGACTCGGGAACCATTCCCTAGAACATTGTTCCAGCTGCTGCTTCCCTTTCAGCTGTCATGATATTCCTTCTTGCTTGCTTCTATTCTCTCCTATTTCTTTCCTCTGGTTGTCCTTGTCTTTTCTGTCTCCTCTTTTTCCTTTCCTTTTCCTTTCATCTTCTTCCTTATTAGTATCAATCAGCTAAACAATAGATATGCTTTAAAGAACCTAGCAGTTTCTTTACTCAGCTATTAAAAAGAATGCGTTTGAATCAGTTCTAATGAGGTGGATGAAACTGGAGCCTATTATACAGAGTGAAGTAAGTCAGAAAGAAAAATACCAATACAGTATATTAACGCATATATATGAAATTTAGAAAGATGGTAACAATGACTCTATATGCGAGACAGCAAAAGAGACACAGATGTAAAGAACAGACTGTTGGACTCTGTGGGAAAAGGTGAGGGTGGGATGATTTGAGAGAATAGCATTGAAACATGTTTTTTTTAAAAAAAGAAACTAACAGTAGACTGTCACTAATAGAAGGTTTTAACTTGGTCATTAATTTCTTATAGAGAACATTTTCTGTTAAGGAGCTATTGTGATTTTTTTATGAGTAAGCAGTCGTTTGCACACTTGTAAAACTAATTTTTAAATGTTTGACCAAATGATACTGCCATCGCTACAGTCTGAATTTGAAGGGTTGTATGTTCATCTGAGCCTTTTATTCTGTGTTTTATCAATAAATTTTATTTTTAAGTCATAAGCCAATATCAGGTTGTTTTAGAGCATTTAAATAATACAGAAATATAGGCCTTAGGAAATAAAAGCCATATGTAGTCCTATTTTTCAGGATTCACTATTGGTAATATTTAATGTACAGTCCTAGAACACTTTTTTGAGCACAAACATACTTTCATAAAAATAATTTTTTGCCATTAGAGGTTCTCGCTTTAATTCAATATTTGGATGGTTGTTTCCAGGTACTTAAATAAATATAATAAACTGACATCAACATTATATCAATTTAAGACATAGTACGGGTCATCATGTAACAATTTTTGCAGGAATCAATACCAGCTATGAATATACATACACAGATATATTTAATACTTTTGACTTTGTTCATAGGTGATAATAATATTATTACTCATAAGAACAGGGCCTCAATTTTCATGTAACATCAAATTTAATTAGATTAGTTCCTGAATTGCTATGGGTGGGAAGCTTTTTCTAGGACTACACAAGCCCCAACAAATGATGATTAATATAGGCTTTTTTGGATAGTTTACAATGTTTTTATGCAGTAACAAACCTTAATGCAAGTGGCTTATAACAAGTTTTTATTTTTTCAGAAAAATTGTGGTATAATTGTCACAAATATTGTGTATATTTAAGGTGTACAATTTGATGCTTTGATATAGGTCTATTATACATTATGTATATCAAATACTTTTTGTTATATGTCTATATTATATATTACAAACAATTACCAATAATTATCAAATAATTACCACAATCAAGCTAATGAATGTATCTACCTCTTGGCACAATTACCATTGTTCTGTGTGTGAAAACACTGCAGATTTACCTCTCAGCAAATTTCAAGTATAAAGCACAGCTTGCTTGTGCATTAGGTCTCCAGAACTTATTCACCATGATATGTGAAATTTTGTCTCTTTTGACCATCTCCCCATGCACCCTCCCCTCAGACCCCCAAAACCATAATTTCACTCTTTGCTTCCATGAATTTGACTCTTTTAGATGTCTCATATGTGATACGATGCAGTGTTTTGCTTTCTATGACTGGCTTATTACACTTTTCTCCGCTTTTAATCACCTTGTTGCAAGTGGCCGGATTTTCTTTTTTTTTTTTTTAGAATGAATTGTATTTTGGTATGTGTGTGTTTTGTTGTGTTGTGTGTATCACATTTGCTTTAACTGGTCATTCATCACCAGAAATTTAGTTTGTTTTCATAATTTGGTTAATGTGAGTAATGCTGCAATGAACATAGAACTGTCAATATCTCTCAAGATACTGATTCCATTTCCTTTGCATATATAAGAAGTGAAATTGTTACATGAAAAGATAGTTCTAATTTTAATGCTTTAAGAACCTCAATACTTTTTCCAAAATGGAAGGAATAGTGTTATTTCTATGTACTTTCTTATGTTCCCTAAATTGAAAATCTTTCCAGATCTGTATATATATATATAGAAAGAACTATTTATTTAATTTTTATAGCTTCATAATATTAGAAATTCTTTTTCATTTTCATCTGTCTCTTTTTCTTATTTCCCTGTCAGTTGGTGAAACAGAAAACTGTGAGTCTCCTAATCACTGCTGCAGATAAGGCTAGGCGTCTATCAATATGCTCATTGGTCACTTGTACGTGTTGTTGTTATTGTTCCGACCATCATTGTCTGTGCACGTGTCTCCACTTTTTCAAGTTTAATCTCCTTGAGAGTTACTATATTAACCTTTGCATCAAATATAATCTTTCTTTGATTAATGCCAATATGTTGCCTTTCTTGCTGCTCCTAAGTCACTTCAGTCGTGTCCGACTCTGTGCAACCCCATAGACGGCAGCCCACCAGGCTCCCCCTACCCTGAGATTCTCCAGGCAAGAATGCTGGAGTGGGTTGCCATTTCCTTCTCCAATGCATGAAAGTGAAAAGTAAAGTGAAGTTGCTCAGTCGTTTCTCTTAGCAACTATATGGACTGCAAGCCTACCAGGCTCCTCCATCCATGGGATTTTCCAGGCAAGAGTACTGGAGTGGGTTGCCATTGCCAATATTTTGCCTTTCTTACTGAACTATAACAAATGAAGAGTGTATTATTAGTGGATTTTTAATGTTTAGAAAGTTTAGAAAAAAGAAAACCAGGAAAAAAATAATCACCTAGTTTTCCTAATACTAATACAAAATTTATCAGTATTTTTTTAAACTGAACTTTCTTTTGGTCTTTGAGACATTTTAATTTATTTTTTACATTTGGAAACAAAGTGAATATACATTGTTTTGTATACCAGACAATGTATATTTTCAAATCTACATATTGCATGATCAAAGCCTTCAGATAGATATCTGCTCCTTTGAAATGTCACACCCACTGCAGTTACTTCCGATGATTGTCCCATTCATTCTCTCTTGCTCAGTCCAATTCTATTTTTTTCTGTTATTGGCTATAAAATCCTCCATTCCCCGCCCCTGTATCGGGGCCTCCTGGCAGCACCCCTGCAGTATTTCCTTTTGTCTACAAGACCCACTTCACATCCATTACCCTCACAATGTCCTTCCTGACTGGCCTGGCTGCCTGCATGTCTGTTCTTGACTATAACAGTTTCAAGGAGCTTCAGCCGGCTTATGCTGCTTTCTCTCTGAGGCAGTGCAGAGTTGTGCCCACAGGAGAGCCCAGGCATGGTGTGGAGTGCCAAGAGAGGAGTAACAAGAGAAAGCGTGGTTGTTAGTGGTGTGGGGCCTGGAGGAAAGTTTAGTGGGAGCAGTGCAAGCGGGGGACTCCTGGTATTTAATTCAAATGTGGAACAAGCATCACTAATTTGGTTTGTTTAAAGTTGTTTAGAAGATCATGTATGAATAAATAGCTTATATATTAGATTGAATTCTATAAAATTGATATTTGACCAAATGTGAACTAACTGAAAGAACAATTTCTTATGACTCAAACGAATATATGCATATAAGCCTGGAGATGAACAATTTACTGATAAGAACTAAAGATAAACATTTTTCTATTTTTCCCTAGACTTTGTAGGAAAATAGGTTTCCTATATACCCTTCTTGTGGATTTCTCATTTATTAAAATGTCTGTTATCCATATGTTCATAGATTGAACTTTGTTCTGTATGAGTAATAATGCTTTTCTCCAGATGGTAGAACTATGAATATTTAATTCACATTCATTTACTATGAATATTCTCTGCTGCTGATAATTATGTTATTTTTCTTTCTGTAATTTTTATCATGAGTGCCCCTTGTAGTTTGTTTTAACTTATCTAGTTGCAATACACTAGGCAAATTTTCTTCTTTTATTGAGGTATAGTTAATTTACACTCTTTTGTTAGTTTTAGGTATACAGCAAAGTGATTCACTCATATATGTTTGTATATATCTATATATAGTAAGTAAGTAAGTGAAAGTTGGTCAGTTGTGTCTGATTCTTTGTGATCCCATGGACTATATAGTCCATGGAATTCTCCAGGCAAGAATACTGGAGTGGGTAGCCTTTCCCTTCTCCAGGGGATCCTCAAAACCCACATCTCCCGCATTGCAGGTGGATTCTTTACCAGCTGAGCCACAAGGAAAGCACATATCTATGTATATGTATTTTTATATATTCTTTTTCAGATTCTTTTGCTTTAAAAATTATTACAAGATATTAAATATAGTTGCCTTTGCTATAGACTAGTTCCTTGCTGTTTATCTATTTTATATATAGTAATATGTATATGTTAACAAAGATCATGACATCTGGTCCCATCACTTCATGGGAAATAGATGGGGAAACAGTGGAAACAGTGTCAGACTTTATTTTTGGGGCTCCAAAATCACTGCAGATGGTGATTGCAGCCATGAAATTAAAAGGCACTTACTCCTTGGAAGAAAAGTTATGACCAACCTAGATAGCATATTGAAAAGCAGAGACATTACTTTGCCGACTAAGGTCCATCTAGTCAAGGCTATGGTTTTTCCAGTAGTCATGTACTGATGTGACAGTTGGACTGTGAAGAAGGCTGAGTGTTGAAGAATTAATGCTTTTGAACTGTGGTGTTGGAGAAGACTCTTGAGAGTCCCTTGGATTGCAAGGAGATCCAACCAGTCCATTCTGAAGGAAATCAGTCCTGGGATTTCTTTGGAAGGAATGATGCTAAAGCTGAAACTCCAGTACTTTGGCCACCTCATGCGAAAAGTTGACTCATTGGAAAATACTCTGATGCTGGGAGGGATTGGGGGCAGGAGGAGAAGGGGACAACAGAGGATGAGATGGCTGGATGGCATCACTGGCTCGATGGACTTGAGTCTGAGTGAACTCCGGGAGTTGGTGATGGACAGGGAGGCCTGGCGTGCTGCGATTCACGGGGTTGCAAAGAGTCGGACACGACTGAGCAACTGAACTGAACTGAACTGAACTGAACTAATTATGTATATGTTATTTTTTCTTGATTGAGATTCTTAGTCATATGAAAGGAAAATTTTGAAGTTTGGGTATCTATTTCTAATGTGCCTTCTAAAGAAACTGCATTGGTTTTCATTCTTTTTACCAGTGTATGAGTATGACTTTCTCCTCACAGCCTCATCCATGATGTCATCAATTTTTTGAACCTTTGAAATTTGTTAGTACAGAATAGCACCCAGAGCAATCTTATCTATATTTCTTTGATTACTAGTGAGACTTTTACTTTCATATGACTATCAACTATTGGGACTTCTTATGTGTTGGTTGTCTTATATGTTTTTCTCATTTTAAAATTTGTATTTCACATTTCCTTTATCTTTCTAGAAGAACTGATTTCATAATAGAAATATTAGTCATCGGTCTGATATTTTATAACTTATTTTTCAGAGTGTGTTTTTTATTTTGTAGTGTTTATATATCCATATAAGATATCTATATGTAGATATTTATACAAAATTTTGTACATCCACCTATATCTAAGTATAGCAAGACTGAATATTTTGGATAGTGCCAACTATTTTTCCTCCCTCATTTGTTAATAAGAGATATTCTTAGAATGAATTTTCCATCTTAAATGTTTGCTTGAATATTATTTTTATTTGTCTTGGTTTGTTACCCTTTTTTGATGTTTAAATATCCTTTTGAAACTTTCTTGAGTTTATGATGAGGCAGTAATCTACATATTTCCAAGCTTTATCTGTTGTGCCAGCACTATTGGTTGAATAATTCATCTTGTCCACAGATGAGAATGATTATTCATTAGTCTCTTGAAGTCACTCTAAGTTTACCTTCTCCTTCCATTCTTTACATTGAAAACTGTTTGAAAACAAAAAGATTACCAGCTACAACTGAATATCCCCCAGATTTCCTACTGCTCTAAGGATAAAAAGCAAAGTTCATAACATGGATACAAGATTCCATCCTGTCTGGCCTGTTTCTCCTCCTGAGCTCAATCATTCACCTTCCTTCCTCATTGGCCTTCATGTCTCAGGGTCTTTACACTTGGTATTCCAAAGTCTGGACCACTGTATTTACTCTTCAAAAATAATTCATATTTAGCAGAGTTTGAGTAAATATGATGGTGATGTGTCATATTGTTCTCATAGCCCACTGTTCTTTTCCTTGAAATCAGTTGTCAGAGATGTATCTGTATTTAAATTCATTTAATCTATGTATCTACCTGTATCTACCCATTGAGATCTAGTCCATTTTCTCTCAAAGACAGAATTACTGTTTCACCTCAGAACTTGACACTGAACTTGCAATATAGTGGATACTCATTAGTAATATCAGTTACACTCATTAGCTGCATTAGTTGAAGAAATAAATTAATGCATTATATTTTCAGAATATATTAATGGCTGTTAGGCAAGATTTCTAATTTAAAACCATATTTGATAAAAGCTTAAATCTGTTTCTTTAAGTAAAAATGTTTGATAAATGCTTTGGTTATGTTTTGTTTCTAGTCTTTAGGTATCTCCAGACCAAGTCAATGTATGAAGCAAATGACTCTTCGGTGTCTGAATTTGTTTTCCTGGGATTTTCTACCTCTAAACCAGTGCAGAATTTCCTCCTTGCCTTCTCTACAGTGTTTTATGTAACAATTGTTCTAGGGAATCTCCTTGTTGTGTTTACAGTGACCTTTGACCCTCATCTACATTCCCCCATGTACTTCCTTTTAGCCAACCTCTCATTTATTGATTTGTGTTTTTCTACCTTAACAGTGCCTAAGATGATCTCTGACCTGTACTCTGGGCACAAAACCATATCCTTCCAGGCATGTGTCACCCAGATATTTATCCTTCACACCCTGGGTGGATCTGAGATGGTGCTGCTCACTGCCATGGCCTTAGACCGCTATGTGGCCATATGTAAGCCCCTGCACTACCTGAGCATCATGAGCCCATGGGTGTGCCTTTTGCTTCTGTGTGGTGCTTGGGCTATTGGCCTTATTCACTCAGTGGTCCAGTTAGCTTTTGTGATCCATTTGCCTTTCTGTGGTCCTAATGAAATCGACAGTTTTTACTGTGACCTTCCTTGGTTTATCAAACTTGCCTGCATAGATTCCTACAGAATGGAATTCATGGTCACTGCCAACAGTGGGTTCATATCCATGGGCACTTTCTTCTTGTTGATCATCTCCTATGTTTTCATTCTGGTCACTGTATGGAAACGCTCTTCAGATGGTTTGCGCAAGGCCCTCTCTACTCTGTCAGCACACATCACTGTGGTGGTTTTGTTCTTTGGACCCTGCATCTTTGTTTACATGTGGCCATTTCCCACGGTGCCAGTGGATAAGTTTCTTGCCATTTTAGACTTTTTGGTTACACCCATCCTGAATCCTGCCATTTACACACTGAGAAACAAGGAAATGAAGACGGCAATGAGGAGACTGAGTAGTCAGCTTCTGATTTGGAGGAAGGTCTCCTAAGTAACTCATGGAAGCCCAAGTTATTTCAAACAGCTTCACGTAATAAAAGTGCTTAAATTAATATACAAAATTTGGGGATTTTTTTTTCCTAAAGTCACCATTTTAGGATATTCAGACCATTTATTATGAGGTTACACTGAACTCTTTAGGTAACAAGTTGTTTGATAGTCAGATTAATCCCAGGAATTGCTTGGTGGAAATTTTTGAAAAAGTGTCAGTTATACACTTCGAATCTGCTGAGTGTATGGCCTTATACATCACCCTGCTTGGATTCAATGAATCAATTTAATTCAATTAATTGAATTAACTTATAACTAATATTGTCAATAGTTTGAGAGAGTTGTGAAATATCTAACTTTCCTTTGATTTAAAGCTAGGATGTGAAAAAATCATATTTTTTCTGAAAGACAAAAAAATGTGGATTTAAATGAGGATTTAAAACCCGCAGAAACAAAACAGGGTAATAGAAGTGGAGTGGACAGAAGATGGATAAGGTAGCATAATAAAGGGAGATTAACAGATGGCAGAAGAAAAGCATTTGGGAGAGCCTCATAATATATTTCATGAGTTTGGCCTCTGGCTACTAATCTCACCCTAGCTTGTCTCAATTTCAGACTCAAGTCATCTACAATTGGCTTCAGACAGCGAAATTTATGAATATGTTGTTATTTCACAATTTTCTGAAATTATGACTTAATCCATCAATGAATATTCCTCCAACACTGAAACATGTTGGTCTGACCATAGCCTGGCTGGTATTATCATTAGCTAACAGCCATTCTGTCCAAATCACTATTTTTCTTTGATAATTCATCTTATATAACTCTTTTATGTCAAAACATGGGTCTCAGTTATGTGTTACTGAGTATAACCTGTGTAAATAACAAAACTAATTTAATTTATAGATTACTTTGATAACTAGAAGACTGAACCAAATATTCTGCAAAGCTGTGAAAGGACCCTATGTTTGAGTATTGTAATCCAAGATTCATTTAAGATTATCAATCAGTTGTACATTTTATATTTTTCCTGTTCACAATTATTTCATTGCTTTTATTTGTATTTGTAATGGATTCTTGTTAGGTACATTAATTAAAAAGAACAATGTAAAGCCAACTTCTCTTTGGGAAATTTTCCATACTTTTTAAAAGTAGCAAGTGAAGGAAGAAGACTAAAGTCTAAAGTTTTAAGCATAAAAATTCTGAAGGGCAAAACGGAATCACCTGAATTCTTGCAGACTGAGGAGAAAAAGATCTAGCAGAATCATCATCCAAACTTGGAAGGGATATATACACGGAACAGGAAAAACCTGAGGAATACTAAGTCTTATAAAATTTACAATCCAGATTCAAATAGGCTTTAGTACTTGGCTGGATTGAAATGATCACACCATAATCTTTTATTCCTCATAGAAGAGAGAGTAGATAATTTGTGGAGGAATAGTGACTCAGATGGAAAAGATTTTACCTGTAGTGCAGGAAACCTGGGTTCGATCCCTGGATGAAGAAGATCCTGCGAAAAAGGAAATGGCAACCCACTCCAGCGTCCTTTTGTGGAGAATTTTGTGGACAGAGGAACCTGGTGGGCTTCAGTCCATGGGATCGCAAAGGGTCAGACATGATTGGGTAACTAATACACACATATCATGCCAGAGCTAAATAGTCATTTATACACAGAATTTAAAATAGAAAAAAATACGATATATAAGTAGCAGGGATATGCAACTGGTAATTAAGCGGAAAATAATAGAAATAGACTATGGATGGCTCAGTTGTTGACATTAGCAAAGAGTATAACTCGTATACAGAGAAGGCAATGGCACCCCACTGCAGTACTCTTGCCTGGAAAATCCCATGGATGGAGGAGCCTGGTAGGCTGCAGTCCACGGGGTCGCTAAGTCAGACATGACTGAGCGACTTCAGTTTCATTTTTTACTTTCATGCATTGGAGAAGAAAATGGCAACCCACTCCAGTGTTCTTGCCTGGAGGATCCCAGGGATGGGGGAGCCTGGTGGGCTGCCATCTATGGGGTCACACAGAGTTGGACATGACTGAAGTGACTTAGCCATAACTCATATAATCTAAAGCAACATGAAGAAGTTGAAAAACTGAAAAAATTTTCAGAGAAACAATCTAAGAAAGAATCAAGGGATGTTTTGAAATAAAATTAAATATGTGCAATTATGAATTTAAGGGGGCTTGATTTAAAAACAGACAGAAGAAAGGCTCAGTGGATTCAAAGACAAGTCAATATATATTATCCAAACTGAGTAAAGAGAGATTAAAAGAACAAAAAATGTCAGAATACATACACGTATGAAAATAGCAATTCTTTTCTTTAAGGGTTTATTCCTGAGATTTTCTATTGGGAATGTTACAAAATACACAGAACCATGTCATCTTTTGCTTCCGTGGAGGCTCAGATGGTAAAGAATCTGTCTGGAATGCAAGGGACCTGCCTTCAATCCCTGGGTCAGGAAGATGCCCTGAAGAAGGGAATGGCAACCCACTCCAATATTCTTTCCTAGAGAATTCCATGGAGAGAGGAGCCCGATAGGCTGCAGTCCATGGGGTCACAGAGTTGGACACTACTGAGTGATTAGCATACATGTTATCTTTAAAAACTAATATAAATTTGAGATATATCTAGATCCATGGATTCAGATAAATGGATGTAAACTTGTATAATTTTTTGAGGAAGATTTCTGAAGAAAAGTTTTGTTTTGTTATATGTAGTAATGAGTAATTTGCAAACTTTGTGTATAATATTGTTTTTACAGGCTATTTGAACACTGCAGTGAATTAAATGGATAGTTTATTACAAAACTAAATTTTTTTACCTATCTATATGATGAACTGACTAACGTATTTATAAATTGGAAGGAAAAAAGCAAACTCTCTAAAGGTTGTTAATATAGCCATCTTTGTATTTCATACACATCATTTAAAGACAATTACGGTGTTTCACAAATAAACATGATGTTGAGGGAACAAAGCTCTATCTAGATTACGATTATGATTCAACTTTCTGAATATGATTAGGAATGCTTAATGATTACTTTTATAGATACGTCTATAGAAGATAATTAGAATGTTTTGTAAAAGTAAAGAGAGCAATATAATGCAGTAACATTAAAGAAAACATTAGAGAAGGTCTATATGCAATGTTCTGCTAAAAGAAATGCATAGGATAATAGAAAATTATTATCCACACTGACATAGTAGTCAGTGTTGAGGTAATAGTAAGAATAGTAATATAAAATATTAACATTCTTACTAATTTCAAGTCATTCTTGAGAACAATCAAAATCATGCTTTTAAAGACTGGCCAAATTTTCCAAACAGGAACTCATTTTAACAATTCTAGACTCCTAAAGAATTGACACACAATTTTCATCAACAGATACACATGATTTCCATATGTGAATTGGGAAACTCTTCCCAGTCTTAAGTAACAGGGTGAAAGTGAAAGTGAAGTTGCTCAATTGTGTCCGACTCTTTGTGATCCCATAGAGTGTAGCCTATCAGGCTCCTCCTTCCATGGGATTTTCCAGGCAAGAGTGCTGGAGTGGATTGCCAATTCCTTCTCCAGGGAATCTTCCCGACCCAGCAATCGAACCCCGGTCTCCCTCATTGCAGGCAGACGCTTTACCGTCTGAGCCACCAGGTGTGGCTAATTTAGTGTGCTCACAGTAGACATTCTGATACTTTGAAATGATGAAATACCAACAGAAATCTAAGTCATCATAGCTGCTTAATGGCATTTCTAATCTCTTTGTTTCTTAAAGTATAAATGACTGGATTTAGTAGTGGTGTGATGATCGCATAAAATACAGCAAGGAACTTGTCCACCCAAGTGATGCTGAGTGGACATAGGTAGATGAAGATGCAAGGCCCAAAGAATAACACGACCACTGTGATGTGGGCAGTGCAGGTGGAGAGCGCCTTGGATGTGCCACCCTTTGATTGGTGACAGACAGTAAGTAGAATATAAGAGTAAGAGATCAGCAACAGAATGAAGCAAACGGTTGCAAGTACCCCGCTGTTAGCATTTGTCAACACTTCTAGAATATAAGTGTCCATGCAGACTAACTTGATCACCAATGGAATATCACAGAAAAAGCTATCCAGTTTTCTGGGCCCACAGAAGGGCAGTTGTGTAATTATAGCTAGTTGGCCTATTGAATGCACAAAGCCAATGATCCATGATATCATCACTAGTCGAATGCACATTTTTGTATTCATGATGCTGGAGTAATGGAGTGGCTTGCAGATGGCCACATAACGGTCATAGGCCATCATCACTAGGAGCACCATCTCACCCCCTCCAAAAAAATGTCCAAAAAACATCTGACACATGCAGCCTCTAAAGGAGATGGTCTTATTTTCTTTCAGAAAGTCTGTGATCAATTTAGGGGTGGTTACTGAGGAAAAGCATAAGTCAGAGAATGACAGATTAGCTAATAGGAAGTACATAGGGGAATGGAGGTGAAGGTCAGCAATAATGAGGAGCACAATGAAGACATTGCCTAAAATGGTGATCAAGTAAAGTGAAGAAAATACCACTAGGAGGAAGGCCTGGAGGTCCCATGAGTCACACAGCCCAAGCAAAATAAATTCAGATACCACAGACTGGTTTACTTCTTCCATTCTGTTCAGTGTCTTGTAAATTTATCTGAAGAAAAGATGTAAAAATAGATTTTCTAAATAAACAGTCTGCGCATCAAGTGTGTTTTTTATGCGCTACTAATGGAAGTATGTACTTACATAATCACTGTAAAAAGCAATTGGACTTCTCTTTTAATGCTCAATATACATATATTCTATGGTGCAGCAATTTCACTCCCATTTGTATGCTCAATGTAAACTCTTGTATCTGTATACAAGGAAAATTTACAGTAATGCCTATAAACATAGTGATAGAATCTTAACAAAGTACAGCTATATAAAATGACATGAATGTGTGTTAGTAAAATATAGTAATAAAGAAATAAAAAGCCTCAAATAGATCCTCTCAGCATAAATGTTATAAGATGAAGAGCACTACAAAAATAACAGTATATTTTGCAGGAACTTGTATAAGTCATAAAACTATGTCCCAAAATGTAACCTCAATTGTGGAAAGCCAAGATTCTGCGTGAGGATGAACACATAAGCAATTGTCCATTATTATCATCTGTTTAGGTCTTGGACTGGGCAATGTTTCATAGGTATAGTTTTATTATTATATAAACAAGCAAACAAACTCAAAATGGACATGGAAAAATTAGGAGAATATACTGTGAATCAAGAATGATGATCTATTCAATACAGCAGACCTGAGTTAAATAATGATTTCAAAAAAAATGGCATTTGCATTTGTTAATTGAAGTATAGTTGACTTACATTAAATGACTTAAATTCTGCCATCTACAGAAACATGGATGGACCTATAAAGTATTACTGTTAGTGAAATACCAGAGAAAGACCAGTACTGTTTGATATCACTCATATGTGGAATCTAAAAAATACTACAAAAAGTGACATTTTATTAATATCTTTTGAAGCTGTGTGATAAAAAGATTTATTATACATAAATTTGAAAAACTCAAACAATATTTAACACATTATTGAAGAGTAATAATAATTTTAATGAATAGATCCAGTAAAAAAGAGATATTAATACTAGCTTTGATAAAATGACAAAATGCTTTTTACCAAGAAACAGTTAATTATGTATAAGAGCAGATAAGCTAATCAACGAAAGTGTGGAAGAATACATGTTGCATGCATAAGGAGTAAATCACAAGCATCAGGAAGAAACGTATTCTGTTCATGAAATTCAAAGCGATATAGCCTGTAATTGAGATAAGAAGATACGTGTTTCCCAAACTGTATGAAGTTGCATTACTGCTCTTGGCACTCATTGCTTCTGGTTTTGCTTTCCTTTAGTCTTGGTTTACTCTCCCTGTTTTCTATAATTGAAGTTGTTGTTGATTATATGTTTGGTGTTTAAATCCACACAGTTATTATACTAGGGATGAAAATAAGAACAAAATTAGAAAACCCTAGATGTAGAAGGGATTTTTAATTTTTTCTGATAAGGTAAACAGGAATTTATTAAATGCTTTCTTACTGTGAACTGTAATCACTTTTGAGCACTTCATTGAAAAAAAAGTTGATTGCAGTCATTCGAGGTTATACTAAAGAAGAAAAAGGTTATGTTTACTTTCTCACCTAATTGCTGTAAATGTTGTTAATATTATTTTAGTTGAATTACAAAAGATAAAATATCACTGCTAAATTAATTATGAAAAATGAAAGTGAAAGTTGCTCAGTCATGTCTGACTCTTTGTGACCCCAAGGGCCATTCCAGTCCATGGAATTTTCCAGGCCAGAATACTGAGGTGGGTAGCCTTTCCCTTCTCCAGGGGAACTTCCCAACCCAGGTATTGAACCCAGGTCTCCCACATTGCAGGTGGATTCTTTACCAGCTGAGCTACTATATTTAATTTTCAAGCAAATACTACATGGGAGAAGTAAATCTAAAGATTTTTAAGAGTACAGCTGCAAAATCAAATGAGTTAAAGCAAGACCCACAAAAAGAATCAAAAGTTAGGATAATTAAAAATAAAAAAGAAAAGGAGGCAATTCTCATTTTTTTAAGCTGCTACTTTTAGGGTCATACATAAATCAAGTCTCTCTGTTTTTTTGTATCTCCCTGTCTCTCTCTGACTAGCTCCCCTGTGCTAGAAATTTTCACCCACATTATCAAAAGTAATCTTCACAATAAGCCCGTGAAAGACATCTTATTCTGAGTTTGACCATCAGTGTAACGTGTTAGAGTCTCAGAGCTGAGAAACAGCATGACTGGAGTGCAGTCCCAGTGCTCTCTGATGCTAGTCCTTCTTTTGTGCTGTCATTCGGTGCATCTTTCTGTTCAGTTTCAACAGCGTAATTCCACTTACATGGTAACTATTGACTGTTACAAACTTTAAGAGATTTCTCTTTGTGTTCTTAGTCATTTTCCTTCCTGAGCTAAATTAATAGCAATCACTTTTCTCAATATTCAGAAATTTCTGTTAATTACAGTTACATACCTGTGTCTAGAACACAGTTTCCCTTAATTCAGGGAAACTGTAGACACCAATGATTGTGGCCCTATGAGGACATGAATGCATCCTCAAAAAGGGAGCTGTAAGGCTATATAGAAGGTATTCCTTTTGATGCTGAAGGGAGTCTAGAAGTCCCAGCATGTAACTGGGAGAATAAATCTATGATATTATTGGAAGGTATACAGCAATTCCCAGAGAAGGCAATGGCACCCCACTCTAGTACTCTTGCCTGGAAAATCCCATGGACGCAGGAGCCTGGTAGGCTGCAGTCCATGGGGTCGCTAAGAGTCGGACATGACTGAGCAACTTCACTTTCACTTTTCACTTTCATACATTGGAGAAGGAAATGGCAACCCACTCCAGTGTTCTTGCCTGGAGAATCCCAGGGACGGTGGAGCCTGAAGAGCTACCGTCTATGGGGTCGCACAGAGTCAGACACGACTGAAGCGACTTAGCAGCAGGAGCATACGGCAATTCCAAACCATCCTAATTAGCCTGTATGGAAATATGATATTGAAACATTCTCTTAAATGTGATAGAGGAAGGGAACTAAGGGGGAAATTAAGATATTTACAGAACATATAGACTATATCCTTACCAGAGAGACGCCATACTTGATTACCTTTTTTGCCCAAGAATAAAGCATTGTTTATATTCTTAACTAGAATCTGAAATAAAATTATTACTTCGTCAAAATAGAATCTGCTTTCTGTTGTGATCAGCATTCATGGGGGACTGTGAGACATATATTTAGTGTAGAAAGTGGCCTCTGGGATAGGAGACTCTCAAGCTAGGTTCCTTTGGGACCACTTTATTCTGAGTCTCTCTGAATTGAGAGTTCACCTGGAAAGTGTTCCTTTTGTGTAGATCAGAAAGAGACCTGTGGGGACAATGATAAAAGTTCTACTGGTGGAAGTTAAGTACAGTTTTAAAACATCTCTTTGCTTACTGTTTTAAAAAAGAAAAAAATTGCTCCAGAACTAAGTTGTCATGTCTAGTTCCAGATGACTTGGGTGGGTAGACAGGGGACGACCAGCAGAGGGAGATGATCTAGTCACTGCTGTTCACCACCTATGTCCATGGTGAAACAGCCTTGACTGCTGGCTTTGTTGGGTTTCAATGAAGATTAGAAACATTATAAAGTATCAAAAATTTCTGATTATTTGAACAATGATCTTGGTTTAGCATTGAGTAGTGTGTATGTACAGTTGTTCAGTCATGTCTGACTCTTTGTGGCTTCATGGTCTGTAGCCCACCAGGTTCCTCTGTCCATGAAATCTTCCAGGAAAAATACTGGAGGGGGTTGCCATTTCCTACTCCACAGCATCATCCTGACCCAGGAATCGAACCATGTCTTTTCTGCATTTCCTGCATTGGTAAGCAGATTGCTCAACATTCAGAAAACAAAGATCATGGCATCCGGTCCCATCACTTCATGGGAAATAGATGGAGAAACAGTGAAAACAGTGTCAGACTTTATTTTTGGGGGGCTCCAAAATCACTGCAGATGGTGATTGCAGCCATGAAATTAAAAGACACTTACTCCTTGGAAGAAAAGTTATGAGCAACCTAGATAGCATATTCAAAAGCAGAGACACTACTTTGCTGACTAAGGTCCATCTAGTCAAGGCTATGGTTTTTCCAGTAGTCATGCATGGATGTGAGAGTTGGACTGTGAAGAAGGCTGAGCACCGAAGAATTGATGCTTTTGAACTGTGGTGTTGGAGAAGACTCTTGAGGGTCCCTTGGACTGCAAGGAGATCCAACCAGTCCATTCTGAAGGAGATCAGCCCTGGGATTTCTTTGGAAGGAATGATGCTGAAGCTGAAACTCCAGTACTTTGGCCACCTCATGCAAAGAGTTGAGTCACTGGAAAAGACTCTGATGCTGGGAAGGATTGAGGGCAGGAGGAGAAGGGGACGACAGAGGATGAGATGGTTGGATGGCATCACTGACTCGATGGACGTGAGTCTGAGTGAAGTCCGGCAGTTGGTGATGGACAGGGAGGCCTGGCGTGCTGCGATTCATGGGGTCGCAAAGAGTCAGACACGACTGAGCAACTGAACTGAACTGAACTGAACTGGACGTTGAGTAAAGGGAAATATTATCAATATTCTATAAGATAAAAGGCAATAAAGGAAGCCTACATTTATTTTTCATTTAGGGTCTATTATATAAATTCAATATTATCGACAAGATTCCAACATTTTAGAAGCTTGAGAAAGAAATGTGATAGTCTGTCTCCATCCATCTCTGTTACTTTTTTCACCAGAAAAAAAATTATCCATACTTAGTGGTTATTCCATGCAATTACATATGCATATGTTAGCATATATGTTATGGAAGAGTCTTATTTGCTTTGTGGAATATATAGTACATGTAAGGATGTTTTAAATTCCAATTTATTTAAAATCAATTTATGCTTAAATATCTGTCAGTCAATGTAATTGGTTGCTTTTAGAGAAATTAAGAGAGAAATTTATGTAACAACACATTTTTAGTGTTTTCTTCACACTTTAGGAATAGATGCTTGTGGTTTGGAAAGCAGATGTGAAAAGACAATGAGGTACAAAGATGGGATTATTGGGCTTGACATTAACTATATGGATACTGTTAACGATGTCAGCCCACCACTGGTCAACTTGGCTGATGATCAGGCATGGGAAGATCCTCTGTCTTGACATATAGCCTAGAACATCTGTGCATTAAAGTATCGTTGACTATATTTAAGGAATGGAAACTCACGGTAAATCAGGAAACTACCTCAAGTCCAATATTCTTGAACATAGGGTAGCACAAACATACAAATATGACAACTATACTAAAATATTCTTGAATCTGGAGGAGGCAGAGTCAAAGTACTTCATCTCAGCTCCACATAAACTCATAAAGAAAAGGTGGCTATAATGCAGCATATCTGCAGGATAACTTTTGTTCATTTCTTTTCCTTCTCATTGTTAGAGAACTTTTGATAAACAGACATTTCACTCTTCCCGAGTGATGGGGAACTCTGGACAGGTTTCAAGAATTTATATAAACTTAATAGTCACTGTCTTATCTACCTGGTAAATCTATCTATGTGTTCTAGGGAAGAAATGAATCCCATGTTTTAGCTTCACCAAGTTTTTAGGTGACACAACAGTAGAGGAGGATGGTGACAAGATTCTATTCAGTTAATCAAGATAGTAAGACTGTTATTCTTATACTCCTACGCAATGAAATCAAATGGGGTGGCCAACCAAATAATAGTATATTGAAATCTCTAGCCTGGTTAATACAATTCTAAATAAAGACATACATTTGGAAGACAGCTTTGTGGTGCCTTATAAAGCTAAAGATCCTGTTGCCATTTGATAAAGTAGTAGTACTCCTAGGTATTTACCAAATTGAGTTAAAAAATTCTGTTCATACAAAACCTGAATTTTAATGTTTCTGGCAGCTTATTCATAATTACCAAAAACTAGAGATAACCAATATTTCCGGAATTTTGTTCGTGGACAAACTGTGATACATCCTTATAATGGAATACTATACAACAATAAAGGGATGTAATCTATCAAGTCATGAATAGATATAGAAAATCCTTAATATCTTGCTACATGAAATAAGCCAATCTGAAAAATCTACATACTATATGATTCCCCATATACGACATACTAGAAAATGCAAAACTATGGAGACAGTGAAAATAAAGGTGATTCTTAGAGATTTAGGGGGATGGATGAATAGCTGAAGCATAGGAGATTTTAGTATGGTGAAATTACTTTTTATGATGTTGCAGTTTTGGATATATGGACTTAGACATTTGCTGCATTTTCTGTGAGGACCTAAAAGGAATGACACTGTAGAAACAATGAATGCAAATTTGCTTCTAATGCCACTATTCAGTAACAGGAGCCAAGGATCTTTGGAGAAATGGCTATTGTAGGAATAGGGAAGAATGAAGAAGAATGGTGCAAAATAATCTTGGAGCATCCTTTAATCTTAGAATATAAGGAAGTGCTCAAACACACATAAAATCACATACTTTGATGTGGATATATATCAAAGGGACTTAGGAGGCAAATAAAAAGTCTCCCAATATTAGATTATAATAATTATATATATATTATATATATAGATTATAATTAACAGTATTATATTATAATCCAAAGTATAAAATAAAATCTATGATTTCATACAGATATAAATGATTGAATAAATTAGTACATGAGGTAGAAGAGAAATCACCCATGTACAAGAATAACAGAAAAATTATGCTGTCCTATACAAGGGGAACTTAGCTCCCTATTCCTTAAGTACTGGCCGAGTATAATGACCTTTTTTTTTTTTCAAAAAGTGCATTGTGGATAGTAGGGAAAGAAACTTTACAGTGAAGCAACTGACAAAGATTTCAATCAGATGATTAAGGGCAAAGTTAGCAGTATAAATCATGTTGATGGTAGAGACCCTTGATAGGAGGTGATGAAAATAGGACTTTATGTGTGATGTTCCTCCCTTGAGCCCATGATTCTGGTGTAGTCATGGGAAAAATGTCAAGTAAGTGTCAATACAATGTATCCTTCTTATGTTGCAGTTCCTTAAAAAATTATAAAAAAAAATTATAAAAAAAATACAATTATCCTACAACCCAATCCCAAAGAAATAAAAGCAGGTATTGAAATAACAACTTGTACACAAATGTTTAGAATAGAACTATTCACAATGGCCAAGGGTGGAGACAATCCAAATGTTCATCAGCTGATGAATGGATAAACAAATATGGTAATCCATACCAAGGAATATCATTCAGCCATAAAAAGGAACAGTGCACTAATACACGTTTCAATATGGTTAAACTTGAAAACATTATGCTACATGAAAGAAGCCAGACATTAAAGGTAACATAATTGTTTTGATTCTTTTTGTGTATGATATGCAGAATAGGTTAATTCATAAAGACAGGAAGCAAACTAATAAGTGTCAGGGGCTTATTAGTGGACAATGATTGCGAAGAAATGATGATTGAACAGTACTGTGAATGTACTAAATGTCATTGGATTGTACTCTTCAAATGATTTACATCACATTATGTGAATTTTACCTCTATGATAAAATAGCATAAAATTTAATACTAAAAAGATAAATGAGAAAATATCATTTTCCATTATGAATAAAGACTTTAGTTATCGACTTTGTTTTACCTTATTTTTTTCAAAATCATACTTGGCTTATGTGTACCTATCCCTTTTTTAGGTAAATGTATAATTCTTATGTAAAAGAGAATGCTGCAGTTCACACACTAAGTTTTTGCTCATTTCTCTCCAAGCTAGATGTTATGTAGAAATTAGTCTAAACCAACCAGTCCATTCTGAAGGAGATCAGCCCTGGGATTTCTTTGGAGGGAAAGATGCTAAAGCTGACACTCCAGTACTTTGGCCACCTCATGCGAAGAGTTGACTCATTGGAAAAGACTCTGATGCTGGGAGGGATTGGGGGCAGGAGGAGAAGGGGACGACCGAGGATGAGATGGCTGGATGGCATCACGGACTCGATGGACGTGAGTCTGAGTGAACTCTGGGAGATGGTGATGGACAGGGAGGCCTGTGTGCTGCGATTCACGGGGTCGCAAAGAGTCGGACATGACTGAGCAACTGAACTGAACTGAACTGAACTGATTATAAAATGAGATCATAGCAGTTTAACTAACAGAAATCAAATTCTGGGGACAATGTATTAAAATGGAGCTCCCTGGTGGCTCAGCGGTGAAGAAACTGCCTGCCAATGCAGGAGACCAGGGTTCAGTCCCTGAGTCAGGAAGACCCCCTTGGAGAAGAAAATGGCAACCTACTAGAGTATTCTTGCCTGAGAAATCCCATGGACAGAGGAGCCTGGAGGGCTACTAGTCCATGGGATTGCAAAGAGTCAAGCATGACTTAGCAACTAAACAACAAAATAATGGTGTTAAATAAGATAAGAATGGTGACGTTTGGTCTTCTGTATGTGCACGTGGATTTTTTGAATAGCATTAAAGAGTTAGAGATATTCAGTATATCTGAATTTAATGTATAGAAAAAAAATCACAGGGCTGAATACCAAAGCACACAAATTCCATTACCTTTTCGTCTATTAACTGACCTGTCACAATCTTATTTCTTCATCTGATATGGAAGAATATTGGATTTCCATCTCACCATTTTATTAGAAATAATAAATGAGATAATATAGGCAAAAATACTCAGCTAAGCACAGAGCTAAGTAGACCCATGACCTCTTACTTATGTGTTCTGCAATGATCTAAAAGACAGAACATGTAGCGTAGGAATTAAACCCATGGACGTTGGAATCAGAAAATTATTGTGTTTGAATATTGGATCTGACTTCAGCATATTAACTTTTGCCAACATGTTAAATGTCCATATCATTTAATATTAGTATCTCTAAAATGGGGATGGTAATTGTATTAATGAGCCAAAAAGCAGGTTTAGTGTTTTCAAGGAAACTCCATGGATATGCTTCCAATGGAATTCTAATTAATTTTTACTAATGTGTTTGTTAATAGGTATTGTGTCTGCCTATAATGTGGGAGACCCAGGTTTGATCTCTGGGTTGGGAAGATCTCCTGGAGAAGGAAATGGCAACCATTCCAGTATTCTTGCCTGAAGAATTCCACGGACGGAGGAGCATGGTAGGCTACAGTCCATGGGGTCGCAAAGAGTCGGACACGACTGAGTGAGCTTCACATTCCTTTTTCACTGGTATTGGTCTAAATGATATTTATCAATAGGCATTAAAATGTCAGGAGATACTGGTTTTCCTTGAAGATATTTTGCTGTCATATTTTATTAGACATAGATTCCTTTGTTCTCCATTTACTTTTTAAACCAAAGTTCTAATATTTTTTTCTTCTCTTAATGTCATGAGAATTCAAAGTAGAGATCTCATAATAAATGGCCAGGGGACTCAGTTCACTGAATCATCAAGGGTCCAAGCTTGCTCTGCTCTTCACAGGGTAAGTCAATGACTGAGAGACAAGGTGTTGGAATCAACAAGAGACTTTATCAGGAGCTAGCTGGCTGACTGAGAAGATGGTGCTGGCACCTCAAAATAATCATTTTGTCAGGGCCTGGTTGCCAGGTTCTTTTATGGATCAGAGATGGGGTGGGGAGATGAGGAGACAATGTAAATACTATTCAATCCTTGCAAACATCCCCCAGAATGCCAAGCCTCAGGCAGCGGAATGTGTTGGTTTCACTTCCTTATGGTCTGTCACAGGCAAGCAGCTCAGGTTATTTCCTCAAGGCAGTCCACTATTCATGCTTACAAAAGTGGCAAGATGAGAGTTAAAGTTACAGAAGCAGATACAGCATAAATTCAAAATTAACCTTTCCCAGTTGCAAGGGGTCACCAAAAAACTGTTGTTAGTCCTGCAGTGGTTCTAAGGAGTACTAACCACAGAGATCAAAGTGGGAAACATTTCTTAAAAGGGCTCAATTATAGAGAAAATATTGTTTTCTGAGCTCCTTTTTTTTTGAGAGATCAGATTATATGGGCCAGTATAATATAAGTGACTAGTGTGCTAAAATTATCAGCTGTTTTCCTTATATGGGTAAGTCAGAGCACCTCTGCGACATTACAACAAATCTCCCACTCCCTCTTTCCTCTGACTCTTCATTTCTGTTTTCAATTCAACAAACATTTGCTGAACCACTACAGGTGCCAGCCTTTCCAAAGGGAAGTTAGTATTTCATTCCAAGTTGCTTGAATTGCTTTATGTACCTTGATTGTTTCTTGATTTATAGGGAACCTTTTGGGTCTGGACTATATTTCACTAGGAACTTGAAGTGATAGTTGCTCAGTCGTGCCTGACTCTTTGTGATCCTATGGACTATAGCCTGCCAGGCTCCTCTGTCCATGAAATTCTCCAGTCAAGAATACTGGGGTGGGAAGGCATTCCCTTTCTCCAGTGATTTTCCCGACCCAGGGATTGAAACGAGTTGTCCTGCATTGCAGGCAGATACTTTACTGTCTGAGCCAAACAAGTGGAATACACATATTAGAAGGACAGAGGAGGGGATAAAAAGCCTCCAATTGACCGGGTCCAGCTTATCAGTCCAAATGGTGATTACGTCTTTGTGATGATCTTCCTCAACACCATCATGAAGTGGATGCTATCTTACTATACAAAGCTTTAAATTGAGATGCAAAAAGAGTATTTTATTTTCAAGTGGAAATCATACATAAAAGATTAGGTTTAGGCAGGGCCACAGGCATAGAGAAGTTACATTAACTTATGACTCAATTCATTCAACAACTACTACTGTCCAGTTGCCTTCCTTTGCCCCCAATGTACACCTATAGTTAACACAGGAATTCCTTATAATGAGTAGAATGAAAATTTAAAATTTGGGGCTGAACATATAGATGGTTTTGCATGATATGTTGGTAGCAACTAGGAGAAAAAGGCTACAGCTTTAAAGTCCCAATTTATTGAAATATTGTGGTTGAATATAACTTAGTTGTGGTTAGTATTTGGGCTTCCCAGGTGGTGCTAGTGGCAAAGAACCCACCTGCCAATTCAGGAGATATAAGAGATTCGGGTTTGATCCCTGGGTTTGGAAGAGCCCCTGGAGGAGGGCATGGTAACCCATGCCAGTATTCTTGCCTGGAGAATCCCATGGACAGAGGAGCCTGGTGGGTTACACTCCATGGGACTGCAAAAAGTTGAACACGACTGAAGCAACTTAGCATGCACATTGTCAGTATTCTGATTATGGTCCTGAAAAACACTAATAAGAAATTCTCCCATTTGAAAGAAATGCAAGCAGTGTATTTGGTTGTCCACTTTGTTTGGCTAGAAGCATGCATATATACTGATTCATGAAAAGTTATTAATGGTTCGGTTACATGGTCAGAACTTAAAGTAAATGGAATTGGAAGACTGGTGGCAAAGAATTCCTGGGGGAGAATTGGTGGTAATTGATCTCTCAGAATGGGCACAGATTATGAAAAATCTGTGTCTCGTGTATTCTTACCAAAGGGTATCCATTATAGAAGAAACTTTAGTAGTAGACTAATAAATTCTATGCATGCTAACCTATTTTTCCAGCCACCTCCAGTGCTTGCTAAATGGAATTTAGTACAAAATAACCATGGTCAGAAATCATTTATTGCTAAACACTGCATTTCATCAGGTTTATTTTATAGCAAAGCAATTAGCAACAATGGTTATAGAAGTGGATTTGTGGGGTCATGGAATTCATGGATCATAACATGTACTTCAGTTCAGTTCAGTTCAGTTCAGTTCCGTTCAGTTCAGTCACTCAGTCATGTCTGACTCTTTGAGACCTCATGAATTGCAGCATGCCAGGCCTCCCTGTCCATCACCAACTCCCGGAGTTCACCCAAACTCATGTCCATCGAGTCAGTGATGCCATCCAGCTGTCTCATCCTCTGTAGTCCCCTTCTCCTCCTGCCCCTAATCCCTCCTAGCATCAGAGTCTTTTCCAATAAGCCAACTCTTCCCATGAGATGGCCAAAGTACTGGAGTTTCAGCTTTAGCATCATTCCTTCCAGTGAACACCCAGGACTGATCTCCTTTAGAATGGACTGGTTGGATCTCCTTGCAGTCCAAGGGACTCTCAAGAGGCTTCTCCAACACCACAGTTCAAAAGCATCAGTTCTTCGGTGCTCAGCTTTCTTCACAGTCCAACTCTCACAACCATACATGACCACAAGAAAAACCATAGTCTTGACGAGATGGACCTTTGTTGGCAAAGTAATGTCTCTGCTTTTGAATATGCTGTCTAAGTTGGTCATAACTTTTCTTCCAAGGAGTAAGCATCTTTTAATTTCATGGCTGCAATCACCATCTGCAGTGATTTTGGAGCCCCCCAAAATAAAGTCTGACACTGTTTCCCCTGTTTCCCCAGCCATTTCCCATGAAGTGATGGGACCAGATGCCATGATCTTCATTCTGTGAATGTTGAGCTTTAAGCCAACTTTTTCACTCTCCACTTTCACTTTCATCAAGAGACTTTTTAGTTCCTCTTCACTTTCTGCCATAAGGGTGGTATCATCTGCATATCTGAGGTTATTGATATTTCTCCCAGCAATCTTAATTACAGCTTGTGCTTCTTCTAGCCCAGTGTTTCTCATCCATAAAACATAAGATATAAATTGAATGCCTAGAATTTTCAACCTCTTTTATAAGGTCAGTATATTGTCAATTTGAAGTGTTTCCAGTGAGGTTTCTGGGCATTAAATATTTCCCTTGGGATATATGTAGTAGCTCCTGAATCTCTTTATCGCAGTTTTTATCTCTTTATTTCTCAGGGTATAAATGGCTGGATTTAGAAGAGGTGTAATAACAGAGTAAAACACAGCAAGAAATTTGTCCACCCAGGTGATGCTGAGTGGCCACACATAGATGAAGATGCAAGGCCCAAAGAAGAGCACCACCACTGTGATGTGGGCAGTGCAGGTAGAGAGTGCCCTAGATGTACCAGCTTTAGAGCTTTGGCGAACAGTAAGAAGAATATATGTGTAGGATATTAACAAAACTATAAAGCAGGTCATGGCTGGAACGCCACTGTCAGCATTCATTAATATTCCCAAGTTATAAGAGTTTATGCAGGCAAGCTTGATTACCAGTGGTATATCACAGAAAAAGCTGTCAATTTCCCTGGGGCCACAGAAAGGCAATTGCATAATCACAGCCATTTGACTCATGGCATGCACAAAGCCAATGGTCCAGGAAGTCACCACAAGCCCAATGCACTTTTGCAGGTTCATTATGGTTGAATAGTGGAGTGGCTTGCAGATGGCCACATAGCGGTCGTAGGCCATTACCACCAATAGCACCATCTCACCCCCTCCAAAAAAATGCACAAACAGGACCTGACACATGCAGCCTCTAAAGGAAATAGTTTTGTTCTCTCTGACAAAGTCTGTAATCATCTTAGGTGTGGTCACTGAGCAAAGCCACATATCAACAAAAGAAAGGTTGGCCAATAAGAAGTACATGGGAGAATGCAGGTGGGGGTCAGTGATGATTAAGATTATGATGGCAATGTTTCCAAATACAATGATCAAGTAAAGCATAAAAAACATCAGTAAGAGTAAGACCTGCCTGGTCCATGAGTGACAAAGTCCCAGAAGCACAAATTCTGACACTACAGACAGATTTCCTGCATCCATTTAATTCAGTGTGTGCTCTAAAATAACCAGGAGAAAAGACAGATTTTTCAGTTAGTGGAATGGGAAAGGATACTTAATCTTTAGAAATTGGCTGGAATTCTATCTCAATGAAGCTTAAATTCATTGAAAATTAACATCTATATCTGAAAGTGAAAATTTAATTGGGAAGACAAATATTGGGAAAATACTCATAGTATGATGACCAAAAGAGAAGTAAATGCCTAAAATCTGCTTTCCAAGATAGAGTCCTTATAAATGATTAATTAAGAGGATATTCTCACAAAGAACAAGTGAGAAAGGTGGATAGCAAAGTGAAATGCTGAGAAAAGATTGTAGTGTCACTGAGAAACTAGTTTCAGTCTACTTCCCCAGTGAAAAGAATCTGAGTGCAGGACCAACAACTGTTACACTGTAATAACTATGATTTGAGTAGTCTACTTAGGAAGATGATGGTGAATAGATCCTGAAGTCCAGAACAAATGCCATGGCACAAAATTACAGTTTCTCTCTATTATGCACACTGATTTCTTTAAGCCTCCTTTGAGTGTCTTCTATAAGACATCATTTAATTAAAAATTTTCCTTATTTATCTACATTATATATCAGAACAATCTTTAGGAAAAAAGCCATATAATAAATACCAGACATGATAATTTGCATGCAAAATCAAGCACATAATTTATCATTATTTAAGATCACAAGTCAATAGAATTCATTTAGTTAACTAAATCTATTAGAAAAAATGTCTGGAGACTTATGTGAGAAAGGGAGGTTAACTCAGACGCAGGTTCTGTTTTGATGACATCTGAATGAACGTTCCTTATAACTCAAGCTTATGAGTAGAAAATATTTACTTTCAATTATATCAGTAGATGGTAGGAAACCCCTAGGTTTTGAAATATTACCGTAAATATATAAAAAATATTTTCTAAGATTACAATAAGCTACAGACATGTATAAGCAAAGTATGTCTTTGTTAGTACTGACTGAACATAAAGTTAAAACTTCAGAGATCATCAATTACTGACCTCTAAATAGAATAAAGATACAGCTTATGTTAATCCTTAAGTACATTAAGAATTCCTCTCAAGCTGAATGGTGGAAATATAACTGTGTATCTCCGAAAGTGAAAGTGAAAGTCACTCAGTCTTGTCTGATTCTTTGTGACCCCAAAGACTATACAGTCCATGGAATTCTCCAGGCCAAAATACTGGAGGGGGTAGCCTTTCCCTTCTCCAGGGGATCTTCCCAATCCGGGGATTGAAAACAGGTCTCCCACATTGCAGGTGGATTATTTACCAGCTGAGCCACAATGGTCTGTGTCTCTCTTCCCTCTCTATTTGTTTCCCTTGGCTTTGTTTTACTTTTTAGGTGCTGCATTTTCTTTTATCCTTTGAAATCTCAAGGGTGGTGCTAAGGAGAACAGGTGAACAATGAAAACTATTACCTCATCATGAGCACAGGTTTCCCCTTCCCTTATAATGTGAACTCAGAAGTATAAAGGATGGAAAGAAAAAATAATTTCTTCAAAAAATTAGATGACTCACACATGTGCTGTGAAAGGGAGAACATGTAATAATAGTCTCATGGCTTAAAGATAAATATATCCTCCATGATAGAGATATGTTTAATTTCTAAAGAAAGTATCCTATATTACACATAATAGACCTATGTCCCCTGAGAAATTTGAACCATTTGACCTTTACTTGGAAACTTAATTTTTGTCAAGATAAACCTGTCAAGATAATAGATCAGGATTAGTTTTCTATATATATATATATATATATTTTAATACCTCTTGGGATAAGGGATATAGAAGATAGCTAGTAGCAAAAGCAGAATTTCAACTGGGTTTGAGAGAGGAATCTCTTAAAAGATTAACATGTACATTGCTGAGGAACCATTTACCAAAAAGAAATGACAGTGTTTTTAAAATCAGTTTTGAACTTGTTAATATTTCATAATATTAGTAGACTGATTATATCAATTAATATCAATCTAACATTTGAGATAATTAGTAGAATAACCATGGCCTTTTAGATTAGTCAGATCTGGTCTAAACTCCAGCTTTATTACTTGTTGACCTTGTGATCTTGAGCTAAATTTATTTCTATTTCCATTTCCTCATCTATGAAAAGAGAACACTCAATCTAATAGAAAGTGAAGTCACTCAGTCTTGTCCTACTCTTTGCGATCCCATGAACTGTGGTCTACCAGGCTTCTCTGTCCATGGGATTTTCCAGGCAAGAGTACTAGATTGGGTTGCCATTTCCTTCTCCAGGGGATCTTCCTGACCCAGGGATCAAACCCAAGTCTCTTGCATTGAAGGCAGACACTTTACCCTCTGAGCCACCAGGGAAGTCCCCCAATCTAATAGACTTGTCTTCAAATGAGAAAACACAGAAATTACTTAAAGTTATCTGGTATTCAGCATATGTTTAATAAATACTAGTTATTTCCCCTCCTTATTAAATGATTAAGGCTCTTCAGTTTCCAAAGGTTTTAAGAAACAATCTTAGTTGACTGCCAATCACCTTCTATAACCAAAATATATAAAGTAAATTTTATTTAAAATAACTGATTACATTTTCTTTAAATTACATTAAGCAACTTTATAGGATATGGATGCAAAGGAAATATCAAGAAGCAAGAATTGCTTCTTGCTTTCCATAAGCTTAACAAGTTTTTCACCTTTTACATCTGCTTCTATCTAGGAAGTGTTTTGTATTTTAAGAAAGCCTTCAAGTACATTTTTTTAAAGTACCTTTAGAATCCTATAGCTTAGGGTCAGTTTTCACAATAAGAGGTAGTTATAACTTTGGGATTACTGAAAATGAAAAAAAAAATTAGGAGACAAATTGAGTTACCATTTTCAGAGTATTAAAATACAGCCAATCATTTTTCATCCCCATCTAGATGCAAGATCTTTCTATTAATTTTTTATAATAGCAATTCTAAAACTGTGATTATCAACACTTTTAATCTTACAAAGAGAAACTTGGACACAGAGTATTTAATAGATAGTCTGAGATATACACTAGGGAAAGTACACAGGGAAATTGTCCAAGTTCCTTTCTCTACCTAAAGCTGCCCTCTTTTCTTCCTAAGGTTATGAGTCTTAATCCTGTTAAACCCTATTAACCCTACAGTAACTTAGTACTGCATCACTTCTCACTGGATATATAATTATTTTTTCTTCTATCTTTATGCTGAAAGTTACCTTAGCATGTAGTACTCTCTCTGATATAAAACTCTTATCTTTTAAATGGGAAGGATCATTTAGCTAGGATAGCTGGAAGTTGCTCATAATCAAGTAGTTGTTATAATATTCAAAGAACTGTGATCTCTCGAAGCAGACTTGAGAGCACCTCTAAGGCATGGCATTATAATGGTATGCACACTGTTGTTAAAGTGACCATGGAAATTCCAGTAGGATAACTGATTATATCTTTAAAGGTTAGAAGCTAAACAAGTCATACTCAACTCTAAGCATAGTGGGCATGCATGAAACAGATACATAGAAATATTTTTAAAATTATTTTAAGGCAGAAAGTTCTAGAGAATATGAGATAACTTACTAAGACTATATTTTTCTGAGACCAGATTACTTTTTACTCTTCTCTTCTGATATATGCTTGAGATAACATCCACTGTAGAGTGGAAACAGTATCTGTGGGAGAAATTTCCCTCAGCCTGACATATATTCACCACTGGAAGGAATCCCTTGGGTGAATTTGTCCTATTATCTGTTCTAGACAGAACAAGAATCATGAAAATAATTTACAGTGTACATCTCTTAGGGACATTTTTGCTAAGAGCAGTAACTTTTACATATTCTGGAAATCAGAACTGGGAGTGAAGAAAAATCGCACATAAAGGAGCTAAGAATAGTGGTTTTTAAATTACTTTTATTTAACCTGTAAGTACTAAGATGTATTCTGCAGTCTTAATCTATAACTAGATATAAGTAATCAGACACAATTAAGATTTAATTCCAATTTTAGGAAACCGTTTCCTGACCAGTGTGTGATATATGACCACCAATAGAAAATCTTAATGTGAATGGCAAAATTACTCGTCTATTTAGAAAACATTCAAAAAAGATTTGATACCTACCTTTTTTAAACTCTCTAAAAACTTGGAGAGGGAAAATTCTCCAAACACGTTATTGAAACCAGCATTACTCTGATACCAAAACCTGACAAGGACATCACACACACACAAATTATAGGCCAATAACATTGATGTACATAGATGTAAAGTTCCTGAACAAAATATTAACAACTGAATCCAACAATTAATTAATTTAATCATATATTGCAGTCTAGTGACATTTATTCCAAAAATGTAAAGATGTTTCAGTATTCACAAATTTATCACTGTGACTTATTGCATTAACAAAAAGAGGGATAAAAATCAGATGATTATCTGAACAGAAGCAGAACTGCATTTGACAAAATCCAGCATCCATTAACAATAAAAACTCTGAACAAAATTTAAAATATTTTCCTCTAAGATCAGGAACAGAACAAGGATGACCAGTCTCCCACTATTGTTTAACATAGTATCGGAAGTTCTACCCATTAGCACTTAGGCAATAAAAATGAAAGTCATCAAAATCTGAAGAGGGCTTTCCTGATAACTCAGTTGGTAAAGAATCTGCCTGCAATGCAGAAGACCCAGGTTTGATTCATGGGTCAGGAAGATCTGCTGGAGAAGGGATAGGCTACCCACTCCAGTCTTCTTGGGCTTCCCTTGTGGCTCACTGATAAAGAGTCTGCCTGCAATATGGGAAACCTGGGTTTGATCCCTGGGTTGGGAAGATCCCATGGGGCTTCCTTTGTAGCTCGGGTGGTAAAGAATTTGCCTGTAATGCAGGAGACCCGAGTTCAATTCCTGGGTTGGGAAGATCCCCTGGAGAAAGAAATGGCAACTCACTCCAGTATTCTTACATGGAGAATCCCATGGATGGAGGAGCCTGGCAGGCTACAGTGCATGGAGTCACAAGAGTTGGACATGACTTAGTGACTAAACCAACCAACCAAAATCTGAAGAGAAGATGTAAAAATGTCACTATTTGAAGATTACATGGTACTATATATAAAGAGCTCTAAAGACTTCACCAAGAAACTGTAAAACTAGTAAATTAATTCAGTAAACTCAGAGAGTACTAAATTAATTTACAGAAGTCTGTTGCAGTTGTACACACTAATATCAAAGTGTCAGGAAGGTAAATTAAGAAAACAAACCCATTAAAAATTTCATCAAAAATAATTTAAAAACCTAAGAATAAATATAATTACAGAGGTTAAAGTTCTATATAGTAAAAACTGTCAGACACCAATGAAAGCAATTAGGAGATACAAATTAAAAAGATGATTTGTGTTCATGGATTGAAAGAACTAATATTGCTAAAATGTTCTTTTACCCAAAGGAATCTACAGATTCAGTGCAATCTTTATCAAAATTCTAAAGGTATATTTCACAGAACTATAACAAATAACTGTAAAATTTGTAAAAATCAAAAATAATCCTCAATAGCCAAAACAACCCTGAGAAAGAATAATAAAGCTGGAGGTATCATATTGTCTGATTTTAACTATCAAGCTATCGTAATCAAAATATTTTAGTATTGGCACAAAAACAGACACACAAGATTAATAAAACAGAGGTGAGAGTCCAGAAATAAACCCACATGAATATAAACAATTTGTGGCAAGAGAAAAGGTCATACACTGAAGAAAAATAGACTTCAATAAATGGTGTTGGGAAAATTGGACAGTCACAAGTGATAAAATAAAACTAGAGCATTATCTTTCACCATTCACAAAAATTAACACAATATGGATTAAAGACATGAGTGTCTTTAATGGAAACAATTCCATTCACCATTGCAATGAAAAGAATAAAATACTTAGGAATATATCTGCCTAAAGAAACTAAAGACCTATATATAGAAAACTATAAAACACTGGTGAAAGAAATCAAAGAGAACACTAATAGATGGAGAAATATACCATGTTCAAGGATCAGAAGAAACAATATAGTGAAAATGAGTATACTACCCAAAGCAATATATAGATTCAATGCAATCCCTACAAGCTACTAGTGGTCTTTTTCACAGATCTAGAACAAATAATTTCACAATTTGTATGGAAATACAAAAAACTTCGAATAGCCAAAGCAATCTTGAGAAAGAAGAATGGAACTGGAGGAATCAACCTACTTGACTTCAGGCTCTACTACAAAGCCACAGTCATCAAGACAATAAGGTACTGGCACAAAGACAGAAATATAGATCAATGGAACAAAATAGAAAGCCCAGAGATAAATCCACACACCTATGGACACCTTATTTTCAACAAAGGAGGCAAGAATATACAATGGATTAAAGACAATCTCTTTAACAAGTGGTGCTGGGAAAACTGGTCAACCACTTGTAAAAGAATGAAACTAGAACATTTTCTAACACCATAAACAAAAATAAACTCAAAATGGATAAAAATATAAACGTAAGACCAGAAACTATAAAACTAGAGGAGAACATAGGCAAAACACTCTCCAACATAAATCACAGCAAGATCCCCTATGACCCACCTCCCAGAATACTGGAAATAAAAGCAAAAATAAACAAATGGGATCTAATTAAAATTAAAAGCTTCTGCACAACAAAGGAAAATATAAGCAAGGTGAAAAGACAGCCTTCGGAATGGGAGAAAATAATAGCAAATGAAGCAACTGACAAACAACTAATCTCAAAAATATACAAGCAACTTATGCAGCTCAATTCCAGAAAAATAAATGACCCAATCCAAAAATGGGCCAAAGAACTAAATAGACATTTCTCCAAAGAAGACATACGGATGGCTAACAAACACATGAAAAGATGCTCAATATCACTCATTATCAGAGAAATGCAAATCAAAACCACAATGAGGTACCATTTCACACCAGTCAGAATGGCTGCGATCCAAAAGTCTACAAGCAATAAATGCTGGAGAGGGCGTGGAGAAAAGGGAACCCTCCTACACTGTTGGTGGGAATGCAAACTAGTACAGCCACTATGGAGAATGGTGTGAAGATTCCTTAAAAAACTGGAAATAGAACTGCCTTATGACCCAGCAATCCCACTGCTGGGCATACACACCGAGGAAACCAGAATTGAAAGAGACACATGTACCTCAGTGTTCATTGCAGCACTGTTTATAATAGCCAGGACATGGAAGCAACCTAGATGTCCGTCAGCAGATGAATGTTTAAGAAAGCTGTGGTACATATACACAATGGAGCATTACTCAGCCATTAAAAAGAATACATTTGAATCAGTTCTAATGAGGTGGACGAAACTGGAGCCTATTATACAGAGTGAAGTAAGCCAGAAAGAAAAACACCAATACAGTATACTAATGCATATATATGGAATTTAGACAGATGGTAACGATAACCCTGTATGTGAGACAGCAAAAGAGACACAGATGTATAGAACAGTCTTTTGGACTCTGTGGGAGAGGAAGAGGGTGGGATGATTTGGGAGAATGGCATTGAAACATGTATAATATTATGTAAGAAACGAATCGCCAGTCTAGGTTCGATGCAGGATACAGGATGCTTGAGGCTGGTGCACTGGGATAACCCAAAGAGATGATATGGGGAGGGAGGTGGGAGGCGGGTTCAGGAAAAAAAAAAAAAAAAGACATGAGTGTAAGACCTGAAACCATAAAATACCTAGAAGAAAGCATAGGCCATAACCACATTGACATCAGTTTTACTGATGTTTTTGTGCATGTGACTTCTGATGCAAGACCTGCAAAAGCAAAAACAAACAAATTAAACTACAATAGCTAGAATGCTTCTGCACAGCAAGGAAAGCTATAAACAAAATTAAAAGAGAATCTAATGGGAGAAGATGTTTGTAAATCACATATCTGACAGGTGGTTATAAAATGTATAAAGTCATACAACTTAACAAGAAAACTGATTTAAAAATGGGTAGAGGGTCTGAATAGACTTTTTTCCAAAGAAGACAACAAATACATGAAAAAATGTTCAGTACCACTAATTCTTGGGGAAATGCAAATCAAAGCCATAATGAGATATTGCTTCACACATGTTAGAATGACTATTGTTGAAAAGAAAGTAATAACAAATGTTGGAGTGGGTGTGACAAAAAAGGAGTCCTTGTACATTATTGGTCAGGCTGTAAATTAGTGCAGCTACTATGGAAAGAAATATGGAGACTCCTCTAAAAATTAAGAATAGAGCTAACATATGAAACAACAATTCCATTTTGAATATCCAAAGAAAACCAAAGAACTAACTTGGAAAGGTATATGCACCCCTATATTCACTGTCCCCTTGTTTACAATATCCAAGATGAAGAAACTAGCGCCCATCAGTGGATGAATGGATGAAGGAGATGTGGTGTATATACAAAATGGAATATTACCCAGCTCTAAAAGAGAATGAATTCTGTCATCTGTGACAACATGGATGGACCTTGAAGGTTTTATGCCAAATGAAATAAATCAGATGAAGATGACAAATACTGCATAATTTCAGTAATATGTGAAATCTGGGACAACAAACCAAACACAAACTCACAGGAACAGAGACCAGATTAGTAACTGCCAAAGGGGAAAGGGGTTGAAGAGTAGGTGAAATGGGTTAAGAGTGTCAACTGACTGATGATGAATGATAAGTATACTTAGACTAGGTGTTGATTACTTTGTAGGGTTTACAGATGTCAAATTATAATTCTATACACCTGAAATTTATATAGTAAGTAAATAAATACATAAAAAATAAATAGAAGTAACCTGAAACACACTAATTTTACTGAGCCATTTAAAATGTAATATACACTTGAAATTAATATATTAATAGTATTGTAAGTCAACTATACATCAATAAATTTAGAAAAATAAGTGAAGTCGCTCAGTCGTGTCCAACTCTTTGTGACCCCACGAATTGTAGCCTACCAGGATCCTTCATCCATGGGATTTTCCAGGCAAGAGTACTGGAGTGGGTGGCCATTTCCTTCTCCAGGGATCTTCCCGACCCAGGGATTGAACCTCGGTGTCCCACATTGTAGGCAGATGCTTTACTGTCTGAGCCACCAGTGAAGTCCTTAGAAAAATAAAATATGCAATATTACTGAGTGTTTTAACACTGATTTAAGTTCACCATTAAAATAATTGCATTTATTGTGTAAAAAAATTTAATGCTATTATATAAAAAATTTTATACCAAACATGGTTTCTCCTATGTTATTTTCTAGGATATTTATAGCTTACATTTTACAATACATCTGTGATCCATAATGAGTTAGTGTTTGTGAAAGATGTAAGGTCTATTTTTAGATTCTTGGGATTTTTGCATGTGGATACCTAGTTGTTCCTGCATTAACGAGATATTTGGTATATTGTGCTTGTTTCTTTGTCAACTGATTGACAAACTTGCATACATATGTCTATTTCTTGGCCTTTATACCATTACATATATATCTTTCCATTCTTTCAGTTCAGTTCAGTCGCTCAGTTGTGTCCAACTCTGCAACCCCATGAATCGCAGCAGGCCAGGCCTCCCTGTCCATCACCATCTCCCAGAGTTCACCCGAGTTCATCCAAGCTCATGTCCATCGAGTCAGTGATGCCATCCAGCCATCTCATCCTCTGTTGTCCCCTTCTCCTCCTGCCCCCAATCCCTCCCAGCATAAGGGTTTTTTCCAATGAGTCAACTCTTCACATGAGGTGGTCCAAGTACTGGAGTTTCAGCTTTAGCATCAGTCCTTCCAAAGAACACCCAGGACTGATCTCCTTTAGAATGGACTGGTTGGATCTCCTTGCAGTCCAAGGGACTCTCAAGAGTCTTCTCCAATACCACAGTTCAAAAGCATCAATTTTTCGGTGCTCAGCATTCTTCACAGTCCAACTCTCACATCCATACATGACCACTGGAAAAACCATAGCCTTGACTAGACGAACCTTTGTTGGCAAAGTAATGTCTCTGCTTTTCAATATGCTATCTAGGTTAGGCAATATCATACTGTCTTGATTGCTGTAACTTTATAGTAAAATCTAGTAATGTCAGTCTTCTGATCTTGTTCTTCTTCTTCATCTTTTCATTTTTAATCCATATCTTTATATGTAAAGTGTGTTTGACATGTAATATATAGTTGCATCAATATTCATGAGAGATATTGGTCTGTAGTTTGCGTTATTTTTGTGTTGCTTTTGTACCAGAATAAAAGTGTTCCCTACTCCTCTATTATCTGGAAAAGTTTGTTGAGAATTGGAATTATTTATTATTTAAATATTTGGTAGAATGCACCAATGAAGCCATTAGGGCCTGGATTTTTGATTTTAGTAAGTTTTATAATTCCTAATTCAGTTCTTTTTTCTTTATGTCTTCCATCTCTATTTCTTCTTGTGTCTTTTTTAGGTATTTGCCCATTCTATGTAAAATATTTAATTTATTGGCATTCTGTTTTCTATAGTATTCTTTTTCATTTCTCAGCACATGGATAGATCACAATTTGCTTATTAATTTGAGTTTGAGTTAATTTCAAGTGTTGGTATTATGAACTGAGTGGTATAAACATTTTCAAAGCCATTGTGTGGAACAAGACACAACAATTGATTCATTTCAGAAGGTAGTAACACTGGATAGCAGTTCCTGCAGATTCTGGGACTCCAACTAGAACCCCAGATCTCCAGGTACAGTTTATTATAGTTAGACCTGCTTTTCCAGTACACAAATTGAGCTTCTAGGTCTTTTTTTTCCAGTTCTTCTCTACCTTTTCTTCTATCTTTTCCTAGTCTCCACATCCACTGGACACCAATTCCCTAGGGCTTTGGTCTCAGCATGGAATAAAGGAGTTGTCATGGAATAAAGGAGATAAACCAACTCATGATATGATATGCATGACTAAAACCAAGCAAATATGTTACTGTTTGTAATTTTGTATACTTAAGTACTTTTTTTAAGGAAATGATTTTATCACTAAAAGAATGACAAAAATAGTGGAACTTTAGGATGTGTGGCAAGTAATAAACAGTGAACATTTTGCGGAAAATACTCTTCCAGGCACTATTGAACTTTACCAAATATATGTATACTTGTGTGCGGTCTGTGTATAAAACTGTCCCTATGTTTCCTCTCTGAAGATGGGTAAGACCATCTTTTGTGGACATGTCAAAATCAGCTCTGATCCTTGTAGGATACAGTGAGTTCTTTAAATGCCATGGCTTCTTTCCTATTTTCAGATGGGTGTGAGTGACAAAGAAAATATTTCATGTATCGCTACCTATTTTTTGCATATTTATCTTTGGACTGGAAGAAAAGTAGTGGAGACATTCAAACATTTATCCAGACTCAGGCTTTCCTGGTGGCTAAGATGGTCAAGAATTTGCCTGTAATGCAGGAAACCTGGGTTTGATCCCTGGGATGAGATGATGCCCTGGAGAAGTGAATGGCAACCATTCCAGTATTCTCGCTTGGAGAAGTCCATGGACATAGCAGCCTGGTGGGCCACAGTCGATGGGTCACAAAGAGTCAGATATGACTGAGCGACTAACACACACATATCCAGACAACAGTTTGGTGTGGGGTGTGGAAAAATAAGTGAAGAAGATTAAGAGGCACAAACTTTCAATTATAAAATAGAGAAGTCAGGAGGATTTGATTAAAACTTGGGAAATATAATCAAAAATATTGTAACAACTTTGTATGCTGACATGTTTACTAGACTTATTGTGGTAGTCAATATTTAATCTGCATAAATGTTAAAAATCACTATTATACTTCACTTAGAAAAAAAGAAAAATAATCAAGATTAAAAAAAAGCATTGAAAATGTTAAGTCCATTATTGTAACAGATTAAATGAGTGAGTGAGGATAATTATCTCAAACTGTACAGAGAAGTTTTATGAATTAAATATTCATTTATTTTTAACATATTACAAATCTATTAATAGAAGAGATATGTCTTAATTTCAAAAAAAATCATCCATGATGGTACTTTAGAAATAAGCATTATGTATTTAGGGGGAAAAAAATGCTTCTCTTCAGCACTGTACTGGTGGTTCCAACCCATTCAATATGAAAAAATCCAGAAAACAATAACTACTTGGTCTAGAAAAGATTAGGACAAAATTGCTATATGTTTTCTATATACCTCTTCGTGGATCATAGCCTTGTCGTGGTGAAGGGACTTGCATAACTTAGTGAAGCAATGAGCCATGCCGTGTAGGACCACTCAAGATGGATGGGTCACAGTGAAGAGCTCTGACAAAATGGGGTCAGCTAAAGGCGTGGGACTTTAAGAGGAATCTATATACAAAATACAAATGAATGGTAGAAAATTTCAACAAATTTAATGAATATACAATGAATATATGAAAACTGCTCTTTTTCTACATTAGTAATGATCTACTAAAATATAGAGCAAAAGCTATTTCTATGGACTAGCTTGAAAATATAATGCCTGATAACAAATCAAACAGAAATCACTCAGTATAAAAGAATAAAATGTAACTATCTAAAGCGATATACTGTTTATGGATTAAAATAATCAAAATCATAAACTTATCTATTCTTTCCAAACTGATCTATAAATTCTATCCAATTTCAATTGATATCCTAAGATTATTATTGTCTAATTTGACAACTTATGCTAAAATCATCTGTAAGAGTTAGGTGACAAGAAGAACTTAAATATTCTTAAAGTAGCATACTTGGAGAGTATAGGTTAATTGTGCTAAGTACCAACCATATTTAAGATTTTGTATTGTTGTATCTGAGAAATATAATAACTAACGGACAAAATGATAGAGTCCAGGAACAGAGCCAAGCATAGATGAATGTTTGATATATAGAGAAGATGACATTAAAATCAGTAGGGAAAATCTATTCAATAAATCATATTTAGATGATAGCTTGTATCCATATAAAATAAATTATATAGATATTAAATTATATGGATATTAATCCTTTAATACAGCAATACAAATTTTAATTTCTTGTTGGATTAAATAACTGTGAGAAATAAATGTTTAAAATTATAAAAAAGTATAAAGACAATAAAATATTTTGGAAGATTAATTATGAAATGTACTATACAGGAGACAAAAGTTTTAAATCTAAAGGAAAGAAATTGATAACTGTAACAATTAAATTTTGTGTATATATAAACATCACAAACTTTTCATATCATCTATAGGAGTGAAGGCATTTTCAGTTTATGTAATTTTTGTATAAAAATGATAGCATCTCCAAAAATTTCTGAAGTATGAACTAAAAAGATGAAAGAGCATATCCAGTAAATATTGAAATTGTTGCCCAAATCCACTATTAGCCAAGAAAATGTAATGTTTTAAAATTAAAATTTAATATTTTATTTAAAATTTTATATCCACCTAAATGGAAAGAAAACACAGCAATTTGCAAAATTCAATATTGATAAGTCATGGAGAAATTAGGACCCTCGGTAGAGTATAAACATCTACAACTTAGAAAGAAACTTTGTAATTCTAGTAAAGTTAGAAGGTTTATACCTTACAATTCAGCACTTCCAGTTCTAGGTAAATATAGCCATTAAAATGAATAAACTAAATTCAACAAGAGGGGTGAGAAAGCTAGATATACACATATAAAAATGATGTTGGACTTTTAACATTTCACCATATACAAAAATTAAATCCAAATGAATTAAATACCTAAATGTAATACCTGAAACTATTGAACTTGAAGAAGAAAATATATGAAATTTTTAAGATGTTGAATTTGGTATTAAAATTTAATTTTGTTAGATAGGAGAGCAAAACATAGCAGAAGCAAAAATCAGACAAAATTATATCAAAGTTAAAAACTTCTCTGTAGCAAAAGAAACAATCAAGAGAGTGAAAAGGCAAACTACAAAATGGAAGAAAATACTTACAAATAATATATAAAGGAGTTAATATATAGAATATATAAAGATCTTCTACAACTTAACAATATGAAACCAAATAACCCATTGAAAAACGGGCAAAGGACATGAATAGACATTTATTCAAAGAAAATATACAATAGTCAGCAAGCATGTGAAAAAAGATGTTCAACAGCTGTAATCATCAGGAAAATGTAAATCAAAACCACACTGAGATATTACCTCACAACTGTTAGGATGGCTTCTATCAAGACAAAAACCAATAAATAAGTGCTGATGAGGATGTGGATATTCAGACAAGTGGAAAGCCTTTGCATTGTTAGTGGGAATATAAAATGTTACAACCATTCTGGAAAAAAATTATAGAGTTTCTTCAAAAATTAAAAACAGAATAAAAATAGAGTTACCATTTGATACACACATTTGAATTCTAAGTATATAGAATTAAAAACAATATCTTGAAGAGATATTTACACACCTATGTTCATTGCAGCAATATTGACACTAGGCAAGGGGTGGAAGCAAACTAAATGTCCAATGATGAATGACCGGATAAAGAAAATGTGGCATGTACATACAATGGAAGGGTCAGTTCAGTTCAGTTGCTCAGTCGTGTCCAACTCTTTGCAACCCCATGAATCGCAGTACGTCAGGCCTCCCTGTTCATCACCAACTCCCGGAGTTCACTCAGACTCACGTCCATCGAGTCCGTGATGCCATCCAGCCATCTCATCCTCGGTCGTCCCCTTCTCCTCCTGCCCCCAATCCCTCCCAGCATCAGAGTCTTAACCAAAGAGTCAACTCTTTGCATGAGGTGACCAAAGTACTGGAGTTTCAGCTCTAGCATCATTCCTTCCAAAGAAATCCCAGGGTTGATCTCCTTCAGAATGGACTGATTGGATCTCCTTGCAGTCCAAGGGACTCTCAAGAGTCTTCTCCAACAGCACAGTTTTAGTTTCAGCTCTTCGCCTCAGGTGGCCAAAGTATTGCTTTCAGCTTCAATATCAGTCCTTCCAATGAACACCCAGGACTGATCTCCTTTAGAATGGACTGGTTGGATCTCTTTGCAGTTGAAGGGACTCTCAAGAGTCTTCTCCAACACCACAGTTCAAAAGCATCAATTCTTCGGCACTCAGCCTTCTTCACAGTCCAACTCTCACATCCATACATGACCACAGGAAAAACCATAGCCCTGACTAGATGGACCTTAGTCAGCAAAGTAATGTCCCTGCTTTTGAATATACTATCTAGGTTGGTCATAACTTTTCTTCCAAGGAGTAAGCATCTTTTAATTTCATGGCTGCAATCACCATCTGCAGTGATTTTGTAGCCCCCCAAAATAAAGTCTGACACTGTTTCCACTGTTTCCTCATCTATTTCCCATAAAGTGATGGGACCGGATGCCATGATCTTCATTTTCTGAATGTTGAGCTTTAAGCCAACTTTTTCGCTCTCCTCTTTCACTTTCATCAAGAGGCTTTTTAGCTCCTCTTCACTTTCTGCCATAAGGATGGTGTCATCGGCATATCTGAGGTTATTGATATTTCTCCCGGCAATCTTGATTCCAGCTTGTGTTTCTTCCAGTCCAGCGTTTTACATGATGTACTCTGTATATAAGTTAAATAAGAAGGGTGACAATATACAGCCTTGATGTACTCCTTTTCCTATTTGGAACCACTCTGTTGTTCCATGTCCAGTTCTAACTGTTGCTTCCTGACCTGCATACAGATTTCTCAAGAGGCAGGTTAGGTGGTCTGGTATTCCCATCTCTTTCAGAATTTTCCACAGTTTATTGTGATCCACACAGTCAAAGGCTTTGGCATAGTCAATAAAGCAGAAATAGATGTTTTTCTGGAACTCTTTTGCTTTTTCCATGATCCAGCGGATGTTGGCAATTTGATCTCTGGTTCCTCTGCCTTTTCTAAAACCAGCTTGAACATCAGGGAGTTCACGATTCACGTATTGCTGAAGCCTGGCTTGGAGAATTTTGAGCATTACTTTACTAGCATGTGAGATGAGTGCAATTGTGCAGTAGTTTGAGCATTCTTTGGCATTGCCTTTCTTTGGAATTGGAATGAAAACTGACTTTTTCCAGTCCTGTGGCCACTGCTGAGTTTTCCAAATTTGTTGGCATATTGAGTGCAGCACTTTCACAGCATCATCTTTCAGGATTTGAAATAGCTCCACTGGAATTCCATCACCTCCACTAGCTTTGTTCGTAGTGATACTTTCTAAGGCCCACTTGACTTTACATTCCAAGATGTCTGGCTTGTCCCAAGGAAAAGAAATGCAAAAAAGCAAAATGGCTGTCTGGGGAGGCCTTACAAATAACTGTGAAAAGAAGAGAGGTGAAAAGCAAAGGAGAAAAGCAAATATATAAGCATCTGAATGCAGAGTTCCAAAGAATAGCAAGAAGAGATAAGAAAGCCTTCTTCAGTGATCAATGCAAAGAAATAGAGGAAAAGAACAGAATGGAAAAGACTAGAGATCTCTTCAAGAAAATTAGAGATACCAAGGGAACATTTCATGCAAAGATGGGCTCAATAAAGACAGAAATGGTCTGGACCTAACAGAAGCAGAAGATATTAAGAAGAGGTGGCAAGAATACAGGGAAGAACTGTACAAAAAATATCTTCACGACCCAGATAATCATGATGATGTGATCACTAATCTAAAGTCCATCTCAAGAACATAAAAATACTTCATGATTGACTCAAGTACTCAAATCCTTAGAAACAGAATGGAGACTGGTGGTTGCCAGGGTGAGGTGACGTGAAAAGAGCACTTGTATAATGGCTGTGGAGTTTCATTTTTGAAAGATGAAAAATTTCTAGAGATCTATTTCACAAGGTGCATATATTTTACATCATTGTACAAGTGAAAATTAAGATGTTATATTTTAACCACATTTTTAAAAAGAATGTCAGACTCTTTGTGACCCCATGGACTGTGCAGCCCACCAGGCGTCTCTGTCCATGGAATTTTCCAGGCAAGAATACTGGAGTGGGTTGCCATTCCCTTCTCCAGGGGATCTTCCTGACCCAGGGATGGAACCCAGATCTCCTGCATTTCAGGAAGATTCTTTACCATCTGAGCCACCAAGGAAGGCCACATGCCTAAAGATTAACACAGATTTGAAAATAAAACAGTGACCTTGATTACAAAACTAAGAATTATTAAGTAAAACAAATAATAAACTCTAAAAAAAGTTGTACTGTACAACTGATGGTAAATAATTAATCTTATTTTATATATGACATTTTAAGATATCATAGAATTAAAGGAACTAGGATTTTATAATAAATCAAAATAATATAGGTGGCTCTGGTTTGCCTTTTTATAGATCTTATAAACGTTTCTTAAAATTAAAATTTTCCCTTTACAAATTTTAATTTCTTACAATTAGCTGTAACAGAAGTCGCTACAGAATTGTTCCAAAATAGTGATGTCAAATTCACCATTTACTAGTTTGTAGGGATTTCTCAATGAAAACAGTGCTTGGAAGAAAAACTGAATAATTTACTTAATATTTATCCATATATGAGAAAAATTATAAAGGGAACAGGTTATTCTAGGCATAATTCCATAACTACCATAGATGAATTATTATAATATGTCAGATGTATCACTTTAGGTTGAAATAGATTTTTTAATTAAAATAATTAAAATGTCAAAAAAATAAAAAGAATAAACTAGAGCAGGATATATTTAAGTAGATGAATCTTTACAACATAACAATGAGTGAAAAAACAAATTTTAGAATAATGGCAATAATATATAGGTACCATCTGTATCAAGTTAAAACTACGCAAAATGTATTTTTTCACAATGTATGAAAAATGAGGAAAGTATTTTTTTAAAATATACAAGGTAGTGATACTCATGGAGTTGATAGTTATTATCTTTGCTATGATAAAATAATTGGATATAGAGGATTGCTTAGAGGTCTTTATTATTTCTAATAATCCACTTTTGTAGTAAAGAGGAATCTGAAATGAATAAGGCAAAATGTTAAAAATTTGATCAAACCACATGCCATATCAGTATCTAGATTAAATTCTACAATCAAAATACTTTATAGGAAAGATATAAATATGTCCAGTGATCTCCAGGGACCTTTCCAACCCTCCTCAAAGTATTTTTTTAAATAAAAATTTAGCGTGAAATATATCAAGCACATATGGCTAGATATTCATTTTTAAAGCACACTTTAGCATATAATTAGTATGGACTGAAAGAAGATCAAACCAATCAGTCCTAAAAGAAATCAACCCTGATGCTGAGGCTGAAGCTGTAATACTTTGGCCACCTGATGTAAAGAGCTGACTCATTAGAAAAGACTTTGATGGTGGGAAAGGAAGGCTAAAGGAAAAGAGGGCACCAGAGAATGAGATGGTTAGATAGCATCACCAACTCAATGGACATGAATTTGAGCAAACTCTGGGAGATAGTGGAGGACAGAGGAGCTTGGCCTGCAGAGAGTCAGATACGACTTAAATGACTGAACAATAACAAATTGTTTAGAGGCAATGAAGAAAAAGTATTGGATAGATGCCCATAATAGGAACACTGGATGTTTGGGGAAAAGCAGAGCATTTGAATTTGATGCCAAAGAGATCATAGAATGTGTTTGTGTTCTAATACCCATGAGCTGTTTATCAAACTTGTAAATTGGCACACTTCATGCAATGCAAGTAGCTTGAATACTTTCTGTTTTATTGTGAAGTAAATAACTGAATATAGAGAGACTTCTTTATTTTTTCCTTTTCCATGTGGATTGAAATAGTACTAATGTTCTTACTTGACTCTTGATAGATATATGAGAACACCTGTGAATACAAACATGAATGATGGAATAAGGGAAAATGAACTGTATGTAACTTTTATGTTAGGGTGGAATTTCTATTTTCCTGAAGAATTAAATATGTGCTTCTTGCCAGCAGATGACTATTATGTGTATTTATCTACTTATAGAAAATTTTCCTTGTCAAAAAAGCAATAATATTATACATATTAGGATATGCAAAATTGTAAGTCTATGTGTGTATGTGCTTGTGAGTTAATACTTTTGTTTGCACATTTGGTCAACTGGAGAATTTAGCTGAAAGATCCCTCATTTTGAATTTAAAAGGGGACCAATTCATACTTGAGTTCTCTTTATTTAATGAAATTTAGTCTTGAATATTTCTGGGTTTCACACTACAGTTAGTGAGTCAGTTTTTTTTTTCTCCTTATTTCTTTATCTAAGAAATTTAATCCCAGCTGAAATGAATTCAATTAAAAATTATTCTCTCAATAAAACAAAATATATCATAGAGATGTGATGATGGAGCATTTGGTAGGTTTAATATACATTATGAATATTGAAAAAACTACAAAAAGACAAATTCAGTCAGTTCAGTTCAGTCGCTCAGTTGTGTCCGACTCTTTGTGACCCCATGAATCACAACACGCCAGGCCTCCCTGTATATCACCAACTCCCAGAGTTCACTCAAACTCATGATCATCGAGTCGGTGATGCCATCCAGCCATCTCATCCTCTGTCATCCCCTTCTCCTCCTGCCCTCAATCAGGGCATCAGAGTCTTTTCCAATGAGTCAACTCTTCACATGAGGTGGCCAAAGTACTGGAGTTTCAGCTTTAGCATCAGTCCTTCCAAAGAACACCCTGGACTGATCACCTTCAGAATGGACTGGTTGGATCTCTTTGCAGTCCAAGGGACTCTCAGGAGTCTTCTCCAACACCACAGTTCAAAAGCATCAATTCTTCTGTGCTCAGCTTTCTTCACAGTCCAACTCTTACATCCATACATGACCACTGGAAAAACCATAGCCTTGACTAGATGGACGTTTAGGTTGGTCATAACTTTCCATCCAAGGAGTAAGCATCTTTTAATTTCATGGCTGAAATCACCATCTGCAATGGTTTTGGAGCCCCAAAAAATAAAGTCTGACCCTGTTTCCACTGTTTCCCCATCTATTTCCCATGAAGTGATGCGACTAGATACCATGATCTTCGTTTTCTGAATGTTGAGCTTTAAGCCAACTTTTTCACTCTCCTCTTTCACTTTTAAGAGGAGCCTCACAAGAGGCTTTTTAGTTCCTCTTCACTTTCTGCCATAAGGGTGGTGTCATCTGCATATCTGAGGTTATTGATATTTCTCCCGGCAGTCTTGATTCCAGCTTGTGCTTCTTCCAGCCCAATTAAAAATTATTCTTTCAATAAAACAAAATATATCATAGAGATGTGATGATGGAGCATTGGTAGGTTTAATATACATTATGAATATTTAAAAAAAAAACTACAAAAAGACAAATTAATACCAACTTATTCCAAGATGTACTATATATGGGTTTTGGTCTAGAAATCTTTGTCATCATGCTAGTTGCCTAGAAGGTCTTTCTGGAGCTCACATGTTGGGTCCTCAGTCTATTCATGGCTGCTTTCATCTCCTGATTCCTCAGAGTATAAATTATGGGGTTCAGTAAAGGTGTGATAACTGAATAAAACACAGAAAGAAATTTATCCACTGAAAAGTTACTAAATGGCCAAGCATAAATGAAGATACATGGCCCAAAGAACAGAGTGACCACTGTAATATGAGCAGATAGTGTGGACAGAGCTTTGGAGAGACCACCAGAGGATTGATGTCGAATGGTTACCAGAATGACAGTGTAGGAAATGAGCAAGAGTATGAAGGAGATGAAAGACAATAGTCCACTGTCAGCAATTACTAGCAACTCCAGAACATAGGTCTCAGTGCAGGCAAGCTTTATAACCAGTGGAAGGTCACAGAAAATATTGTCTACTATATTGGGACCACAGAAGGGCAAGGTGATGGTAAACACCATCTGGCTCATTGTATGCACAAAACCAACAGCCCATGATAGCAGCACAGAGCCTCTGAGTACCCGGTGGTTCATGATGGTTGTGTAATGAAGAGGTTTACATATTGCAAAGTACCTATCAACTGCCATAACTATGAGAAGTGTCATCTCACTACCCCCTAAAAAGTGAAGGAAGAACATCTGAGCCATACAGCCCCATAGAGAAATAGTTTTTTTCTCCCTGACAAAATCTGCAACCATCTTAGGGGTTGTGATTGTAGAAACAGACATGTCAAGAAAGGAGAGGTTTCCAAGAAGGAAGTACATTGGTGTGGAGTGCAGATGAGAGTCCAAGGTTATGGTGACCACAATGAGAAGGTTTCCTGCCATAATCACTGCATAGGCCAATAAAAATATGAAAAAAAAGAAAAGCTCAAGTTCCCAAGTGTTGGTGAGTCCTAACAAAACAAACTCAGATATCATTGAACTATTCATCATTTTCATTGTTTGTTTACGTGTTTTCAGAGAGTCTTTAAAATGAAGGTAATCCAGAAAAAGCGGTTATTTAATCTATGGCAGTTTTGAAGGTATGGGCATACAGAAAGTAGTATTTGATTCCTACAGAAAGTAGTATTTGATTCCTACAGAAAAATAAAAGGTAGATATTTCTGAAAAATACATTTTAATTGACTAATGCAAGCATATTACTTGTAGACACTTTCACATTACTGCATTTATTTTCAAACAGAAAGGCACAAAAGGGAAATTTATTGTAAAATTTTGTAAATATAGTTTGTGGGTATAGATTTTCTCTTCACATTTATTTGTTGTTTTTACCATGAGTTCATGAATTTATGAACCCTGAGTTTAATGGATCACATAATAATCAAATGGTCTTTGGTCATAAGTTAATTCAAGTGGATTAGAATATAGTCATGTAACTTTTTGGCAGCTAGTATTCAACCTTTTACCCTTTACACCTTCCTAATTTGAAATATTCCGATATGTTCATATGAGTTGAATTATATACCCACTTGGCAAATTGTTACAGTACTTTCTTCTCTCACCTATACGATATTCTCACCCTTCCCTTTTATCTCAAATATATATACCAAATGCTTTAACTTATTCCTGAAGGCTTAAACTGGCTATAGTCTGTCATGTGTCCTACCTCCCCCAAATAATAATAAAATAAGCTTCCCAGGACGTTTCTGCACAAGAACATAAATATTTCTGTGTTAATGTTTCTTTCTTCCTTGTTCTTTCCTTCTCCCTCTGTCCCTTCTGCCTTCCTTTTCTCCTTTCCTTCCTTCTATTTTCTTTCTTTTTTTTTTTTTTTTTCTTCAGTAGTGTTCTGTATCTCATACTTTGGTTCGTGAATAAAACTCTTAGCCTCTACTTTTTGTCTATTTCCCTGACTCTCTTGTTGCTGGATTCCTGGCTGGAGTTTTCTTTCTTGTCTCTGCATTCTCTGTGTAAATGGTCTCTAAACAATCATCAAATCTTTCACAAGTAGTGCTTATTTTTTCCCTTGGCTCCTAATTGCTTACTGTTTTCTGATGATTGCTTTCCTCTAACTTTTCCAACTTGTGTCCAGACTGACTCTTGATAATTCCTGGCTCAAATATCCCTGATAGTTGTACTCTGTTTTTCCACAATGAGTGGGCACTATTGGCTTACTTTCATCTACTTTTCTCTTTGATTTAGATCTTTTGGCCCCATCTTCCTGTTTCTTTTTTGCCTTTAAAAAACTATTAATGGCACATACCAACTGCACAGACACAGATACAGAATCACAGATAAACACACATATGCTTATACCAAGTTCTAGTTCTAGAGTACAAGGACAGAATGTGGAGAATTTACTCTGAATTTCCCTTTTTTTCTTTATAATTCATGAAATATTCAGAAGTTATTGCTTAGTCCAGTTATCAAAACTGGAAAACAACAACAACAATAACACTGAACCAAGAGTCAAGCATCAAATTCTAGTCCTGCCCTAACATGTACTAGGGAAATATACTCTTTAACTCTTTTCAACGTTGATTCAATTTTCTATAGAAATAAAATAATATCTACTCTTCAACCTCTCAAATTGTTATAAGACTCTAAAGGGCAACAGGTTGGTTTTGTTGTTCAGTTACTCAGTTTGTTCAACTCTTTGCAACTCCATGGACTGCAAATTCTCCCAGAGCTTGCTCAAACTCATGTCCATTGAATTGATGATGCCATCCAACCATCTCATCCTCTGTCGTCCCCTTCTCCTCCTGCCCTCAATCTTTCCCAGCATCAGTGTCTTTTCCAGTGAGTCAGCTCTTCACATCAAGTGGCCAAAGTACTGGAACTTCAGCTCCAGCATCCGTCCTTCCACTGAACATTCAGAGTCGATTTCCTTTAGGGTTGACTGGTTTGATCTCCTTGCTATCCAAGGGACTTGCAACAGTCTTCTCCAGCACCACAGTCTGAAAGCAGCAATTCTTTGGTGCTTAGCCTTCTTTATGGTCCAACTCTCACATCCATACATGACTACTGGAAAAATCATAGCTTTGACTATATAGACCTTTGTTGGCAAAGTGATGTCTCTGCTTTTTAATACACTGTCTAGGTTTGTCATAGCTTTTCTTCCAAGGAATAAGCATTTTTTAATTTCATGGCTGCAGTCACCACCTGTGTTGATTTTGGAGCCCAAGAAAATAGTCTGTCACTGTTTCCATTTTTTCCCCAAGTATTGGCCATGAGGTGATGGGACCAGATGCCATAATCTTCATTTTTTGAATGTTGAATTTTAATTCAGCTTGTTCACTCTCCTCTTTCACCTTCATCAAGAGGTTCTTTAATTCCTCTGCAATTTCTGCCACTAGGATGGTGTCATTGGCATATCCGAGGTTATTAATTATTCTCCCAGCTATCTTGAGCATTCTACCAGCATGTGCTTCATCCAGCCTGGCATATCGCATGATGTACTCTACATATAAGTTAAATAAGCAGGGTGACAATATGAAGCCTTGATGTACTCCTTTTCCAATTTTGAACCAGTCCATTGTTCCCTGTCCAGTTTTAATTGTTGTTTCTTGATCTGCATACAGCTTTCACAGGAGATGGTTAAGATGGTCTGGTATTCCCATTTCTTTAAGAATTTTCCACAGTTTGTTGTGATCCACACAGCCAAAGGCTTTAGCATAGTCAATGAAGAAGAAGTAGACGTTTTTCTGGAATTCCCTTTCTTTTTCTGTGATTGAATGGATGTTGGCAATTTGATCCCTGGTTCATCTGCCTTTCCTAAATCTAGGTTGTACATCTAGAGGTTCTTGGTTCACATATTGTTAAAGCCTAGCTTGAAGGATTTTGAGCTATATTTGTGTTATTTTATTCTACACATAGGTGCTAAATACCTATGTGCATTCCCCAAATTTTATCTTTAACATTATCTCATTTTCTCGTGATTGTGAGGATACTCAAACCAATAAGGACCACAGAAGGATTTTTACTATGAAAGATTTGGTAAAGTAGACTTAGTGTTAATGGACATGTTTTTCTTCATTAAATATAAGTGATAAAATTACCTAGGCTGTCTTCTTTAAAAGAGTTTTTGTCATCATCATTGGTATTATATTTAATGCAATAATTGAGTCTACATAATAGTTATGAAATTATCAAAATTATGCTGTCCTCGATCTCAAAATACTAACAGAAGAAAACCTTTAGAAGTAATTTTTATAGTTTATTATGTACAATTGGAAAATTAAAAGCAAAAACTATATTTATTAATTTATGCTTTTAAAAAATTTTGAAGGTGTATTTATAAAATATATCCATCTAAATGCACATAAACATAATTCAAATATGTTATAAGAGACAAAATAATTCATTTTGACAATTTTTACATATAATCAAATGTGGAATATTTTAAAAATACTTACTCTTCTACTCAGACACAGGTAAAAATGTTAGAAGCAGAAAAATAATACAGTTATTGTTAACTTGAGGCACAGTTTAAAATTCACATGAAAAAATTTAAATTTTTGAGTGGTATGTATTTATACCAATAATATTGAACTGAAAAGGAATGAAAAAATAATTGAATAACGCTCAATCAGTCAAGGCTTGGTTTTTCTCTAGCAGAAATTTCTGAGACTGGGATAGTTGCCTGAGACTGGGGAGCCTAGCTCTTTCTGTGCTGTTTATGTGACTGAATGAATAAAAATTATTAGTTCAACTGTGGTGCAAACTTGAAGAAAGAAAACTTTGTTTAATATTCTTTGTCTAGGTTCAGTAATAAAGCCTTTCTACACATTTTCATAAAAGCACTTAATGTATGTGGAGATATGCAACTGGAAGCTCTTTTGTTAAGAAAAAATAGTCTGTGAAGTTTCTATTGATCTTGAATTTTTTTAATGATTATTTGTCCTCATAGTGTTAAGCTATGAATGGATTAGATAACCCAGGGGTAATATGCACTCATCACAAAAAGTGTTTGACATTCAGATTTTCTGCCAAAATAACCATTATAACTATTTTCCTAATTAAAAAATAAGATTGTACAGTTGGTAGAAAAAGTGCCAAAATTATATGTGCCCAAAGAACTCTTTTCCCATATATTGATCAAGTTTAACACATTAAAGTTTGTATTTGTTATAAATGTAGATAGAAAGAGTGGTAAGTTTAGAAAAATTGGAAATAGTCCTTAGGTTGCAAAATCACCAAAACAAATATATTAGCAGTATAATTAGACAATCATTTTGAATAGAAGGTTTGTTACTTCAGAAAAATAAATATAGACTAGGGGAAATCTTTTAAATATTGGTTTAAATTAATCACATTTAATTTAGAATTCCATAATTGTTTTCTCAGCTGAAGTAAATATCCAATGTAGGAAAGTAAAAACATGATGAATTAAATGAAAATAAAATAAAATTAGTCAATGTTTTCCATTTTCTTGATATGCAATTTTTATTAGACTACATTTTGGATTTGTCAAAGATGTTAAATGTAGCCAAGGATGAAACTAATTTTTTTTTTACTTTATCATATTCTAAATTATTTTGTCTTTTTATCCAATAGTGGTTAAACAATAAACAGACTCAAATTTATGCTCTCAAAATACAAACTCAAATTATAAAACTGACCCCTTAGATCAGGATATCAGTGGTATTTATCCTTCACAGACTGGCTTTCTTCTTATTAAAACTGGGTAAATTTGTCCAGATGCTATCTGACCCAAGTTGTATTTTACCATTGCCTTCAAGATCAGAATAATCTGATTTTCATTAATTTCTAGGTTTCGTATACAAAGTCTCCTCCTTTATTAAAGTATATGGTTTCTGTATGTTATTAGCATTGCTATTTAAACCTACCAGTTCTAGCTGAGGAATGGTCTCTTCAAAGATACGTAGACAGAGTGAGATTCTGAATAGATATTTATCTTTTTGCCTCTGTGGATATACATGACAATCACTTGCAGGTCAGGAAAAAAAAGACACAAAACACATACATAAGGTGTATACTAGTGATTAACGCCCAGAGGGAATTATTAGAGTAAAGGTGCTAGTTAGTTGTCTCTAGAGTTCAGAGCAAGGACTTAGTCTCTCATTATTTAAGTTGATTATGAATTCACCAAGTATATGAGTTGTGTGGAGTCTCCCTAATAAGTGTTTTCCAGGAAAAAGCATTAACTTAAGTGTTTTGGTTGGTAGAGAGTAAGCAAATTAGAGCTACCATAGATGATGGACTTGAGAAAACTATAATTCTATTCATTTGACTTTACCAGTCTGAATATTTATAATTTGATAATTGAATGCATTTATTCAATTAGAATTAAAATAAATAGACCCACACAGAGCAAGACATATAAGGAAATTCATAGACTATAGACTAGTTCTTAGCACAGAGAAAACTTTCCTTTTACTCTGTAAGGGAATAAGAGAGAGAAAGAAACACACACACTCTTAAGCTAGAACAGCAGAAGAGGCTTTCACCAGTGAAGTGAAGTGAAGACGCTCAGTTGTGTCCGACTCTGCGACGCCATGGGCTGTACCCTACTAGTGTCCTCCATCCATGGGTACTGGAGTGGGTTGCCGTTTCCTTCTCCAGAAGATCTTCCAGATCCAGGAACCGAACCCAGGTCTCCCACATTGTAGGCAGATGCCCTACTGTCTGAGCCACCAGGGAAACCCTGGCCTTCACCAGGGTAATCAATAAATGATTTATGGTACTCAAGAAGTGATTAGTTAGTGGAGTTTAGCAGAGAAGGCACTGGCACCCCACTCCAGTACTCTTGCCTGGAAAATTCCATGGATGGAGGAGCCTGGTGGGCTGCAGTCCATGGGGTCGCACAGAGTCGGACACGACTGAGCAACTTCACTTTCACTTTTCACATGCATTGGAGAAGGAAATGGCAACCCACTCCAGTATTCTTGCCTGGAGAATCCCAAAGACGAGGGAGCCTAGTAGGCTGCCATCTATGGGGTCGCAGAGTCGGACACGACTGAAGTGACTTAGCAGTAGCAGCAGATTTGGAATTTCATGTAGTCTTTTACAATTATGTTTAATTTCATGATAGATCAACAGTATTAAAAGAATATTATGGAGGTTGCTACAGTAAAACTTTTATGGTAAAACATAATTAAGCAGGTAAATTTCTAAGGGCTATCTGAGTAGCAGTACATGACTGCAGAGGATTTCACCTATTTGAGGAATTTTTCTGTCTTTATTCTTTATATGTAACTCTGCCATGTCTCCTCAATTACAATCCTCTTGAAAAGGTTACAAGAAAGTGAGGGTTGTAAATATGTGATAAATATGATTCATTTCCAAAGCCCATAGTAGATATTGCTAATAAATTTCTTATTCTTTCTAACTGAACCTCAGAATTTTTTTCAATATAGTTCTCCAGGCAACTGCTAGCAATTAGAATTGCCATTAAAAAAATATTTCAGCTAAGGTGATATATACCTCAACATAGCATGACCTTTGAAGGGATGTTTGCAAGAGAGCAGAGCATTCTTAAAAATAGAAATTAGAAGGATAATATGAGCACAGTATTGATATCCAGATGAGATTACCCATACCAGTGCTTAAGGATGGTGTGCATATAATTTTTCAGAATAAACTGAAATATTAGGTGCACAATGTCTAAGGTCAGACTAAAACTGGGCAGTGTCTTGCTTCTTATCCTGTTCGTGATGCCAATTGTCTAGCTATTCATACTGTGTGCTCTGTTCCTTGAACCCATGATAGACAAGGTGCAAGTGGGGAAGCTGGAAGAAAACCACAGCACAACCTCTTTCTTGGCTGGCAAGCGGCCGTAACTGTATTCTCTCCTGGCTGATGCGGCAGTGGTATAAGCGGACACGCTACCTTCTCTCCTGTCGTGGCTTACCCAACGGACACAGCTGTGATGTAGCAGTAATGCCACTGCTCTCTAGGTGGAGTTCAGATATCTGTATCACACGAAGTAGCCCACAGGCAAGCAGGACCTGGTGATGTGAATGCGCAGTGCTCCAAGTGATCAGAGCTGTTACATAATCATTATTTGCAAAATGTGGGGCAAGAGCACGAGGCTGTAGGGTGAGAGAGCCTGACCATGTCATCTTGGCTAATTTGCTCTTTCCCTACAGGCAGATACAATCTAACACAGGGGAACAAACAAATAAGATGAAAATAAGGACAGTAAATATGCCTTATTCCAGGTTCCTTGTTTTGCAATATGTTAATAAAATACATGAAAAGAGGTGGTCCCAAAGATGTTTGCATAATTTAGGTTTCCAGTAAGTCTTTAGAGGGACTCTTTGCAATGTTTCCATAAACTCACTGAATCATTAATTAATTCAGATTTGTAACCTGAAATAGCCGACTATTTTCTCTGCATTCATTTCTATAAAATTTATTCTCCACTTAAGAAGACAAACCTTCATGACACTTTAGAAGTATGTTGAATCTATTCTCAAACCTCCCATTCTCAAAACTCTTTAATTGCTTTATATTGCTAAAAACTAGGATTCACAAGGCCTCAATACTCTGGTCTCTACCTTTCTATATAATCTCTGCATAGGTCTTTCTTCCTTTTATTCATCAACCTCCTTCGTAAATGTCTGTATTTGGTACCTAAAATGACTTTCTCACTTTACAATATCCATATAAACTGGCCCATCTGCCTGGAAGGCTCTTTTTCCCACTCAAATATCTATTCTTTAGCTTTCTTAATGTGTTTCTGTGAAGATTTCTCCTTAACATGATCTTCTAACATTACCATGCCTAATATGGATGACTCCTCATTATTATCTGCAAGGCAGAGAGCAGTGTTGTGTGATAACCATGTATGTATATTATGTTTTTTGAACATTCATAAGGGTTCCCTTGAATTCCAAGACAAGGAGGTAAAGGAGGTAGTGAATGCAAGCTTATTTATGTATTACATTTGTGCAAAGAATATTTTCCAATAAAATAAAAAGATATCTTAATATTCCTCACATTTTGTAAGGTGGAAATTTAATATTATTTAACATTTGATTTCAATTATTTGAAGAAATAGTTAAATGGTCTTCCCTGGTGTCTCAGCCATTAGAATCTACCTGCCAGTCTAGGAAACATGGGTTTGATTTAACCCTGGATAAAGATGTCCCAGAGGAGGATTTGGTAACCCACTCTATGGACAGTGGAGCCTCTTGGGCTACCATTCATGGGGCTGCAAAGAGTCGGACAACACTGAGCAACTAAACAATAACAATAACAACCCCCAAATTGCAGAGAACAAAAAACAATCAATAGACAATATTTAGGGGTTGAGCCAGGAACCAATATGCTGGTTGCTCAGTCTCTTAATGGCTGCCTTCATTTCCTGATTCCTCAGAGTGTAAATAAGTGGATTAAGGAGAGGAGTGATGATAGAGTAAAACATAGAAAGAAATTTATCTACAGAGTAACGGTTAAATGGGAAAGCATAGATGAAGATGGCAGGGCCAAAGGAGAGAGTGACCACAGTGATGTGAGCAGAGAGTGTGGACAGAGCCTTAGAGGATGCACTGGAGGAGTGCTGCCAGATGGTGACCAGCATGACAACATAGGATATGAGCAAGAGAATGAAGCAGATCAGGGACAAGAGCCCACTGTTCACGACCACCAGGAGCTCTAGGATGTAAGTTTCAGTGCAGGCAAGCTTGATGACCAGGGGGAGGTCGCAAAAAAAGCTGTCCAATACATTGGGACCACAGAAGGGCAAACCCACCGTAAAAACCATCTGGCTTGTAGTATGGATGAGCCCAATCACCCATGAGAGCAGTAGAGACCCAGTGAGCACCCTGTGACTCATGATGGTCTTGTAGTGCAAGGGTTTGCATATGGCGACATACCTGTCGATGTCCATAGCTATCAGAAGAGCCATCTCTCCACCCCCAAAGAAGTGCATAAAGAACATCTGGGTCATGCAGCCCCACCAGGAGATGGTCTTGTGTTTTCTAAGGAAGTCTGAAATCACTTTGGGAGTTGCAGCAGAAGAAAGACATAAATCAAAAAAGGATAAATTTGCCAGAAAGAAATACATGGGGGAGTGAAGATGGCTATCAACTATCACAGAGATGACAATGAGGAGATTTCCTACTATGATGGCAACATAGAGAAGAAAGAAGATAGCAAAAAAGGATACTTGAATTTCTTGAGAAGCAGAAAGTCCCACAAAAATGAACTCAGAAACGCTTGATCTGTTATTCAGGAGATCCATTCATCCTTCTGCAGAAGCTTTCTGAAAAGGAAAGCAAACAGTATGTGATAGGGACTAGCAGGTCAGGGAATCTAGTCTTAATCATCCTATTTCTTATTCAGAAAAGTAACCCTTTTTATAACATGACTGCTTTGTAGATATGTTACAATTGGAGATATCTTACAGAACCACAAGACCATAAAAGTGTGGTGGGTATGAAACCAACTAGATTACATTTTTCTCTTGGTTAGTGCAAGTCAAGATCAGATAGACATTGAGCAAACTTGTCTTCTTTAGTGTTTCAGCTCCAGATCACACTCGTATAACCACTTAATTTATTAGAGTTTTCAAAAGCATTAGGGGAATAGATTTTTTCTTTTGTGGGTTTCATATAATATATTTACTGACATATTTTCTTACATCCTACATTGGTGCTTCCATGGTGGCACAGTGGTAAAGACTCTGCCTGCCAATTCAGGAGATGCAGGTTTGATCCATGGGTTGGAAAGATCCCCTGAAGCAGGAAAGGGAAAGCCACTCCAGCATTCTTGCCTAGAAAATTCCACTGACAGAGGAGTCTGACAGGCTATAGTCTATGGGATCACACAGAGTCAGACACGACAGAGTGAAAGAGCTTGCATACGCTATGTAGTAAAATGTGTACCATATTAAAGAGATACTGCTAAAGCTGCATGGAAAGTGAAGTCGCTCAGTCGTGTCCGACTCTTTGTGACCCCGTGGACTGTAGCCCACCAGGCTCCTCTGTCCATGGGATTCTCCAGGCAAGAATACTGGAGTGGGTTGCCATTTCCTTCTCCAGGGGATCTTTCCGACCCAGGGATCAATCCCAGGTCTCCTGCATTGCAGGCAGATGCTTTAACCTCTGAGCCACCTGGGAAGCCTGAAGAGGACTAATGATGAGTATGACTGTGACTATATTATGATAGAAAGTTGAGTTATGAGACAGCTATATAATAGTTAATGAAATTTTTGAGATTTTAGTTTGAATGACTTAGATTGACTCTCAAAATATCAGATGTTCATCTCACTTATTTGCCTAACTCTTCAGTCTATGTGGTCAGACAAGTAAGTGTATCTTATTGGTGCATTCTCAGCCAATTGTTACAAAATTGAATCAAATGACCATTTTAACTGATATTTCCTTTCAATTCATATATTTTCACATATAATGAGTCTATAGAAATACCAAAATAACCATCATTAAGACTATAAACTAGTGAAGATTCCATGGTACTCTTGTTCAACTTGTCTGTCTTAAAGAGGTGTAAGGAGTAAGGGGAATACTTTATCATTGTGATTCTAAACTCAAAAAAGTTAATGATGTATTGTTTGAGCAGAGTAGTATTTTCAGGTTAATTTCTTATCCTCTTTGGACCTATGTTCCTCACAGTAATCTACCTTAAGTTTCATTCAAATGACATTTAACCTTGTCAAGGATAGATAGACTCATAATATTGTGTTACTGACTGAGGTGAACTCAGCTAAACTAAATTTAAAAATTTCAAATACACACTTACACGGAAGGGGAAAAGGTCAGTGCTCAGTCCACATAAAGTTACTTATTTCAATGCCTCCCCTGCTTATCTGATTTTAGATACATTTTTCAAATCTTATTCCAGGCTTGTTGATCATCTTCAGTGCTTTTCTGGCCTTCTTCAGAGCCTAGAGCCAAACCTAAGGCCAAAATGAGAACACAAAATAGGGTATATTTGATAATCCATGTACCCTTAGCCTTTCCATCACACTGTTTAAATGTTAGAAGTACAGTATATATAGTTAACCATAATGAACATTTAATTATATACACTTATGTATGTAAGTTTACTTACATTAAGACACACGTTTGATCATAAGTGGCCCGTACTGTAACCATTATGCTTGACTTCATCACTCTGAGTAGCATAAAACTTCTTGTTTTCACATAATAATGGAATGGAAAATGAAAATCTATATTCTTCTTTGTGCTTTGTACTCTTACCACAAGACAATGATTTTATCTTATCCAAGCTACAGTCTTGGATGGCTTTGTTTTTCTAAAGTTTGCAAATAAATAGATTTATAGGTACAATGAGCTGGGCAAAGACAAGATCTCAGACAAGGTGATTTCTCTCAGCTTTTTTTTAACCAATTAATATTTGTTTAAATATATGGCTATTTTCAGACTGTTAGAAGATAGTTGTATATTCCTCTCTAAAATTTCTGACAAGCGTAATGATAGCATCAGTATTTTGGAAGTGGTGACTTTCTATGATTTTTTTCAAGCCATGAATCAGGCGTTTTATCCTTGCAGTTTTCTTAACTCTCGTTTAATAATTGCATCCCTAGAAACAAATATGCAATTTTCTCTACACTATGCAATAATTCAAAGTCTGATAAGTATAACCAGTCTGATAAGTATAGCCAAACAATTTAAGCTTGCCCAGATCCTTTTTCTGTACACATAAATTATTTAGCCCAGATTGCTGTATTATTTTCTTAATTCCCTGTAAACATCATTAGAGTGACTTTTGTATCTTTTTTCCATTTTTATAAAAATCAGTTTTTTTCCAGTTTAAGGTCTCCTTTCCCTCCCTTCTTTCATTTATTATTTTGACATTTGAATTCATCAGTATGGACGGACACAGTTACATTGCAAATGAAATTTGTGATAGGTGTGGTATATAGGCAGGAAAATATGTCAGGATTATGTAACCTACCTGTTGGACTTCAGAGGTAAAGTCAATATGAAATCCTGAATGCTTATCTTCATCATCCAAAGATTTTCCTCTCTGAACTTCAAAAGACAACAGTATATAAAAGTATCCCTTGATGGGTGACATAAAGGAGAAACCTCATTTGGTTGTTTCAGAGTCCTCAGAGACTGGCCATAAGAAGTAATTGGGATTGTTAAAAGACACTTTTGCCACTGCAGAACATAAGAAATATTTTTTCACCTCTCAAATTGACAATACTTTAAAGATATCAATAAATAATCAAGAAAGTATTGAAAGATATCACTAGCTGTGAATTGTGTTTTTTAAGATGATGTTTTGTCTTGGCTGTAGTTTCTTTTCTACAGTAAATATTTATGATTGTTCTATTCAGGCAAAATATGAATATTCAGTTGATAATTTTAATTCTAAATCTTATTAAAAGTGAACTTTTCCCATGTTTTAACTTTAATCTCTTGGAATTTATTGATAAAGGATGTGAGATAATTATTTATATCATTGTAATTAGATAAGTTAATTCCACTGAATTTTATATTTCTTTTTCCATTTAAAGATATGTGTAGACAAGTCTGCTTCAAGCTTACCTATTTTTCTGCTTTTTTAAAAATAAACTTTATTTTTTAGAACAGGTTTAGGTTCACGGCAATATTGAGAAAATGGTATTTTCCATACACATGGTATTTTCCTTCACACATGCATAACCTCCCCTATTATCAACATCTTGCACTATGGTGAATTTGTTACAAATGATGAACCTACGCTGACATATAGCTGTCACTCAAAATCCATACTTCACACTATAGTTAACTCCTGATTGCACATTGGATGGATTGGGACAAATCTATAATGATATATAGACATTATTATAGAATCATATGGGTTAGTTTCATTGCCATAAAATCCCCTCTGTTCCATCTAGTCTTTCTTTTTCCCCCCATTCACTGACAGCTAGAGACCTTTCCCCTGTCTCCATAGTTTTTCCTTTTGCAGAATATCACATGATTAGACTTACACAATATGTAAACTTTTTAGATTGGCTTTTCATTTATCAATATGCATTTTTCTCCAAGCTTTTTCACGGCTTCATAGCTTGTTTAACACTGAATAAAATTCCATTGTCTAGATGTATCATAGTTTATTTAACCATAAGCCTACTGAAGAACATCTTGGTTGATTTCAAGTTTGGGTGCTTATAAAGAAAACTGCTCTGAACATCTGTGTGAACTTTTTTCTGGATAGTTTTCAGTGCATTTGGGTAAATACAAAGGAACATAACTGCTGAAGCATACTGTAAAAATATGCTTAGTTTTGTAAGAAACCACCAATTGTCTTCTGAGGTGGCTGTACCATTAGCATTCCCACCAGCAGTGAATGAGAACTCTTCTGTTTCCACATCCTTGCCAGAACTTGGTGTCATTGGTATTCTGGAATTTGACCATTCTCATAATGGTATAGTAGTGTTTTATTACTGTTTAATTTGCATGATCCTAATGATACATGATGTATGACTTCTTTGGTGAGGTGTTAGTTAAGGTCTTTGCCCATTTTCAGAATAGGATTGTTTATTTTCTTATTTTGAGTTTTAAGAGTTCTTTTTATATTTTGGATAGTGGTCCCTTTCGGATACGTATTTCACAAATCTGTTCTTCATCTGTGGCAAGTGGTTTCATTCTCTTGACATTGCCATTCAGAGAGTAGCATTTTTTTTTTAAATTTTAATCAATCCAGCTTACCAGTTCTGTCAGAGGCTGTGCCTTTAGTGAGATATCTGAGAAGTCATTGCCTAACCCAAGTCATCTAGATTTCCTCCTATGTTATCTTCCATGAATTTTATAATTTTATATTTTATGTTGAATTCTGTGATCTATTTTGAGTTAATTATTGTGACAAGTGTAAAGTTTCTGTTTAGATTTTTTTTGTATGTGAATGTCCATTTGTTGAAAGTCTATCTTGTATTACATCTGCTCACTTGTAAAATAAGTTGACTATATTTATGCGGGTCTATCATATTCCACTGATCTACCTATTCTCTCTCAAATTGTTACCACAAGTTTTCATTTTACTCATTGTATTTTACAGTGCATTTTAATATCAGGAAAGATATGTTGATGCTTTAGTCATTCAGAATTTTCTTAGATATTCTGTATTTTTTAATGAAATAGAATTATTTTCTGAAGTTAAAACAAGTCCCAGTGGGATCAATCAATGCAATATTAGAAACTCATGATAAACATAGGAGAAATGAACAGCTTTACAAAATTGAGCATTTTTATCCCTAAAGAATTTATGTACTTTTAAATCTGTCATCTTTTATAGCTTACAACAAAGTTTTATCATCTTGATTATATGAATAATGCAAAATTTTTATTAAATGAAATGTTACATATTTTGTAACATTTGTTCCTATAAAGTAATCTTTTTCCTTAACAAAAATAGAGTCATATGAAATGTTATTATGTCTATATAACAAGCAAATGTCAGCACACTGAAATTTAATTTTTAATTTTATTTTTATAAGGAAATTCATAGACCACAGGCAGTTGTATCATAGGCAAAAATCTTCTTTACCATATGAAGGCTCTTTGAGAGAGGAAGAGATGGGGGAGGCATGAAAGCTGTGAAGGAAAGAAGGTAGGGAGAAATAGAAAAGTGCAAGAAGAGAGACAAAGAGGCAGAGAGAAAGGAGAAGGAGGAGAAGGCTCTTTTCACCATATTGAAAGCTCTTTATAGATGAATGGCAATTAATTAATGATTAATTAGTGGAGTTGAGTGGTCATCACTCTAAAATTTTCAGATTCTGCTATGTCCTTTGTGTAAATCTTTCAGAGGTTAAAAACTTTTAATGTTCAAAATATTTTAAAAATTCAATCATAAATATCTGAATTTAGTTAAAAGAATATTAGTATTCAAGCTGTCAGGTATAGCAAGATACAATGAGCAGTTTATGATTTTGATCTTCAATATTTCAGATAATATAGTGTTGAGAAAACTATTTGGGTTGCCAAAGAAAGTTTTGAAATATTATTTTCTAACTACATGATACATTCTACTAAAGATGATTAGCTTATTGAAGCTATACAGTGAAAAATTATTTTTCAAATTGTCATTCAAATCATAACTCCTCTGTGAAGCTTCTATATGGTTGACATATATTGGTAGATTAATACCTGGTAAATTACTACATACAACATGAAAACTAAAAGTCACGCTAAACATCATATAATGTGTTTTCATTAAAATTTCATATTTTTATAGATTGATTCACTAAAATATTTTTATAAGAATAATTTTATTCATGGATTTTTATACATAAGAAAATTTATATTATTTAAATATTTACTTATAATATTTTTATATATACCTAAGACTCACTACCCCAAATATATTGCTCTGGAGGAGGAAATTGTAACCCTTACCAGTATTCTTGCCTGGAAAATCCCATGGACAGTGGAGCCTATTGGGCTACAGTCTACGGGGTAGCAAAAAGTTGGACATGACTGAAGCAGCTTACACACAGACACACACACACACAGACAAATAGCAGAGAATATAAAACAATTGTTTGTAACAGACAATATTTAGTGGGCGAGCCCAGCACCAATATGCTGGTTGCCCAGTCTCTTAATGGCTGCCTTCATTTCCTGATTCCTCAGAGTATAAATAATTGGATTAAGGAGAGGAGTGATGATAGAGTAAAACATAGAAAGAAATTTATCTACAGAGTAACGGTTAAATGGGAAAGCATAGATGAAGATGGCAGGGCCAAAGAAGAGAGTGACTACAGTGATGTGAGCAGAGAGTGTGGACAGAGCCTTAGAGGATGCACTGGAGGAGTGCTGCCAGATGGTGACCAGCATGACAACGTAGGATATGAGCAAGAGAATGAAGCAGATCAGGGACAAGAGCCCACTGTTCACGACCACCAGGAGCTCTAGGATGTAAGTTTCAGTGCAGGCAAGCTTGATGACCAGGGGGAGGTCGCAAAAAAAGCTGTCCAATACATTGGGACCACAGAAGGGCAAACCCACCGTAAAAACCATCTGGCTTGTAGTATGGATGAGCCCAATCACCCATGAGAGCAGTAGAGACCCAGTGAGCACCCTGTGACTCATGATGGTCTTGTAGTGCAAGGGTTTGCATATGGCGACATACCTGTCGATGGCCATAGCTATCAGAAGAGCCATCTCTCCACCCCCAAAGAAGTGCATAAAGAACATCTGGGTCATGCAGCCCCGCCAGGAGATGGTCTTGTGTTTTCTAAGGAAGTCTGAAATCACTTTGGGAGTTGCAGCAGAAGAAAGACATAAATCAAAAAAGGATAAATTTGCCAGAAAGAAATACATGGGGGAGTGAAGATGGTTATCAACTATCACAGAGATGACAATGAGGAGGTTTCCTACTATGATGGCGACATAGACAAGAAAGAAGATTGCAAAAAAGAATACTCGAGTTTCTTGAGAAGCAGAAAGTCCCACAAAAATGAACTCAGAAACACTTGATCTGTTATTCAGGAGATCCATTCATCCTTCTGCAGAAGCTGTCTGAAAATGGAAGACAAACAGGGTATGATAGGGACTAACAGGTCAGGGAACTTCATATTTACGTAAGCATTTTGCCTTTTATTCAGGGAAATGACAGTTTGGCAGTAGGACTGCTTTGTAGGTATTTTGCAGTTGGAGGTACTTCACAGGACCATGAGACCATAAAAATGTGATGACTATGGACCAAATTAAATCAAATTTTCTCATGGTTAGTGCAAATCAAGTTCAGTTAGACACAGAAAACATGTCTCCTTTCATGTTCAGTCCAGATCACACTGTGTAGAAACACTTAAACTATTAGAGTGACAAAGGAGAGTTATAAAAATCTCCTGGAGGTAGATTTTTACCTTTTGTGGATCTCAAGAAGTATATTATGATATCCTCAGTATGCAGTAATAAGTTTACCTTACTAAAAAAGATATTATGAAAACCAATTCAAGCCTAAAGCAACATGAAGAAAATAAATAACAAAAATTATAGCAAAAATTAAATGTGGAATTCAGAGAAAGATAACAAAGGAAACCAGTGAAACCAAGACCTGGTTGTTTAAAAAAAAATGAATTAAAGCAATGATACTCTAAATAGGCTAAGAAAAAAGAGAAGATGCAATTAAGCAAAATCAGAAATGAAAGAGAATTCATCACTACTGGTCTACTCATCCTATAAACATTATGAGGATAGTAAATAGAAAATAAATAAAAAATTATTGCCAAAAATCACATTATGTGCATTATGCTTCCTGAAGTATATTGATTAAAGGCATGTATTGTTGATAGAAAGTTAAGTATTGAGACAGCTCCATGGTTTACTTAGATCAAACCCCATTCATTTACACCTGAAACACCAGATTAACTCTCAAAAGTGCAGATACTCATTCACCTATTTTCCTAAATCTTCCCTTTATGTGGCTATGTAAATAAGCTTATTCCATCTGTGCATTCTTACCCTGCATGCTGCATGCTGTCACTTCAGCTGTGTTCAACTCTGTGCGACCCTGTGGACGGTAGCCTGCCAAGCAACAATACTGGAGTGGGTTGCTTTGCCTTCCTCCAGAGGATCTTTCTGATCCAGGGATATCAATTGCATCTCCTGCATTAGCAGGCAAGTGTTGCAAAATCCATGACCATTTTTATCTGATATTTGCTCTTTAACTCACATATTTTCATAAATACAATGAGTATGTAGAAATACCAAAAATACTCTTACTAAGATCATGAGCTAGTGATGTAACCAAGGTAGTCCTGTTCAACTTTTCACTCAAAGAGATGTAAGGAGCAGGGTGACTGAATTATTTACAATTGTGCATCTAAACAAACAAGCTAAAAGTATGATGAACTGTTTGAACAGAGTAGCATCTTTGGATAGCTACTTCTCACCTTTGAAACTGTTTCCTCTCATTGATTTTCCTTAAGGTTCCTTTAACCTTTAACTTTGTTAAGGATAGACAGAAGTCATAGATACTGTAGTGCTGATTGAGGTGGACTCTGCTAAGCTAAATTATTTTTAAAAAATACAAATAAAAGGAAAAGAATATTTCATCTACATAAATTCACTTATTTCATTGCCTCCCCTGTTGATCTGATTTTAGCTCTATTGTTCAAGTTTAATTACAGGCTCAATGATCATCTCTAGTGCTTTTATTGCCTTTTTCAGAGCCTAGAGTCAGACCTAATGCCAAAAAGAGAATAAAATAGAATATATTTGATTATTTGTGTACCTTTAACATGTTAATCACACAGTACAGTTTTCAGAGACATAGTATATCCAGTTGACCATAATGAACATTACGTACACTTAGGTATGTAAGATTAATATCAGTGAGACACACATTTGATAAGTGGCCGTACTCTAACCATTATGTTTGACACCATTACTTAGAGTAGCATAGAAACTTCATTCTTTCACGTGGTAGTCAGATAGAAAATGGAAATCTTTGATATGTGACTCATCATTCCTTCTTTGTGCTTTGTACTCTTAATGCAAGACAGTGATTTTATCTAAGCTACAGCCACTGGATCTTCTGTGTTTTTCTGAAGTATGCAAATAAGTAGATTTGAAGGTGCTCATTGACTTGGCAAACATCACATCCTAGACAGGATGATTCTTCTCTCTCTCTCTTTTTTTTTTTTTTTTACAAACTCAGTTCAGTTCAGTTCAGTTCAGTTCAGTCACTCAGTCGTGTGCGACTCTTTGTGACTCCATGAACCTCAGCATGCCAGGCCTCCCTGTCCATCACCAACTCCCGGAGTTTACCCAAACTCATGTCCATTGAGTCAGTGAAGCGATCCAATCATCTCATCCTCTGTCGACCCCTTCTCCCCCTGGCCTCAATCTTTCCCAACATCAGGGTCTTTTCAAATGAGTCAGCTCTTTGCATCAGGTGGCCAAAGTATTGGAGTTTCAGCTTCAACATCAGTCCTCCCAATGAACACCCAGGACTGATCTCCTTTAGGACGGACTGATTGGATCTCCTTGCAGTCCAACGGACTCTCAAGAGTCTTCTCCAACACCACAGTTCAAAAGTATCAATTCTTTGGTGCTCAGCTTTCTTTATAGTCCAACTCTCATACCCATTCATGACCACTGGAAAAACTATGTTTGTTTAAATACATGGCCATTTTCAGACTGCTGTCACTGGATAGTTTGTCATAAATTCCTCTCCATAATTCTAAACAAGTGTAATGAAACCATCAATATTTTGTATGTGTTGAAACTCTATGATTGTCCAAGCCATGAATCAGGCATTTTATTCTTTCAGTTTTGTTATCTATCTCCCTTAAAAAATAACTGCATCCCTAAAAACAAGTATTCAAATTCCTCTATATTATGTAGTAGCTCAAAGAATAAAGTCATTTAATCTGATCAGGGTAGCCAAACAATTAAAATATCTTGAAAACATAAAAAAGAATAATTGTTCTCTAAGAAGTTATTCTCTAAGAATAATATTCTAAGAATATTATTCTCTAAGAATAATTTCTTTGGCCTGGATTGCTGCCTTGATGCTGCTGCTAAGTTGCTTCAGTCGTGTCAGACTCTGTGCAACCCCATAGACGGCAGCCCACTAGGCTCCTCTGTCCCTGGGATTCTTCAGGCAAGAAAGAATACGGGAGTGGGTTGCCATTTCCTTCTCCAATGCATGAAAGTGAAAAGTGAAAGTGAAGTCGCTCAGTCGTGCCCGACTCTTAGCGACCCCATGGGCTGCAGCCCACCAGGCTCCTCCGTCCATGGGATTTTCCAGGCAAGAGTATTGGAGTGGGTTGCCATTGCCTTCTCTGATTGAAGCCTTGCTGCTGCTGCTGCTAAGTCACTTCAGTCGTGTCCGACTCTGTGAGACCCCATAGATGGCAGCCCATCAGACTCCACCCTCCCTGGGATTCTCCAGGCAAGAGTACTGGAGTGGGTTGGCATTGCCTTCTCCGATCGCTGCCTTAATTCCCAGTAAATATGATTAGAGTGATTTTTATATTTTTTTCCACTTATATAAAGATAAGATTTTTTCCAGTGCAGTTTCACTCTTCAACCCTCACCTGTTATTATCTTGGCATTTAATTTTGTCATTTACTGACACATTTATATCATAAATGAACTAGCGTGATAGGTGTGTTGTGTAAGTAGAGTAACACATCAGGATTATGTAACCTACCAGTTGCACTTGTACTTTAGAAGTAACGTCACTATGAAATCCTGAATGCTCGGTTATTATCCAGTGATTCTATTTTCTGCTCTGGACTTCAAACTGCTCAATATATAAATATATCCCTTAATAGGAGGTATAAAGGAGAAAACTCCCTTGATTGTTTCAGAGTCCTCAGAGACTGGCAGTAAAAAGTAACTGGGATTGTTAAAAGAGACTTTTGCCATTACATAAATTGAGACACCATTTTTCAATTCTCAAATTGACAATTCTTTAAAGGCTGCAGTAGATAATCAAGGGGGTTTTGGAAGCTGTCACTAGTTGTGAAGTGTGGAATTTTTGTATAGTGTTGTTGTTGTTGTTGTTGTACTTTAATGTCTAAAATAAGCGTTAAGAAATGCTATATTTAGGCAAATATATATATTCTAGGTGACTTTAACTGTTGAAAATTATTAAGGTTGAGAATGTCACATTTAAACTCAAATCTGTTGAAATTTATTGAGAAATGATATAAGGAAATTTTCCATCATTCCAATGAAATAGTACTCCACTAACAATTTGTTATGCATGTATACACACACAAATTTGTAGATGGATCAGGTTCTTTTTTGGGTCTGCTCATTTTATTCCTTGTCTTGGCTGGTAACTTTTGAGGAAGTCCTATGCACTTTATTTTAACTCATTATGTTTGATGGTATATTTTAGTGTTAGAAAGCACATGTCCTTTCTTATTGCTTTATTCATTCAAAGAGTTCTTGTATGTTTTTATATCTTTTTATTCTAAATTAAGTTGATTTATTTTCTAAAATTAAAACAAGTTCTACTAGTCATTTTGATATCACAATATTAAACTTATAAAATGTAGAAAAAATAAGGAGAATTACAAAATTGAGTATTCTAGGAAATTCTTACATCCCTTTAAATATTTATTATCATGACACAGCAAAATTTTGTCATATTTGTTATTTCAACACATTTTTTGGTAACACATTTTCATTAAATCTAATTGTGCATATTTCGTACTTAAGTGCTACACTTAATACTGGGTTTTCCTCTAACATGATTGATCTTACTCTTACTGTTTTTGGTTTACATATATAGGTGGTAAATGGTATCATTGCTGACATCTTATTTCTGATAGTTTTTCTACTACTTTCTCTTCTTTGTGTTAGGTTAATGATAAAATGATCTCCAAATATTAATATTTTTTCTATTACTTATCTTGTTAACTAAAATTTTCTAGTAATACTGAATAACAGTGACAACAACTGCTATGGGCAAAACTTGTTAGCTTCCCAACCATGACTTTCTTTTTTCTTGATAATGACACCTCATTTTCTTGGGATTAGTTGCCTATGTACTTCCATGAGGCCTCAAACTCTATAAAAAGCTGCATCTCACTAACCAAGGTCAATCCCACTCGACTATTCTCCTCACCAGTGTCTAGTTTACCCATGACTGTAGACCATGTAGCAGAGACTGCTATTATCTGCTGTGTGGCCTTCTCCTGTTCTTCATTTGTAATGGATACCTGAATTCATGTAGAGACATTGTACAGCCTCCCTTGTAATTAGAATTGGTAAATAGCATGAAATAAAACAATATTATCATCTGGCTACTTGGTTGAAATTCCCTATAAGGGCTGACTCACCAAAAAGTTATGCTCTTTGCCTCTTGCTAACCCTATATAATCCAAGTCTATGACCTGAACAGTAATGCTGAATAAGCTGGAGTTGAATGGTTCTATGAAGATTACAAGACGTTCTAGAATTAACACCCCCAAAAGATGTCCATTTCATTATAGGGGACTTGAATACAAAAGTAGGAAGTCAAGACACACCTGGAGTAACAGGCATTGGCCTGGAAGTACAGAATAAGCAGGGCAAAGGCTAATAGAGTTTTGCCAAGAGAACATACTAGTCATAGAAAACACCCTCTTCCAACAACACAAGAGAAGACTCTCCACATGGACATCACCAGATGGCCAACACCGAAATCAGATTGATTATATTCTTTGCAGCCAAAGATGGAGAAGCTCTATACAGTCATCAAAAACAAGAGCAGGAGCTGACTGTGGCTCAGATCATGAACTCCTTATTGCCAAATTCAGACTTAAATTGAAGAAAGTGGGGAAAACCACTAGACCATTCAGGTATGACCTAAATCAAATCCCTTATGATTATACAGTGGAAGAGAGAAATAGATTTAAGGGACAGAGTGCTTGATGAACTTTAGATGGAGGTTCGTGACATTGTACAGGAGACAGAGATCAAGACCATCCCCAAGAAAAAGAAAGCAAAAAACCAAAATGACTGTCTGAGAAGACCTTACAAATAGCTGTGAAAAGAAGAGAAGCAAAAAGTAAAGGAGAAAAGGAAAGATATACGCATTTGAATGCAGAGTTCCAAAGAATAGCAAGGAGAGATAAGAAAGCCTTCCTCAGTAATCAATGCAAAGAAATAGAGGAAAACAATAGAATGGGAAAGACTAGATATCTCTTCAAGAAAATTAGAGATACCAAGGGAACATTTCATGCAAAGATGGGCTCGATAAAGGACAGAAATGGTATGGACCTAACAGAAGCAGAAGATATTAAGAAGAGGTGGCAAGAATACACAGAAGAACCATACAAAAAGATCTTCATGACCCAGATAATCATGATGGTGTGATCAATCACCTAGAGCCAGACATCTTGGAATGTGAAGTCAAGTGGGCCTTAGGAAGCATCACTATGCACAAAGTTAGTGGAGGTGATGGAATTCCACCTGAGTTATCTCAAATTCTGGAAGATGATGCTGTGAAAGTGCTGCACTCAATATGCCAGCAAATTTGGAAAACTCAGCAGTGCCCACAAGACTGGAAAAGGTCAGTTTTCATTCTAATCGCAAAGAAAGGCAATGCCAAAGAATGCTCAAACTACTGCACAATTGCACTTATCTTACATGCTAATAAAGTAATGCTTAAAATTCTCCATGCCAGGCTTCAGCAGTATGTGAACCATGAACTTCCAGATGTTCAAGCTGGTTTTAGAAAAGGCAGAGGAACCAGAGATCAAATTGCCAACATCTGCTGGATCATCGAAAAAGCAAGAGAATTCCAGAAAAACATCGATTTCTGCTTTATTGACTATGCCAAAGCCTTTGACTGTGTGGATCACAATAAAGTGTGGAAAATTCTGAAAGAGATGGGAATACCAGACCACCTCACCTGCCTCTTGAGAAACCTGTATGCAGGTCAGGAAGCAATAGTTAGAACTGGACATGGAACAACAGACTGGTTCCAAATTGGAAAAGGAGTACGTCAAGGCTGTATATTGTCACCCTGCTCATTTAACTTATATGCAGAGTACATCATGAGAAACACTGGACTGGAAGAAGCAGAAGCTGGAATCAAGATTGCCAGGGGAAATATCAATAACCTCTGATATGCAGATAACACCGCCCTTATGGTAGAAAGTGAGGAAAAACTAAAGAGCTTCTTGATGAAAGTGAAAGAGGAGAGTGCAACAGTTGGCTTAAAGCTCAACATTCAGAAAATGAAGATCATGGCATCCAGTCCCATTATTTCATGGTAAATAGATTAGAAAACAGTGGAAACAGTGTCAGACTTTATTTTGGGGGGCTCCAAAATCACTGCAGATGGTGACTGCAGCCATGAAATTAAAAGACGCTTACTCCTTGGAAGGAAAGTTATGACCAACCTAGACAGCATATTCAAAAGCAAAGACATTACTTTGTCAACAAAGGTCCTTCTAGTCAAGGCTATGGTTTTTCCAGTAGTCATGTATGGATGTGAGAGTTGTACTATAAAGAAAGCTGAGCATCAAAGAATTGATGCTTTTGAACTGTGATGTTGGAGAAGACAAGATCTTGAGAGTCCCTTGGACTGCAAAGAGATCCAATCAGTCTATCCTAAAGGAGATCAGTCCTGGGTGTTCATTGGAAGGACTGATGTTGAAGCTGAAAGCAATACTTTGGCCACCTGATACAAAGAACTGACTCATTTGAAAAGACCCTGATGCTGGGAAAGACTGAGGGCAGGAGGAAAAGGGGTGACAGAGGATGAGATGGTTGGATTGCATCACCAACTGAATGGACATGAGTTTGGGTAAACTCCGTGAGTTGTTGACGGACAGAGAGGCCTGGCTTGCTGAGGTTCACGGGATTGCAGAGAGTCGGAAATGACTGAACAAATGAACTGAATTGAACCCTGTTTTCTCAGGTCTAATTTGGAAAAGTGTTTGTCTTAAAGCTAATCTGAAACACTGTAAATATTTATAGTCAAATAATGTTAATAAATATTTTAAGCAGAATTAATTTGATTACTCAAGTGGCACAATGACTGAGATGATAAGAGACTTTGACCATCATTACTCTTGAGGACATATGAAATGTTCAAAATAAGACGAGTTTTATTATGATATGTTAGTTAGTTAAGCTTAGTTTTCAGCAAGAGATTCAAGAGTTGACTAATGAGCAGATATCTACTGGCCTTATCATTTACTGCATAACAGAGAAGGTACTGTGCTGGCTGGTAGAGCATTAGAGTAATCATTTGCTATCACATTTTATTTATTTATTTATTTATTTTTGCTATCACATTTGAACCATCCATTTCTATATTGCATCCCGCTGTCTTGGGATAGCATTCTCTAACATACACTCTTAACCAGTGATTATTATGTCATTTTGTCCTAAGTTCCCCTATAGGAAGAATCTGTAGAATTTGTATTTTTTCCCCCCACAACTTTAGACTCTGTAGTTCTGGAAGCTCTGGGACATGCTTTCACCAGAAGATGCATTAAGATTTCTCTTAACTTCAACTTATTGCTGCCACTCAGTAACTACATTTTCCTTTCCCAAAGACTCAAAGGCAAGGAAAGGTGCCACAGCCTTATAAAGAGTAATTTACCTTGGTCATCAAGAGAAGCAGTAGTACTACAGTATAAATGGTTGAGTCATTGAGGATATTCAAAAAGTCCTAATTGAAACATGGGATTGAACTATTCTGTTTGTGAGATGGAAATGCATTGAATGGTATTAATGACAGAGATGACATTTCAGAAAAAAGATTAGTGCACTTGAAATTACCAATAGAACTATAACATGGAGAGAATAAAAGATAATTTTTATTATATGTCTCTTTAAAAAGTAAATAATTTTGCAAAGAAAAAGTAATAATAATGTGTTGTTGAATGTATTAGCTCAGTAAGAAAATAGTAGACATTGAATATACAACACAATTATAAAAGCAGTGAGGAGGTAAATGGAAGTATACTGCTGTAACTTTCTTATATGACACACAGAAATATATAATTTCCAAATTAGACAATGATAAGATGTACAGTATATATTTATAATCCCAAATAACCACTAAAAACCACAGGAAAAAGATAACTAAGTCAACATTATTAATATGAATAAATATAAATTAATAATAGAAAATACTTAAATATTTCCCCCAAAACAGAAAGGACAAAATCAGAATAAATGGGTGAAACAAATACAAAATAGAATGTTTTGTTAGTTTTAACCAAACTGCACCTATAATCATAATATATATAAATGGCTTCAGTTCAGTTCAGTTCAGTTCAGTCCCTCAGTCGTGTCCGACTCTTTGCGACCCCATGAGTTGCAGCACGCAAGGCCTCCCTGTCCATCATCAACTCCTGGAGTTCACTCAAACTCACATCCATCAAGTCGGTGATGCCATCCAGCCATCTCATCCTCTATTGTCCCCTTCTCCTCCTGCCCCCAATCCCTCTCAGCATCAGTCTTTTCCAATGAGTCAACACTTTGCATGAGGTGGCCAAAGTACTGGAGTTTTGGCTTTAACACCATTCCTTCCAAAGAACACCCAGGACTGATCTCCAGAATGGACTGGTTGGACCTCCTTGCAGTCCAAGGGACTCTCAAGAGTCTTCTCCAACACCACAGTTCAAAAGCATCAATTCTTTGGGGCTCAGCTTTCTTCACAGTCCAACAAATGGCTTAATAACCCAATTAAACACAGAGATTGTCATATTGGATAAAATATATGTTACAGACAAGAAGCCATCATTAAAATAAAGATACATAGATTAAAAGTAAAAGGACAGAAAAAGAAAACTATACTAATATGTTATTATTTAATTAAACTGTGATGTGCTGCTTTACTCCTGCTGCTATAAAAAATTACCACAGACTTAGCAACTTAAAATAGCCATAACTGATTATCTTACAATTTTTAGGTCAGAAATCTGATGCAGTTTCACTGGGTTAAATTCATAGGGTTGGCAGAGTTGCATTTCTTTCTGTAAGATATAGGAGAGAATTCATTTCCTTGTGTGTGTGTGTGTCTGTGTGTGTGTGTGTGTGTGTGTGTGTGTGTGTGTGTGTGTTAGTAACTCAGTCTGACTCTTTGCCACCCAAGGACAGTAGCCCTCCAGGCCTCAGCCTCTCTGTCCATGGAATTCTCCAGTCATAATACTGGAGTGGGTTACCATTCCTTTCTCCAAAGGATCTATCTTCCCCACCCAGGGGTCGAATGCATTCTCCCACATTGCAGGCAGATTCTTTACCATCTGAGCTGCCAGGGAAGCCCTCATTTCTTTGCCTTTTTCAATTAAACCAAAAGAAAGCAGAAAAAATAGAGCAAAAACAACAACAACAAAAAAACATCTGGCAGGAAAACAAATTGTAATCTAACCATATCAATAATAATATCATTAAATATAAGTGATCTTTCATTTTTCACTATTGTACTGCATTTATACATGTATATACATATGTTGTGTATATAAGTCCCATGAGATAGCTACTACTTTTTATACAGTCAGTTTTTAGTGTGTACTTATTTTAACATGTATCAACATAGTTGACAATCTGCTTCTATATCCCCCAGCTTTATAATTGTTATGAGCACAGTATCTTGTTTTATATAGCAATTTGTTGGCAATGTTTTGGGATTATCACTGAGTACCATACCAAAATATACCTTTACAGCACTTTCCATGATTTTGTAAGCACCTAATCCCTTATATTACCTTATTTAAAATATAACCAGAAAAGTTAATTATCTGTAACCAAATAATGACTTATACACCAAATACCTATCATTATTGCATTAAGTGAAAAGATTTTGCATGAACTCAAATTCCTTTCTAAGATTAAAAAAAAAAAACCATTATTAATAACCACAAAACTTTCCAAAACTTTGAAATATGAAGTTAAACTGTTTCGTGACCATTTTCCATAGGATATAACAGCTTTCGTTACTTCACTCCACCAAATTAGGAACAAAAAACTACATCTTTAAGTGTCCATTAAAATCATGTAACAGCATGATACTTTGTACTTAATGATATTTTACTACACAAAACTCTCTATAGAATCACGAGAATCCTGCTTTAAATCAAATAGGAAACATTAGTCACTTTTTTACTTAATACATTTTTTGGCCTCTCTTTGAAATTTGAATAGATTGAACATCTTTTTATCACTTAAAATATGTGATTTTCTTGTACCAATCTCTCTAGCTTCAATTTCTGCCACTTTCACACTAACTATGCTACAGCTGGTCTATTTTTCTTTATGATTTTCAAATGTATCAGACTTATAAGATCTTTGTGTCCTTGTATTAGTCATCCTCTCTGCCTAAAAATATTTAGTCCCCATGGTTATTGCATGGTTGTTTCTTTCAGATCATCTGGATATCAGCTAAATAACACTCAATATCTTGCTTAACAACCAAAAATAAAGTAACTATCATCTCTCAGTCAAACTCTAACATGACATTATTTTTAATTAGCTTCACAGTATTATATCTTTCAGATATTGTGTTTGTTTTTTTTTTTCAGTTTAATAGTATAACCTATCTTTATCCACTCAAATATAGTCCCAGCAGATCTGGAATCTTACCTCTCCTGTTCATATACTTAGAATAAAGCCTGAAACCTGAAAGTGTCTAAAAAATTCATTATTTGCTAAATGATTGATTGATTCTGTGCATTAATAAATAAATAACTTATTTAATTCCAAATGAACTTACTCCCCTCCTTGGTTTTCCAGTCTTTCCATTGCATTCAGCAAACCATGTGATGACTCAACAACTTTCTCATGGAAGCCTTTACTTCCTGATTGCGAAGGGTATAAATCACAGGGTTCATCAAAGGAAAGATTACGGTGTGAAAGAGAGAAACCACTTTGTCAGCTGGGAAGGCTCTGAAGGGGCGGGTGTAGATGAAGATGGCAGGTCCAAACATGAGAAACACGATGATAATGTGTGTGGTGCACGTGGACAACGCCTTGCTCTTCCCCTCAGAGGAGTGCCCCTTTACACGGCAGAGGATGACTGCATAGGAGGCCAGAAGGCCCAGAAAGCACAGCAGGGTGAGCAGGCCACTGTTGGAGACCATCAGGAGCTCCACCACAAAGGTGTCCGTGCAGGCCAGCTTGATGACCTGTGGCACGTCGCAGAAGAAGTTGTCCAGTCGGTTTGGGCCACAGAAGGGCAAGTGGATAATGAGAGCCACTTGAACAATGGAATGAGTAAATCCCCCAAGCCACAGAGCCAACAGCAAGGCATAGCAGGCTCTAGGGTTCATGACAGTCGAATAGTGTAAAGGACGACAGATGGCAATGTAGCGGTCAAAGGCCATCACAACAAGAAGGAACATCTCCCCTGCCCCAAGAAAGTGCAAAAAAAACAGCTGAGTGATGCAGCCTCTATAGGAGATCACCTTCATCTCTGAGAGGAAGTCCACCAGCATCCTGGGAGCCACAATGAAGGAGTAGGATGCATCCAAGAAGGCCAGGTTGCCCAGGAAGAAGTAGAGGGGGGCCGTGAGGCCGGGGTCTGACCTGATGGTGAGGATGATGAGGACATTTCCAGGGAGGATGATGAGGTAGAAAATTAAGACTAGTGTGAAGACCAGGAGCTGAACATCTTGAGACTGGGTCAGACCAAGTAGGATGAATTCTGTCACCTCAGTGCTGTTCTCCCTCTCCATCACTCCTCAGTCTGTGGAACAACAAAGAGGAGAATAGCATCTGTTATAACCACCTTTTCATCTATCCCCTAGCTCTTCTCCAAATAAAAATAATATTTTCCACACCCAGCACTTTGCCAGCTGAATGCACTTCACACATCATAGCTCTCCTGTGTTTTCAGTTAAACTTCCTACCTTTCATTTTCCTGATTCTCCAAGACACTGATCTTATGGCCACACCACTTGCACTCCTATTTAAGCATGTGTTTCTATATATTGTGTTCCTAAGCTATTTTGCTTGAAGTATACTAGAAAATTCCTGATTAAAGCAAAACTGTCATTATTAAGGTTGTCAGATTGTTGCGGCTCTTGTTGTTGTCGGTGGTGCACTGTCTCTAATGCTTAGATTAGTTGCTGAGTTTTTGTCCCCTTCTTCATCTCCACAGAGCAAAGATATTATGCAGATGCTTCTTTCCTCCAGTTCCTGTAGAATTCCCAGTTCCTGATTTGCAGCTATGTGCTTCACTTTCTCTTTTTACCTTCATGCATTGGAGAAGGAAATGGCAACCCACTCCAGTGTTCTTGCCTGGAGAATCCCAGGGACGGGAAGTCTGGTGGGCTGCCGTCTATGGGCACTCACAGAGTTGGACACGACTGAAGCGACTTAGCAGCAGCAGCCTTGTTTTCAGAATTTGTTCCGCCTTAGTTCCATCACAGTGTTTTGCTTTGGTGCCCTTGTGTAACCTTACTCCATTTAGTCACCTGGATCTCAGCAAGTACACTACATTACATCTAACTTAGAAGTATCCCCTTAGTTGGGGCATCCCAGGTGACTCAGTGGTAACGAATTCACCTGCCAATGCAGGAAATACTGGAGATGCAAATTCAGTCCCTGGATCAGAAAGATCCCCTGGAGGAGGTAATGGCAACCCACTCCAGCTTTCTTGCCTGGATAATTCCATGGACAGAGGAGCTACAATCCACTGGGTCACAAAGAGTCAGACATGACTGAGCAACTAAGCACACATTCCCCTATTTACACCTCTGATTGGTCCCCAACCCTGCATGTGTTCCACACCCTGTCCTTAAATCCTAATTGATACTAGTCCAGTCTTACTTGCTCACCATATATATCTACAGTCTACTTTTCCCTCAGATCTCAGGATGATAGCCAAATGCTATTCCCACAAATATTTTCTTGTAATGTAAAGCTTACTAGAATATATAAAATATTTTGACTATCTCAACTAATAAAATCACAGCTAGATCTGGAAATGACCATATAGAACAGGTAGTCTAATATATCATTTAGCAGATGAGAAAAATAGAGTAATTTCAGTTAAGATTCTTAAATTTGCAATGACTTTTCTTTTTAATTCTAATTAGTAAGTGATAGGGGTGAAAAGGTATGTGTTCCTCTGTTTAAACAGATTGTGTGTGTGTGTGTTCAGCTATGTCTGATTCTTTGCAACCCCATGGACTGTAGCCCATCAGGCTCCTCTGTCTATGGGACTTTCTATGTGATAAAGTTACTAATTAGTCCCCCCATCAACTTGTATGATTTTATTTAGGCGCTTAAATAATTACTATCTGCTTATGTAAATACTTCGTCCTTGTGGGCTATAATCTGATCTAAAGAAGAATTCTGTTCATGACATCCAGAATTAAGGTTTAGTCTATATAGGGGTCTCCAAAATGGAGTATGCTCATCGCAGTGGATAAACAAGATAATCCATTAGGGTGCATAAAAACAATGGAACTTCTCCTTTTATTATTATAAATCATGCTTTGAATTTTTAAAAGTATTTGTGATTGCTTTCTAAGTGTTACATTAGTATAATTGTAGAATATCCTATAAATAAACATTCATTATGTGATATTTGTGCATATTTGGTGAGGTGAATGATGTGAAAGAAGGTTGTTGACTATAACAAAATATTATAATGTGACATATAGCAATATTTCCCTTGATTTTAAATTATACACAATGTTGATTTTCAAAAATGCTATGCATACAGTGGAATGCAATTTAGCAATGAAAAGGAATGGAGTACTGATATATGTTACAACATGGATATAACTCAAAACCATTATGCTATATAAAAGGAGCCAGTCACAAAGGACCACATATTTTATAATTCAATTTATGCAAAATGTCCAGACAAGGCAAATCTGTAGATATACAAAGTAAAAGAGTGGTTGCCAAGGAATAGGGATGGGATAGGACTGACTGTTAATGAGTATGAGATTTCTTGGGGAGTGACAGAATGTTTTAAAATTATATCATTTTATGCTTACATAGCTCATTAAATACACTTAGCACTGAATAATATGGTCTAAATGGTAAATTTTATAATATGTTTTTTATATCTCAATAAATATTATTTGCACCGTGCTCAATCGCTCTAGTTGTGTCTGACTCTGTGACCCCATGGACTGTAGCCTGCCAGGCTCCTCTGTCCATGGGATTTTCCCAGCAAGAATACTGGAGTGGGTTGCCATTTCCTTCTCCAAATTTCTTTAACTATTATTTAATGTGGCAAAGAAGAGTAAAGAGGAAAATTTTCTAATTGAAATTTGACATAATTATTACTAGCATCCCTGGAAAGAGGACAAGACAAAAAGAGTACAGGAAGATCAGCCTTAACAAGTCTGTATAGGGAACTCAAGGGAAATTCACACAATCCACCAGTATTTTAGGCATACTTATTAGGCAACATCAGAACATGTGTTCTGTGTGATTAGTAACATCTGTAAGGAGCAGCCAAATGTGACAAAGAAGTTGTTTATAACTCATGGATGGGCTTCCCTCATAGCTCAATCGGTAAAGAATCTGCCTGCTAATGCAGGAGACCTGGGTTCGATTCCTGGGTCAGGAAGATCCCCAGAGAAGGAATGGCAACCCACTCCCATATTCTTGCTTGGAGAATCCTATGGACAGAGGAGCCTGGCAGGCTACAGTCTGTGGGTCGCAAGAGTCGGATACGACTTAGGAACTAAACCAACCATACCATAACTCATGGGCGCATGTTTGTGCATAAAAATACATATTCACACATTGTGAGTCTAAGAAAATTGAAATAGAAAAAAAAATATCTTTGGTGACCTTCAAATTAGTTTAGGAGCTTCTTTCTTTCTTTTATCCACTTAAACACTGATTTGTCTCCACATTCATTCCTCGTTCTGCCTGTAGAAACCTACTCTTAGGAAAGTAAGTCAACAGCTACCTCTATCTTTTCTTAAGTTTTGTGCATTTCAGGTGCTCAAGGTTATTTCTTTGGGTTCCAGGAGAGAGGGATCACTATGAGTTACAGGCTCTTCCACTCTACCTTTGCTTTTATTTTCTATCATCCACCTCTACTCCCTATTTGTTATTAACAAATGAAAATCTATACCATTTAATACTTTAAATTCACTACTCTTGTCCCATTCTCATGTACATACCTTTTATTCCAGTGATTCTCAAATTCTGCTCTTCATAGAGATAAAGGACAGACGTGCCTTGGATGACTATTTCTCTGTGGAAAAAAAAAGAAAAAAGAATGAATTCTGAAAAGAAAAAAAAAAGCCCCAAACAATGGATCTTAGATGGACAAGCTTTTGTCCTAATCCTATAAAGCAAAGAAGTAACTGTCAGTGTAGGCTAAGATGTAGATCTGAATGCTCTCATCTCTAATATTCCTTGTTATTTCAGCTGGTACAAAAACACACCTAGAACTGAAGATGCATGGGTAGAGATGTCTATTTCTTTTCCTTCTTTCTGCGAGTGCAGACCCGCAACATCCATCCACAAGCAATATCGAGCATGCCTAGTTTCCAGCTGCTATCAGATCAGCTCCCCTCTGGGGGCCTGATTACCATCCTGGCATCTCACTCGTTAATCTTTCCCCATTTATTTCCTGCTCTTGTTTTTTATAATTTCCCATTTTCTTCCTGTTAATTCTACCTTAATACATTCATTTTCTCAATTATTCTTTTTATATTTATATTTTCTTTAGCTTCTTTTATTTTCAATTTTATTCTTTTATTTTTTCTTGCAATTTCTCTTCCTTGTTATATCTCTTGCTTTCCCATCTTCCTTGCTTCCTTTCTTATCATTCTCTTTCTTTTCCCTCTTTTTGCCCAAATTCTTTCAGTGTTAAATCTTTCTCACCTTCTTCTCTATATGTATTCTATTTCATCGTGTTCCATGCCTGTCTTTCCATTAATTCTGAGGTAGTAGATTGTTTTTCTCATTCCATGGTAGAGGGAGCATGGTAGGTGCTTCCTATATGTTCACTTAGAGTGGATTTTCTACAGACTGAAAATTCTTAACTTGGTCTTCAGTGCTATGCCTTTTCTCCTGAATACTATCCTCTGAAATTTACTCAGTCTCAATCACACATTAGTCACTCAGTCACAGATTCTCTCACATATTTTGTCTGCTTTTAACTCATTCTGATATATATGAAATGACTTTGTGCTCTAAAACTAATCTCCTTGATACCACCCTTACCAAGATGAAAGTTCAAATATGACAATGTGGTTTCTGATAATGTATTGATTTCTATATTTTATTACAATATATTGTTACTATTACCACAAGTTTTAAAAAATTTGGATCAGGCAGAAAAATAAGAACATTTAATTGATAGTAGAGTTGTTCAGTTCAGTTCAGTTCAGTTCAGTTGCTCAGTCGTGTCCGACTCTTTGAGACCCCATGAATCACAGCACACCAGGCCTCCCTGTCCATCACCAACTCCCGAAGTTCACTCAGACTCATGTCCATTGAGTCAGTGATGCCATCTAGCCATCTCATCCTCTGTCATCCCCTTCTCCTTCCGCCCCCAATCCTTCCCAGCATCAGAGTCTTTTTCAATGAGTCAACTCTTCACATGAGGTGGCCAAAGTACTGGAGCTTCAGCTTTAGCATCATTCCTTCCAAAGAAATCCCAGGGCTGATCTTCTTCAAAATGGACGGGTTGGATCTGCTTGCAGTCCAAGGGACTCTCAAGAGTCTTCCCCAACACCACAGGTCAAATGCATCAGTTCTTCGGCACTCAGCCTTCTTCACAGTCCAACTCTCACATCCATACATTGACCACTGGAAAAACCATAGCCTTGACTAGATGGACCTTAGTCGGCAAAGTAATGTCTCTGCTTTTGAATATGCTATCTAGGTTGATCATAACTTTTTTTCCAAGGAGTAAGTGTCTTTTAATTTCATGGCTGCAATCACCATCTGCAGTGATTTTGGAGCCCCCCAAAATAAAGTCTGACACTGTTTCCACTGTTTCCCCATCTATTTGCCATGAAGTGGTGGGACCAGATGCCATCATCTTAGTTTTCTGAATGTTGAGCTTTAAGCCAACTTTTTCACTCTCCACTTTCACTTTCATCAAGAGGTTTTTTAGTTCCTCTTCACTTTCTGGCATAAGGGTGGTATCATCCACATATCTGAGGTTATTGATAAGAGGATTATGTAAAATTTTATTCAGTTGCACAAATCTTCACCCATACAATATCTTATAAATTAAATGAAATAGTTAAATTAGATAATAGAAATTTGTATTTTCTTTTAATACTCCAAGATTTTATATAGTATTAGGAATATTATTTGAAGATATTTTACTTAATATAAGTGACTATTTCTATAGTTTGGTAACTGTATAACCTTGGGCAAGTTATTTAGTGTTTTAAAATCATTTTTTTTTATCTAAAAAGGAGAAATAATATATCCCATCTTTTTGTTCCACAGGGTCAAATGAGATGATCAGTAGCCAGTTCACATCTACTTAGACTGAACTAAAACACCCAGTAATTAGACAAATGTAGATCTCACCTTTTCTCTGTTCCTGCAACATTATCCTATTAGCATGCATTTTCAGGCAGCAAATGTCCCAGACAGTTATAATGTGAATTGTTTTCTATTTTCTTCTTCCTTTCAATTTCTTTCAAATATGAAGACTGAGCAAAATTTTCACCTCACCAGGTGTTCAGTGTGACTCTCAAACAAATGGCTATTATCTTCCTCCTGATAAAAAGGGGATTAACTGATCATTCCAGAATTTTTCCTTAAATATATATTCTCATGGTGAAACATGATGAATTCTAAATCTGTTCTACAACTTATAATGCAATAAGGGGTGTATGGGGTATTATAGCTACTTTAAGCCTACAGAGTACTTCCAGTGGGAATATTAGAATGTCATCTAGAACTAGAGGAAAAGATGAGAATACTTTAAGGATTAATTGTTCAAAAAACTGTACCAGCTAGGGCCACACAGGTCTTGTTAGGATTTAGAATTTGACAGTTTATTAGTGACAGTGATAATGGAATGGCACATATGTTTATTAAGCATAATGAAAGTAGAAAGTCTAGGGAGATTATTTTAGATCTTATTATACAATTCATACAAGTGATGAAAATGCATGGTTGGTTAATAAGAAATTAAATAGTGAAAATAAATCAATGATAAGTATGTTACTACCTTCATTTCTTTGTATAGAAGAGTTTGATAGAGAATATATTATGCTCAAAATGTTTTTCAAGAATAATTCTCCTTAAATAAGAGACCTTCATGATGTCTTGTAGAATAGTCTCTCTAGGGATATGCTGTCTCAAATAAAAGAATTATTATTCTGTGATTTTTGTATCTATAGTTATTCACTTTTTTGAATGTGTGTTCAGCTGTAGCAAAATGAAGAATTTTTAGTTTCTAAATTAATGTTATATGGAAGAAAAAATACTTAATTGTAAGAAATTAATTTGACTTTTTGTTTAAGAAGTGAAATAAATCTATCACATTAAAATTAAAATAACAAACATCTTTTTCAAAAGGAAAACAATATATGATCAAGTGTACTTTCATTCAAATTTATATCCAATTCAGCCAGAGATGCAGTAGGAGATAAAAAGTTGGAGAAAGAGGTAAAGAGATGAAAATAATGTTATTTATTTTTTCCTATTATAATCTGTGCTGCAAATAAATAACTTTGAATATATGTCATTTTGCTTGGATAAAATTAATATAACAATATAAATTTCCAGAAAGACAGATTGAAATGTAATTGGAAACTACAGGAGAAAAGAGGGAAAAAAATGGAAAGACATAATGGAAAAAAAGAGAAGAAAAGATGTAGAGACAAACAAACCATGCCCACAGAGATGCCTGTGCCACAAAGTCATGTATGCAGATACAAGAAAAGGAGGAGAGAGAGGACAAAGAGAGAGGAGAGAGTGTCAAGAGAGAGGAAATATCCCTGGAAATGCAGTGCCTTTTATTGTGATTTTTGGGTTTTATTGTTTTTTTTATATAATTACAGATTTCTCAGGGATTTCAGTTTTCAGTAGTGATTGATAAGATAGATTCTATTTCTTTGAGAAGCCTCTGAGAAGTTGAGGTGTTAGGTGCATGTATTGATTCTTTCCCTCCCCAGGGAGAAATGAGAGTTAAGGTTTTTAATCACCAAGTAGTATTCTTTTTTAAAAATATATAAATTTATTTATTTTAATTGGAGGTTAATTACTTTACAATATTGTATTGGTTTTGCCATACATCAACATGAATCTGACACAGGTATACACGTGTTCCCCATCCTGAACCCCCCTCCCTCCTCCCTCCCTGTACCATCCCTCTGGGTCATCTCAGTGCACCAGCCCCAAGCATCCAGTATCATGCATCAAACCTGGACTGGTGATTCGTTTCTTACATGATATTACACATGTTTCAATGCCATTCTCCCAAATCATCCCACCCTCTTCCTCTCCCACAGAGTCCAAAAGACTATTCTATACATCTGTGTCTCCTTTGCTTTCTCGCATACAGGGTTATCATTACCATCTTTCTAAATTACATATATATGCATTAGTATACTGTATTGGTGTTTTTCTTTCTGGCTTACTTCACTCTGTATAGTCGGCTCCAGTTTCATCCACCTCATTAGAACTGATTCAAATGTATTCTTTTTAATGGCTGAGTAATACTCCATTGTGTAGATGTACCACAGCTTTCTTAAACATTCATCTGCTGATGGACATCTAGGTTGTTTCCATGTCCTGGCTATTATAAACAGTGCTGTGATGAACATTGGGGTACACATGTCTCTTTCAATTCTGGTTTCCTCGATGTGTATGCCCAGCAGTGGGATTGCTGGGTCATAAGGCAGTTCTATTTTCAGTTTTTAAAGGAATCTCCACACTGTTCTCCATAGTGGCTGTACTAGTTTGCATTCCCACCAACAGTGTAAGAGGGTTCCCTTTTCTCCACACCCAGCTTCATGTTCATCTCACTCATAGTATCTTTCTGGCAGATGAGCTTTTCTACCTGACATGAATTGTTTAATAAGCCAATTAGATCTGCAAATTTACTCAGTTGAATTTTGTATTTTAACAGGTGTTTCAAACCACAGTATTTTCAGTGAACATGTGTTTTCTTCTACCAAATACTCAAGCCCATCACTTTGAAGTTGCAAGTTAAAAGAAAATTATCACCTTGATGTTTCAGGACATACAAAGAATTTGATGACAAGCCAAACCCTTGTTAGGGAAGCACTTATTTTCATCTCCACTAAAAATCAAGTTTGAGAGACTTTTTTTTTTTTTTCCTTGCTGCCTGCTTCTGCTGGGCAAGCTTTCTTCTGATTTTTTCTCTTTTTTTTCCCAGACTCTGAGCTCTCATTCAGGTGAAGTCTGAGCCATCCCTGTTCAGGCTTAAAGTCTAGTCCATAGTGCTCTCCCAAATTCAGTTTTACTAGCAGGCTCTAGGCAGTGGTATTCTATAGATGTTCTCAAAGTAGGCAATGGTTCCATGGTGGTGTATTTTTCTGGAATGCCATTGAAAGTTCAAACTAGAGTTCAGGTGTGATTTTTTAAAATTTCTTTTTAAAATCATTAATTTTAAAAATATTTTAAATGATTTTGACAATTCTATATGTTTTGTCAGCCGAGGGACTGAACAAATGACATACAATTCATCTACCACTGAATGTATACTTTACCTTGCAATTAGTTAAGATTCCTTTAATATCAGGTGTGCTATATTGTAGGGCTGAGATATTTTTGTTTACTATGGAGAAATAGAGTTGAATATAATTCTTATGGCAAATATTCTTAAATTATGATATATAACATAAAATCAAACAGTGTACTTCTTTTTTTTAATTTATGTTTGAAAGTCAACTCTTTATACTTATGAGCATGTGGTTTCAAGGCTGCTCTTTGTAGTTCTATTGAAATTGTCCTTCCATTTTTTCTTTTTCCTTTCTGGTATCTTATATTCCTTCTGTCATCTTATATTAACTATACTATCAAATTTATTTATCTCATTGGTTCAAGAGGTTGGAATTAAATTTTTGCCTTTGCTGTTAGCATTCTTTAAATCATGATTTATTCAGGGTACCACATTTATGGTAATATAAATTAGTGATAATCATTAGCAATCTATATTAAAATAAGCTCTAATAGTACCACTACATATTTTTAAAATTATCTCTTCACTAATAAATAAATATTGACTATATCATAAAGTATTTAATGACATTATATGTCTGTTTTGCTGTAAATAACTATCATTATGTGTTATAACAGCATTAACTGTGAATTTAAAGCATTTTATCATTAATTTTTTCTGCACCCAGTTATGATTCTAAAATAAAAGAGTAAAACCATGTATTACATATAACATATTCAAATTATGTTAGCCTTATATTTGAAAGCTGGATTACTTACACAGTTCTAAAATCTAAAAGTTCTATGTGGAGCTAACATTTTGGAACCTTAATTTTTTCATGGCCTCTTGCATTTTCTGATTTCTCAAGGTGTAAATAATAGGATTCAGTAAGGGTGTGATAACAGTGTAAAATACAGCAAGCACTTTATTTCTGGCAAAACTCTTGAAAGGCCAGGCATAGATGAAGATACACGGCCCAAATGACCACAGTGATGTGGGCAGACAGTGTAGACAGAGCTTTGGAGAGGCCTCCAGATGATCTTCGTTGCACAGTGGCCAGGATGACCATGTAGGAGACAAGCAGGAGGAGGAAACACATGAGGGACAACAGCCCACTGTCAGCAATGACAAATAGTTCCAGGGTGTATGTCTCTACACACGCAAGCTTAATCACAAGGGGAAGGTCACAGAATATACTGTCTATGATGCGGGGGCCACAGAAAGGCAGGTGTACCGTTAATACCATCTGACTCATGGTGTGTGTAAAACCAATTGTCCATGAGAGTACAACAAACCCGTTCAGCAACCTGTGGTTCATGATTTTCCTGTAGTGCAGGGGTTTACATACGGCCACATATCTGTCAAAAGCCATGGCTACCAGCAGAGTCATCTCAGCACCTCCAAACAAGTGCATAAAGAACATCTGAGCCGTGCATCCCCTTATAGAGATGGTCTTGTGTTCAGTGAGCAAGTCTCTGATCATCTTGGGTGTGGTGACCGAGGAGAGACACATGTCCAAAAAGGAGAGGTTTCCAAGGAGGAAGTACATGGGAGAATGAAGGGTGGGACTGCATGTCACTGTGACCATAATGAGAGTGTTTCCCAGTACAGTAGCCCCATAGATCAAGGAGAATGTCATGAAGAAGACAATCTGAAGTCCCCATCCTGCAGAAAATCCTTGTAAAATAAACTCAGTCACTTCAGATCCATTTTTCAGATCCATTTACTCAACTCAAAAGAAGTTCCAGAAGTTCTTTCTTATCTCGGATATTTTCAAGAAATGATTAGTGCCTACAAATTAGAGAAAATAAAATGAAAATAATGTTCCTGTAAGTTAGCCTCCAGAAGTATACAGAGTGTATACTAAAATGTTGACGGTGGACCTGGGAGTACACAGAAGACAGAACCACACTTAGCCTTCTATGAAGAGTTGTGCTACACAAATAACATGTAAATGAGCAGAAATATTACTGTTGACACTTTTGTGACAGTAAATGCAATAATTACATGCACTATGGAGAAACGACAAAGCTTGACAACTATTAACATGAAAACCAACTATAATTTGGGGACGATTGCCTTTGTCACATGGATTTATTTTTTTTTACTTCCAGAATTATATTTTCTTATTTTTTAAAACTAAACATAAAGATAAGTTTCTATTGTAAATGCTACTGTTAATGAGAAAGGGACTATACCTCACATAGTTCCTATGGTACATGGAATTTTACAACCCATGATACAATTAACAAAAGAAAAATCTGAATATGAAATTAATTCAATTAAGCAGAAATTGATTAAAAAGACTGATTTTGGCCTTTTACTTTATTTCAGAGGGAAAGATGGCATTCATTTAAGTTGATGACTTTCCCAGCGCTTGTGTCTCTTATTCTTCTTCCTGACCAAGTCTTCTCAAAATATTTATTTCTACACTTAATAGACCTGTTCTTCTATTATGAATACAAAGGCAATTTAAATGAAAGGAAAGAAATTATTTTATAGCTTAGACAACAAAATGTATTGGTAAAGAATCTTTTATTCCTCTTGAATAATTAATTGCCAATAAGATTTTATTGCTTTCACTCAATTTATTATCCACTTTGGAGAAAATTGAAGGTAGAAAAATAATACATTAGCACTAGGATAGAACTTTCTAATCATTTTTTCTCCAAATCTTATTTAGTAAATGATTTCCCTGAGTCCTAAAGGCAAGACCACTCCCAAGAATGTGTAGTGAGTATTAGATCGGATAGCATATGTATAAGCTCCTGGTTTGGCACAGAATGAGCGCCGAGAAGGCATATATTGAGTCAGTTATTCATGTAAATCCAAGATTAAAGTCTGAGAATAATTTACATAAATCCCTGTTAGAAAAGTAATAAAACAAGGCTTGTTTTATTAAGTTATCAGATATGAACATTTCCACTCTTGCTCATGTGTATACAATACAGATTACTTAATGTAACAAGTAAATCTTTTCTTTCCCTTTCATATAGACATTTTAAGAAAACAAACATAATTTCAGTATTGATGGATTTTATACTTTTTAAAACCTATGCACACATCCTAGACAAACCTCAAAAACTAAGTAAAAGAGACCTAACACAAAAGACCACATGTTATATAATTTCATTTATATGAAATATTTAAAATAAAAAATCCATAAAGACAGAAATTATATTAGTAGTCCCCTTGAGTTGAGATGTGAATGCCAATGAGCACTGCTGATGATAATGACTTAAATCAGATTGTGGTGATAGGTACACAAATATATGAGCGTAATAATAATCACTTACGTGTGTACTTAAAAAGGGTAAATGTATACTATGTGAATTATATTCAATAAAATGTAAACCATTATACATTTTTAACTTTTATTCATGTTAAAATTTGGTGTTTGTAAATTATAGTTTTCTAGTACTGTACAGCTGCTAATACTAAAATATACTTCATTGTGAGATAATTAATGACCTACTGGAGTCCAATCGAATCTACTTATAAATGTATTAATACCCCTATTTGAATTTATATTTTTGGCTATGTTTAGTATTTGGAAACTTGCTCTTCTCTGTTCTTGCTAAACAGTTTTCTTCATACTTTTCATACTATTTTGAATACTCATAATTAGTTTCCTGGAATATTCAAAATTTCCTTCAATCCAGAGTTCCAAAGAAAAGCAAGGAGAGATAAGAAAGCCTTCCTCAGAGATCAATGCAAAGAAATAGAGGAAAACAAGAGAATGGGAAAAACTAGAGATCTCTTCAAGAAAATTAGAGACACCAAGGGAACACTTATTCAGAGATGGGCTCAGTAAAGGACAGAAATAGTAGGGACCTAATGGAAGCAGAAGATATTAAGAAGAGGTGGCAAGAATACACAAAAGAACTGTACAAAAAAGATATTCACAACCCAGATAATCAAGATGGTGTGATCACTCACCTAGAGCCAGACATGTGAAGTCAAGTGGGCCTTAGAAAGCATCACTATGAACAAAACTAGTGGAGGTGATGGAATTCCTGTCGAACTATTTCAAATCCTGAAAGATGATGCTGTGAAAGTGCTGCACACAATATGCCAGCAAATTTGGAAAACTCAGCAGTGGCCACAGGACTGGAAAAGGTCAGTTTTCATTCCAATCCCAAAGAAAGGCAATGCCAAAGAATGCTCAAACTACTGCACAACTGCACTCATCTCACATGCTAGTAAAGTAATGCTAAAAATTCTCCATGCCAGGCTTCAGCAATATGTGAACCATGAACTCCCTGATGTTCAAGCTGGTTTTAGAAAAGACAGAGGAACCAGAGATCAAATTGCCAACACCTGTTGGATCATGGAAAAGGCAAGAGAATTCCAGAAAAACATCTCTTTCTGCTTTATTGACTATGCCAAAGCCTTTGACAGTGTGGGTCACAATAAACTGTGGAAAATTCTGAAAGAGATGGGAATGCCAGACCACCTGACCTGCCTCTTGAGAAACCTGTAGGCAGGTCAGGAAGCAACAGTTAGAACTAGACAGGGAACAACAGACTGGTTCCAAATAGGAAAAGGAGTACATCAAGGCTGTATATTGTCACCCTGCTTATTTAACTTACATGCAGAGTACCTCATGAGAAACACTAGGCTGGAGGAAGCACAAGCTGGAATCAAGATTGCCGGGAGAAATATCAATAACCTCAGATATGAAGATGACACCACTCATGGCAGAAAGTGAAGAGGAACTAAAGAGCTTCTTGATGAAAGTGAAAGAGGAGAGTGAAAAAGTTGGCTTAAAGCTCAGCATTCAGAAAACGAAGATCATGGCATCTGGCCCCATCACTTCATGGGAAATAGATGGGGAAACAGTGGAAACAGTGGCTGACTTTATTTTTCTGGGCTCCAAAATCACTGCAGATGGTGATTGCAGCCATGAAATTAAAAGACACTTAGTCCTTGGAAAGAAAGTTATGACAAACCTAGACAGTATATTCAAAAGCAGAGACATTACTTTGCCAACAAAGGTCCGTCTAGTCAAGCCTATGGTTTTTCCAGTGGTCATGTATGGATGTGATAGTTGGACTATAAAGACAGCTGAGCACTGAAGAATTGATGCTTTTGACCTGTGGTGTTGGAGAAGACTCTTGAGAGTCCCTTAGACTGCAAGGAGATCCAACCAGTCCATCCTAAAGAGATCAGTCCTGGGTGTCCATTGTAAGGACTGATGTTGAAGCTGAAACTCCAATACTTTGGCCACCTGATGCGAAAAGCTGACTCACTGGAAAAGACCCTGATGCTGGGGAAGATTGAGGGCAGGAGGAGAAGGGGTCAACAGAGGATGAGATGATTGCATGGCATCACTGACTCAATGGACATGGGTTTGGGTCGACTCCGGGAGTTGGTGATGGACAGGGAGGCCCAGTGTACTGCAGTTCATGGGGTCACAAAGAGTCGAATACGACTGAGTGACTGAAATGAACTGAACTACACTCTTGAATATGAAGGGTTTTCCTGGTGGCTCAGACAGTAAAAAAAATCTTCCTGCAATGCAGGAGACCCTGGTTCCATCCCTCAGTCAAGATGAGCCCCTGGAGAATGAAATGGCAACCCACTCCAGTATTCTTGCCTGAAGAATCCCATGGACAGAGGAGCCTGGCAGGCTGCAGTTCATAGGGTTGCAGAGAGCTGGACACTACTGAAGCGACTTCGCACTTTAATACAAACATCCTGTAGGGACTTCTCACTCTTTCAGATTTATTTAAAATCTCATTGTATTAATGGTACGTTTTATACAGAGATTTTCTAAATACCTAGTTTGTCTACCTAACTCTACCTTGCCAACTCCTGCTTCAACTGTCATTATGTATGCATATTTACATTTTCTGCCAACACTTGAAACTTGATCCCTATTCTGCAGAAAATGTCATGAGTTTCTAGGTTTTCCTTTATTTTATTTGATAGTATGAATTATTTGGATACTCAGGATTTACTTTGGAGAAGGTGATGGCACCCCACTCTATTTTCTTGCCTGGAAAATCCCATGGACGGAGGAGCCTGGTGGGCTGCAGTCCATGGGGTCGTGAAGAGTCGGACATGACTGAGCGACTTCACTTTCGCTTTTCACTTTCATGCATTGGAGAAGTAAATGGCAACCCACTCCGGTGTTCTTGCCTGGAGAATCCCAGGGACGGGGGAGCCTGGTGGGCTGCCGACTATGGGGTCGCACAGAGTCAGACATGACTGAAGCGACTTAGCAAGCAAGCAAGCAAGCAAGCAAGCAGGATTTACTTTTCTTAATTTTAGTCATGATTCCTAATCACATCATCTATTGCCATATCTTACTTTGCAATATCATTTTAAGAATATATACCTTTTAAATTTTCATGAAAATTGCTGGTTATATTTCAGTGTGAAATAGGTATGTGATTTCATATCTTAAAATCCATAGCCTTTTCCTTTCAGCCAACACAGAATTAATTAAAATACCATTTTCAGTGTATGAACCTTGCAATGAATTAGCTCTCTGTAACATTTTCTCTTACCTGTTCTAAAGGCACAGTATTAGGAACAGCATGTTCAGGAGTTTACTCAAAATGACAAATCTACTTTTCACTCTCTGTGAGTCCCTTCATATGATTCTGGGTGCTATTTTAGGCCTGTTTTATAAAGATGTGACCCACATTGGAGGCAGATTTGTTGGATCTCTGGGAATCCAAATTTTAGTGGAAGTAGTTAAACACCGAGGCTTCTACCATAGTGTGACCAGGAAAGATGTTCACACTTAATTTCTGATCCTGGAATATGAAGTCACTCTCTGGTCATTTCCTGGAGTATTCAAATTTTCCTTTATTCTCTTGAATATGAGGGGCTTCCCTGGTGGGAAGTTGGAATGATTAAAATAGGCATGAGAGTGTTGGTGGATTGTGATATAGTAAGCGTAGACAGCTTTGATTTAACACAGACTTCATTTTCCTCACTTTACTCCCAAGAAATTTTCTTACATTCCTTCTAAGAACTCTGCAGTAATTTTTGAGATGAATAATTGAAAAACCTTTCTGTCCACCAAAACCTTAATATAAAAATGGATCTACACATATTGCATAAAAGTACATCTTATGTATATGTTTACATATTCCAGAAGTAGAAATTTTAAAAAATAAAATTGAAATAAATTATGTTAAATTATTTAAAATTGATAAAGAGTCAGACATGATTGAGCGACTGAACTGAACTGATATGCACATCATATAGAAATGATGCTAAAGCTGAAACTCCAGTATTTCGGCCACCTCATGCGAAGAGTTGACTCATTGGAAAAGACTCTGATGCTGGGAGGGATTGGGGGCAGGAGGAGAAGGGGACGACAGAGGATGAGATGTCTGGACGGCATCACTGACTCTACGGATGTGAGTCTGAGTGAACTCCAGGAGTTGGTGATGGACAGGGAGGCCTGGCGTGCTGCGAAGAGTCGAACACAACTGAGCAACTGAACTGAACTGAACTGAATGATATTTCTGCTTTAAGCTAACTAAAATATAGCTATTTTCGTTATCCAGGTATCTTTCTATGAGATTTTAAGAGAATATTTGTACTTGGCACAAAATAGTTTCATAATCATTTCTGGTGCTTCTGTGTTGTGTGCTCGGTTGTGCCTGACTCTGTGACCCCATGGACTGTATGCTGCCAGGTTTCTATGTCCGTGGAATCTTCCAGGCAAGAATACTGGAGTGGGTGCCATTTCCTACTTGGGGATCTCCCAGACCCAGGGATCAAACATGCATCTCTTGCTTTGACAGGGGGATTCTTACCACTGTGCCACCTAGGAAACCCTTTCATAATCATTATCTTTTTAAAAATAAAATATAATAAATTCTTGTTTTGTAAGTTGTTCCTTTTGCTAAAGTAATCATATTGATATTTCTGGTATACTCTGCAACACAGGCTTCAAATTCTGTTTTGATAACTTGACAACAAGGGATGCTCTGAATAACTTTTGAATTGGTTGACATCTCTGTTCCTTATCTCCAAATCTTTATTTAATTCTAGTCAAATTCATCATTTAACCCATGGTTTAATACAGAGTTTTTGCATGCTGCTGCTGCTGCTAAGTCGCTTCAGTCGTGTCCGACTCTGTGCAACCCCATAGACAGCAGCCCACTAGGCTCCTCTGTCCCTGGGATTCTCCAGGCAAGAATACTGGAGTGGGTTGCCATTTCCTTCTCCAATGCATGAAAGTGAAAAGTGAAAGTGAAGTCGCTCAGTCGTGCCCGACTCTTAGCGACCCCATGGACTACAGCCTACCAGGCTCCTCCGTCCATGGAATTTTCCAGGCAAGAGTATTGGAGTGGGGTGCCATTGCCTTCTCCAAGAGTTTTTGCATAGATATTGCTTTTTTCCAAGAGTCATTGTGGTTGATGGGAATTTCTCATATACAGATGTTAAAATCTCCCATAGTCTTACAATGAGCAAAATTCCTTTCCACAAGACTTAATTTATTCTATCACTATATTTGCAAGCATTAGAAATGGTTTGTGTTCACCTTTCCATGGTGTTTGCTGATAAAGAATGCATTTTATTTATTGTCATATTGTTCATCTTACCCATGTTTACAGAATAGCAGAAAAACAAGTATTTTCTCAGTGAAATATGGCTTTGTTAATTTGCTATTAATAAGAAACATTCTAAAACACTTTTTATTATATAAAGTGAAAAATTTAAAGCCTTCCATTGATTATTATATGACTATTAATATTCCAAAGAAATATCAGTAGTTTCATTATGGCATTATTGGAAAAGGTGTTTGATATATTTTAAATCTTCTTATGTTTATTGAGACTTATTTTATTGCCTAACTTGATATCTACCCTAGAGAGTGTTCTATGTGAAATTGAAAAAATATATATTCTATTGATCTTGGATGGAATGTTCAATAAATATCTGTTAAGTTTTTCTGTTCTAATTTGTCATTAAAGACCAATATTTCTTTATGATTTTCTGTCTGGAAGAAAATCCCCTGATATAAGTAGTGTGTTAAAGGCCCCCTACCATTATTGTACTGTCCTTTTATGTCTGTTATTATTTGCTTTACGTATTTAGAAGTTCCTATGCTGAGTGCATAAGTACTTACAAGTGCTATTTCTATTTTGAAAAATGAATGATTTTCATTTTTACAAGATGTAATACTAGTCAATCTTGTTTATATCCAGGTTAGCAAATAAGGCATGAATAGCTGCAAAGAGATTTTAATATTTTAGTAAATTCACAGAGTACTTGATAGTGTAACACAACTTGTAACTTAAAACTGTATTTCATTTAAGCATAAATTTCTGATATTTAAAGCAGAAGATAATCAGCAGCTTAGAAAATAACAGAGAAGAAACCAAAAAAAAAATAAAAATTTAAAGGAGAGACAGGGGACATAGAGGGGCTACTTGGTAAGTTTGGTGTCTCAGTGGCAAGTTTACTGGATGACTTGAAGGCAGAAATACAAAATAAAAAGCAGCCATGAGATTGTTCTCTGATACCTGTTTCTCCTGCACTACCCTGCTTTTTCAAAGCTTCTGCTCCAGCCATGTCTTCCATGATTCAGGCTTGCTCGTTGTTTCCTAACATTCCAGAAACTTATTTCTCTTTCTTCTATTTTAGTTCCTAAATTTATGTTATTTTAAACTTAGAAATATTTCATTACTCTGCAATTATTTGCTTGTTCTTGTTTATTCCTAGCTGAAATTTTTGAAGAAAATATTCCTCTGTAGTAGCATTCAGTTCAGTTCAGTTACTCAGTTGTGTCCTACCCTTTGTAACCCCATGAATCGCAGCACACCAGGCCTCCCCGTCCATCACCAACTCCCAGAGTTCACTCAGACTCACGTCCATCGAGTCAGTGATACCATCCAACCATCTCATCCTCTATCATCCCCTTCTCTTCCTGCCCCAATCCCTCCCAGCATCAGAGTCTTTTCCAATGAGTCAACTCTTCGCATGAGGTAGCCAAAGTACTGGAGTTTCAGCTTTAGCATCATTCCCTCCAAAGAAATCGCAGGGCTGATCTCCTTCAGAATGGACTGGTTGGATCTCCTTGCAGTCCAAGTGACTCTCAAGAGTCTTCTCCAACACCACAGTTCAAAAGCATCAATTCTTCAGTGCTCAGCTTTCTTCACAATCCAACTCTCACATCCATACATGACCACTGGAAAAACCATAGCCTTGACTAGTAGCATTACACTAGTTCAATTCAGTTCCATTACTCAGTGATGTCTGACTCTCTGCAACCTCATGGACTGCAGCACTCCAGGCTTCTCTGTCCATCGCCAACTCCTGAAGCCTGTTCATGTCCATCAATTTGGTCATGCCATCCAATCATCTCATCCTCTGTCATCCCCTTCTCCTCCTGCCTTCAATCTTTCCCAGCATCAGGGTCTTTTCCAGTGAGTCAGCTCTTCACATCAGGTGGCCAAAGAACTGGAGTTTCAGCTTCAGCATCAGTCCTTCCAGTGAATATTCAAGACTGATTTCCTTTAGGATGGACTGGTTGGATCTCCTTACTGTCCAAAGGACTCTCAAGAGTTTTCTCCAAGACCACAGTTCAAAAGCATCAATTGTTTGGCACTCAGCCTTCTTTATGGTCCACCTCTCACATCTGTACATGACTTACTGGAAAAACCATGGCTTTGACTATATGGACCTTTGTCGGCAAAGTGATGTCTCTGCTTTATAATACAATGTCTAGGTTTGTCGTAGCTTTTCTTTCAAGGAGCAAGCGCTTTTATATTTTGTGGCTGCAGTCACCATCCACAGTGATATTGGAGCCCAATAAAATAAAGTGTCTCACTGTTTCCATTGTTTCCCCATCTATTTGCCATGAAGTGATGGGACTGGATGCCATGATCTTAGTTTTTTGAATGTTGAATTTTAGGCCAGCTTTTTCACTGTCCTCTTTCATCCTCATCAAGAGGCTATTTAGTTCCTCTTGCTTCCTGATATTAGAGTGACTATCATCTGCATTTCTGAGGTTGTTATTTCTCCTAGCAATCTTGATTCCAGCCTGTGAGTCATCCAGCCTGGCATTTCAAATGATGTATTCTGCATAGAAGTTAAATAAGCAGGATGACAGTATACAGCCTTCACATATTCTGTTCCAAGTTTTGAACCAATCAGCTGTTCCATGTAAGGTTAGAAATACTGCTTCTTGTCCTGCATACAAGTTTCTCAGAAGACAGGTAAGGTGATCTGTTATCTCATCTCTTTAAGAATTCTCCACAGTTTTGTTATGATCCACATGGTCAAAGGCTTATATTGAGGAAATAAGCAGATCATCAAAGGAGATAATTCAGTATAAAAAAAGAACCCTATATACCACCATTCATCATTGGATCTTGATTGCCAACTATGTTCTCAATTAATAACTTGATACTTTAAAATAAATGGAACCCTTGGGATACTTCTTATTAAACAGTCAAAGAAAAACGCTGAAGCTCTCTCTCATCACATGAAATAGCCCACGTCTTTGATGACTAATTTTCTTCAGTTTGAACTGAGAAGTTCATATATACATACTAATATAATCTAAAAGTCAAATGTTCTAAACTATGTTTTAATTTAAAAAAGATGGTCACTTATGGTGCTCTTAGTGTTTGGGAAAAGGAAAGAATAAGGCAATAAGTAATTTACTAGTGAATTACATCTATTTTTCTGAAAAAAATAGAAAACTTGAAAAGCTATTAATTTTAGTGCACTACTAGTTTAATTTTAACATAATAGGAAAAATTAGAGACAAATATAACATACAAAAATGCCAAAAAGTAGAGAATATAAAAAAAGCAATAAAATATCTATTAGGACCAGTAAAACCAGAGCTTCTCTCTGCCATGCCTACTTTTACCTTGGAAAATGAATTAGACATTGGCTTTAAGAGCTTATAGCTGCATCCCAGGAGAAGGAGAAAAAGGGTTTTGGTAAGAAAACAAATCAAGATACTGCTCTATTATAATTAATATTATTTCCATAAAGCACTCTCAAATTTTCTTTTATTAACTATTGAAAGAATACCATACCCAATAACTTTATTTGATATTTTTGCTATTTTTTAAAGCCAATCTTTAAATTCTGTTATCTACATGATAAATAATTTATAGATGTTAAGATGAACAAATCTTAAATGTGTAGTTTGAAAATTTTGTTTCCCTTTTGCAGGCATCTATGAAACTACCACACTTGTCAAATTTCTAAATATTTTTCTCACACCAAAAATTTCCCTTCGACTGCTTTGCAATAAACATTCACCAGCAGAGATAAGGACTATTCTCATTTCTCTCGCATAATATCAGTTTTGTCTATTGCTGAATTTCTTTTAAATAAAATCTTACAATGTGTATGCTTTTGAGTATCTTCTCTCTAAAATAAGTCTTTAAGAGATGTATCCAGAGTGTTTAATGTACAAGTTTGAAATTTTTTAAATGTATTACCGAGTTTTATTCCACTATGTGAATGTACTATGAATGTAACCTCATCTTGGTATCCATTTCTCAGAAGACCTAAATTAACATAGTTGGTACCAGGAGTGGTCTGAGAAACAGATGAAAATGGGGATTTGTAGCTGGCTCATCACCTGGTGGCCAATAAGATTCCACTGCAAATGGTAGGGTTCCCACGTGGCTCAGTGATAAAGAATCCACCTGCCAATGCAGGAGACACAGGCTCAATTCCTGGCTCAGGATGATCTCCTGGAGGAGGAAATGGCAACCCTCTCCAGTATTCTTGCCTGGAAATTTACATGGACAGAAGAGCCTGGCAGGCTAGAGTCCATGGGGTCGTAAAGAATTGGCTATGACTTAGTGAGTGAGCATGCATTCACACAAGGGGTAGATGGGACACAGGTCCTGGCTTAGAGTAGTTGGCTGATGGCTAAATATTTCATGGGTGGTGATCTGGGAATACAACCTGTTGGAAAGGAATGCTATCGCAGGTGAATGATTCTTTTATTTGAAAGAAAGAGAAGAGAAGTTCCTACAAAGAGAGCAGTTGTTTGCTTATTGTAAGTTGCATTGATGCCTTGAAATAAAAAGAAATTGAAAGCCATTAACTAGCAGACGTTAAAGGTTAGGTATTTAAAAGATTTAAAAACTCTTTGGTAGTTTTCAAAGAGTTCCTTGTCTCCTGATTAAGTAGACACAGACAAGCAAGACTCTGAAGATCTAACAGAGTTAGAGTACCTATAGAGTTAGTATACCTATAGAAGATCCTTCATCTTTGAAACTGTTAGTTTCTCAGTAGTGTCTGACTCTGCAACCCCATGGACTGTTGCCCACCAGCCTCCTCTGCCCATGGAATTCTCTAGGCAAGAATACTGAAGTGTGTTGCCATTCCCTTCTCTAGGGGATCTTCCACAGCTACAGAGATCCAAACAAGTGCAAACACTCTAGGCATGTGTGTCATGATAAGGTCAGAGCACTGGTAGGGAAAAATTTAGAACCCTGAAATATGGAATGAGTACATCTGGATAAATGCCCTGGCAGACTTTAGCTCTACAGAGTCGTCAACATCAGTAAGAACTTGAACTTTCTCCTGCTCAAGGAGCTTCAGAGGCCTCGCCTCTGCAAGGAAATAGGTCATCTTTTAGGCCTGGACTAACTTCCTCTTGTACATAATAACTAGAGTAGAAGCTCAGCATAATCCCTGGGATACGCTGGGCCTGAAAAAAATGAAAGAGACTATATACTAAAGTAATTGTGACATTTCACTGTCATGTTCTGGCAGGAGCCATGAGACTATTATTGAAGGGAGTATTCATGCATTGTTCTCTTCATTCCAAAGGGAATCTTTATGACAGTTATTTTTAATTCTCAGTCAGGTAAATCATGAACTCTGTTTCGTTAGTGTCAGTTTCTGGAGATTTACCTTGCTTCTTTATTTAGAACATCTTTGCCTGGTTCTCTGTTGATGCTCTGTGTTGGTCTCTAAACATTACACCATGCAGGCACCTCTGACAGTCTTCACAAATTGGCCTTGTAGAGGAGGGGGCCCTCACCAATGAACCTGAACAGAGGTTCTGGAGACCTCTGCCAATGGTTTCCCACCTCAGGAGGAAGCATTCCTCTTGGCAGTGATTTTTGTTTTCTCACTCTGTGGACAGATTGTGGTGGGGTATGTGGTGAAGCTCTGGCAACTAGAAGCCCAAACTGCCAACCCAGTTGTTCATCTGACTCTATCAGAACCATCACAGCCCCTGCCTGATGAGATAAGTACTAGTTCTTTGGGAATCTTCTGTGAAGTCGGGATGCTAGATCCATAAATTGACTCTTTTCCTTTACAGGTGGAAGCTGAGAGCTGGAATTTTTTATCCACTCATTCTTTGCTGAGTTATGGAGAATCAATTATATAGCTGGCCCAGCTAACTGCCTCTGTCTTCCCCCAGACAGCCAGACTGTGACAGACCTGACAGAGCTCCAAGACTAGCAAGACTTGAATCTCTTTGCCTGATTTGGTGAGTCTAATTTTTCATCCCCCAGGGGTAAAAGAGACTTTCAATTGGTTTCAAAGTTCTCGCAAAGAAAATCTATCACAAATTGCTGTTAAATTGGTGTGTTTGTTGGAGAGCAATGGTCCAGGGATTCCTCCTCTCACGTTGCTCATGTCACTCTTAGCATCAAGAAGTGAGGTAAGCTGTGATGTGAATGAGTCTTGAAAACATCCAAGAGAAGCCAGGCTATAAAGACCACATCCTTGCTTCCCTCACACTCCTGGCTCTAGGCAACCATTAGTCCACTTTCTACTTCTAAGGTTTTGCCTATAAAGGACATTTCATACAAATGGACTCATGTAAGGTGTAGTTTTTAGAGACTTATTTCTTTAACTTAGCCAAGTGTTTTCAAGATTCATACATAGTGCAGCATATACCGTGGTGTTGGAGAAGACTCTTGAGAGTCCCTTGGACTGCAAGGAGATCCAACCAGTCCATTCTGAAGGAGATCAGCCCTGGGATTTCTTTGGAAGGAATGATGCTAAAGATGAAACTCCAGAACTTTGGCCACCTCATGTGAAGAGTTGACTCATTGGAAAAGACTCTGATGCTGGGAAGGATTGGGGGCAGGAGGAGAAGGGGACGACAGAGGATGAGATGGGTGGATGGTATCACTGACTCGTTGGATGTGAGTCTGAGTGAACTTCCGGAGTTGGTGATGGACAGGGAGGCCTGGCGTGCTGCAATTCATGGGGTCGCAAAGAGTTAGACACGACTGAGCAACTGAACTGAACTGTAGCATACACCAGTACCTGATTCATTTTTACTGCCAAATAATATTCCAATGTTTGGATATAACATGTTTTATTTATCCATTCCTTAGTTGAAGAACATTTGGGTTGTTTTAATATTTTTACTAGTATGATGAAAGTTGCTACCATCATTTTTTATAACTTTGGGGGTGTACATGTGCCTTAATTTCTTTCGAGGGTGTATTTGAAATGAAGTAACTAGGGCAAGTGGAGAGTGAAAAAGTTGGCTTAAAGCTCAACATTCAAAAAATGAAGATCATGGCATCTGGTCCCATCACTTCATGGGAAATAGATGGGGAAACAGTGGAAACAGTGTCAGACTTTATTTTGGGGGGCTCCAAAATCACTGCAGATGGTGACTGCAGCCATGAAATTAAAAGATGCTTACTCCTTGGAAGAAAAGTTATGACCAACCTAGATAGCATGTTGAAAAGCAGAGACATTACTTTGCCAACAAAGGTCCGTCTAGTCAGGGCTATGGTTTTTCCAGTAGTCATGTATGGATGTGAGAGTTGGACTGTGAAGAAAGCTGAGCACCAAAGAATTGATGCTTTTGAACTGTGGTGTTGGAGAAGATTCTTGAGAGTCCCTTGGACTGCAAGGAGATCCAACCAGTCCATTCCGAAGGAGATCAGCCCTGCGATTTCTTTGGAAGGAATGATGCTAAAGCTGAAACTCCAGTACTTTGGCCACCTCATGCGAAGAGTTGACTCATTGGAAAAAACTCTGATGCTGGGAAGGATTGGGGGCAGGAGGAGAAGGGGACGACAGAGGATGAGATGGCTGGATGGCATCACAGACTCTATGGACGTGAGTCTGAGTGAACTCCGGGAGTTGGTGATGGACAGGGAGGCCTGGTGTGCTGCGACTCATGGGGTTGCAAAGAGTCTGACACGACTGAGCGACTGAACTGAACTGCACTGACCTGAACTAGGGCACATGGTAATTCTATATTTAACATTTTTGAGGAACTGCCAAAATTCTCTCCAAAATGGTTACACCATTTTGTATTCCGTCAGCAGTATATGAGGGTTCCAATTATTCTACATCCTTGTCAACCCTTGTTATTTGTCACCTTTTTGATTATAGCCATCTTTGAGAAATAATCATAATTTTTATGGGACAATTTTAGGTATAGTATAGAACTTTTTCACTGGTAATTTTTTATGAGCATTCTGGTCAATAATGTGTTTAGGTTATTTTGACATTTGTGAACTACTAAGCATGAATTTAGCATGTCATACAGTTTAAAGAAACAAGCTACCAACATGCTGTAAAGAATCCAAGCAATGTGTTTTAACAGCATCACTCTGGATGAACTTGAGGATACACTGAATGGAGAAGAAAGTCTATATGCTTCTTTAGGATTAACTTCAAAACTATTGCCTAGAACAAGAAGAAATATTTAGTCTCTTGAATTGGGGAAGAATACTTAAGATTAGCCATCAATAAGTTTAGGATTCTGAATTCAGCAAGAAATGCCCCCTACCCCTTAACACTAACAAGCAAATGTTAATTTGCTTATAATTACAATAAAAATTGCAAGCTTAACAAAGACAATTAAACCATAGTTTAAGCACTTGGAAAAAACAAGTTACGTGGTATATTACATAAAATTTAAAAAGTGTGCTACTACTTTAATTTCCTTAGGTTTGAAAGTCAACTGTGCATACAGATGGAATTTCTTAGAGCATTTGACTTCAAGGCTGCTCTGTGCAGTTCTATTGAAATTGCCCTTCTATTTGTTTTTCCCTTTGGCATATTATGTTCTATCTAGCATTTCATATTTATGATGCTGTCAAATATAATTTTTTATTCTTACATTTTCTCTCATTGGTTCAAATTCTTTCAATCATTTGTTCAGGGTGTCTCATTTAATGATAATATAAATGACTGTCATTTGTACAAATGACTGAGAATAAATGATAGTATTATGACTGTCATTAACAACCCATTTCAATTGAAGTAATCTCTTAACAGTAATCACTGTGTTTTCATATTTATTTCTTCACTAACAAATATATTGCCTGTATCATAAAGTATTTAATGATTTTTATATGTCTGTTTTGCTGAGATCACCAATTATCATATGTTATAACAGCACTGTATAAATTTAAAATATATTATCATTAATTTTTATGCATCAGTTATGATTCTAAAAGGAGTAAAACCATGTATTGCATATATATTCAAATTATATTTGCATTATATTTGCATTATATTTGAAAGCTGGATTACTTGTACAATTCTAAAATCTAAAAGTTCTATGTGGAGCTAACATTTTGGAACCTTAATTTTTTCATGGCCTCTTGCATTTTCTGATTTCTCAAGGTGTAAATAATAGGATTCAATAAGGGTGTGATAACAGTGTAAAATACAGCAAGCACTTTATTTCTGGCAAAACTCTTGAAAGGCCAGGCATAGATGAAGATACACGGCCCAAAGAACAGACTGACCACAGTGATGTGGGCAGACAGTGTGGACAGAGCTTTGGAGAGGCCTCCAGATGACCTTCGTTGCACAGTGGCCAGGATGACCGTGTAGGAGACAAGCAGGAGGAGAAAACACGTGAGGGACAACAGCCCACTGTCAGCAATGACAAATAGTTCCAGGGTGTATGTCTCTACACACGCAAGCTTAATCACAAGGGGAAGGTCACAGAATATACTGTCTATGACACAGGGGCCACAGAAAGGCAGGTTTACAGTTAATACCATCTGACTCATGGTGTGTGTAAAACCAATTGTCCATGAGAGTACAACAAACCCGTTCAGTAACCTGTGGTTCATGATTTTCCTGTAGTGCAGGGGTTTACATACGGCCACATATCTGTCAAAAGCCATGGCTACCAGAAGAGTCATCTCAGCACCTCCAAACAAGTGCATAAAGAACATCTGAGCCATGCATCCCCTTATAGAGATGGTCTTGTGTTCAGTGAGCAAGTCTCTGATCATCTTGGGTGTGGTGACCGAGGAGAGACACATGTCCAAAAAGGAGAGGTTTCCAAGGAGGAAGTACATGGGAGAATGAAGGGTGGGACTGCATGTCACTGTGACCATAATGAGAGCGTTGCCCAGCACAGTAGCCCCATAGATCAAGGAGAATGTCACGAAGAAGACAATCTGAAGTCCCCATCCTGCAGAAAATCCTTGTAAAATAAACTCAGTCACTACAGATCCATTTTTCAGATCCATTTACTCAACTCAGGAAGATTCTAGATGTTCTTTATATACAAAGAGAATTTTTTTAAAAGCCACAGTTAGCACTGACATGGGGTCACAGAGTCAAACACGACTTATCAAATGAACTTCAACAAAAACACCAACATTTTTTGATTTCTATTTGATGAGTAACTATTGGTGCTATGAGAATAGATAGTCTTAAATCTCAGATCTTAATTGGAGATGTTTTCCCAAATCCTTTTATCATCATTGTTCACAGTGAAAAGTTTGTGTGTTGTGTGCAAACTTTTGGTATGTTGTGGTTTAGAAGTAAATAGTGAAATGATTCATTCCTAATGTATAGATATTGCTTTGGTTGCAATATATCACACTAAATTTTCTTTGCTGAGCTTTTTAGATTTCATTCTTAGGATGTAGAGTGATCAAAATTAGTTATAATTATATGATCACTACGTGATAAGCTGTGTTGTATTTCACATATGTTAACAAGCTTTACTGTTATGGGCATAACAATCCCATTATTATAATTATCCTAATTTTGTATTAAAGGAAACTTGGCATAGATGTTTTAAATGACTTACTCACACCAGTATCTGGGCTTATAGCAAAACACCATATTTCCTCCAAACATAAAGGAATGTATATTTATGGTCAGATTATTAAATATTGATTGAAGTAATATGTTCCATTTATATGAGCATAACAGATATGATTCAACAAGTATTTGTAATCCTTCTAGGTAATTAACTGCACTTTTTTTTCTTATACAAAAAGAATCAGAACCTGGTATCTCAGGAGTTTACCATCTAGAGATTAATTGTCAATCAAAAATTAGCAATGAGACATGTAACAAAATATTTAATTTAGCACATGATTTGTGAAAAATGTTGTAAGATTTTTTTAAATTGGCAACCAATTCCAAGTGTCACTTTTAAGACACAGCTTCAAGCTTGTTTGTTATTTATCTTCAAATCATTTTAAAAAATTTAAAAAAAAGTATTCATGGTCAGTAAATAAAAAGGACAAGGCATAAAGACTGAAGATTTATAAGAAGAATTGATAACAGTGAGTAGAAAGAGTGGTGTATTTGGAAAAGTGACTGAATTAAGTTTTAAAGATGCTTAGGAAATATTTGTTTTCCAATGACCTGTAAATCTCTCCTTGTTTTCAGCTCTGCTCGGTCTTTTGTCAAAACTTCTTATCACCGTTATACAACCTTAATTATCTCAATTGTTATCCTACCTCTGATATTTTTAAGAAATAGTCAGTGTCTACAAACTAGGGGAAATAAAAGTGAAAAATGATGTAGTTCCTGTAGGTCATCCTCCAGGAGTGTACAGAGTGGATGCTAAATGGTGTACTGCGGGCCTGGAGGGGCATGCAGAGGACAGTCTCCACACCATGCCTTCTATAACGACTGTGTTACATGACTATCATGAGAGTGACCAGAAATATTGCTGTTGAGACTTTTGTGACAGAAACTGCAATAACTGCATGCACTCTGGAGAAGTGACATGGCTTGATAACTGTTAGAAAATAATGAATATGCCAGCTATAATTTGGGAACCAATACCCTTGAATTTTATTTCCCACAATAAAGTAAAAACAGAACAACATGCAAATGAAATTAATTTAGTTAAACATAATTGATTAAGAAAGATTTATTTTGGCCTTTTATGTCAGAGGGAAAGCTGGAATTTACTGTGTTGATGACTTTCCCTGCATTTCTGTCTCTTAGTCCTCTCTTTCACTTTTAAGCAAGCTTTCTGAAAATATTTATTTGGTTCTGCACTTAGTATACCTGCTTCTATATTATGAAGGTAAAAAGACTATGCAAATGAAAAGAAATAAGTTATCATATAGGTTAGACAAAAATCCTATCAATGAAGAAAATTGTCTTCCTCTTAAATAATTGCACATTTTGTGTTAGTTACCTTTACTCGATTTATGATGCACTTTGCAGGAATTTGAAGACAAAATCACAGTATATTAGAGTTAGGATGGAACTTTGTAATTAGTTGTTCTCTTTAGTAAATGAAAAATCAAGACTCCCATAATTAATTAAATTTTCCCAAGTCTTAGAGGTAGGACCACCCTGAGGAAATGTAGTGATTATTAGGTGAGATGGTGTATGTATAAGCTCATGGCTGGACACAGAATGGGCACAGAGAGGGAATGTGTTGAATCTGAGTCACTCATATAAATCTTATATAACCCTGAGACTTTTCCATATAAATCTCTATTAGGAAAGGAAGGAGTCAAGACTTGTTTTAGTAAATTGTGGAAAATAAATATTTCTACTCTTGCTCATGTGTGTATAAGACATAAATTACTTAATATAACAAAAAAAGAAGGGGGTAGCAGAGGATGAGATGGTTAAATAGCATCACCAAATCAATAGACATGAATCTGAGCAAACTTTAGGAGATAGTGAAGAACAGGGGAGCCCTGTGTGCCGTGTGCGACAGGGTCGCAAGAGTCAGACACAACTTAGCAGCTGAACAACAAGCACTATAAGCAAAACTAACTCAAGTAAATATGTTCCCCCATTTTCATTATAGACATTTAAATAAACTAAGCATAATTTCTACCTTGACTAATTTCACCTTTTTCTAAAACTATACATATTTATCTTAAAATACAGATGAAATCAAAAAATATGCTTAATAAAAGAAGCTGGACACGAAAGACTATATGCTTTGTAACTTCACTTATATTAAATGTCTAGAAAAAGCAAATCTTTGAAAAAAGAATGCATATTGGTGGCCCTTCAGCTGAGGATCGATTGGAGATGGGCGTGAATTTTCTTTTTGCAGTGGTGAAAATGATTTAAAATAAGATTGTGTAAAATAAGATTGTGGTGATCCTTGCATAGCTATGTGAATAGAATAATAATCATTAAAATGTGTATTAAATGGGTGATTTTATATAAGGTGATTATATTCGATAAAACTATTATGCATTTTTGCTTTTATTATTGAATTAAAATTATCTTTAATATTTTAATTTAGTGTTTTTAAATAGGGTTTTCTAGTACTGTCTAGCTGCTTGTCCTCAAATTTATTTTACCAGGAGACAGTTATTGTCACACTGCAATCCAGTACAATCTAGCTTTAAACTTTTCTTAAAGTCTCCTATTTAAATTTATGGTTTTGAATGACATCTATTTGGAAGCTTGCTCTTCTCTATTTTGTTAAATAGTTTTCTTGATTATTGTTACTATTTTGAATACTCATAATGAGATTCCTGAAGTATTCACTTTTTCCTTCATTCTCCTGAATATGAACATCCTGTAAGAGCTTATTTGTCTTTATTCTTTAAAATGCCCTATGTATATATGGAATAACCATAAGTTTCAAACAGTGATTTTCTAAATACCTAGTTCTAAATACCTAAATATCTAGTTCATTAATTCTCCCTTGTCAGCTTCTTTTCCAACTGTAATCATGCTATTCTTATTTATATGTCCTGGGTATACCTGAAATTTATTAAAAGAAATCTATCACTATACTACAAAAAATAATATGAGTTTCTAGCTTTTCCACTATTTTCAATGATAGTATGAATTATCTGGATGCTCAGGAATTTATGTTTCTTAATTTTATTCATTATTCTTAATCATTTACCATATACCACCAAAATTATTTGCAATATCATTTTGAGAGCATATACCTTTTCAATTTTCATGGAAATTGTTGATTATAGTCCATTGTAAAATAAGTATGTAATTCCATGTCTTGAAAACCATAGTATTTTCCTTCCAGTCAACACAGAATTAATTAAAATACCATCTTCAGTACACTAAATTTGTAATGAATTAATCCTCTATAATGTTTTCACTTACTTGCTGTAAAGGCGCATTATGAGAAACAATGTGTTCAAGACGTTATTTGAAATTATAAATCTAATGTTCACTCTCCGTGATGCCCTTCATGTGGTTCTGGATACTGTTTTCTGCATCTTTTATAAAGATGTGAACCAGTTTGGAGGCAGATTTTTTGGAGCTCTGGGAATCCAAATTTCAGTGGGAGTAGTTACAACACTGGGGCTGCTGTGATAGCATAACCAGGAGAGATGTTCACTCTTAATTTCTGGTCCTGTAATATGCTTTGCTTTCCTTGAGTACTGGAATGATTAAAATAGTCATGAGAGTATTGGGTTTTTGTGATATAATAAGTACAGACAGCTTTGATTTAATGGACGCTTCCTTTTCCTCACATTATTCCCAAACTACATTCTTAGCTTCCTTCTAACCATTTTATGGTATCATTTCAGATAAATAATCTCTAGACCTTTATGACCATTACATCTTTAATAGAACTATACATGTTACACAATTACTCCTAAAAGTGCATATTATGTGCACACTAATATATTTAGAAATAGAAAATTGTAAAGATATACTAAGAATAATTCACATTAAATTACTTCAAACTTCATATTATACGTTAATGTTACAACTAACTGTTTTATGGTCATTAAAATACTAATTTTTTTTAAAATTTATTTACCTTGCTATGAGAGTTTCAGAGAATATTTATATGGCAAAATATGTTTTCATTGTCATTGCCCTTTTTACTATAAAATCTTACAGTAAATTATTCTTTTATAAGAGTTTACTTTTATACAGTTTATCATATTGATCATCCTAATGTACTTTGCACAGCAGGCTTCACAGTCTGTTTCAATAACTTGCCAACAATGTCATGAGTAACTTTCGAATTGGTTGACATATCTGTATCTTATCTGCAAGTTCTTATTTAATTCCAGTCAAATTCACTATTCAACCAAGGGCTTAATGTAAATTTTTGTCATAGACTAGCTTTTATTATGAGTCAGTATTATTGATGAGAATTTTTATTTACAAGTGTTAAAATCTTTCAACTCATATAAGGCAAAACTCCTCCCAAGATATAATTTATTCTATCACTTAATTTGCAGATAATAGAAATAGTTTCTGTGTGCTTTTCAATAGCATTTGCTGATAAGGAATATATTTTATTTATTGTCATACTGCTCATCTTAGTCATTTTTATAGAATGGCAGAAAATACAAGTAACTTCTCTGTGGAATGTGGCTTTTGTTCTTTTGGTATTAGTAAGAAATGGAAACACTTTTTACTACATTTCGTTAAAATTTAAAGCCTTCCACTGGTTATCATTGACTATTAATATTGCAAGTAAAATTGTAGAGGTTTATTTTATGTTTTATATATTTAGTTTTTGGTGTTTTACTAATTTTGATGACTAGCTAATTTATCAAGGTACAATATGTATTGTCACATTCACTGTTAATAAAGATGGAAGTAAATCCATGTTGTGAAATAATTTTTCTTAACTTTAAATATTTTGGCCAGTTTACTGTATCTTGTATTTGTCAGTTATGTATCTCATTGTTCTTTTATTAATACTTTGTGATTTAGCTAAGGAAAAGTTCATATTGTGGGTATAATTATCAGTTCTGTCATTTTATAATCATTTACATGAATTTTAAAAACAAGAATGATCTTCGATCCAAGGTTTATTCACAGAAACATTTTTAAAGCCCTAATGAAGTTGTGGAGGATGAATTGAGCTAACATGAGATAATATAATCTTTTAGCATTCCCTCTCCTTCACTTTAGCACACCTAAGCTATTATACAGAGAGACAGCTGTTTATTGAATGACAATTTGTTCAAAGCAAATGACCTTGAAGAGAACTGCTTTTGATCCCCCTCTGTCTTTGGTTACTCACATCTTCTCCAGAAACTTTAAATGCCATATATCATGACCAGGCAACACAGATTAATTGAATACCTAAAATAATCTGTGTAGTAAATAATAACAAAACTTACTTGTCATTTAATGTTAAAAGACATAAATAGATGTTCTCATTTTTTTGTACCTAATTAAATGATTACAGTTAGCTTAAAATGCATGCACCCTCCTTAAAACAATGGGTTTAAATAACTATTTAAAATAACTGCTTAATTCAGGCTTCTCTTTTGTTTCAACTATGAATTTTGACCCAATAAAATATTCCTCCAGATTCTTCATTACTTATATAATATCCTTTATTCTTGATTAAATATGTACCCTAAGTTACTGGTCAGGGTAAAATTCTGTGATTCTCGATACATGCCTTCTCTCTTCTCAAATGTTTAATACTCTCATTCTATCTTTATTTAAACTGCCGAGGAACAACAGTTGTCTTAGCCTAAAGATTTATACAAATCAAGACATTCACCCTCTTTTCTCCAAATGGAAAGACAAAATTCTGTAGGTTACTCTGTTCATCTCAGTGAGGTATTGGTATTTCCTCTAATTTAGTCATAATCCCACATGAATATCCCATATCTTAGAGACAAAATTCTAAAGTTAACCTCCAACAACTCCTTGATAATGAACAACAACAAAAAATTGAAATTTGTCAACAAATACTATACATACACAATGACCATAAATATTTTAGGAAGGAAACAGTCTTAGTTTCTATAATCATCATTCTACTAATGTTAAACTATTGTAATATTTATTTATGGCTATCTTCTTTTACTACCAATTGCATTCTTCTTTTGTCTTCATCCAAGATCTCCATTGATGGTGATTCTTTTCTTGGTGGAGTGAATCAAATTCTAATTTGTACTAAGTTGTGTAATTTTCATATTTTTACTACTTGATATGCAAATACTGTGAGGCACCACAGAGAATCACATGGGTTTCAAATATGATTTTTCCTACCCTGCTGTGTAACAGTAGTACTGGTACACCTTGCTCAATGGGTCAACCTTCTTAGCTGTTTTAATAAACTCTTTTCATTGAATCAGAGGCATAAGGAAACAGAAATTGGTTTCTCTTTACTTTCAGATCAAAGGAAAATCATTTTAACCTATTTTTGGGGAGATTTAATTATTGGGAACTACGATATGTAAAGGAGAGGACAAGAAAACAAAATGTATGAATACTAATTAAAATATAGATAAAATATTTTTTGTTATAAAAGCATAGATTTTGTAGTTACATGTAGGATCTGATTCTAGGTCTACTACTTAACAATTTCTGTGACAAGTTTGTTAAATTTTATAATGTGCAATTTTCTGGTGGTAAATATAAATAATATTCTCTATTTTCACTGTGTGAGGTTAAGAGTAAATGCATGCAAAGTGCCTTAGACATGGTTAGAACTCAACCAACAGTATTTTAAAATCTAAGAATTTATAGAAAAATTTAAAATTACAACTTAAATGGATGATAATATGTTGGAATGATTTTGCACTTGGATGTGCAATTCAGAATGCTTTGTTGCATATATGCTTGTGTAGGGAAAAGTAATAATTTCCCAAAATATGACTTCTGTTCAGTGTAAAATCTTATACCTCTGTCTCTGGATGATGATTACAATGACAACAACAATGATGATGCCTTTGAGGATTGTAATATTTAAGTTAAAAGGCTGATCTGGAACTCACATTCTTGGTCTTTATTTTTATTATTGCTTTCTTCATGTCTTTATTCCTAAATGAGTAAATGATTGGATTTAAAAGGGGAGTAAAAATCGTATAAAACACAGAGAAGATCTTACCTATGAAAACATGGCTGAATGGCCATATATAGATAAAGAGGCAAGGTCCAAAGAATAGTACCACCACGGTGATGTGGGCTGAAAGAGTGGACATGGCCTTGGAATATCCACTGGAGGAGTGATGATGGACAGTTATCAGGATGATGCTATAGGAAATGAACAGAAATATGAAACAGAACAAAGAAAGTAGTCCACTAAATGCAATGACTAATAGGTCTAAGACATAGGTGTCAGTGCAGGCAAGTTTGATCACCTGAGGCAGGTCACAGAAAAAACTATCCACAACATTGGGGGCACAAAATGGTAAAGTCACTATAAAAACCATTTGGCTAACAGAATGCACAAATCCAGCAGTCCAGGAGAAAAGTGCAAGTCTGATGCAAATACGGTGGCTCATAATATTTTTGTAATGAAGGGGTTTGCATATGGCAATTAATCTATCAATTGCCATGGCTACAAGCAACATCATCTCACTTCCACCTAAAAGGTGAAGGAAAAAAATCTGGGCCATGCATCCTTCATAAGAAATGGCCTTATTTTCACTAATTAAGTCACCAATCATTTTAGGAGTAGCAAAGGAAGCCAGAGACATATCAATAAAGGACAAGTTGACCAGTAGGAAGTACATTGGAGACTGTAATTGAGGGTCCAATTTCACTACCAAGATTATAATGAGGTTACTTAATAAAATGGCTACGTAAATAATGGAAAAAAAGTAAAAAAAGAAAATCTGTAACTCATGAGACTCTGTGAGTCCCAGCAAAATAAATTCAGCCACTACAGAGTGATTTTGTTTCTCCATTTGTTTGGCTGTTGGCAAATGTTACCTAAAACAAAACCAAAATAGAAAGTCTGTTAGTTGAATTTGAAAGATAAGTGCATAGTCACTTAACTTTTTTTTCCTAAAATTCACTGAATGCTTAAAAAGGATAAAAAAGAATTAACACTAAATCCAGTTTTTTGAAAGAGATAGACACAATTTCTTAACAAAAATTATGAGGAATATCTGCCATAAACCAAGATATTTGAAGGAAATTGAAACTATCAATATGTAACTCATATTTGGGCTTAACAAAAGTGATGATCTCAGCTGGTGGGAGAATATGCAAGCTCTTTGACATCTCTTTTAGAGTTTGAGAAATAGATTTATTCTTCCTCCATAGACAAAAAAAATAAGGTCTACCATCTTGAACTCTAATAATAGTAAGGGTCATGTAAGTGAAAGACTTCCCTGGTGGCTTAGATGGTAAAGCGGCTGTCTACAATGCGGGACACCCAGGTTCTATCCCTGGGTTGGGAAGATCCCCTGGAGAAGGAAATGGCAATCCACTCCAATGCTATTGCCTGGAAAATCCCATGGACAGAGGAGCCTGGTAGCTACAGATCATGGGGTCGCAAAGAGTTGGACACCACTGAGCGACTTCACTTTCTTTCTTTCACTTTCAAGTGAAAGAAAGGCCAAATGGTTTTCTAATTATAAGCAGGACTAAGAGAAATGAAACTGGGTAACTGGAATATAGAGCATTAACAATCTAGAAGTCGTTCTGTAGTTGCTGCTAAAAGTCAGATGAACAGAGAGATAATAAACATTATCAGTTTTGAGACAAATGAATCTATGTTTGGCAAATTGAGATAGCTTCCCATTTTATTTTTGTCTGAGATGGAAGAAGTGTCCAGATATTTGGGCCTGATTTCCTTTGGGCCTATGCATTTAGTAGATTGAGAAGTACAGTGCAGAGATAGCCTAAACGGATGCTTGCTGCTGGCTTCAGATCCCTGATAAACAAAAGGAAATCTCATGTACACCCGTGGCAGATTCATGTCAATGTATGGCAAAATCAATACAGTATTGTAAAGCAAAATAAAGTAAAAATAAAATTTTTTTAAAAAAGGAAATCTGTTTATCTGGGAAAACATCCATGTTGCTCTGAATGTGTAAAGCAGACCTTTGTGGAATGACATCCATTTACACATGAATAGTCCATTCTGAAGGAGATCAGCCCTAGGAGTTGTTTGGAAGGAATGATGCTAAAGCTGAAGCTCCAGTACTTTGGCCACCTCATGCGAAGAGTTGACTCATTGGAAAAGACTCTGATGCTGGGAGGGATTGGGGGCAGGAGAGAAGGGGACGACAGAGGATGAGATGGCTGGATGGCATCACCGACTCGATGGATGTGAGTCTGAGTGAACTCCGGGAGTTGGTGATGGACAGGGAGGCCTGGCGTGCTGCGATTCATGGGGTCGCAAAGAGTCGGACACGACTGAGTGACTGAACTGAAGGGAAATAGTAAATGATAATGGGGCAACTTAGCAATCAGGAATGGCAAGATCAAACCTCTAATTTCACTTCGCTTTTGAAAATAAGTCTCAGAAGTATAAAAGATTCAGATTTGTAAAAATACAGCTATGAAAACATTAAAGGCAAACATAGGTACATATTTTAACCCATTAAAATAGCTCATTAAAAATGTTTTAGATATGATGCAAAAACTAAACTCTAGGAAGATATAGACTAGTAGATTTGATTTTACTAAATGTAAAAAATAAAAAAGTGATCATAAAAAAGAGATGAGAATATACTGTCAACAAATGAAACTAAGAAATGTTTCAAACTAAGAACTTTGATTAGTAAGAAAAGGTTAAAGAAACAGTGGAAAAGTGGAAAAACCATATGCTTATCACATTTTAAAATAAATTTAATTTTGACAGAATGTGAGATAGAGTTTAATAATTCTCTTTTTGATATTGGCTCTATATATATTTTGGGAGGGGGAGTCGGCACTATATCTTAGATTTAAAGGTTTTGCGACAGTTTAATGGAGAACCTCCACTTAGGGGATTTATAGGCTAAGTGTTCAAAGAAACATAATTGCTGCTCTTTGTATCATTGTCTTTGATAACCAAAAATCAAGAACCTCCTCAAAGTCCCACTATTAGTGGGATTATTCTAAAATGGAAATGTATATGTGCTGATCTGGAAAAATATATGACATTAAATTTGTAAATGTTATATTTTAAATTGCTGCAATATTTTAATGAAATATTTCATACAAATTTCAGAGAACTATCAATTCACTAAACTACCGAACTGCTTACCTCTGACATATTAAAATATAAACTTTAATAAAGATTCTAAATTTTATAAGTTCAAATTCTGTATAATTTAATAAAATTGAATTAGAGTCTAGTCCTGGATACACACTCTCAAAAATGTAGTTGGCATTTAGCTACCAAAAGCTTTGAATCAGAGAGTCATTTATTTTACACACAGCTATAAAGGAATATTTTAAAATATCCATAAATAACCTGAAACTTGTGATATTAACTTTCTGTGCCAGTTTATCATCTACTGCCTAAAGCATTTAGAGTTGCAGTGGCAATTCTAAATTGGTAATTATGGATTTGGTAATCAATCATACATAGCCAGAATTGGAAACATATTCTAAGCTGTATATCAACTTTGACAAAGAAACTTCAAGAAAGTCAGGACAATATCTCTGTCCCCTTACCCTTCAGCCTTTCCAAAGTGTCCTCTTTGAATAATGAGAAAAATTATTGAAGTGAAGGACGATGAAATCTGATATTAAAATGTATTACAAAGCAGAGTAATAAAATGATATTTTAGTTTCATAACATTAGATGGAGTAATGAAGTGATTGTAAGAAACCTGAGAATTTAAAAATAGTCATAGATTAAAAATATGTTCTTAAGGATAAATTTACAGTTATTTTAGAATAAATATGGCTGGTTAGCTACATATTGTAAAGAAAAATAAATTCAAATATTTTAAATATTTCAACAATACTTTCAATAATAAAATACTGACATAAATATATAAATGAATATATATGCTTTTTTGTATTAATATTGGGTAAGATCAAGATAAACCTATAAGAAAATATATTCATTTTGTTATGTTATAGTATTGAGTTAGGATCATGTAAAAGGCAAAAATAAAGGTCAATAGATTTTATTCAGTGGGGATGAGTAAACTCTCTACTATCTCAAAAACAAAAAATTTGTAAGAGGCAAGAGCTGAACTGGAAACAGTCAATATATATGCCCTTAATATCCATTTTTTATGAGTCAACTGGACAATATCAAGAGCCATGTAAAAAAAAACAAGACAAAGTGAAGTATAAAATGTTTAAGAAAATATATGTGATGTTTGAACCTGTGGAGAAAAGAAATTAATTTCCATAAAAATATTGCTTGAGATCATACACAGCAAAGTTTTGGAGATTTAGTTGGATGGTAGAATTAGATTTCTGGTTATGTTTTCCTATATATCTTGATATGTCACAGATATTTTGTAATAGAGATATTTAATTTTTAAAATTAAAGATGCTTGAATAGTTTATTTAATATATTCAAACATAAAAATATCTTTTTTTTTTTCTCTCCATACCTTGTACCTGCTTTGAGAGTTGTGGCTGAAAATCACTGAGATTTTTCTAGAATTTTTTTTCACTTGCTCCCACTTTCTTGAATCTTCTTTTTGTATGTACAAATTCTAATAAAGAAGAATTTTACTTGAAAATGTACAAGACAACATGAAAAATGTGTCAATTAATAACCTTGGGAAAATCTGGCATCTTATAACTGAATTCCCTCAGCAATTAAAAGGACATGTATTTGGCAAGCTAGAGTATTCAAATTCTCTCATTAGTGTGTAGTTTTTCCCAATAACAAGGGACAAAATAAGGCTTTACTAACCAAACAATACATCCACATTTCAAAAAGCAGACATGGATACAAAAACTGAGTGTCCATTTAAAATGTAGATAAAATTAAATTTTCAAAAATACAAAGTAAGAAGGATTTATAAATATGAGACAAGATTAATTATAACTCATTTTATTATAGAAAATTTCTTAAAAAAAAAACTTTCCTAGTCATAAACATCTCTTTCTTTAATCCTATTATCTGCATAAAAGTCAAGAGAGCAAATTTAATTGGAAATATTGGAAATAGCTTATTCCTAAGAGTCACATTCCTCTGATACCCTTCTATTTTCTTCTGTAATTAGATCCTTTTGGATTTGCAAGCTCCCCCATAACTGCATTGTTCCAGAAGAGTTCAAACTGGTTAAAATTTGGTTAAAATTAGAGAGATTTACTATTTTTCGATTTCTTCCATGTCAAACAGCAGCTAATTTATTTCTCACATTTGACTGCCGATATTTATTATATCAACAAATGGTCTATGCAACCAATTATTTTGTTGAATTATATTGGGATTTCAGTGAAAAGCCTGGTCAATAGTATCCAAAAGCACTTTTTTTCTGCCTCTACATTGACAGCTTCACATATTGGTTACTTCATGTATTCGTAGTTTAGATACTCTTAAGAAAATAACATACCTGTTAAAGGGTTAATGTGTTATTCCCAAACCTGCCATAAGCATTCTTGTACCTTTCTTTGGGACATGATCATTTCTTTTTCTTTACATACATACCTTGCAGTGAAATTACTGGCTCTTGGGTAGGCGTGTCTTTTAGAAACTGCCAGTTTCCAATGTTGTTTCACCAATTTTTCCTCCCACCAGCAGTGTACAAGAATGCTAGATGTTCCATATCCTTCACAGACTGTGATTATTCTCAACCTTTTTTTAATTAAAGCTATGTTCTTATGTACATAGCAATACTAATTGTGGTTATATGTACATTTCCCTGATTAATAGTAATGAGGAATACCTTTTCATATGATTATTATCCATTTGAATATTCCCTTTTGTGAAGTACCTATATAACTCTTTTTGCCCAAATCTTGTGAATGGACATCTTAAGTGAAACAAGAAAATCTTGAAACCACAATTATACTACTGGCAAGAGAAGAAAGAAAATGTACATGTTGTGTATCAAAGAGATTAAAACCATAATTTAAAAGATTCCCTTTAACAAAGAAACACAAGCCACATTTGCTTCAAAAAGAAAAATTTCCAAATGTTTTAAGTGAAATAATATTGAGAGAATAGACAGAGATGATGGTGAAATAGAAGGATGCTAATTGCACCTCCCCCCAGAAACACATCAAAAACATATCTACACGTGGAGTAATTCTCACTGAAAACAACTTTGAGACTGGCAGAAAGACTCTTGTACAACCAAGGTTGTAAGAAAGATACACACGGAATCGGGTAGGAAGGGAAGAGAAGAGAGCAGTTCACGACTCCCAGTCCATCCCAGGGGACACAGAAGAATCGGGGTTTGGAGATCCTCCCTAGGGAGTGAGCAGTAAAAATCACATATTTGACAACCCAGCCCTGGAGTCTGACACTGGGAAGGTGAGTCCCATTAATTCAGTTAGTACAGTCGCTCAGTTGTGTCCAACTCTTTGCGACCCCATGAATTGCAGCAAGCCAGGCCTCGCTGTCCATCACCAACTCCCAGAGTTCACTCAAACTCATGTCCATCTAGTCGGTGATGTCATCTAGCCATCTCATCCTCTGTCGTCCCCTTCTCCTCCTGCCCCCAATCCCTCCCAGCATCATAGTCTTTTCCAATGAGTCAACTCTTCTCATGAGATGGCCAAAGTACTGGAGTTTTAGGTTCAGCATCAGTCCTGCCAAAGAACACCCAGGACTGATCTCTTTTAGAATGGACCGATTGGATCTCCTTGCAGTCCAAGGGACTCTCAAGAGTCTTCTCCAACACCACAGTTCAAAAGCATCAATTATTCGGTGCTCAGCTTTCTTTATACTCCAACTCTCACATCCATACATGACCACTGGAAAAACCATGGCCTTGAATAGACAGACCTTTGTTAGCAGAGTAATGTCTCTACTTTTTAATATGCTATCTAGGTTGGTCATAAATTTCCTTTCAAGGAGTAAACCTCTTTTAATTTCATGGCTGCAATCACCATCTGCAGTGATTTTGGAGCCCAAAAACATAAAGTCTGACACTGTTTCCCCATCTATTTCCCATGAAGTGATGGGACCAGATGCCACGATCTTAGTTTTCTGAATGTTGAGCTTTAAGCCAACTTTTTCACTCTCCTTTTTCACTTTCATCAAGATGCTCTTTAATTCTTCACTTTCTGCCATAAGGGTGGTGTCATCTGCATATCTGAGGTTATTGATATTTCTCCAGCAATCTTGATTCTAGCTTGAGCTTCTTCCAGCCCAGCATTTCTCATGATGTACTCTGCATATAAGTTAAATAAGCAGGGTGACAATAGACAGCCTTGATGTGCTCCTTTTGTTATTTGGAACCAGTCTGTTCTTCCACATCCAGTTCTAACTATTGCTTCCTGACCTGCATACAGGTTTTTCTTAGTTAGGTGGTCTGGTATTCCCATCTCTTTCAGAATTTTCCACAGTTTATTGTGATCCACACAGTCAAAGGCTTTGGCATAGTCAGTAAGGCAGAAATAGATGTTTTTCTGGAATTCTCTTCCTTTTTTCATGATCCAGCAGATGTTGGCAATTGATCTCTGGTTCCTCTGTCTTTTCTAACACCAGCTTGAACATCTGGAAGTTCATGGTTCACATATTGTTGAAGCCTGGCTTGGAGAATTTTGAGCATTACTTTACTAACGTGTGAGATGAGTGCAATTCTGTGGCAGTTTGAGCATTCTTTGGCATTGCCTTTCTTTGGGATTAGAATGAAAACTGACCTTTTCCAGTCCTGTGGCCACTGCTGAGTTTTCCAAATTTGCTGGCATATTGAGTGCAGCAGTTTCACAGCATCATCTTTCAGGATTTGAAACAGCTCAACTGGAATTCCATCACCTCCACTAGCTTTGTTCATAGTGATGCTTCCTAAGGCCCACTTGACTTCACATTCCAGGATGTCTGGCTCTAGGTGAGTGATCATACCATCATGATTATCTGGGTCATGAAGATCTTTTTTGTACAGTTCTGTGTATTTTTGCCACCTCTTCTTAATATCTTCTGCTTCTGTTAGGTCCATACCATTTCTGTCCTTTATCAAGCCCTTCTTTGCATGAAATGTTCCCTTGATATCTCTAATTTTCTTGAAGAGATCTCTAGTCTTTCCCATTCTGTTCTTTTCCTCTATGTCTTTGCATTGATCCCCGAGGAAGGCTTTCCTATCTCTCCTTGCTATTCTTTGGAACTGTGCCTTCAGATGCTTATATCTTTCCTTTTCTCCTTTGCTTTTCACTTCTCTTCTTTTCAAAGCTATTTGTAAGGCCTCCACAGACAGCCATTTTTGCTTTTTTGCATTTCTTTTCCATGGGCATGGTCTTGATCTCTGTCTCCTGTACAATGTCACGAACCTCATTCCATAGTTCATCAGGCACTCTATCTATCAGATCTAGACCCTTAAAGCTACTTCTCACTTCCACTATATAATCATAAGGGATTTGATTTAGGTCATACCTGAATGGTCTAGTGGTTTTCCCTACTTTCTTCAATTTAAGTCTGAATTTGGCAATAAGGAGTTTATGATCTGAACCACAGTCAGCTCCTGATCTTATTTTTGCTGACTCTATAGAGCTTCTCCATCTTTGCTTGCAAAGAATATATCAGTCTGATTTCGGTGTTGACCATCTGGTAATGTCCATGTGCAGAGTCTTCTCTTGTGTTGTTGAAAGAGGGTGTTTGCTATGCCCAGTGCGTTCTCTTGCAAACCTCTATTAGTCTTTGCCCTGCTTCATTCCATATCCCAAGGCCAAATTTGCCTGTTACCCCAGGTGTTTTGGGGAATGGCAAATCACTTCAGTATTCCTGCCTTGAGAACCCCATGAACAGTATGAGTCCCATTAGCTGATCTGAAAACCAGCTGAACTTACAGAGGGCTGTGAGAAACCCAGACCCACTGGTGAAGTGCATGTACATCTTCTTTACTCCCAGGAACAAGGATGAGGAAGCAGATTGAAACCGCCTCAGGCTCTGGTTGGTTTCCAGAAAACACCCCAAAGTTTACCTTTGCCCATGTCAGTCACCCACTCTGGCCCCTCTAGCTCCAGCACACTCCCCACTAGAGTGAACACTGCCTTTCTTAAGGAGGGTGTTCAATGTTGATGAATTTATGCCTAAAAAATTCCTGAGGCTAAAAAAGGGGACAAATATTCAGGTAGAAGACAAATATTCAGATATTCATCATAGAGGAGCCTAATCAAGATGACCCAAAAAACTCACACCAAGTCATATCATAACTAAAATGACAAAAATTAAAGATAGATAATTCTAAAGGCAGCAAGAGAAAAACCAAAGAGTCATATACAAAAGAACCCCTATCAGACTCTCAGCTGAATTTATGCAGAAACTTTGCACGCTGGAAGGGAATGATATGATATAAATTACTGAAAGAGAAAATAAACCTAGAATACTCTACCAAGCAAGATTATCATCGAGAATTGAAGGACAGACAGACAAAAGCTAAGAGTTCATCAGCCTCATTTTGTTCTTTGATCTGTGGGTTCATTGCTGTTGTTCAGTCATCAAGGTCATGTCTGATTCTTCACAACCCCATGGACTGCAGCACACCAGGCTTCCCTATCCCTCACCATGTCCACTGAATCAGTGATGCCATCCAACCATCTCATCCTCTGTCACCCTATTCTCCTTCTGCCTTCAATCTTTCCCAGCATAAGGGTCTCTTCCAATGAGTCAACTGTTAGCATCAGGTGGCCAAAGTTTCTTCTTCTCCAGCATCAAACGTTCCTAAGAGTTTTGATTTCCTTAAAGATCAACTGGTTTGATCTCCTTACTTTCCAAGGGACTCTAAAGAGTCTTCTCCAGCACCAGTTTGAGAGCTTCAATTCTTTGGCGCTCTGCCTTCTTTATTGTCCATCTCTCACATCTGGACATGACTACTGGAAAGACCATAGCCTTAACTATACAGACCTTTGTCAGCAAAGTGATGTCTTTGCTTTGTAACACACTATCTAGGTTTGTCATAGCTTTCATGCCAAGAAGCAATCGTCTTCTAATTTCATGGCTGCGGTCACCAACCACAGTGATCTCAGAGCCCAAAAAGAGGAAATCTGTCACTGCCTCCACTTTTCCCCCTTCTATTTGCCATGAAGTGATGGGACTGGATGCCATGATCTTAGATTTCTAATACTGAGTTTTAAGTTGGATTTTTCACACTCCTCCTTCACCCTCATCAAGAATCTCTTTAGTTCCTCTTCACTTTCTGCCATTAGAGTGGTATCATCCACATATCTGATGCTGTTGATATTTCTCCTGGCAATCTTGTTTCCATCTTGTAACACATCCAGCCCAGCATACTTTTCATTAAATTTAGAATTTTTTAAACATTATTTCTTTAGATATTTCTTTTCTGTCATCCCTGATTCCAGTACCACATGTGGTATATCACGTGATATTTTTCATAGGTTATAGAGGCTCTTTTAAGTTTTTCTCCAATTTTCTTCTGTTTCTGGTTTAGCTTAGATGATTTCTATTTTCTAGCCAGGTGTTTTATTTTTCCTGTGTCCAAAATGGAATTTTTCAGTTTCTGTGTTATATTTTACCACCCCCCAATTCCATTTGATTATTTATTTCATATCTTCATTTTTCTCTCATTTTCATATTTTCCTTTAAATTCTTGATTTATTTATATAATGTCTTTTTCAAAATTTTTGATTTTAAAAGCTTATTCATCTAAAACATTTCTGAATATGTATCTCTTGATTATATAGATCATATCTTACTTCTTTGAATTTTTATTAGCTAATGATTGAATGTCATATATCCGTGGGATTCTCCATGAAGGACATTTGGCATTATCTGGGGACCTGGTTGGATGTCATATGTAGGGGCTACTACTAGAATTTAATGAATAGAGGAAGGAATGCTGCTAAACATCTTACAATGATCAAGAAGACCTTTCAACCTACAATAAAACTACCTTTAAAACTTAAAGTTGAAATCAAGACCTTTTAAAGCATACAAAAAAGTTAAAGAATTCTTAGCAACCTGATGTTTATATAAATATGTTAAATGAAGTTGTAATGAAAATTTTTGCATTTATTTATGTACAAATAAAATTTGAATATGACAACAGTCCATAGAAGAGAAGGTGCATAAAGAAGTTTCTTACATTTTTTTTTATGAAATGGCATAATTATTTGGAGGTATGAGAAATAGAATGTTTCCTGCCATATCAGTAAATGAAGATGTTACAGTCATTAGCAATTGCAGCCACCACCATGGTGAGCTGGTAACTCTGAGGGAACTCGGAAGGAGAATACCTGCTATGTTGCAGCCATCAGATTATAGCCACTCCCTATAGTGAGCCACAAGGAAACTCAGGATGTGAACAAGAGATACTGGTCTTACATAGCTCAGGTGCAAATAAATGGGATGATTTCAGTGAGCCCGAACTCTTGCATCTTCCCACACATGGAAAAGAACGAAATTCCTTAACTTGAGCTATCTGGTTTTCTTTAAGTAACAACAATATTTTGTTGTTCAAACTATCTGCCTTTTGTTGCAAAACTTCTATATAACCTGGTTCTTCCCTTCACCTCCTTAGAGCAGTTCTCTCAGGGTCACTTGAGATGCTGTCTTCTAGGTTTGAAGTTCTAAACATTCCCACTGTGGGGGAAAAAAATAGCTCTCAACTTTTAGGTTGTGAGTATTTAAGTTGACAGGAACCAGAAAGTGACAATTTAAAGTTCAGTTCAGTTCAGTCACTCAGTCATGTCTAACTCTTTACAACCCCATGGACTGAAGCACACCAGGCTTCCCTGTTCATCATCAGCTCCCAGAGCTTGCTCAAACTCTGTCCGTTGAGTTGGTGATGACATCCAACCATCTCATCCTCTGTCATCCTCTCATCCTCTGTAGTCCCCTTCTCCTCCTGCCTTCAGTCTTTCCCAGCAGGGTCTTTCCAACAAGTCAGTTCTTCACATCCGGTGGCCAAAGTATTGGAGTTTTAGTTTCAGCATCAGTCCTTCCAATGAATATTCAGGATTGATTTCCGTTAGGATTCACTGGCTTGATCTCCTGGCAGAGCAAGGGACTCTCAAGTGTCTTCTCGAACACCACAGTTCGAAAGCATCCAATTTTCAGCACTCAGCCTTCTTTATGGTCAACTGTCACATCCATACATGACTACTGGAAAAACCACAGCTTTGACTAGACAGACTTTGGTCAGCCAAGTAATGTCTCTGCTTTTTAATATGTGGTCTAGGTAGGTCATAGCTTTTCTTCCAAGGAGCAAGAGTCTTTCAATTTCATGGCTGTGGTCACCATCTGCAGTGATTTTGGAGCCCAAGAAAATAAGTCTGTCACTGTTTCCATTGATTCCCTATCTATTGCCATGAAATGATGGGACCGGATGCCATGATCTTAGTTTTTTGAATGTTGAGTTTTAAACCAGCTTTTTCAGTCTCCTCTTTCACCCTCGTAAAGCGGCTCTTTAGTCCATTTTCGCTTTCTGCCATAAGGGTAATGTCATCTGTGTATCAGAGGTTATTGTTATTTCTCCTGGCAATCTTGATTCCAGCTTGTGCTTCATCCAGCCTGACATTTCACGTGATGTACTCTGCATATAAGTTAAATATACAGCTTTGACGTACTCCTTTCCAAATTTGGACGGCTTCCTTGGTGGCTCAGATGTTAAAGACTCTGCCTGCAATGCAGGAGACCCAGATTTGTTTCCTGGGTTGGGAAGATACCCTAGGAAAGGAAATGGCAACCCACTCCAGTATTCTTGCCTGGAAAACCCATGGACAGAGGAGCCTGGCAGGCTACAGTCCATGGAATTGCAAAGAGTCAGACACAGCTGAAAGACTAAGGCTTTTTCCAATTTGGAACCAGTCTGTTGTTCCATGTTTGGTTCTAACCATTGCTCTTGACCAGCATACTGATTTCACAGGAGCCAGGTGAGGTAGTCTAGTATTTCCATCTCTTGAAGAATTTTCCACAGTTTCTTGTGATCGAAGCAGTTCAATAAAGCAGAAATAAATGTTTTTCTGGAACTCTCGTGCTTTTTCTATGATCCAACAAATGTTGGCAATTTGATCTCTGGTTCCTCTGCCTTTTCTAAATCCAACTTGAATGTCTGGAAGTTCTTGGTTCATGTACTGTTGAATCCTGGCTTGGAGAATTTTGAGCATTACTTTGCTAGCGTGTGAGATGAGTGCAACTGTGTGGTAGTTTGAATATTCTTTGGCATTGCCTTTCTTTGGGGTTGGAATGAAAACTGACCTTTTCCAGTCTTGGCCAGGACTGGAAAACTTATATTATGTAATTTAAAGTTACATATGACATACTCTAAAGAAACCACAAAAATGAAATAGAGAAAGAGAGAATGACAGAAGGAAGAAGGAAAGAAAGAAGGAAGAAAGGAAAAAAAGAAGAAAAGAAAGAAAAATGGAACAGAGGTTATCTAAAATAATCATGTTTGTCTAGTAGTTACTAACTTGGACAGCCCAGTCTAAGCCATTTGATTCTTTCCTGGTCAAACCAAATAAGCTTTTTGGATTAATGATGGGCTTTCCAGAATGAAGGCCATGTTGCTCTTTGCATTATTAATCAGCCACAATCAGTCCCAATAAGCAATAAAAATGTTGAAAAAGGTAAAAGGGAAATCTGCATGACAAATGTGCCAAGTATCCTGTGTTAGTATTGCAATAGGAATTCTGTTCATAGTCACAGTGATATCTTCAGACATTGATAGTCTCTTAAACCAGTGTTCTTCCTATGTGGTCAAATAGATAATTGGCTCTAGATAATTGGAAAATAACACCACTCTTATCTTGAGAACTTGGTCATGGAAACTTTAATGGGAACTTTGAGGAAAATGTAAAAGGTCATGTAGAAACCTATTTAAAAAAAAAAAACCTGGAGCCAGGAAACTGGAATGCATCTGCAAGGTCTTTCAGATCACTTAGAATTCTTAGAAGCAGCTACTTGGGGTCATGAAATAAATTGACATGGGAGCATCAAACAAAAAATAGATGTCCATATATCTCTCATACACAGCTGCTGAAGCCACTTCTCTGAACTGAACTCGATGCCCATGGGGAAAAATAATCTAAAGATGAGTTTAGGCAAATTTCTCTGGTGGCAAACCTGCACAAAATCAGAAAATGGATTGTACTGGATTCATTCCTGAAACTCCAGTGGTATAAAAACAGATATTCAATAGAACTGACACCTATTCACCTCTTAAATCTGCTTAGCCTCTTATAGTAGCAACCACCATGAATACAAGTAAAGATTTATAACATCGCAGAGTTTATCAGTGTATTTCATATGAATGCAATTCCTCTGGTCAAGAAAGGCATTTTTTGTTATTAATATACAAAAAATTATCCAAGAAACATTTAATTATGCGGTATTCACATTTCTCATCATTCTTAGAGCATTGGTCTTACTGAAAACTGAAACAGGCAATTCAAAGCGTATGTTACTTTGAATAGGAGTGGATACAGACATGAAAGTCTGCTAATATTAATGGGAAAATGTCCTTTTCAGTTAAATATAAGAGTAAAAGGAAATATTCCACAGGAAAAGTTTCTTAAAACTGGAGGTGGAAATGAGGAAATAGAGGGAAATATAATTACCTAACATTATCTTTTCAAGTTTGTATTTTAATAGGCCCAGTTGTATTTAAAATACATTAAATACATTAAAAAAACTAAAGTTAGTTTACAGTAAAAGTCAGATATATTTTGTATTTGATGCTTTTTAAAACTCTTCAAGTAAAATTTCATAATCTAAATAAACCAGACCTGAGAGTGGTTTTATATTGCCCTCTTTTCTGTTGTCCATAAGTAAAGCATATCAACTTATATAATTATGTGATACTAGAAAAGAATGTTTAATTCTATTGTAATTAAGGGAAAACAATACAGCATCTTTAATAATTCCCATTGGTATTTGATCATCAGTTGGGTATTGTTAGGTCTCAAAATATATCCTCTTTTATTACCACCATCTCAATATTTATGATCCCTTTTTCCCTAGGAAAATGAATATTCATATGTGTCAGTATTTTAGGGATAATACAATTATTTTGGAGTGAGACACTCTCCAGGTTTCAGTGTGCCCCAAGTCAAGTGATGTTCTGAAACACTCTGTAGAGTTGGTAAGTCATGGAGTCAGTTGTAATGTAGATTAAAACAATACAGAAACATTCCTGGATACTGGCTTATAATCACAGTGTCCATAGGTAATATCAGATGTGAAAAGTTATTTAGAAGCTTCAGCTAAAATTCAGATAAAATTATAAAATTCTAGAAGGTATTATTATTCTAGTTGTCATACAAATATAGCATAGTCTCATAATGTGTGTGACAATATGAAGAAAATTATATGATTGAGTACACTTTGATACAACTCAAGTGATTTTATTTTCAATCTGCTAAACAGTGTCCATGTCAAACTTTATCATGTCAATGTTATTGCTAACAAAAATTTTATGGCGAACTATGCCAGTGTTTATTTAAAATAGTAACTGGGTGAATGCAAAGTTCCCTCTTATTTTCCAAGAAATGTTTTATTCTCTTGTGCTTATAAACCTACCACATCTAACACATCAATTTATTCTATTCTATTTTTAAAGAAAAAAAAGTCAGCTAAATTGACTAGTATCATATGGATAAGGATATGACTTTTGGCAAATCTGACCTAAGAATATTCACTTTTATTTAATGTTTTTATGTATTAAGATTACAAATATTAAAATATAAACTTTAAGTTCAGTTCAGTCCAGTCGCTCAGTCGTGTCCGACTCTTTGCAACCCCATGAATCGCAGCACTCCAGGCCTCCCTGTCCATCACCAATTCCTGGAGTTCACTCAGACTCACATCCATGGAGTCAGTGATGCCATCCAGCCGTCTCATCCTCGGTCGTCCCCTTCTCCTCCTGCTCCCAATCCCTCCCAGCATCAGAGTTTTTTCCAATGAGTCAACTCTTCGCATGAGGTGGCCAAAGTACTGAGGTTTCATCTTTAGCATCATTCCTTCCAAAGAAATCCCAGGGCTGATCTCCTTCAGAATGGACTGGTTGGATCTCCTTGCAGTCCAAGGGGCTCTCAAGAGTCTTCTCCAACACCACAGTTTAAACGCATCGATTCTTTGGCACTCAGCCTTCTTCACAGTCCAACTCTCACATCCATACATGACTACTGGAAAAAGCATAGCCTTGACTAGACGGACCTTTGTTGGCAAAGTAATGTCTCTGCTTTAATAGACTAAGTCTTTTATCTGTTCTCTAATATTTGAACATTTTATTCTTTGTAGATAAAGCACTAGGTGCATGCTAAGTTCCTTCAGTCGTGTCCAACTCTTTGTGACTCTATGGACTGTAGCCTTCCAGGTTCCTCTGTCCTTGGGAGTCTCCAGGCAAGAATACTGGAGAGAGTAGCCATTGCCATCACTAGGGGATCTTCCTGACTCAGGGGATCAAAACTGGGACCTTATCTTTTCTGCATTGGCAAGCAGATTCTGTACCACTAGCACCACCTGGGAAACCCTAAAGCACTAGGTAATCAACCACAGTTTGTCCTTTTCTTATCATATTTTGATGACTATAATCTTCTATGAGTAAATAGTTCAGTTATACTTCCTGCACATGAGTCTATGCACTGTACTTAGTCACTCAGTCACGTCCAATTCTCTGTGACCCCATGAACTGTATGTAGCCTGCCAGGCGCCTCTGTCCACAGGGATTCTCCAGACAAGAACACTGGAGAGGGTTGCCATGCCTTCCTCCTAGGGAATCTTCTCAACCCAGGGAATGAACCCAACTCTCTCACATTATAGGAAGATTCTTTACCATTTAAGCATTAGAATTAAAATGTTAATTTAAGGGTTTCATATATCCATCTTTATCCTCAACTGTTTTAGAATAATCTGAAAGTTTTTCGTCTAACAAAGGGAAATGAAGGACTTTGCTTTTGCAGAAAGGGAAGATGCCAGGCAGACAATCAAAATGATCCTTTTGAAAACAAAAGATTCTTTTCTCTGACTTCTGCCTTCTCCATACCCTTAGGGAGTCTGTGTGGGTGAGTGTATGAATGTGTGTGTGTGTGTGTGTGCTTTCTCTGTATGTGTATGTGTTAGGTTTTGGATTTAAAACCTATATATAAAAATATTCTTTAAAGGAAAATCATAGATTAGTGCAACACTATAAAAACATAAAGGAATAAAAGTAGAAAAATCCACTGGCATGTAAAAATTATTAGTTATGTGTTTTAGAAATATTATTCTAAAAATATTAACAAATTTTTAAAATTTATTTTCTTTTTAAATATCTGTATGGTTTCACTCACTCAACAGCTTTATTGATGGCTTTCATAAACTGTATTAGTATTATGAGAGATCATTTGTATATTTTCAAGGACCTTAAAAATTCCTTATTTGGGAAGGAAATCACACTAGAAATTTAACCCTAGAAGTCAGAGATACCTAGTGTTAGAATAAATGTGCCTAATTCTTATTAGAAGAATTAAAGAACTAAAGAGCCTCTTGATGAAAGTGAAAGAGGAGAGTGAAAAAGTTGGCTTAAAGCTCAACATTCAGAAAACTAAGATCATGGCATCTGGCCCCATCACTTCATGGCAAATAGATGGGGAAACAGTGGCTGACTTTATTTTGGGGGGCTCCAAAATCACTGTAGATAGTGATTGCAGCCATGAAATTAAAAGACACTTACTCCTTGGAAGGAAAATTATGACTAACCTAGACAACATATTAAAAAGCAGAGACATTACTTTGCCAACAAAGGTCTGTCCAGTCAAGGCTGTGGTTTTTCCAGTAGTCATGTATGGATGTGAGTTGGAGTATAAAGAAAGCTGAGCACCGAAGAATTGATGCTTTTGAACTGTGGTATTGGAGAAGACTCTTGAGAGTTCCTTGGACTGCAAGGAGATCCAACAAGTCCACCCTAAAGGAGGTCAGTCCTGGGTGTTCATTGTAAGGACTGATGTTGAAGCTCAAACTCCAATACTTTGGCCACCTGATGCAAAGAGCTGACTCATTGGAAAAGACCCGGATGCTGGGGAAAATTGAGGCCAGGAGGAGAAGGGGATGATAGAGGATGAGATTATTGGATGGCATCACCGACTCAATGGACATTAGTTTGGGTAAACTCTGGGAGTTGGTGGTAGACAGGGAGGCCTGGCATGCTGCAGTTCATGGGGTCGCAAAGATTCAGACACGACTGAGCGACTGAACTGAACTAACTGCTATTGCTACTGCTAAGTCACTTTAGTCGTGTCCAACTCTGTGCGACCCCATAGACAGCAACCCACCAGGCTCCCCCATCCCTGGGATTCTCCAGGCAAGAACACTGGAGTGAATTGCCATTTCCTTCTCCAATGCATGAAAGTGGAAAGCGAAAGGGAAGTCTCTCAGTCATGTCTGACCCTCAGCAACCACAGGCTTCCAGGCTCCTGTGTCCATGGGATTTTCCAGGCAACAGTACTGGAGTGGGGTGCCATTGCCTTCTCTGAACTGAACTAAACTGAATTCTTATTCTGGGCTTCCCTGGTGGCTCAGTGGTTAAGAATTTGCCTGCCAATGTGGGCAATGCAGGTTGAACCCCTGTGTCTGCATGATATCCTGGAGAAGTAAATGGCAGCCCACTGCAGCGTTCTTGCCTGGGAAATCCCACGGACAGAGGAGCCTGGTGAGCTCTAGTCCATAGGGTCACAAAAGTGTTGGACATGACTTAGCAACTTAAACACCTCTTATTCCAGTGTTCCTTCAGAAGACTGAGAATTAATACATGTAATATATATGATATATTTGGGAAATAGTTAAGTTATAGAATGCATGAAATGGGCAATAAATACAGTGGAAATTATCATGAATTTCATACCTATGGAGGGTTTTATTATGTACAAGAGAGGCCTTGATGTGCTCTGAAGGATTTGGTTATATGACAAAGGAATTTGTGTAGCTAAGAAAGAGAAAACAAACAAGGATGGGAAAAAAATGCATGAAGAATGCAGAAAGCCGGGAGATTGTTTCTGCTGAAAGAGAAGTTGAATTTTTTCAATACTAGAAAATAGTATTGGATTGGTTGGTGAGGGGGTGACTGTGAAGACCTAAGAACATTTGAGGATTCATAATATAGTTAAAAATTTATAAGTTAAGAAAACAATGATATGATGAAAACAGAATTTTTATGGGAAATGTTAAAATCTTAAAAACAAACTATATTTGTGGGGTGATTACATATGCATCATCTATTGATGTAAAATCAAATTCTGTATACTTGCAAAAAGTTCACAATTTTTATGCACTCATATGAACATGTCTTTAATTTGTAAGTGAAAAACCCAAGGGAAATAACTATGCATGTAGCATGAAGACTGTTGTCTTATAACTAAACATACACTAATATACACAACACACAAATGAACACCATACTAGTATATTATTATTTTTCTTGAAAGCTATCTAGGATACAAATGGCTTACAGTTAGTGAGCCTGTTATGTGTAACATGTTCTTTTTTTCCCCATTAGTAAAATCTACTTTTTAAAAAGTAATCTAAAGAAAGACTATATTTTTAACAAATATTTTTAAATGGTGATTGTTTCTATTTTAAATGCTTCAACATTCAATTTGACATATGATTAAAGTTCCCAATTTTCCAGTTCTATTGACTTTTCTCTAAAACTAATTTTAACCTAAATCCTGAATATATACTGTATAATTCATTTATTCAACCATTCATTCAACAGATATTTGAGTGTCATGCACAGATGCTAAAATGTGTATACATTACTTTATGTGTTTCTAGAGAACTGTCCTGTTCTCTTTAAATAAAGTTTCAAAAATTAGATTTTAAAAAGGATCACTATAAGGGATCCTTAAAATACTAGACTGTAGCTGAAAGGATCTATAAACTTTCTAGACATGGAAATGAATAACTTTACATACTTGATGTAATTTATTACTTTAAGTCAATTCATGTTTCTCAGAGTAGGAAATTGGCCAAAAGATATGTTTATATAGGGAAAAATACAGCCTCATTTGGAAAATGTATTAATACTATGAAGTTGTCTTGAAGAAACAGAATGTACACTATTATGATGCTTATTCTTTCTGTTTTTGATGATTGGGAGAGTAAATTGTAGGAAATTGATGGGATTGAGGCTAGAAGATGCATGGATACCCCTGGGATTCACAGAAGGCCCCTTCACATGAAGATATTTTCTCCCTGTCTGCTGGGTATCATTGGGGCAAAAAGAAGACTATATTTTATTTACTGAAGGAGATTTATAAAAACAGGTAATTTAGAAATCATTAATGACTATGCTAAAGCATTTGACTATGTGGATCACAACAAACTTGAAAATTCTTAAGAAGATGGGAATACCAGGCCACCTTACCCACCTTCTGAGAAATCAGTATGCAGATCAAGAAGCAACAGTTAGAACTGGACATGGAACAATGGACTGGTTCCAAATTGGGAAAAGAGTGCCTTATATGCAGAGTTTATTATGAGAAACACTAGGCTGGATAAAGCACAAGCTGGAATCAAGATTGCCGGGAGAAATATCAATAACCTGAGATATGCAAATAACATCACCCTTATGGCAGAAAGCGAAGAGGAACTAAAGAGCCTCATTATGAGGATGAAAGAGGAGGGTGAAAAGCTGGCTTAAAACTCAACATGCAAAAACCTAAGATCATGGCAAAGCAAAAGTAAAAGTGAAGTCGCTCAGTCGTGTCCGACTCTTTGCGACCCTGTGTACTATATAGCCCACCAGGCTCCTCCGTCCATAGGATTCTCCAGGCAAGAATACAGGAGTGGGTTACCATTTCCTTCTCCAGGGCATCTTCCTGACCCAGGGATCGAACCCAGGTCTCCTGCATTGCAGGCACACGCATTAACCTCTGAGCCACCAGGGAAGCAGACTGGAAGATCATGGCATCCAGTCCCATCACTTCATGGCAAATAGATGGGGAAACAATGGAAACAGTGAGACACTTTATTTTCTTGGGCTCCAAAATCACTGTAGATGGTGACTACAGCCATATTAAAAGATGCTTGCTCCTTGGAAGAAAAGCTATGGCCTACCTAGGCAGCATTTTTAAAAAGCAGAGACATTACTTAGCCAATCAAGGTCCATCTAGTCAAAGCTACGGTTTTTCCAGTAGTCATGTATGGATGTGAGAGTTGGTCCATAAAGAAGGCTGAGCACCGAAGAATTGATGCTTTTGAACCATGGTGTTGGAGAAGACTCTTGAGAGTCCCTTGGACTGCAAGGAGATCCAACCAGTCCATCCTAAAGGAAATCAGTCCTGAATATTTATTGGAAGGACTGATGCTGAAGCTGAAACTCCAACACTTTGACCACCTGGTATGAAGAACTGACTCATTGGAAAAGACCCTGATGCAGGGCAAGATTGAAGGCAGGAGGAGAAGGGGATGACAGAGGATGAGATGGTTGGATGTCATCACCGACTCAATGGACATGAGTTTGAGTAAGCTCCGGGAATTGCTGATGGGTGTGTATCCTGGGGTGCTGCAGCCCATTATATTGCACAGTTGGACATGACTGAGTGACTGAGCTGAACTGAATGATGAAAGAAATTTTTAAAAAGTAAACCTAGTCAAATCAGTTTTGCAATAAGCATGGGCTTAATTAGGTGATTCTACTGCAAAATTTGTATAAGCTAGTTGCCTCAAACTTTTTCAGTTATTTTGAAGCCTGTTACAGATACACCTGCACAAACCAAACAGTGGTCATCTATACAGCAACAAGCAAACAAAAAACAAATAAATGATTCTAAACTAAAAATGAAATAAAATCAGTTACATTTGGCTGTGGATTTTTTTTTACCTTTTCTAATTTTTGCCCAGAATTCTAGAAGAGCCATTTGATGTGAATACAGTTAAATTTTGAGTGAATAAGTTGTATTTTTATATACTTTTAAAAAGTGTGTAATGACCATCACTAGTTAAGCTGTGAGACATTGTTGCACTGAAACAGGGAATGGAGCATGGAAAAATAAAGGTAGATTTCTCAGGAACTAGAAGCATATATTTAAACCTTAATTTATGTTTTAATTCATAGTTCTTTACCAAAATCTATTTCAAAATATAGTTCTTGAGAATCATGGATATATTTTCTACATTTCTAATTTCCAGATTAAAAATTTCAATATTTCTCTGTCAGTATAGAACCCACCATAATTATCTAATGCATGGAGATCTTTATAGCACGAAGAGGCTTTTGATGTCTTGTAGTCCAATTTTTTTATTTTACAGAGAAGGGAACTTGACCATCAAAAGGGAAATGGCGTATTCTATGTTGCTCAATGAATAGCTCAGCTAGTTGTTGTATTGAAGCCCTCTAATTCCAAGTTCACAACCTATAAAATTGTGGTTTCATAAACTGTTTTTATTTTGTTTTTCAGAAATGTATTTTCTGAATTCTACTATTATTTGGATACTTCTCTGGACCATTTAGTGAATCACTGACCAACAAAAATTCCCAAAAGTGGGAAGTGCTTATATATTCATTACCGTGTCTAAATAGCAAAGCTGAACATCAGCATGAACCATCTTTAAGTAAACACAGTTTTCATACTCCTTATTCTTATTCATTTTGATTATTACAGGATTAAGTAGACAGCCAGACAAGTGGATGACATGGAAAAGACAAACCATTCAGTGGTATCTGAGTTCATTTTGCTGGGACTTTCCAAATCTCAGAATCTCCAGATTTTATTCTTTGTGGGATTCTCTGTGGTCTATGGAGGGATTGTGTTGGGAAACCTCCTCATCTTAGTCACTGTGATCTTTGACACATGCCTTCACACACCAATGTATTTTCTGCTTATCAATCTCTCCTGTATTGATACGATCCTGGCTTCTTTTGCTACCCCTAAGATGATTGCAGATTTCCTCCGAGACCGGAAGACCATCTCCTGGTGGGGATGTTATTCTCAGATGTTCTTCATGCACCTCCTAGGTGGTAGTGAGATGATGTTGCTTGTAGCCATGGCAATAGACAGATATGTTGCCATATGCAAACCCCTCCATTACATGACCATCATGAGCCCACGAGTGCTCTTTGGGCTACTGTTATCCTCCTACGCAGTTGGATTTGTGCACTCATCTAGTCAAATGGCTTTCATGTTGAATTTGCCCTTCTGTGGTCCCAATGTTGTGGATAGCTTTTTCTGTGACCTACCCCTTGTGATCAAACTCGCCTGCAAGGACACCTATGTACTCCAACTCCTGGTCATTGCTGACAGTGGCCTCCTGTCCCTGGTCTGCTTCCTCCTCTTGCTTGTCTCCTACACGGTAATTATTTACTCTGTTAGGCACCACACTGCCAGTGGTTCCTCTAAGGCTTTCTCCACTCTCTCAGCGCACATCACAGTAGTGACTCTGTTCTTTGCCCCTTGTGTCTTTATCTATGTATGGCCCTTCAGCAGATACTCCATAGATAAAATTCTTTCTGTGTTTTATACGATTTTCACACCTCTCTTAAATCCTATTATTTATACATTAAGGAATCAAGAGGTAAAAGCAGCCATTAGGAAGATAAGGACTCGACATACAAATTCAAAGCACTCTTTGTAGATGACACTGCTGAAGGGGTGTTTGGACATTATTTAGGAATGTACTTTAAATGTATTTCCAGTTCTATAAAACAGTATGTGTGATTGTTAAAAAGGAAGCCTCCCTATTGTCATCCTTAATGTTTAAATGCATAATATCTACAGTCTGGCAGGTGTGCATTTAAATCCCACCTTCACCACTTTCTCTCATGGAAATTTGAACAAAATGAATAAATTCTCTGCAACTTAGTTTATCTAGAAAAACTTCCTGGTATGTTTATTCTACTATTTAACACGTCTTTAAACCTTGAAAGTATATTGTTATTGCTGCTGTTATAGCTGCTGTCATTACAATGGTATTCAGCATATGCACACAGATGACCCTTCATGTAGTTGTTTAGCTAAGGGCCTGGCTAACTACCTTGCTAGAGAGCTGTGTTTTATAAATAATCCCTAGTCAGCATGTATTAATTTTTAATTACCTACTTACCACAGAGCCTCCAACCATTCTACATATATTTAGTGAGTCTTCAAAGTCCTGGAAGATGTATCTAGGACTGTGAGGAGCATGGCCAGAGTGAACTAAATTTGCAGTTGTTTTGTGGCATGAAAGCACAATATTAAAGGATGCACAGGGTGCTGTAGAAATGCAAAGGAGTGACATCTATATCAGAGCAGGTGCAAGGAAGGCTTCCAGGAGAAGGAAATAATTGGAGTAAGCATTGGTTGGATAGAGAAGAAAGACATCCTGACAAAGGGAGCTGTATAGGAGCACACATGGAAGCAAGAAATATGACTCCTTGGAGGAAGCACACATAATTTTATTGAGCTGGGACATGGAGTTTGATAGCAAGAGCTGAGGTAGAGAGTTAGGTCAAATGCAGTCTTATCTTATAAAAGCAGACCTAAGGGCACTCACTCCCTGGCATTCAAAGCTATATGATATGGAAATTAAAACAGAAGGAAAAAGAAAGCATAGACTTTCCTGCCCCAAATCATACATTGTACTGTTCTTATTCCAAGTGTACCTTCTTCATTTCAGCTCTATCTATGATATTCCTCTTTGCCATCTAAGCAACTAAGCCTGGAACTGAATAAAAGGCGAAAGGAAATCTATGGCAACTGGTTATGGGAAGAGATGCCCATTGTCTTTTAACTGCAGCACACAATAATGGAATTGATCATAGCTATGACCCAGAAATGGAGAAGGCAATGGCACCCCACTCCAGTACTCTTGCCTGGAAAATCCCATGGATGGAGGAGCCTGGTGGGCTGCAGTCCATAGGGTCGCTGAGTGTTGGACACAGCTGAGCAACTTCACTTTCACTTTTCACTTTCATGCATTGGAGAAGGAAATGGCAACCCACTCCAGTGTTCTTGCCTGGAGAATCCCAGGGACGAGGGAGCCTGGTGGGCTGCCGTCTATGGGGTCGCACAGAGTCGGACACGACTGAGGCGACTTAGCAGCAGCAGCAGCAGCAGCATGACCCAGAAAATAAATTAAAATGGCAGCAACACATCAATAGGTCATTTCTACGTAAAAGCCTCATCACATCAACCTTAGTTGTTTTATACTGAAAAACCAGTTTCTGGACAAAACAATGTACATACATATTGAATTCTATCTGGCTCGAGATAGCTTTTCTCTGAGCGCATCTTATAGAAATGCATCATAGATTTAGAATAGTCTACAGTCTTGTTTCTACAAGCACATTACTGGTTGATGGTTGTGGCCCAAAATTTGTAATTTAAATTATTTGTTATTTATTTCTTTTATGCCAACACAGAGTAAAACCACTAACTACTCAAGATTTTCCCCCAGTTACATATTTTTCCACATCATTATTTTTAATATAATTTATCCTCCTTACTTTGTTATGTGAAATTTGTAAACTGCTGTTGTTAGGAGGAATAATTTCCCTCTCTCACAATTCTGCTTGCCATCGACCTGTAGTACAGAAACATTCATTTTGATATTAGCAAGTCTTCTCTCCTTTCGCACTTCTTTCCCTATACCACTCACTCACTATTCCTCTTGGTATGAAGCATGATTTATAGATCATTAAGGTTTAGAAAGGAGACTGAGCATAAGGTCCTCATAGTTTTGCCCTTTCAGAGTTGCTCACACACACATGAGTTCTCTTTCTGCTCTTGGTGTTAAACCTGAGTCAGGGATTATAACCTGCCCTCTAGGAGCAGATTTGGAAACATCTCAAAGTGTCTTCCTCTAAGAATTATCTGCTCTAGAGGTATGTGCAGTTTAAAGTTATGCTTGCCCCTGCCTGTTTAAGTATTTGTTCTGCAAACCCTCCCTTTGGGTTTAAGGGTTAAAATTAAGGGGAAATGGTGCAGAGACTTTTGGAGTTACATATTCAATACAGCTTTACCAGTAATAATACTGATACTGTGTCTCTTCTTTTTTCCTGATTCTATTTATAGACTGGTTCAGAACTCACAAGGGGGAAGTGATGATTAATAGTTCTGAGAATCCTGCAATCAATTCCTAGTACCCTAGTACCAGTATCAGGCTTTATTATTATTTTTTTCTTCAAAAGTAGTTTTTAAATGGAAAAAAAAAATCACTCTCTTTAGTGTATCATTCTGTAAGTTTGGACAAAAGCATATAGTCATTAAACATCACAGTAACATAGGAGGGTTTCATCAAACCCCCAAATCCCTCTGGCCCCGTTTGTAGTCAACCTTCTCTCCCCTCCTCTGGTCTTGGTACAAGTGATCTGTTCTCTGTCCCTAGTGCTAGTCTTTTCTAGACTTGGATCTAGAATGACATGGAGTCATATAGAAATAGCTCTTTGAACACGACTTCCTTCACTTAGCATAATGCCTGTGAGATTCATTCAATTGCAAGTTGTTTTAATTACCATAAACCCATGTTCATTTTAATATCTATCTATTAAGTATCCAGATTAGAATTCTTCTAAAATTATTCTGAAACCAATTCAGTTATTCACTGATACTAAGTAGAATACTTCTATGAAATAACATGAATACTAAGTAATTATATATGCATTCATCTTAAACATCAATTTAGGGAGAAGTAAGATATTGACAATTTTGGGCTTTTTAATACAGAACATGTTTATTTCTGCACTTATTCAGGTCTTCTTTTGTGTCCTCCAACAATGTTTAATAAAGTTTTTCATTACATGCTAAACCTATTAAAATTATGACTTATTTAATTTTAATGTCATTTTCAATTGTATTTTTTGTTATTTCTGGAGTGAAGAAAGTCTAGTTTTATATATGTGTGTGTGTGTTTGTGTGTGATACACATATATACTTACTTGAAACTAACCACTAAAATAAACTCTAAACAATTCAAAATTTTAGTCAGTTTTAGGGGGCTTAGTATATAATATTTCATCTATGATAAATATGTTTTTCTATTATTTTTCAGTATTTTATTTTATATCTTATGACATGTTGAAGACTTAGTACATTTTCTGAATTTTTTCCTAAAAGCTGGAGAACAAAATAAATATATGCCATAAAATTTGTGAGACAGTTCAACTGCAGTAAGATTTTGCTGATTTTAATCTATTTATACACTATGTTGACATGGATAAAATCGCTAATTTCTTTGGAGCTACTGTCAACATTTACAATAGGCAGAGGTAAATCTTTTAGGTGGTGTAAGAAATCTAAGAAAATGTATCTAAAGCTGAAAGTTAGACCACTAGCAAAAATTAACACAAATTTATAAGGAACTTGGGCGCCATCTAGAGAGAGCAACCTCCTGTTTCTCTTCCTGGCTTTAAACAAGAAACCAAGAATTAGGAAGGAGAATTTATAAGAATGGGCTGAATTCTTCCCAATCCCCTCAATAGATTTGGCTCTAAGTCCTGTATTTCCCAAATAGGAAGTCAGGCTGATTATTCTCATCATTACCAAAAAAATAGCCATTTTCACAGACAAGTTTTAACATTATTTTGAGAGCTTTCTTTCCTCTAGTACTCATCAGCCAAGTCTAGAATCCCAGTAGACATCACAACCTAAGTCACCATTAGGGTGAAAAAGCCAAGTCAAACTATTAGTAGTAGCAAGAAATTATCTATTGCTTATGATTTAAAAATTTTATAACCTACCATAAATTTACAAAACTAATTATTTAACTTCTCTAAAAGTGTGGATGAGCCTTCCAAATTTCAGGAGTAACAAATATATAAAATACCCATTATGATCTTAATTTGCAAGATTTTATTTTGAGCATAATTGGTCAGATTTGTTAATATGTCCCAAGAAAAATAGGAATTGTTTAAGGCTACTACAGAAAGAGTGGTCAAAGGCAATTCTTCAGTCAGTATTCAAAAGACAGATTTAGAAAAATTAATAGAATTAAATTAATTTTTAATTAAAAATAATATAATGGATGATAAACTAAATAACTTGGCTATCTCAGTGTTATAGCTACTTGATGTTTTTATCCCCATTTTTATGTATGAGGGAACTGTCACAGAGGGGCTTTATTATCTAAGTTTCCATATCTAGTAAGTAAAGAACTGAGATTCAAACTCAGTCTGTTTTTAGACTCCCTGTACCTCTTTATAATTCTTATGCTACCTCTACCTTTAACCCAAATTCTGGAAACCACATTTATAAACAACCCATTCCCAAGATCCTGAAAGAGATTAAAACCTAACAGAGGGAAGCTGAGTCCATGGACAAACAATGCGAAAGCTAATTTATTTTCCTATATACTCAAGATTTTTTGAAAAAGTGATATTGAACACTGTAAGACTTGCCTGCTCATAAGCATTGAGGTTTTGAAATATCCATATATGATAAATATGATAAAATTTTCAAGTAGTGTTGATTGTAAAAAGCTAAACAGTAAATAGTATATAATTTATAATTTTGCCGTAGAGGTGTAGTTGGTAGAATAGCATTTTCCAAAATTCATATCCACCTGAAATCTCAGAATGTGACCTTGCTTGGAAATAGTGTATTTGCAGATAGAATAAAGATAGTGGTATAAATAAGATCATACTGGATTAGGGTGGTCCCTGAATCCAATGAGTGTGCCCCATGGAGACAGAAAAGGACACACAGTTACACAAATGAAATTCCATGTGAAGACACAATAGGCAGAGTTTGGGGTTACGCTGCCACAAGCCAAGGAACACTTGGAGCTGCCAGAGCTGGAGGAGGCAAGAAGGGATCCTTTCCTGGCACTGTCAGAGGGAGCATGGCCCTGATGACACCTTTATTTCAGACTTTTACCTACAGGATGTGGAACAATAAATTTCTCTTGTTTTAAACCGCAGTGCTGTGGCAATTTGTTATGGTAGCCCTGCTGCTAAGTCGCCTCAGTTGTGTCTGACTCTGTATGACCCCATAGACGGCAGCCCACCAGGCTCCCCGATCCCTGTGATTCTCCAGGCAAGAACACTAGAGTGGGTTGCCATTTCTTTCTCCAATGCATGAAAGTGAAAAGCGAAAATGAAGTCGCTCAGTCAAGTCCGACTCCTAGCGACCCCATGGACTGCAGCCTACCAGGCTTCTCCATCCAAGGGATTTTCCAGGCAAGAGTACTGGAGTGGGTTGCCATTGCCTTCTCCATGAGCCCTAGGAAACTAATATAACCAAGGAAATTTACTTCATGTACTAGAAAAAAATTAAGGCTAAATACAAGCTTGCACTACCAAATTAACATGAAAATCAGATTTTGAATGTTGCAAATTGATGACAAGAATGTGGAAATATAGGACTCATGCAACATTAGTGGGAGAAACCAGTTTGGAGAGAATTATGACATTATTTACCAGAGAAGGGAATGGCAACCCACTGCCATATTCTTGCCTGGAGAATCTCATGGATAGAGGTGCCTGCTGGGTTACAGTCCATGAGGTCGCAAAGAGTTGGACATGACTGAGTGGGTAACACACAATGGAATTAAATATATGCATATACTAATGCCAAGCAATTCCTCCCTCATACCCACTGGTGCTCACAAAGTGGCAGCTGTTCCTGTAAGGGCCAGCGATGGGAAATGAGGCTCTGTGGATGGAACTGCCCTTGAGCCTCACACTCCTCCCTTCCTTCATGTCACAACTGGCCCCACCCAGGTGGCAGTGCCATTTCAGCCACCAGCTAGCCCCTAGGAAGATTTTAAGATGCCCCTTGGTAACTGGTGAGTGGTCCCCTTTCGGATCAGACCTTCCTGAAAAGGCTCATGGCTCTACCAGATGGAGAGAGGCCAGTGGTGGCGTGTGGAGGAGGCCTAGAACAGAAAGGGAGCAGAGACATGACCTGGGTGAGGACCCTGCCTTTATCCCAGCACCTAGACCAGTGTCTGGCACACTGGAAGATAAGGCACAGGGAGGTTAAGCAACATTCAGAGATCATCCAGCAAGTCAGATGTAGAGCTGGTCCAGGAGTCTCATGTTTAGTTCCAAAGCTGGGATTTGTGTTTTTAGTTTCCTTCAAGCAGGGATCAGGGGGAAGGCTGTGCTGTGGGTAGAGGTAACCGCTGGCTGCAGCATTTCAGCTCTGAGGTCCCAGGGAAAAGAAACCCTCCCTTGGAATGGGAGCTCTGTATCTAATAAGGCAGTCCATTTCCCATTTCAGTGTGGAGCTTTGGGATCCCTTTTAATTATTTAAAAATATATATTTTCCTGAATATCTGTCCTCCGAAAAAATGTGGCACAAAGACACAAAGTAGTAGAGAGAAAAAAAAAAAAAAGTCTTATCAGAATTGCTCCATCCTGAAGCACTGAAACTGTTTGAAATTACCCCAGACTAAAACATCACTCAATGATAATGCTTAGAAAATTCTGTCATAGAATAGAAATGAAATGTATGTTACATAAACAAATTAATAAATAAAATTTCTTATTATGTGAAAAATGTTTGTGAATGTTATGTTTGCTGTTAGTAAAACCCATAAAAAGAGTATTGAAACCATATAGTGTCAATGAGAGAACATTAATTAAATACTAATATTTGAGTAAATTTGTTAGCAGTCACACTGGAGAAAGATCCTCTACATTAAGTCTTTCACAGACTTCAATAACTCTTATCAGTCACAAACTAACATAGTCCATAGTTAATATTAAATACTCAATAAATAGTAGTTTAAAAAAAAGTTGAGCAGGTAGTTCTGTGCCCTCAATGATGTTTTCTATCTTAACCTGACCACTGTCCTTTTTGTGTACACACTGTCCTTGCTACATGATACTATCATTAAAAGTTTGACATTTCATTGCATTTTTTGTCAAGAGCCACTAATCAAGTTACCCCTTGAGGCTGGAATGATGTTTCGTTTCTTATTCCCACTAGATTATAATACAATCTTTGGCATAAAATAGATTCTCAGGGTAGATTCATTTTAAGCAATTAGTGCTACAGTTAATTATGTAACGAAGATTTAAAGATTTAAGAGGAATCAATTATATCTTAACCATTTTCAGTTAGTGTGGCAGTGAAATGGTCAATTAATATATTTCAGAAGTCAGCAGTGACATGGGATTAGAAACAAGACGAAAGAATAGAGGAGAACTACTTACAGAAAATACTTTGGTAACCAGTATAGTTGCAGGTTAGCCATAGAAATATCAATTTATATGTTAATGTTACATGAATTAAACTCTCTTTTAATTGTTGGTAACTGTACAATTTCAGTTCAGTTCAGTTCAATTCACTCTCAGTCGTGTCCGAACTGCAGCATGCCAGGCCTCCCTGTCCATCACCAATTCCCAGAATTTACTCAAACTCACGTCCATGGAGTCAGTGATGCCATCCAGCCATCTCATCCTATATCGTCCCCTTTTCCTCCTGCCCCCAATCCCTCCCAGCATCAGAGTCTTTTCCAATGAGGCAACTCTTCCCATGTGGTGGCCAAAGTACTGGAGTTTCAGCTTCAGCATAATTCCTTCCAAACAACACCCAGGACTGATCTCCTTTAGAATGGACGGGTTGGATCTCCTTACAGTCTAAGGGACTCTCAAGAGTCTTCTCCAACACACAGATCAAAAGCACCAATTGTTTGGAGCTCAGCTTTGTTTATGGTCCAACTCTCACATCCATACATGACTACTGGAAAAACCATAGCTTTGATTAGATGGACCTTTGTTGGCAAAGTAATGCCTGCTTTTGAATATGCTAAGTTGGTCATAACTTTCCTTCCAAGGAGTAAGCGTCTTTTAATTTCATGGCTGCAGTCACCATCTGCAGTGATTTTTCAGCCCCCCAAAATAAAGTCTAACACTGTTTCCACTGTTTCCCCTTCTATTTCCCATGAAGTGATGGGACCAGGTGCCATGATCTTCATTTTCTGAATGTTGAGCTTTAAGCCAACTTTTTCACTCTCTTCTTCCACTTTCAAGAGGCTTTTTAGTTCCTCTTCACTTTCTGCCATAAGGGTGGTGTTATCTGCATATCAGAGGTTATTGATATTTCTCCTGGCAATCTTGATTACAGCTTGTGCTTCTTCCAGCGCAGCGTTTCTCATGATGTAGTCTGCATATGTTAAACAAGCAAGGTGACAATAGACAGCCTTGATGTACTCCTTTTCCTATTTGGAACCAGTCTGTTGTTCGATGTCCAGTTCTAACTGTTGCTCCCTCACCTGCATACAGGTTTCTCAAGAGGCAGGTCAGGTGGTCTGGTATTCCCATCTCTTTCAGAATTTTCCACAGTTTATTGTGATCCACACAGTCAAAGGCTTCAGCACAGTCAATAAAGCAGAAATAGATGTTTTTCTGGAACTCTCTTGCTTTTTCCATGACCCAGTAGATGTTGGCAATTTGATTTCTGGTTCCTTTGCCTTTTCTAAAACCAGCTTGAACATCTGGAAGTTCACGGTTCACATATTGCTGAAGCCCGGATTGGAGAGTTTTGAGCATTACTTTACTAGCATGTGAGATGAGTGCAATTGTGCGGTAGTTTGAACATTCTTTGGCATTGCCTTTCTTTGGGATTGGAATGAAAACTGACCTTTTCCAGTCCTGTGGCCACTGCTGAGTTTTCCAAATTTGTTGGCATATTGAGTGCGGCACTTTCACAGCATCATTTTTCAGGATTTGAAATAGCTCCACTGGAATGCCATCATCTCCACTAGCTTTGTTCTTAGTGATGCTTCCTAAGGCCCACTTGACTTCACATTCCAGGATGTCTGGCTCTAGGTGGGTTATCATACCATCGTGATTATCTTGGTCATGAAGATCTTTTTTGTACAGTTCTGTGTATTTTTGCCACCTCTTCTTGATATCTTCTGCTTCTGTTAGGTCCATACCATTTCTGTCCTTTATCGAGCCCATCTTTGCATGAAATGTTCCCTTGGTATCTCTAATTTTCTTGAAGAGATCTCTAGTCTTTCCCTTTCTGTTTTTCTCTATTTCTTTGCATTTATCGCTGAGAAGGCTTTCTTATCTCTCCTTGCTATTCTTTGGAACTCTGCATTCAGATGCTTATATCTTTCCTTTTCTCCTTTGCTTTTTGCTTCTCTTCTTTTCACAGCAATTTGTAAGGCCTCCCCAGACAGCCATTTTTGCTTCTTTGCATTTTTTTTTCCATGGGGATGGTCTTGATCCCTGTCTCCTGTACAATGTCACGAACCTCCATCCATAGTTCATCAGGCACTCTATCTATCAGATCTAGTCCCTTAAATCTATTTCTCTCTTCCACTGTATAATCATAAGGGATTTGATTTAGGTCATACCTGAATGGTCTAGCAGTTTTCCCTACTTTCTTCAATTTAAGTGTGAATTTGGCAATAAGGGGTTCATGATCTGAATCACAGGTAGCTCCTGGTCTTGTTTTGCTGACTGTATAGAGCTTCTCCATCTTTGGCCGCAAAGAATATAATCAATCTGATTTTGGTGTTGACCATCTGGTGGTGTCCATGTGTAGAGTCTTCTCTTGTGTTGTTGGAAGAGGGTGTTTGCTATGACCACTGCATTCTCTTGGCAAAACTCTATTAGTCTTTGCCCCTGCTTCATTCCGTATTCCAAGGCCAAATTTGCCTGTTACTCCAGGTATTTCTTGACTCCCTACTTTTGCATTCCAGTTCCCTATAATGAAAAGGACGTCTTTTTTGGGTGTTAGTTCTAGAAGGTCTTGTAGGTCTTCATAGAACAGTTCAGCTTCACCTTCTTCAGCATTACTGGTTGGGACATAGACTTGGATTACTGTGGTTCTGAATGGTTTGCCTTGGAAATGAACAGAGATCATTCTGTCATTTTTGAGACTGCATCCCAGTACTGCATTTCAGACTCTTTTGTTGACCATGATGGCTACTCCATTTCTTCTATGGGATTCTTGCCCACAGTAGTAGATATAATGGTCATCTGAGTTAAATTTACCCATTCCAGTCCATTTTAGTTCACTGATTCCTAGAATGTCAGCGTTCACCCTTGCCATCTCTTGTTTGACCACTTCTAATTTGCTTTGATTCATGGACCTGACATTCCAGGTTCCTATGCAATATTGCTCTTTACAGCACCAGATCTTCCTTCTATCACCAGTCACATCCACAACTGGGTATTGTTTCTGCTTTGGCTCGATCCCTTCATTCTTTCTGGAGTTATTTCTCCACTGATCTCCAGTAGCATATTGGGCACATACTGACCTGGGGAGTTCCTCTTTCAGTATCCTGTAATTTTGCCTTTTCATATTGTTCATGGGTCTAAATATGTGTGCTTTTCAAAGCTGTTTTTTTCTGTACATATCAGAAACTTTCCCTCGTTTATAGTAATTTTAGCATTATCTTCTCTTATGGCCAGTGGCAGAGATTTCTTTGAAATAATTGTCATTTCCAGAAACATTTAATGAGTGCCAATCACTGCAGATGGTGACTGCAGCCATGAAATTAAAAGACCCTTACTCCTTGGAAGAAAAGTTACGACCAACCTAGATAGCATATTCAAAAGCAGATACATTACTTTGCTGACTAAGTTCTGTCTAGTCAAGGCTATGGTTTTTCCTGTGGTCATGTATGGATGTGAGAGTTGGACTGTGAAGAAGGCTGAGCGCCGAAGAATTGATGCTTTTGAACTGTGGTTGTTGGAGAAGACTCTTGAGAGTCCTTCGGACTGCAAGGAGATCCAACCAGTCCATTCTGAAGGAAATCAGCCCTGAGATTTCTTTGGAAGGAATGATGCTAAAGCTGAAACTCCAGTACTTTGGCCACCTCATGGGAAGAGTTGACTCATTGGAAAAGACTCTACTGCTGGGAGGGATTGGGGGCAGGATGAGAAGGGGACGACAGAGGATGAGATGGCTGGATGGCATCACTGACTTGATGGACATGAGTCTGAGTGAACCTCGGGAGTTGGTGATGGACAGGGAGGCCTGGCGTGCTGCGATTCATGGGGTCACAAAGAGTTGGACACGACTGAGTGACTGAACTGAACTGAACTGAAGTTTATACTAGTATTTAGATCATATAATGCATTTGGATGGTTAACATATGATCTTTAATTTTGAAACCATCAATGTTTAGGCATTTTTAGCTGCTGCTGCTGCTGTTGCTGCTGCTAAGTTGCTTCAGTCGTGTCTGACTCTGTGTGACCCCATAGACAGCCGCCTACCAGGCTCCCACGTCCTTGGGGTTCTCCAGGCAAGAACATTGGAGTGGGTTGCCATTTCCTTCTCCAATGCATGAAAGTGAAAAGTGAAAGTGAATTCACTCAGTCATGTCCAACTCTCCACTTTGTGACCCCATGGACTGCAGCCTACCAGGATCTTCCATCCATGGGATTTTCCAGGCAAGAGTACTGGAGTGGGGTGCCATTGCCTTCTCTGAGGCATTTTTAGAGAATCATTTTAATTGATATTGTAATTTAACAGACAACATTAGAGATTTTATTTTCTTTTAATCTATGGAAATATGAGATCTTATTTCTGATCTGAACAGCTTTAGCCCGCAGCAGTCAGATAACCAGTGTGCATGGAAGCCTGAGAATCCTAAACAAAACTTCAGAGGTAGTAAGGCAAAGTGAGCATTAAAGAAGGTAGCAGTAGCTTCTCAATGGAAAATGTTGGTGTTCTTTAAAAAATAAGGGTGATGGCAGATTTGGCATAAGAATTTATTTTACAGGCTAGAGTAGAAGGCTTTCAAAGTCAGATAGTTTAACTCTAAAGTTTTGAGAAGAAAGTTCATGACAGGAGTAGCAGTAAAAAGTCATCAAAGAGTAGTATTAGGGATATGTTATTGGGGACAACTGACATAGAGAAGGGTAGAAGGAAATGAAAACACAGAATGTATGGAAGTCTATCTGACATGACCTTATGGGGCTCTAGAAGGATTATGCATGAGTGATTCAGTTTGATGTGCATCAAATCACTTCCCCAAATATTGTGGCTCATATAGCCACTATATTCTGCTTGCAAATTTGTAAGTCAGTGAGTAAGAAAGGGCTGAGCCAAGCAGTTCATATCTGAACAACATAAGGTCAGAAGTGGAATGACATACTTAAAGTTCTAGAGGGAACAAAGCAGATGTTATTTTTAAATATTTCTCTTCCTTTACTTATCTTTAGGCTATCTGAAGGAATAGTACTTGTTTTTATTTCACATACCTAGTAATTCACTCAGGATAGAAAAGCAGACAACATTCCTCAAAAATATTGCAATGCAAATAAAAAATCCACAGCAACCTTGGACAAAAGTTTACTGTTGAGGTATACAATAGAACACCAAAACTTATGAAAAAAATTGGGGGAGAGTTTCCTTGGGAAATTGTTTCTTTCAAAAATGACTATGTACATTGAGGAATTAGAAAGTTACACGCATGACCAGAGTGAGATATGCGCTCAAAAAAAAAAAAAAAAAAAAAAGACAAACACTAGCTGAAGACAGAGGAGTCCAAGATGGCAGGGTAGGAGGAACCTGAACTCATCTCTTTCCCTGGAAAAATAAACTAACTAAAACATACCTCACACTTGACCAAAGATGTGGTGTATTCATTCCAAATTGTGTATGTGAATAAAAGTAATATCTTGTTAATTTTTATGTTTGACATTTATTGAGGTAAGATGTTTAATGTTCACTGGCCTATTATTCTCTTCATTTAAAAAATAGTTTTCTTATACTCTTTGTTCATTATTCTCTTCAAGTTTTCTTAATGAATTGTAATTTTTTTTTTTCTGTGTTGAAGATATTAGGCCTTTGTGATCAGGGCTATAACAGCCACTCTGGAACTTTGTGTGGATTGGACAAAAAAGTGATTCCATTTTGGCAGACTCAGGCCTGATCAGCATATATGGTTCATTGGATGGGTGGGGTACAGGCTGGATGTCAGCCCCCAAAGACCCTTTGGCCAGTAGGACTTGAGTAGTTAAAGTTTACACATATCACAAGTTTAGACATATAGCTAACCAGTTTGCAGGTGGATTTTAATATTATTGTGATGATGTCTCAAGTACAAAGTTTTTTTTTTTTAATTTTAAATATTTTGATATTTTATCCTTCTACTATCTGAATTCTTCCATTATGGAGAGAAGAGGCAGGAGAGGGGAAAGGAGAAGGGAAGGGAAGGGAAGGGAAGGGAATGGAAGGGAAGGGAAGGGAAGGGAAAGGAAGGGAAGGGAAGGGAATGGAAGGAAAAGGACAAGAAGAGAAGAGAGTTATTCTAAGGAATGGTTCATGTGATTTGGAGCCTAGCAAGTCTGCATCTGAAGTGTGGACTGGCAAGCTGGAATCCCAGGCAAGCTGATGGCCCAGATGAAGTCCAAGGCAGTCCACAGGAGAATTTCTTCTTGCTTAGCAAGACTACTTTTTGTTGTTGTTGTTGTTGTTGTTTTTGTTTATCTGTTTATTTGTTTTTGCTTATTGTTCTTCTATTCAATCTCAAAGATTTAGAGGATAATCTAGACTATTCATTTAGTTTCAACTGATTGGATAAGGCCCACCCACATTGTGGATTGTGATTTCCTTTACTAAGAGTTCACCAATTTAACATCAGTCTCATCCAAAGACACTCTCCATGTTGACACATAAAATTAATTATCACGTTTAGTAAATCCTTCCCTACCTTTGTATCAAGTATCCACTTCTGTGTGTTGTCACAAGTTTCTCTGTAATTCTCTGTTTTACATAATATAGTTGTACCCACATAAAAGCTCCATTTCAGAAACAAGTGACAATGATGTATGTAGTTTACTTCTACAATCATTATTTAGCAACTATTATTTCTGTGCTTAAATAGAGAAACAGAAACTTAGAAAGGTTTTATTATTTCTTTTATTGAATTATGTAATACCAATTTGGAACTTGTCTTACTTAGGTCAGTAGGTGGCCAATATGCTACTGGAGGTCAGTGGAGAAATAACTCCAGAAAGAATGAAAGGATGAAGCCAAAGCAAAAACAATACCCAGCTGTGGATGTGACTGGTGATAGAAGGAAGGTCCAATGCTGTAAAGAGCAATATTGCATAGGAACCTGGAATGTTAGGCCCATGAATCAAGGCAAATTAGAAGTGGTCAAACAAGAGATGGCAAGAGTGAACGTCACCATTCTAGGAATCAGTGAACTAAAATGGACTGGAATGGGTGAATTTAACTCAGATGACCATTATATCTACTACTGTGGGCAAGAATCCCATAGAAGAAATGGAGTAGCCATCATGGTCAACAGAAGAATCCGAAATGCAGTACTTGGATGCAATCTCAAAAACAACAGAATGATCTCTGTTCATTTCCAAGGTAAACCATTCAATATCAGAGTAATCCAAGTCTATGTCCCAACAAGTAATGCTGAAGAAGCTGAAGTTGAACGGTTCTATGAAAACCTACAAGACCTTTTAGAACTAACACCCAAAAAAGACGTCCTTTTCATTATAGGGGACTGGAATGCAAAAGTAGGGAGTCAAGAAACACCTGGAGTAACAGGCAAATTTGGCCTTGGAATGCGGAATGAAGCAGGGCAAAGACTAGTAGAGTTTTGCCAACAAAATGCACTGGTCATAGCAAACACCCTCTTCCAACAATGCAAGAGAAGACTTTACACATGGACATCACCAGATGGTCAACACCAAAATCAGATTGATTATATTCTCTGCAGCAAAAGATGGAGAAGCTCTATGCGGCTAAGTCGCTTCAGTCGTATCCAACTCTGTGCGACCCCAGAGACGGCAGCCCACTAGGCTCCCCTGTCCCTGGGATTCTCCAGGCAGGAACACTGGAGTGGGTTGCCATTTCCTTCTCCAATGCATGAAAGTGAAAGTGAAGTCGCTCAGTTGTGTCCGACCCTCAGCGACCCCATGGACTGCAGCTTTCCAGGCTCCTCTGCCCATGGGATTTTCCAGGCAAGAGTACTTGAGTGGGGTGCCATTGCCTTCTCCAGAGAAGCTCTATACAGTCAATTGAAACAAGACCAGGAGCTGACTGTGGCTGAGATCATGAACCCCTTATTACCAAATTCGGACTGAAATTGAAGAAAGCAGGGAAAACCGCGAGACCATTCAGGTATGACCTAAATCAAATCCCTTATGATTATACAGTGGAAGTGAGAAATAGATTTAAGGGCCTGGATCTGATAGATACAGTGCCTGATGAACTATGGAATGAGTTTCGTGGCATTGTACAGGAGACAGGGATCAAGACCATCCTCATGGAAGAGAAATGCAAAAAAGCAAAATGGCTGTCTGGGGAGGCCTTACAAATAGCTGTGAAAAGAAGAGAAGTGAAAAATAAAGGAGAAAAGGAAAGATATAAGCATCTGAATGCAGAGTTCCAAAGAATAGCAAGGACAGATAAGAAAGCCTTCTTCAGCGATCAGTGCAAAGAAATAGAGGAAAAGAACAGAATGGGAAAGACTAGAGATCTCTTCAAGAAAATTAGAGATACCAAGGGAACATTTCGTGCAAAGATTGGCTCAATAAAAGACAGAAATGATATGGACCTAACAGAAGCAGAAGATATTAAGAAGAGGTGGCAAGAATACACGGAAGAACTGTACAAAAAATATAATCACGATGGTGTGATCACTCATCTAGAGCCAGACATCCTGGAATGTGAAGTCAAGTGGGCCTTAGAAAGCATCACTACGAACAAAGCTAGTAAGGTGATGGCATTCCAGTAGCGCTATTTCAAATCCTGAAAGGTGATGCTGTGAAAGTGCTGCACTCAATATGCCAACAAATTTGGAAAACTCAGCAGTGGCCACAGGACTGGAAAAGGTCAGTTTTTTTTTTCCAATCCCTAAGAAAGGCAATGCCAAAGAATGCTCAAACTACCGCAGCTTGATTTGCACTCATCTCACATGCGAGTAAAGTAATGCTCAAAACTCTCCAATCCAGGCTTCAACAATACGTGAACCGTGAACTCCCTGATGTTCAAGCTGGTTTTAGAAAAGCCAGAGGAACCAGAGATCAAATTGCCAACATCCTCTGGATCATCAAAAAAGCAAGAGAGTTCCAGAAAAACATCTATTTCTGCTTTATTGACTATGCCAAAGCCTTTGACTGTGTGGATCACAATAAACAGTGGAAAATTCTGAAAGAGATGGGAATACCAGACCACCTGACCTGCCTCTTGAGAAATCTGTATGCAGGTCAGGAAGCAACAGTTAGAACTGGACACGAAACAATGGACTGGTTCTGAATAGGAAAAGGAGTATGTCAAGGCTGTCTATTGTCACCCTGCTTATTTAACTTATATGCAGAGTACATCATGAGACATGCTGGACTGGAAGAAACACAAGCTAGAATCAAGATTGCCGGGAGAAATATCAATAACCTCAGATATGCAGATGACACCACCCTTATGGAAGAAAGTGAAGAGGAACTAAAAGGCCTCTTGATGAAAGTGAAAGAGGAAAGTGAAAAAGTTGGCTTAAAGCACAACATTCAGAAAATGAAGATCATGGCATCCAGTCCCATCACTCCATGGGAAATAGATGGGGAAACAGTGGAAACAGTGGCTGACTTTATTTTGGGGGGCTGAAAAATCACTGCAGATGGTGACTGCAGCCATAAAATTGAAAGATGCTTACTCCTTGGAAGAAAAGTTATGACCAACCTAGATAGCATATTCAAAAGCAGAGACATTACTTTGCCGACTAAGGTCCATCTAGTCAAGGCTATGGTTTTTCCTGTGGTCATGTACGGACGTGAGAGTTGGACTGTGAAGAAGGCTGAGCGCCAAAGAATTGATGCCTTTGAACTGTGCTGTTGGAGAAGACTCTTGAGAGTCCCTTGGACTGCAAGGAGATCCAACCAATCCATTCTGAAGGAGATCAGCCATGGGAGTTCTTTGGAAGGAATGATGGTGAAGCTGAAACTCCAGTACTTTGGCCACCTCATGCGAAGAGTTGACTCATTGGAAAAGACTTTGATGCTGGGAGGGATTGGGGGAAGGAGGAGAAGGGGACGACAGAGGATGAGATGGCTGGATGGCATCACTGACTCAATGGACGTGAGTCTGAGTGAACTCCGGGAGTTGGTGATGGACAGGGAGGCCTAGCGTGCTGCGATTCATGGGGTCGCAAAGAGTCGGACACAACTGAGTGACTGAACTGAACTGAACTATCTTTGAAGAAAAATTTGTTATAACTTTGACTGCATGTATATGTCTAATATGGAATTCAATATTATGTACAGAGTTGCAAATGTGATTACCATTTGTTAGAACATTCTAGGATTTTTGCAATCATCATACAACCATTAGAATAAGAAACTTGATTTAATTTAAAATGTTCTGGGGGAAGTAAGTGGGACACTAATTATAAATTATCCGCAAGTAACCCGGACAACAGGTCATTATACATGATCACTTGAATCTGACTTTGAGAAAGAAGATATTTTGTTATATATAAATCTGATATTGCTGGTAAGAATGAGCCTTCTCCAAAGTGTTATGCTTGATCAAGATTGCATAAAAGTAATGTATAAGGTTGGCAGATTTTCAGCGTATTTTTAGAATGCAACTTATTAATTTAACTATTTAAGAAAAAAGCATGCATATTTTTTAGGTCTTCCCTCATAGCTCAGTTCATAAAGAATCTGCCTGCAATGCAGGAAACCAGGGTTCAATTCTTGAGTTGGGAAGATCCTCTGGAGAGGAAATGGCATCCCACTCCAGTATCCTCGCCTGGAGAATCGCATGGACAGAGGAGTCTGGCAGGCTATAGTCCATGGGATCACAAAAGTTGAACACGACTTAGCGACTCAACCACCAACCAAGAGGAAAGAATATTTTATTCTTTTTAAACTAGATAATGATGCCTTATTATTCTAGTTGACATTAAAATAATTGCAACTATGATACTATAATCTGACAGACTTTTAAAATGTTTCTTCCATTATCAATTGGGAAAGTGAACATGATTCACTACCAAAAATTTCCACAATGGTTTATTCCCCAGATGCCAGTATGATAATTGGCCAAAAATAGCCTGTCTTTAAAGGATTCTTAATCCGATTGGTGAGAGGATATAGACATTTATATCTGAAATCTGGGAGAGACTCAAATCTGAAGTTCCCTATCTTTTTAAAATGATGTTTCTCTGAATTATTTTTAGGATGAAGAAGAGAAAATTAAATCTTCTTGGAATAAAAATATAAATTTTGTATTTAAGTATAGTAGATGTAAAATTCAAACTGAGGGATCTACAGTGTCAGTACTGAATACTTTAGGTTAGTAAAAATCATTTGATGTATATTTAAGTGAATGTGTGTCTATACATAAAAGTCAGGTAAAGACTGATTTATTCTATTATCTTGTGTATTAAATGATTAGAGTAAAATGTATTAGCATTTAAATTTCTTCATTGCTGTATCTAAGTATCTTTTGTAGGTATACATAATCAGCCTCATTTGTTTTCCTGATTACAAATTCAACATTTGTTTAATGAGCTTTAAAAAGCCCTTGCAAATAAAAAAGAGTCTCTGAAATTAGAACCCTGGAAAAGACTCTGATGCTGGGAGGGATTGGGGGCAGGAGGAGAAGAGGACGACAGAGATGGCTGGATGGCATCACCGACTTGATGGACGTGAGTTTGAGTGAACTCCGGGAGTTGGTGATGGACAGGGAGGCCTGGCGTGCTGCAATTCATGGGGTCGCAAAAAGTTGGACACGACTGAGTAACTGAACTGAACTGAACTGACTGAGTTTTTCCTATTCTACTTCTTTTAGTATCTATTTTTAAAAAACTTTATTGAGATATAGTTTACATACCATAGAGTTCACTCATTTTAAGTGTTCAGTTCAATGATTTTTAGTATTTTTACATTTCAGAGTTGTGCATCTATCACTAGTGTCTAATTTTGGAACATTTTGATTCAACAGCAAGTAGAAATTTTTTTAAAAAAGTTTTGTTTCCTGGGTTTTCCATTTGATTATTTCAATGTTTCATTCTCTTACTTTTTATAAAACACTAAATTAAACATAGTTATGTTTTAGGTTTACATGTGAAATTTTTCGTGGTCATTAAGAGAAAAATATCAATAAAGATACTGCCATTATGGTCTGTACTATGTATGCTACCACGGGTGTCAGGGCAACTACATTTATGAAGGGTTCCTGAATTGTGATTTACGACCATTCTGTCCATGAAGCACTTAACTTCAAATTTATAACCCCAGTCTATTACCAAAGGTGTTGCAATTAAATATAATGCATTTATAAAAGTTCAAGAGGAATAAAAAAGTTCTGAGTCTTTATTATCTTGACAAGTCTGTTGAGTGCTATTTGAGTGGCTTAAAACAGATAAAATCATTAATTCCTATAGATTTTAAAATTTTATTATTGTATTCTATTCATATCATTAGGATGTTTCAAGCGTGGAATGTGTTACTTTATGTGCTTAGTTGCTCAGCTGTGTCTGACACTTTGGGGCCCCAGGTAGGCTGTAGCCCGCCAGCCTCCTCTGTCATGGAATTTTCCGGGCAAGAATACCGGAGTGGGTTGCCGTTTCCTACTCCAGGGGGTCTTCCCAACATAGGAATCAAACCCACATCTCTCGAGTCTCCTGCATTGGCAGGTGGATTCCCCTAGCACCACCTGGGAAGCCCCTATGTTACTTTAGTTCCCTGTAAACACCTTACAAAACTTTTATTTTCAATTTTATGAAGTATAAGCAAAGTAAAACTCTTACAAAGGACAGTTCTACATGTATTGTAAAATTTTTCATAAAGAACTCTTTTCAATACCTTTACAAATGGATTTATACAGTAATTTCCTCTTGTGAGGAAAGCGAAACACCAGCTTATTTCTCATGATAAATCAATAGTGGGATCCACAGTGGAATACATCTCATTGTATTTCTGGGGAGCTCAAAGCTACATTTTAAAATCAAATACTGAATTTAGCAATCTTTTATATACAATTGTGAAAGCAGCCTCTCCCCCAACTTCACCAAATTATTTCATAGGTTTTATGCTCTGGTTCTTGTTGAGAGGTACTAAAAAAAATCTCATTCATTGAAAGCCATCCTAAAATCCTTTCAAAATAGTCAGTTTATTTTTAAAAATTACAAATACAAATGAATTAGAGCATTAGCTTTTTATTCCCAAACTAAATTGAAAAAGATGACAAAAGCAGTAATTTTTAACAATGCGTGGAATCAGAGGAACTGTATAAGTCTTAGGTAAATTTATTTATTTTCTTTCATATTGGTCGATTTCTATATACTTTATTAAGTGAGAATGGGAAACTCTGTTGGTGTTATATAGATAAGGTCTGAAATAGTGAGTGTGTGAAGGAGTAAATTAGTACAGAAGATATGTTTACTAAATATAATAGAGTTTTTGTGATTAAAATAGGTGAATTTTATAGTTGATAAATTGGATTTAATAAATAAGACCAAAAAAAAAAATTCCAAATAGGCTTAACCTGAAAGAGATACTAACTCTATTGCTTTTTGGGAAGCCATATCTTGAGTTGAATATTATTTGGAAAATAAGATATGATTTTTCTGAACCAGATCTTCTTTATCATTCAGTTAATCACAAGCATTAAGGGTTTTTTCATTTTTTGACAAAAACAGTTTTCTCTTACTTCTAAATGATAAAAGAAAAAATATCTTCTCAGTATAGTTAAAAGCATAAAAAACAGAATTATAAAGAAGTGCATGAATAATAGTCTATATCCCTATCAACATGGTAAGTATCAGTTCTACACTCTTTCCTCCTTCTTTTAAATATATAGAATTTGATGACTACAGCCCATTTTTCTAGCCTTTTGAAATATTTAGTAAGTGAACTCCATCAGATTTCTGTCATTTGTAGATTTGATAATTATGTTTTCTCCAAGACGTTGACAAAGAGCAAAGTTTACCAAAGAGTCCGGTGGCCTCAACTGAGGCTATTCTCCCTGATGGTACAGATTCATGCTTTAGATTAAAATTGTATATAATTGGGCTACTATTTAGATCAAATTTTGCTCAAAAACAGTAACAGAAAATACGATAAATGCCACTCTATAACTCATATATAGCACAATAACGTCACTACCCCCCAGTTTACTAAACAGCGTAAACAACGGTTCACAATCTGGCAGTTATCCTATATTTATATATCATCTCATATATGTTTTTAACCCAAATCATGCTTTTTAGTTTGGAGGAATACTTTTCCTTTCAATTTGCCACTAAGGAGTGAAATTTACTTCATCTCTTGGCTTCTGGTGAGAGACATGTTGATTGGTGTTTAGATATGTAGATATGGCCACCCATCAAATGTCTTTGCCAGATATTGTTTTAAGTTTATGTAAATGCAAGGGGCTTCCCTGGAAACTCAGTGGATAAAGAATCCATCTGCAATGAGGGAGACCTGGGTTCGATTCTGGGGTTGGGAAGCTCCCCTGGAGGAGGGAATTGCAACCTGCTTCAGTATTCTTGCCTGGAGAATCCCCATGGACAGAGGAGCTTGGAGGGCTACCGGCCATGGGGTAACAAACAGTCTGACATGTCTGAGTGACTAAGCACAGCACAGGTAAATGGAAAAAAGAGAAGGGGAGATTTGACAATGTTCATTCAATTGTCATTGATGGCATTATTTTAAATTAAGTTTTAATCCCAATTCTTATGTTTGTTACTTAAAAACAGTTACACATTGGCTGATAATATTGACAGGTGGACAGACTACAATACTATCAAGAAAATCTTTATATTCTCAGTCCTACAAGGATTTTTGGTTCACATTCTGTACATAATTGATTCTACATTTGCTCACAGGCAAAGGCTAGATAAGAAAAAAATATTCCCACAACTCTCATATGCTGCAGTCTCCCAGAATGTCTAACTGCCCCTAAGGAAACACTGAAGTCTGAAAAAGGTAAATAAATATGTTGGTAGGGAATTGGATTTAATCTTCTATATATCTTATTTTATGTTGTTTCTTACAACTTAAAAATTATATTTAGATCACACTTAGTTGTTCATTTTCATGTGCCTGGAAATGATAGGCACTTTCACTTATATTTCTTTTCTTTGTGTAGATTCAGAACAAAATCTGAGACCAGTGACAATGGACCTGCAGAATTATTCCTTGGTGTCAGAATTTGTGTTGCATGGACTCTGCACTTCACAACATCTACAAAATTTTTTCTTTGTATTCTTCTCTGAGATCTATGTGGTCACTGTTCTGGGCAACCTTATTGTTGTGGTCACTGTAATATCTGACCCCCGCCTACACTCCTCCCCTATGTACTTCCTGCTGGGAAATCTCTCTTTCCTGGACATATGGCTGGCCTCATTTGCCACTCCCAAGATGATCAGGGACTTCCTTAGTGATCAAAAGCTCATCTCCTTCGGAGGATGTATGGCTCAAATCTTCTTCTTGCACTTTGTTGGTGGGGCTGAGATGGTACTTCTTGTTACCATGGCCTATGACAGGTATGTGGCTATATGCAAGCCTTTGCATTACATGACAGTGATGAGCCGGCGGACTTGCGTGGGGCTGGTGTTGGTTTCATGGGTCATTGGATTTGTGCACTCCATCAGTCAGGTAGCCTTTACTGTAAATTTACCTTACTGTGGCCCCAATGAGGTGGACAGCTTTTTCTGTGACCTTCCTCTTGTGATCAAGCTTGCCTGCCTGGACACCTATGTCTTGGGTATACTTATGATCTCAGACAGTGGGTTGCTTTCCACGAGCTGTTTTCTTCTCCTCCTTATCTCCTACACTGTTATTTTTATCACTGTCCGACAGCGTGCAGCTGGTGGGGTCTCCAAAGCACTCTCAACTTGCTCTGCACATATTATGGTAGTCACACTCTTCTTTGGGCCCTGCATTTTCATTTATGTGTGGCCTTTTAGTAGGTTCTCTGTGGACAAGCTCCTCTCTGTGTTTTACACCATTTTTACTCCACTCTTGAACCCTCTTATCTACACACTGAGAAATAAGGAGATGAAAATATCTATGAAGAAACTGAGAAACCAACATGTGACTTTTCACTGAAGTCCAGCTTTCCAAAAAGTTATATATTATTATTCATTCAGAAGATATCTTTCTTTAATATAATTCTGATCAAATATTTCATTCTGACATTACATTGGTATAATTTGTATTGTGTTACATTATAGAGAAATAGTTACTGATTTCAACAAAATATATACATAATTTTGTATGTGATATTATATATATGCATATGTAATTACTCATACAATATATGTTTACTCAGGGCTTCCCTAATGGCTTAGATAGTAAAGAATCCGCCTACAATGCAGGAGACACTTGTTCGATCGCTGGCCTGGGAAGAGCCCATGGAAAAGCCCATGGAGTGGGATGGCTACCCACTCCAGTACTCTTGCCTGGAAAATACCGTGGACAGAGGAGCCAGGCAGGCTACAGTCCATGGGTTTGCAGAGAACTGGACAGGACTGAGCTACTAAACATGCATGCATGAGTATGTTTACTCAATTCCACACATTCTCCTTGGAATGGACTCCACAGATTTTTTAAGCCAGATTTCTCTTAACAGTTTGTCTAACAAAATTGATTAAAAATGAGTTTTAATTTCTTAATCATAGTCCAGTGAGGCTTCCCACGTGGTGCAGTGGAAAAGAATCTTCCTACCAGGGCAGGAGATGCCAGAGGCATGTGTTTGATCCCTGGGTGGGAAAGATCCCCTGGAGAAGGAAATGGCAACCTGCTCAAGTATTCTTGCCTGGGAAAATCCCATGGACAGAGGAGCCTAGTGGGCTACAGTTCATGGGGTTGCAAAGAGTCAAACATGACTGAACACACACACACATATACATACATACACAATTATAGTGCAACACAGAAAGGGCTCTCAGTTCATAGATATTCAAGACATGAGATACTTAGCACAGGGAAAGTAGCTTGAGAGTAAATAATACCATGTGAATCTTTGTCCTAGCTTTGAAACCCTGAGAGGAAAAAATACTTCACAGTTTCAGGATCATATTGCTTTAAAAAGCATATTATTTTTTTCTTTTGAATGTGTATTATATTTAAACTTTTTATTTAAAAACTGGATGCATGTTGGTGGTATTGAATTATAGAAGTCAATTTTAACATGGGAAAATCAATATTTTATGGCCACATATTTCATAGTATAAACATAAACTTACTATATGATATACACTGGACTATTTAATTAATAAATTTTCACCTATAGTAGGTTTTTAATAAACATTGTATCTTACTGAGTTGATGCTGTCCCTTAAGGAGTCATCTATTAGGAAGCATTTGTCAGAATAACACAGATTCAGATATTATGCTGAATTTTGAATGTCTTTGTATCCTGAAAGACAATCATAAGCAAGAATTAATTTTGATATTCACTAAGTTAATGTTTAGAGGATTCAAGCAATTTTCTCATAAGTTGATTCAGAAACATCAAGCCAAAGGACAGAATTGGGAAATGCATGAATTATTTGAGTAACTGGATGAAACTTCCAATAATTTTGGACATTGTTGTCAATCAAGAGAAGCATGCTCCTGGGTACTTCTGTTTTCCCTTCTGACTATAATTCTACACATGTGCCTAAACAATAAAAGAACATAGAAGGAAAACAACTTCTTCCTCGGGAATTTTCTCTATAGTCATCTTGCTTGCTATTATGATAATACCTTGTTTCTATTTTATAAATTTGGACATCGTCGATTTTTATGACTATGTCCGTGTATGTGAACATTGTTGTTCATTTGCCCACTTGTGTCCAACTCTTTGTGACCCCACGGACTGCAGCACGCCTTCTTGTCTCTCACCATCTCCTGGCGTTTGCCCAAGTTCATGTTCATTGCATTGGTGAACACTGAAAAAGTTTAAGAGGAAATCAATATCTGTTTGGGGATTAATTTCCTTAGTTTTTATTGATGTAATGCTGATTTTTTGATTTACAGATTTTGGACATAGCTCTTTTCATCATCAAAGATATAGCTAATACTATTCATGGATTTATTTACTCAGTTGACAAGTGTTTGTCAAGCACCTGCCATATTTAAGATTCAATGCACAGCACTAGGGGTGAAGATAGAGTGGTTAAGAACACACATTTCCAGTTTAGTGGAATAAAGTTGGTTATACACAAAATCAAATCATATTATTAAATTAAAGGTGCGGTAGGAATAAACATGATATGCTCTGAGAGAAAATGAGAGGGAAACCTAGTTCAGTTTTGATATTCAGAAAAGATTTCCCTTATTATTTCAGCTCTTCTTTCTCCTAGGATTCTGGATTCTGTTATATTACTGCACACACATGTATGTGCACACACACATTTCATTTAGTTTAGCATGACTCAGTCATATAGTACATGCCCAAATATATGCTAAATCCTACGTTTCTTTTTATTAATAAAACCAGCCAATGGCTATGTCCCATCTCTCATATCTGCTCAACTCTCCGTGTTGCTCATGCCAGATCCATGAAGATGGATGTGGACCATTGTATTATCAGTCTAGGTGGAGAAATCCCTGCATTTAAGCTGTCGGGACATAAACACGGATACTTGATGTGTTAGTAAAACTAGTGTGAAAGGAGTCATCAGTGTCTGTTTTCCACAGACTCTAAAATTTGCAGGAAATTCACCACTGTCAATTCATAGGAAGTCATATATTCTAAATAGAGGAATTCTTTGAGTTTTGAGGAACCGTTTATAAAACTTATTTTCCTATTCTGAGATAAGGTAAATTAAATACATGATACAGTGTTTCTCAAAGCGTAATCTGAAAGCTACTTATACTAAAAAATCACCTGGAATGATTTTTACATGCAAATAATATGTGCTTCTTTTTTTACCTGTAAGCTGCCTCAGTAATTGTAATTCACAACCACGATTGAGAACCACAGAACAATTGTTGACACTATTAATCTGCAAGAGTAGTTGCTATTAAGGTACGATTGGAAGGATTTTCTTGTGAGAGAAATCTCTACTAATGGACCAGAATGTGTTCTCAGAGGTATATCTCTGCAGCCCAGAAAAATCCCTGACAGCAAAAAGCTGGGCAATTGTAGGACTCAATGTTTTTCTTCTTAGGGACCATTGTTGTCTTTCGATGCCTGATGTCCAGGATTCTGAGAACTATTGTTTTGTGTATTTTATGTTAAGTTACTTTAGAAGGAAAAGTAAATCCAATCCTTATTATTCCATCTTAAGCAGAAGCATAGAGCATGGTCTGTGTGATTAGTATAAATATTCTTTTCCTAAAATAAAATGAGTGTAAGATTGTAGAGATGCTAGTAGAGGTGCTGGATGTCGAGAGTTTCATCATGAATATGTTGAAAGGGAAACAAGAAAACTCAAAAGTAAGTTCACAGTTTTGTTCAGTTATAATTGAAAGTATTGACTCTAAACAGTAGAGAGTGGTTCTCCTGCAAAATTCTGAGATATATCAACAGAATGATAATTTCTTTACATTCTGTCAAGTGATATTTTGCATACATTGGGATAATAATATTTTTTTCTTCTTCGATCTGCTCAATATAGTATTACACTGAGAAATTCTGTAAAGTTGAACCATCTTTGGATAAATAATACTCGAATAAATTCTACTTGATAAAGGAACACAAATACAGCCTTAACTTGAGTTTGTAAAAGTGTTGTTATCTTTTTGAATCTATTTGGGTTCAATCCCTGAGTTGGGAAGATCACTTGGAGAAATGAACAGCTACCCACTCCAGTATTCTGGCCTGGAGAATTCCATGGACAGAGGAGCCTGGCAGGCTACAGTCCATGGGGTCACAAAGGTCAGACATGATGGAGTGACTTTCACTTTCATAATAATTAGTAAGATTTGTTTATAATTTTATTTACTTTTTTTTTTCATTTGGTATTGAATTTACAGGAGTCCTATAAAATACATTTGAGAACTTTTATTTTTCTGGAATACTTTTGCACAGGGGGAGAAATGTGTTTTCTAGAAAATTTAGCAAAATTACCCACCAAGTTTTAACAGCCTGGTGTATTGGGAGAGGGATTAAGTGAGGGACAGTTATGCTACCAAAATTCAATTATTTTTTGCCTCATTTTTATTTTGATCTTGCCAGATGGTTATTTTAATATTATAAAAATAAGTAACATTTTATTTATTATTTTTACCTTTTATAGATAAACATTTTTACTGAAGAATTGCATATATTTAGAGGAGTATACAAACAATAATTATATAGCTCAACAAAATTTCACAAAATGAACACACAGATTGAGGAACATAGCATCAGAAGTCCCCTCACTCCCCCTTCTATTCTCCACCCACTAAGGATAACTACAGTCTTGGCTTTTAATGGATACATTATTTTTTTCTTTTCTTGAGCTTATAGAATGAAATCATAGAGCATGTACTTGTGGTAAGATTATGTCATTGTAAAAGGCAATTTTGTCTCTTTGTTTCCAACATTTATGGCTTTCAGTTTCTTTTCCTTGTGATATAGCCTAGATAGGGTGTCTAGCAGCATATTATTTAAATGGTAAAACTGGGACTCTTTGGCACACTTCATATCTCATAGGAAAGGTTTTTAAAAATTCACATGCTGATGTTTTCAGTAGATATTTATTGATATTCTCTCTAATAAAAAGGAGTTTCCTGCTATTTTTGAATGAGTGATGAATTTCATCAATTACACTTTCCATAATTATGAATTGAATATATAACTATTTTATTTTCTTATCTTTTTGCTTTTGATGCTTTACATGTAGTATAATTTTAGTACTTTTATTTACATTTTCAATTTTTGTATTGTTAGTGTATAGAAAAATTTCTTATTTAAAAATGCAGATATACAAGTGTTGAAAAATGGTGGTAAGATCATGACAGGAGAAGCAGTAAAAGTCATCAAAGATTAGTATTAGGGATATTTTATTGGGACAGTTGTTTTCCTGAGAATTCTAGAGAGCTCTATTTGTGCATCTGTTTAAACATGCGTTCTCATTTATCCTGTGGAATTTATAGTTATAACTGGGTTTGGGTGGACTCTGGGAGTTGGTGATGGACAGGGAGGCTTAGCGTGCTGCGGTTCATGGGGTCGCAAAGAGTCGGACATGACTGAGCGACTGAACTGAACTATTTCTTTATATTTTCTAAGAATGCTGATTTTATTTTATGTAATTTTAATCTTCTCCTCCTATTACAAAATGTGGAACCATTTTTTAAATTCCTAAGTATCACTTTTTCCCATATATTATTGATTAGTGGAAAATGTCTAGGAGCAAGAGAGATCCTCTCTCTTAATCTCTAGAAAAAAAAAACTATATTAATGTCTTCTTTATGATGAATTGCCTCAATCCTGCTGAATTTTAACCCTCGCTATCTCCTCTGTTGGTAATACTATTTTAAGCAATAAAAACTAAAAGACTGACAAATAATTCAACTATAGCCATTATAAATAGTCATTTTTCCATAGATGAAGTCACATGCTTTCTAGTTATTTGTGTTATGAATCAGGTTTCCTAATTATCTGCTCAGTATTGAGGTGTCTATCTGGTCTTCACTGACAACAGGTGGTGTATCTATAAATGTTTTTATATCTGTTTTAAGAACTAAAGCACCTTTGATCTGTTCTTGCTCTGTCATGTCTCTCAAAATATTTCCTATGTCTCAACGAAAACTTTGCAAATTCTCTTTCCAAGTAAGGGGAAAAAAAGCCTCAGCTTTGAAATATCTCTTCCCCAATCATTGCCACATCAGTGAGATGCTTCCTTCATATATTCAGCATATTTTTATTGAGTCTTTAATTCATTTTACTTTGGACATTTTAAAAAGTAAATGTTGGGAATATGTAGGGCCTGCCTGGTGGCTCAGCAGTAGATTCCACCTGCAATGAAGGAGATGTGGTTTCCATCTCTGGGTCGGGAGATTCCTTGGAGAAGGAAATGGCAACCTACTCCAGTATTCTTGCCTGGAGAATTCGATGCCAGAGGAGCCTGGAGGGCTACAGTCCCTGGGGTCAAAAAGGAGTCAGACATGACTTGGAGACTAAACAATAATAAGTGCTAAGAGAACACTTTAGTGGAGATTCAGACACTCACTTGGAGTTTTGCTGCATCTATTCTGCACATTCACCAGCTCTGGCTAGGGGACCATGTGAGTCTTCACATAGGAAGAGTTAAATAGGAAAGAGCTAAATCTGACTCTGACTCAGAAATGTATAGATAATAAAGACAAAACCGCAGTATCCAATAAATTAACCAAATATTCTTGGCTTCTGTCTCTGTCACACAAATTAGTTGCTGCAATGGCTTCTATAATCCAATGACATAAAAACCCTAAAAAGTGGAGGCTTCACTTGTATTTCACATTTATATTAAATTTGTATCTAGCTGCTCTAAACCTGAATGTCATTTTAATTTTCCTATCTTTGGTTATAAACAAAAACACAAACCTATGAGTTAGTTTTAATATAACTTTAAGGATAACCAATGTATTGATGAAAATATTGACAGTAATATAAACTATGCCCAATAATTGATGAAATTGAAAATGTTATGACATTTTGGTGCACTTTCTAGCATTCTCCACAAACCAGTTACAGTAGGTTACACTGTTGCTTCATTAAGGCAAATCAAGAAATTTAGAATTTCGCCATCTGTATCTTTTGAAAAAGTACCAACTTCAGTGCGTAAATAATAGTGAAACCCTGTTGTAAATCAGGCACCAATCTGCTTTCATATCTATCATCATTTTTAGCTCTCACAAAGTACTGGGAAATAGGCATCAATTTATACATGCTACAGATAGGGACTTGACTTGTAATTCGAAGAGGGGTATTTGAACCCACAGTATTAGGCAATTGCTGTCTCAATTACACTACTAGATGGTAATTAATAGTGTGGTGAAGTGATGAAGCAGACTAATATATCCCACTGCTGCTGCTGCTGCTGCTGCTGTCACTTCAGTCGTGTCCGACTCTGTGCTACCCATAGATGGCAGCCCATCAGGCTCCACCATCCCTGGGACTCTCCAGGCAAGAACACTGGAGTGGGGTGCCATTTCCTGCTTCAATGCATGAAAGTGAAAAGTGAAAGTGAAGTCACTCAGTCGTGTCTGACTCTTATCCCACCAGTTTGTTGTTATACAGTCATATAAATCTGATCCACTCTGACTCATCTAATTGATATTCCTTTTTTTGTGAGAGTAAGAAACCTGTATAAATTCATTACTTAATTCATTGCAGACTTTTAGTTGGAGTAAGTTGAAACTGAGACCAAGACAAAACCTGTGGCAAGGTGGAGAAGAAATTGATGAGAATTTGGAAACGGTAGATTGTACCTGTATGTAATAGCAAACTGAATACACAAAATGTATAGAATAAAATTTTATTAGATAAGTGGATAGAATAGAAGAGCCTAAATTGATCAGGAACAGAAACCAGATTTTCTTTAGAGAAGAAAAGGAAGCAGAAAACAGAACAATTCAGTATGAAAGGAGTTTTTCTGGGTTTAATTTTGTTATAAAGCCATAAATAGGAGTATTATGATTTAATGGAAGAAAACCAAACAACTAAGCTACCATCTCCTAACACATTCTTCCCAAAGTAATTATTCTAACCCAAGATTCTTTGCTTGCAAAAGCTCACTTCATCTTCTTATGTCTCCTGCTTTTTCCAAGTAAGTCCACTCCTATCCCACAGCTTTCGCATGGCTGACTTGACCTCTTTGTTCCGAAGTGTGTAGATGAGGGGGTTCAGCATGGGAGTAATAACATTGTAGAGTACAGACACCATCTTGTCCACAGAAAAAGTGGAGAATGGACGAGCATAGATGAAAATACAGGGTCCAAAAAAGAGTGTTACCACCATGAGGTGAGAGCCACAGGTTGAGAGTGCCTTTCGCCTTCCTTCCTTGGAGCGAATCTTGACTAGGATAGTGGCATAGGAAGAAACCAACACTACAAAGGAGCTGGTAGAAATCAACCCACTATTAGATACCATTAGCAATTCAATGACAAAAGTGTCTGCACAGGCAAGTTTGATGACAGGGGGAACATCACAAAAGAAGTTGTCCACCTGATTTGGCCCACAAAAGGGCAGACGGGCAGTGAGAATTGTCTGGACAGTAGAGTGCACAAATCCTCCCATCCAGGAGGCAGCTACCAACACACAGCATAATCCTCGACTCATGATGGTGGTATAGTGCAGGGGGCGACAAATTGCGACATAGCGATCATAGGCCATCACTGTGAGCAGGAACATCTCTGCTGCCCCTACAACATGCAGGAAGAAGAGCTGCACAATGCATTGGCCATAGGGAATGAGCTTTTCATTATCAAGAAAGTCGGCCAGAAGCTTAGGGGTAGTTACTGTTGAATAACATAGGTCGAGGAAAGAGAGGTTGCCAAGAAGGAAATACATGGGTGATGAATTCAGATGGTTATCATAGACTACTGTGACCATGATAAGGACATTTCCTACCCAAGTGGACACATAGAAGAGAAGAAATAGTACAAATAGCCCTGTTTCAATAGATTGTGTCTGTGAGAAACCCGCCAGGATAAATTCTCTCACTACCTTTGTTTGGTTTTCATCCATTTGATCTGGTTTCACCTGGATCAAAAAATTAAACAATAGGGCATTAGTAATGTTAAAAATGGATAAGATATTTCACACAAAATGTAAGAACCTTATTTCAAAAGTGAACTTTTTCTCTAGAATGCAACTTGATTGGTTAGCTGGAAGAAATTATTTTTTCCTTAGATGATATGAATACATATTTCCCAACAACTCTACCTTTGAGATACTGATGAAGTAGCCAACATTTTTTAAACTCACCAGTACTGGACTTTTAACTTCAACTTGATGCATCTCTGTCTTCCATCAGTCAGCATTTTCCTTCCCCTATTTTACAATGTCTCAAGGCAATGTTATATTTCACTAAGATATTAACATTTAAAAAAATTATAATCTTTAGAAAAAAATAAAACTAGAAGATAGAATTTAAAATTCCAGTGTACAGGCAGGCATTAGTCTATAAAGGTTTTATCTGAGATAAGAGAATCATCACACTGTAGATGGTTAGGCTACTATAATAACCCTGTGGCCTTTTCTATGAAGATGAAACTCTGGAGGCTCCACCCTGCAAAAATGGCTAGAGGGAAGTTTATTTGCCACTTTGGTCTTATTGCTAGCTCATTACCTAAGGAATGACACTTACTTAAGTTTTCTAAATGTCTGTCTTGCATATTATTGTTATAATATACTTCCATCCAGCTTATTATTATCTATAATAACATTTCTTATCTTAAGTCATAGCTGTGGACATATGGGTACATAGTATGCTTTTATTGATCTAAATAGACTCATATGATGGTTACTCATACATTCAAGTTACTCCTTTGTTTGACTCCTATCAAATTGGGCACAAAGAAATGATTTCTTTTATATGAAAGAATTAGCAGTCCAGGAAGTAGTGTTTGTGTATTTCATCCATTCATATGAGCAATAGCCAGAAGGTGCTACTGCATGAAATGAAATGGGTAATAGTCTACTGAGGACTGTGAGTACACGCAATAGCTGCTATTGACTCGAAGTCTACAGTGCTACCACACACATAGCAATGTTTTTAGGAATTAAGACACAATAATTTCAAGTTTAGATATTAGTGAGTATTCTTTATATTTTACCATCATAGTTCATGCCCTGTTTGAGTCTATGAACTGAATATCTTCATTTAGGCATTTAACAAGAATGCAAGTTTTGAAAAAGATAATTTTAAGCCAAATAAAAATTAAAGAAAACAGTAAAAATGTATATACTTCTCAATTAAAGAAATTATATGAAAAAAAGAAAAAAAATTATATGAATAGAAATATTGTTATTTATATGCTAACAATTAAAATTATCAAGGAATAATAAAAGAAAATCTCCCAAATTTAAGTATCATTTTGTTAAAATGATGCTTGCAAAAAGATTCATTAACCAGAGAAAATGGTAAAATAATAAAGGGAAATAAAACAACACTCAAAAATATACTTAAGCTATATAAACAGCTATACTAAAGGAAAAGACAACAAAATATAAATATTTACTTGAACAATTGAAACTTTCTTTTTACTTATTGATAGTTTTAAATTTTCTATAATAAACTCAATTATACTTTTGATTAATATATAACTGTGAATTTGTGCAGTTATAAATATCCACACAGCTTTTTTGATAGTAAAACTCTTATTTTATATTAAAAAACTGAATATTTGGATTTTGTCCTTTATTTGCAACTTAATTGCTGCTTATTTTAGTTACTAAATTTCAGATTAAAAATCCCCTTAATTATAATCCATGTAACTTTTTTACAGAGCTATTATTGTTGTCTAGGTCGCGAAGAGTCAGACACGACTGAGCGACTTCACTTTCACTTTTCACTTTCATGCATTGGAGAAGGAAATGGCACCCCACTCCAGTGTTCTTGCCTGGAGAATCCCAGGGACAGGGGAGCTTGGTGGACTGCCGTCTATGGGGTTGCACAGAGTCGGACACGACTGAAGTGACTTAGCAGCAGCAGCAGCAGCAGATATAACATAAAAAACCTCAGATTTATTAAAAGCAAGGTTTTAATGATAAATATGTTTTTCAAAAAGTATTTCACGATTAAATTTTCATGTTTAAACATTTTTGTAATTACAAAAATAAGGAACATTTATTGCTGAAATTTAGAAACATGATAAACATGAGGAAAATAATTTTCCTAACACCAAGAAGCAAACATGATTAACTTTAGTGTGTCTTGAAAGCTTTCTAAAATGTATTTTTTACTTATATAATTGATATTACATATACAATATGATCTAATACTGAAAAATTCTGCAATTTCCATTAAATACTGATCTTGCAAATGGGTATAGATAATAGGAACATGAAGTAAAGCTTTCAACATAATAGAGTTTAAGTCTAATTATATACCTTCTGCATATAAAGTGTGGATTCTCTGGTCTTGTGGTCACAGAAGCCTGACACATTAACGCTACAGAGCCATCATCCTAAATACTACAGATGTAGGAAAATAAACAAAGAAGGAGGAGCCCCTAGGTTACCCTGGCCATTATTAGGAAATTTGGGCATTCAGGGGTTTAGGGATTCAGATACTCATAATCAAATTGCAATGGGAATTATTAAAATTGTTAAATCATAATCTATTGCCAGAAATTATCAAACACAGAAAATATGTGTGTTTTAGGGTAATAGTGGGATGCAGAGGTAAATGGTAATGGATAGGGGAAAAAAAGAGGAAAAAAGATTCTTTTTTGCAATATATCAGCTGGGTGATAGTTACAGTATGTCAGCTGGGTTATTTAAAATTTCTAAATTTAAAATTATTCATTGTAGTGCTGTTTGCATAAGTTATGAAATAATAAATGATATGCATGTCCATTAATTGAATATTTATTTCATTATAGCAGACCTTTTTTAAAAATGTTATATAATCGAGAGGTAAATGTTCCCAGGACTGAGGTTAATAGAAAAATAATGAAACATTAGGAAAAGTTTGGTTCCAAGTGCCTTGCCAAAAACAGTAAACCTTTTCACCACTTTCTTTATTTGGAGTGGCTTCTCTAGTCAGGATTCCCAATTTAGATTTTATACTGTTTTATTTTTCTAAATTATAGAACTATGTAAATAAGATTAAATTCTCACCCTTTCTTCCACTGCCACACCCATACCACGAGGGGAAAGAAGAAGAGAGAGGGGTAAATAGAGAGAAAAGGAGAAGAAAGAACAGAAAGAGAGAGAAAGATTGATTTATGGATATACTTTCATATACTGTATGCAATGCTAATTCTTTTTAAATAATACATAATTTTTTAAAAATAGTTCTGCTATAATGAAATAGATATTAATTAATGGATATGCATATCATTTATTATTTTATAACTTCTGCAAACAGCACGACAATGAACAATTTTAAATTTTGAATTTTGCTCATAGTTATTTACGTATTTATTGGGTATTTGGAAGGGATACAGGCCTGAGAGTGAAATTTCTGAGAAGAATGTTGACAGACTGTTTTTTCCTCCTGTGAAAAACATACATGGTGCTATTTTGCACTCTTTCCAAAACTGGATAATATCAATCTTTATTGTAATTTTGCAAATATGATAGGTAAAATAATAGTTCATTACCTTAATTTGTGTTTGCCTCATCAGCAGTGTTCATGAACATCTTTGGATTTTTAACTATTTGTATACTCTTTAAGTACAACCTGGAATCAAGATTTCTGGGAGAAATATCTATAAACTCAGATATGGAGATGACACCACCCTTATGGCAGAAAGTGAAGAGGAACTAAAGAGCCACTTGATGAAAATGAAAGAAGAGAGTGAAAAAGTTGGCTTAAAGCTCAACATTAGGAAAATTAAGATCATGGCATCCAGCCTCATCACTTCATGGCAAATAAATAGGGAAACAGTGGAAACAGTGGCTGACTTTATTTTGGGGGGGACTCAAAAATCACTGCAGATGGTGACTGCAGCCATGAAATTAAAAGAGCTTACTCCTTGGAAGGAAAATTATGACCAACCTAGACAGCATATTAAAAAGCAGAGACTACTTTGCCAACAAAGTTCCATGTAGTCAAGTGAAGTGGCATCGCTTAGTCGTCTCCGACTCTTTGGGACCCCATGGACTGTAGCCTGCCAGGCTCCTCTGTCCATGGGATTTTCTAGGCAAGAATATTGGAGTGGGTTACCATTTCCTTCTCCAGGGGATCTTCCCAACCCATTGGGAAGATCTCATTGTAGGTCTCCCACATTGTAGGCAGATGCTTTTACCATCTGAGCCACCAGGGAAGTCTCGTCAAGGAGTGCGTCTAGTCAAGGCTATGATTTTTCCAGTAGTCATGGGGGTATGAGCATTGGACTGTAAAGAAAGCTGAGTGCCAGAGAACTGATGCTTTTGAACTGTGCTTTTGAACTGGAGAAGACTCTTGCGAGCCCCTTGGACTGCAAGGAGATCCAACCAGCCCATCCTAAAGGAGATCAGTACTGAGTGTTTGTTGGAAGGACTGATGTTGAAGCTGAAACTCCGATACTTTGGCCACCTGATGCAAAGAACTGACTCATTTGAAAAGACCCTGATGCTGGGAAAGATTGAGGGCAGGAGGAGAAGGGGACAAAAGAGAATGAGATGGTTGGATAGCATCACCAACCCAATGGACATGAGTTTGAATAAACTCTGGAAGTTGGTGATGGACAGGGAGGCCTGACCTGCTGCAGTCTATGGGGTCACAAAGAGTCGGACATGACTGATTGACTGAACTGAACTGAATACTCCCTCTTCTGAAAATTTCATGTGCGTGTTATTACTTAACTATTATGTTTTCATTATTAATGTACAGAAATTCTCTAGATTTCAAGGATATTACAAGATGCAAATAGTTGAAATATTGATATTTAACCCTAGCCTAAATTTATAATTGATTCAATTTTTACCTGTGTAAACTTCCAAACAGAGAAATAGCATATCAACTGTACCTCAGGAGGCTACTCATATGCTCCTCTCAGTCAAAAACCCTAAAACTCTTTTTATGATTTTTTAATCACTCTTAATTAATTTAGCTTTCTTGAACTTCAATAAGGGGAATTGTATGATAATGCTGTATATGTTTGATTACTTTGATTTTACACTATCTGTGAAATTTTTCCAAGCAATTATGCTAATCAGTGTTTATTTTTTGTTACCAGTGAACTGTATTATTTCTTCAATTTTATGAACACACTGTAATTTACTTACACATTACATTGTTGTTGGACATTTGTCAGGTACAAGTAAAGCTACTATGAACATTTCTGCTCATGTTTTTTAATGGACACAACACTTATTTCTGTTGGATGTGTGTGTATATCAACTGGAACTTTTCAATAGTAGAATAAATGTGTGTTCAATTCAATAAGAAACTGCCAAATATTTTTTCTTTATTGACATCACTAGTCACCCTTTTTGTAATATAAACATGCTATTCTCTCATATCAGTTTTTATCTTCAGTGTTGTAGGAAAAATCCAAAATCAAACTGACATCTTTTTCATATATCTATGGGCTATTTGGAAATAGATATATGGGCATTTTCATGAGATGCCAATTCAAATCATTTGCTCAATTGTTAACTGGATCATGGGTATTTTCTTACTGACTTAAATTATTTGTATCATGTATAAGCAAATCCCTTGTTGAATATATGCATTACAATGATTTAATTCTATTAACACTTACCTTTTCACTTAATGGTGTCTTAGTAAGCAGAAGCTCTTAGTTTTAATAATGCCAAGTTTTTCATAGATGGTTAAAGACATCTCTTTTGAAAAATATTTCTTTCTTTCAAAGTCATGAACATATTCTCATTTTAAAATAGATGCTTAAAGATTTTTGGTTTTCACATGTAAGGATATGATCCTTTTAAAAGTAATTGTATGTGGTGTGAGGTAGGGTGTCAAGCTTCATTTTCTTTCATACGGATATTTAACTGACCAAAAATATTTACTAAAGAGACCATTGATTTTTGGCTAAATTGCAGTGGAGACTATGCGATAAATAACACTATATATGGGCCTCCATTTCAATCTTCTCTATTTTTAATACTTTTACTAATACAACATTGTCACATTAAGATTGACATTAAATCTTGATATCTGATACTATAAATCTCCCCCTTTGTTCTTTTTTTAATATAAATTTATTTTAATTGGAGGCTAATTACCTTTGTTCTTTAATATTGCTTTGTGTATTCCAGGCCCTATTCTTTTTTACCTGCAGTTTAGAATTAGCTTATCAACTTCCTTTAGCATATATAAGGATACTAACTGGAAATATAATATATATGTCAAACAATGTAACTGTTTGGGATCATTGCCGTATAACAGCAATGAGTCATGTGTACATAAACATGAACATATTGCTTCAGTTAATTTCTCTCAGTTATGTGTTTTAGTTTTCAGAGTAAAGTTTAGTTAGATTTTTTTACTCTTACGTTATTTTTGAACTACTGCAAATTTCTCTTTCTTTAATTTTATTTTTTAAACAGTTGTAGTGACTTTGCTATATTCACTTGGCCTAAATATTATTGTATTGAATCTACTGATTACTTTGGCTAGTATGCACATCTTAACAATATTATGTCTTCCAATACATGAACACAGAATGTATTTCCATTTATTTGGCTCTATAATTTATTTCAACAGTATGTTATAGTTTTCAGCATATCTTCAACCTCCTTGTGTTAGCTTCACTCTTATTTTAATTTTGATACTATTGTAAATGAATGACTGTTTATAGTATCTAGACTATAGACTGTTTATTTTAAACTGTTTATAGTATCTAGAAGTGCAAATAATTTTTGTGCTTTGAGTTTTTAATCCTACAACTTTGCTGAATTTGTTCATAAGGTCTAACAGTTTGTTGGAATCTGTAGGATTTTCTACTTATAAGATCATGTCTGCAATCAGAAATTATTTTACTTCTTCCTTTTCTATTTCTGGATAATATTTACCTCTTTTTCTTGTGTAATAGCTCTGGACTTTTTCTTATGTTGAATAGTGGAGGTAAGAGTGGGAATTCTTGCCTTATTTCTAATCTAGAGGAAATGTTTTCAGTCTTTCACCATTGGCTCTAATGTTAGCTGTGAGTCTTTTCCTAAATGGTCTTTATTATGTTGAGATAATTCACTTCTACACCTAGTTTTTTTTTTTTTTAATGTTTCTTATCACGTAAGGGTGAGGAGTTTTGTCAGCTGTTTCCTCTGCATTAGTTGAGATATTTATGTGGGTTTAGTCCTTCATGTAGTTAATATGTTACTTTGACTGTTCTTCATCTTTTAAACCATCCTTGCATTCCAGGAAAAAAAAACCACTTTGTCACAGTGTATAATCCTTTTAATATGCTGTTAAATTCTCTGTGATCATATTCTGTTGATGATTTTTATTTCAGCATTCATTAGAGACATTGGTCTGTAGTTTTCATTTCCTATGTCTTTGTCTGGCTTTGATGTCAGGGTAATGAAATTTAAGTTGTGTTCGTATTTTGGCTATTATAAATAATGCTACAATAAACACTGGGGTACATATATCTTTTTCAATTAAAGTTTCTGTTTTCTTTGATAAATACCCAGACATGAAGTTGCTGAATCCTATGACAGTTATATTTTAAGTTTTTGAAGAAATTTCATACTTTTTCCATAGTGACTGCACCAATTTACAATATCACCAGCAGTGTACAAGTGTTTCCTTTTATCCACGTCTTCACCAATATTCCTTATTTGTTGTCTGTTTGATGATAGCCATTCTGTTATTATGGCTTTCAGTTGCAATTCTCTGATGATTTCTGATGTTGAATACCCTATCATGTGCCTGTTGGCCAGCTGTATGTCTTCTTTAGAAAAATGTCAATTCCTGGCCCATTTTTCAACTGGTTAGTTTCTGTTGTTTAGGTATATGGGTGATTTATATATTTTGGATATAAACCCCATATCATGCATATTATTTGAAAATGATTTCTCCAGTTTAGTAAGCTGCCTTTTCACTTTGTTGATGGTTTCCTTTGCCATGCAAAAGGCTAAGTTTGCTGTATTCACATTTATTTATTTTTTTATTTCCTTTGCTTAAAAAGATGGATCTAGAAAAATAATGCTATGACCATGTCAGAGAGCATACTTTCTGCATTTTCTGCTAGGAGTTTTATGGTTTGAGGCTTTACACTTTAGAAAAAAAAAGTGAAGTGAAAGTGTTAGTTGCTCAGTTGTGTCCAACTCTTTGCTACCCCACTGAGTCTTTAATCTATTTTAAATTAATTTTTACAAAGGGCATGAGGAAGTAGTCTAGTTTAATCCTTTTGCGTGTAGCTATCCAGGTTTTCCAACGATATCTCCTGAAGAGTCTATGAAAAACAAAAGTGGTGAGAGTGGGCATTCTTGTCTTGTTCCTGATCTTAAACAAAATGTTTTCAGATTTTCAACACTGAGTATGATGTTAGCTGTGGTCTTGTTATATACGGCTTTTTTATGTTGAAGTACCTTCCCTCTATATCTACTTTGCATAGAGTTTTTATCATAAATGCATGTTGAATATTGTCAAAAGCTTTCTCTGGATCTATTAAAATGATATTTGATCTTTATTCTTCAATTTGTTAATGTAGTGTATCAGGTTGATTGCTTTGTGGATATTGAACCATCCTTTCATCTCTGAGATAAGCACCATTGGATCATGCTGTATAATCATTTTAAGTATTGTTGAATTTGTTTTGCAAATTTTTTGGAGGATTTGTACATCCGTGTTCATCAGTGATATTGACTTGTGGTTTTCTTTTTTAGTGATATTTTTGTCTGATGTTGATATCAGAGTGATGCTGGCAACATTTGCAAACATTTTCTCCCATTCTGTAAGTTGTCTTTTCATTTTTTGTATCTGGTAAGTCAAATCTATTTCATTATTTTACTTTTTCAAAATACATTTATTATCCTGAGAGTTTATTTCAAAGAAGATTTTAAAAATATCTTTCTCAAGTTGAAAACTTCTATAACAGTTTCTTTCCCTCAGTCTGACTGGGATTTGTCTAGACTGCCTTGGATTTGTGTACTGCCTTGTGTTAAATATTTATACTTAACACTAAGAAGTCAATCCATGAAAGAACATGGTATAACTTTCCTGAAAATCTGGTTTTCTTTTATATACCTCTGTAAAGATTCACATTTTCTTAATGGTGCATGTCCTATTCCAGATGATTTGTGTTGCTATTGAAAATGAAATAATTTACCCATAAAAATTTACAAATCTTCTCATCCATAAAAGGAAAGTTTTATTACCTACATGTTTTATAGTTAGCCAACATTGAATCATTTTGTGTTTTAGTTTATTTTTTTCTTCTTGGTGGATATTCATGTCTTAGCCAGTCAAAATTTCTCTTCCTAATATTCATGCTTGTATGTTATTACCTTTGTGTCATTTCATTGGTGTATATAGGAGCAGTGATGATGATGTATCAAATGACTTTCCCCAAATTACATTATCTTTTAAGTACCTGTAAGTATCAGTGACTTACAGCAAGTTCTTTTTTTTTCTTTTTACTCGCGTTGACTTGTTGCTTCTGGTTGGTATATATATTTTCTCTCCCTCTTGTACCTCCCCTTCCATTTTACCCCACTAGGTCATCACAGAGCACTGAGCTGGGCTCCCTGTGCTATACAGCAGCTTCCTGCTAGCTAGCTATTTTACACATGGTAAAGAATATATGTGAATGCAACTGTCTCAGTTCATCCCACCCTTCCCTTCCCCTACTATGTCCACAAGTCCATTCTCTACATCGGTGTCTCTATTCCTGCCCTGCAAATAGGTTTTTTTTTTCTAGTTAATTTATTTTTTTTAATTGGAGGCTACTTACTTTACTAAAGAGCCTCTTGATGAAACTGAAAGAGGAGAGTGAAAAAGTTGGCTTAAAGCTCAACATTCAGAAAACTAAGATCATGGCATCCGGTCATATCAGTTCAGTTCAGTTCAGTTCAGTTGCTCAGTCATGTCCGACTCTTTGCGATCCCATGATTTGCAGCACACCAGGCTTCCTTGTCCATCACCAACTTCCGGAGTCCTTTCAAAATCACATCCATCAAGTCGGTGATACCATCTAGCCATCTCTTCCTTTATCGTCCCCTTCTCCTCCTGCTCCTAATCCCTCCCAGCATCAGAGTCTTTTCCAATGAGTCATCTCTTTGCATGAGGTGGCCAAAGTACCGGAGTTTCAGCTTTAGCATTACTCCTTCCAAAGAACACCCAGGACTGATCTTTAGAATGGACTGGTTGGATCTCCTTGCAGGCCAAGGGACTCTCAAGCTCATACACCATGTTTCAGTTCAGTTCAGTCGGTCAGTTGTGTCCGACTCTTTATGACCCCATGAATCGCAGCATGCTAGGTCTCCCTGTCCATCACCAACTCCTGGAGTTCACTCAGACTCACGTCCATCGAGTTGGCAATTCCATCCAGCCATCTTATCCTCTGTCGTCCCCTTCTCCTCCTGCCCCCAATCCCTCCCAGCATCAGGGTCTTTTCCAGTGAGGCAACTCTTCGCATCAGGTAACCACTGGAAAAACCATAGCTGGTCCCATCACTTCATGGCAAATAGATGGGGAAACAGTGACTGACTTTATTTTTCTGGGCTCCAAAATCACTGCAGATGGTGATTGCAGCCATGAAATTAAAAGACGCTTACTCCTTGGAAGGAAAGTTATGAGCAACCTAGACAACATATTAAAAAGCAGAGACATTACTTTGCCAACAAAGGTCTGTCTACTCAAGGCTGTGGTTTTTCCAGTGGTCACGTATGGAGATAGTTGAACTTTAAAGAAAGCTGAGTCCTGAAGAATTGATGCTTTTGAACTGTGGTGTTGGAGAAGACTCTTGAGAGTCCCTTGGACTGCAAGGAGATCCAACCAGTCCATCCTAAAGGAGATCAGTCCTGGGTGTTCATTGTAAGGACTGATGTTGAAGCTGAAACTCCAATATTTTGGCCACCTGATGCAAAGAGCTGACTCATTTGTAAAGACCCTGATGCTGGGAAAGATTGAGAGCAGAAAGGGATGACAGAGGATGAGATGGTTGGATGGTATCACCGACTCGATGGACATGGGTTTGGGTGGACAACGGGAGTTGGTGATGGATAGGGAGGCCTGGTGTGCTGCGGTTCATGGAGTTGCAAAGAGTCAGATATAACTGAGCGACTGAACTGAACTGAGCTGAATTACTTTACAATATTATAGTGGTTTTTGCCACACATTGACATGAATCAGCTATGGGTGTACTTTATTGCACAAGAAAAAGAGCCATGGTGCATTGCATAAAGGTTCTTAAAGGTTTTCTTTAAAAGTGCCATATGAAAATTTGTCTTATTGGGCAAACCAAGTCATACTGCCTAGTCTAACATTTGTGAAACATAGAAATATTATCCTCTAGTAAAAAAAGGAAAATGAATCACTTAGAGCAATAACTCTGTCATATGATCATTTTGTTTTGTCCTTGATTTTAATTGTAATGTTTTCGTGTTTTACTACTAAAGTATGCTTTTGCCAATTATTTCTGATGAGGTGTTTTTTTTTTTTTACCAAGTTAAATCATTTATTTCTATTTCTGGTTTACTTTATTAAAAATGGGTTTCAATTTTATCTATTTTTGCTTCTGCATCTATCAAGACATTCTCATGTTACTTTTATTAATTAAAAAGTATGTTATATTTATATATTATATTCACATATGATACAATAATGGAGAGCTCTTAAGGTATACATCTTACTTGATAATATTCTATTATTTGGATATTTTTCTCTAGAATGTGGCTTAATATAATCTTTGTAACTCTGGTTATCACACCTAAGGGCTCAACAATTAGGTAGTCATTGTGTAAAATCGCATATATCCATATAATAATACTAATATTTTAGTACAGAATCATTCAAACATGTTATTAAAGTGGATAACTGCATGGTAAATTTTTATAAATTACGTTTTATTTTAAAATATCATATTCATAGCTAAAGAATGTGTCTCTCAACATGGTTGTAGTGGTGAGCTTGGGTTAGGGTATCAAAGATAGAATTAACACATGGAAAGGGGTCTTTAATATGGTTAAATACACAGACTCCTAATCGCTATGCTAACCTTTATTCCAGAGACTTTTCTTCAAATGTAAAATCAAGTCTCATTGCCAGTCACAACTTTCTTCTAATCACTAGAGATAAATTTACTTTCCATCATAGCTAAAACAGCAAACTTTCCTTGCCAGTTTTTTTGTTTCCATTCCTCCTCATTATTACAAAAGAGAAATCTTCAAATTAGAATAAAAACTGTGTAAGAATCTGAAACTTAATCCAGCACGCTGAATAAAAACCAAAATAGGAAACCAGGTTCAACAGAACTACTGTGGTATGAATTCCCTCTCTAGAGGGCCAATTTCCAAGGATGGCCTCTACAGAACATAAAAGGGAACAATATTTAAATTCTTCATTTGATTCTGTCTAGACCATGATTTTTTTTTTTTTGGCACTGTCACTTTGCCTTTACAGTTTATATAAAAAGGGAGAACTACAGAGGGCAAACCTGAAGAGTACCCATGACTGACTTCTTAATCCCATAATGTTCCTAAAAGCCTATTCAGTAATTCATATGAATTCCCACAATAATTCATGGAACACTACTATATCTGGTTTTTCTGAGATATGAGAAAACTGTTGTATTTGGTCTTTCTGTATACTCAGATGTGGAAAATGGCATTCAACTATACAGAATTCTATGATATTCAGCTTGTATCTTCAGGTAAGGTAAAGCTCACATGTGTCTGAGCTCTCCTTATTTCTTTCTTCTACCCTTTCTTGTTTGATAACTTAATATGTGAATTATAAAAGTACTATTTCTCCAGAATCATAGCTGAGATTTTATATAAGAGCTTATAAAAAATGTTACTTCAAACATTTGCTAAAACTCTTAAAGGATCTTGCCAGGTGCTCCTTTTTATCCTCACTCTATATAAGGGTGTTCTGATCCAAAATCAGGGAAAATTCCAGAAAATGAATGGATACACCTTCTTTCAGAAAAGTCTATCCCCTGTACTTTCTGTTACTTTTAACGAGTAGCAGGCAAGGAATTTTATTTGTAGTTGAGATTGCAAAATTTAGGACATTCTTTGTGAGCATAAGTAAACATGACAGAGTTTAGTAATTGATACTTAACTTTAACATGTATTTTCGAGAGTGTGTTTTTACTGAAGGGAGGAATTGAAATGTGAACTCTTGTAAATTTTCATTTTAATATTGACTTATAATCTATTCTTAAAAAGATATAGGACTATTTCTCATAGCCTAACTCAAAAACATTTAAAGTTGTATAAAGGATTTAGATCTATTGATATGTCCTTAATTCAACTCGACACATTTCTCACAAATAGAACAAAGAATATTGAATAGCATTATATTTAATGTCTTTGTATGTCACAAACACTGAGTTAACTTGGCTGTGTTTTTGTTTGTTTTTTTTTGGGGGGGGGAATCTGTGTTTTTTTCAGTATTATTTAAAATGGTAAGTGCTTATACATATTTACTTATTGTCAACACTTTGTTAGCTGTAGGAAATTAGGAAAGTTCTTTGCTCACTTTGTTTTTATTATATCCAGAATAGGAATATGAATACTTGAAAATCATGGTAACATCTCTGTATATGATAGGTAGCTCAGCTGGTAAAGAATCTGCCCGCAATGCGAGAGACCCCGGATCAATTCCTGGGTCAGGAGGATCCACTGGAGAAGGGATAGGCTTCCTACTCCAGTATTCTTGAGCTTCCCTGGTGATTCAGACAGTAAAGAATCTGCCTGCAATGCGGGAGATCTGTGTCCAGTCCCTGGGTTGGGAAGCTCTCCTGGAGGAGGGCATGGCAACCCACTCCAGTATTCTAGACTGGAGAATCCCATGGACCGATGAGCCTGGTGGGCTACAGTCCATGGGGTACCAAAGAGTTGGATGCAACTAAGTACAGCACAAAGTAATGTGGCTCAAAGCAAGTCATCTGCCCTAATGAGTAATGTTTTGTAAGACCAATTCTAATATGGAAATCTGTCATTCTTTTGCAGCTTTGAAAACAAATAAGTATATTCATGTGGAGAATTGCTCTAGCTCTGTGAGTAAATTCATTCTTTTAGGCTTCCCTTATACTTGGGAAATTCGGATCCTCTGTTTCTCAGTTTTTTCTGGGACATATATTCTGACACTCATTGGAAATCTGTGCATTATTTGTGCTGTGAGGTGCGACCATCAACTGCAAACTCCAATGTACATCCTGCTGGCCAATTTTTCCTTCCTGGAGATCTGGTTTATCACCTCCACTGTCCCTAATATGCTAGCCAACTTTCTTTCTGAGACCAACACCATCTCCTTCTCTGGCTGCTTTCTGCAGTTCTACTTCTTCTTCTCTATGGGCACCACTGAGACCTTCTTCTTGTCTGCTATGGCCTTTGACAGGTACCTTGCCATCTGCAGGCCCCTTCACTACCCCACTGTCATGCCAGTGCAACGCTGCATCAGAATGGGAGCCTGTTGCTGGGTGTGCGGCTTCTTGTACTTCCTCTTGCCTATATATCTAATCTCTCAACTCCCCTTTTGTTGTCTCAATAAAATTGATCACTTCCTATGTGACCCAGGACCCCTTATAAAGCTGTCTTGTGTGCCAGCTCCTGTTATTGAGATCATCTGTGCCATCTACAATTCAGTCCTCATTTTCTCCACCTTACTCTTCATTACCAGCTCCTACACCCTGGTGATCAGAGCTGTGTTTAGGGTTCCCTCAGCAGAAGGCCGGCATAAGGCTTTCTCTACATGTGGCTCCCATCTGTCTGTAGTGTCTCTGTTCTATGGCTCTATTATGGTCGTATATGTGAGCCCAACAGCAGGCAATCCAGCCGGGATTCAGAAATATGTGACTTTGTTTTATTCTGTGCTAACTCCACTGTTCAACCCCTTGATCTATAGTCTCCGGAATAAAGAGATGAAAGAGGCTCTGAGAAAATTATTTAAGACTTTGAGATTTAGGCAGAGGCCTGGCAGAAATCTCTGAAGAACTTGTGTGTGCAACTGAAATAATATATATGAACTAAATGATTGAAAGATTAGCATTCAATTGTATTAACCACATTAGACAAATATATTTGAGGGAGGGAGAAGAACATAGTCAAATGTAATTAAATGTTTATTAAATTAACTGTGGCCATCTGTCCATTTTTTTTGTTGTTTGAGAAAATGTACATTAATAGTAAATTTTTTTCATATTCAAATAAAAATAATCAAAGAAAAAATAATCAGTCTTCTTCCTGGCATTCAGAATTAATACTAAAATTTTGATGTTACCATATCAGTTACACATGTATACACAATAATCAAATATTTATTACTAATATTTCTCTAGCAAGTCAAAAGTCATGCTAAGTTTACAAAACAACATTTAAATTTTAATGTCCATGTCAATATTAAAGACATGACAAAATTAATTAACTTCTTTATAAAAATTCATTTATCATAATTGTACTTCCACTTTCTTACCAAGATTTAGTTTAAATACTCAAAATTTGGATCCAGATGGTTGCCATTATTTCTCCATATGTTTAATTTAATAATTATTTTTATTTTTTTTTAATTTTATTTTTTTTAAATTTTAAAATCTTTAATTCTTACATGTGTTCCCAAACGTGAACCCCCCTCCCACCTCCTTCCCCATAACATCTCAGTGGGTCATCCCCATGCACCAACCCCAAGCATGCTGTATCCTGCGTCAGACATAGACTGGCGATTCAATTCTTACATGATAGTATACATGATAGAATGCCATTCTCCCAAATCATCCCACCCTCTCCCTCTCCCTCTGAGTCCAAAAGTCCGTTATACACAGCTGTGTCTTTTTTCCTGTCTTGCATACAGGGTCGTCATTGCCATCTTCCTAAATTCCATATATATGCGTTAGTATACTGTATTGGTGTTTTTCTTTCTGGCTTACTTCACTCTGTATAATCGGCTCCAGTTTCATCCATCTCATCAGAACTGATTCAAATGAATTCTTTTTAACGGCTGAGTAATACTCCATTGTGTATATGTACCACAGCTTTCTTAAACATTCATCTGCTGATGGACATCTAGGTTGTTTCCATGTCCTGGCTATTATAAACAGTGCTGCGATGAACATTGGGGTACATGTGTCTCTTTCAATTCTGGTTTCCTCTGTGTGTATGCCCAGCAGTGGGATTGCTGGGTCATAAGGTAGTTCTATTTGCAATTTTTTAAGGAATCTCCACACTGTTCTCCATAGTGGCTGAACTAGTTTGCATTCCCACCAACAGTGTAAGAGGGTTCCCTTTTCTCCACACCCTCTCCAGCATTTATTGCTTGCAGATTTTTGGATCACAGCCATTCTAACTGGTGTGAAGTGGTACCTCATTGTGGTTTTGATTTGCATTTCTCTGATAATGAGTGATGTTGAGCATCTTTTCATGTGTTTGTTAGCCATCTGTATGTCTTCTTTGGAGAAATGTCTATTTAGTTCTTTGGCCCATTTTTTGATTGGGTCATTTATTTTTCTGGAATTGAGTTGCATAAGTTGCTTGTATATTTTTGAGATTAGTTGTTTGTCAGTTGCTTCATTTGCTATTATTTTTTCCCATTCAGAAGGCTGTCTTTTCACCTTGCTTATATTTTCCTTTGTTGTGCAGAAGCTTTTAATTTTAATTAGATCCCATTTGTTTATTTTTGCTTTTGTTTCCAGAATTCTGGGGGGTGGATCATAGAGGATTCTGCTGTGATTTATGTCTGAGAGTGTTTTGCCTATGTTCTCCTCTAGGAGTTTTATAGTTTCTGGTCTTACATTTAGATCTTTAATCCATTTTGAGTTTATTTTTGTGTGTGGTGTTAGAAAGTGATCTAGTTTCATTCTTTTACAAGTGGTTGACCAGTTTTCCCAGCACCACTTGTTAAAGAGATTGTCTTTACTCCATTGTATATTCTTGCCTCCTTTGTCAAAGATAAGGTGTCCATATGTGTGTAGATTTATCTCTGGGCTTTCTATTTTGTTCCATTGATCTATATGTCTGTCTTTGTGCCAGTACCATTTCCTGATAGGTCATTTGTGCATTCTACAAGCTAGAGATAACAGCCAGTGACCCTCAGGTATTGTTGCATTTACAGAAATTGCTAGATTTGCTTTGCTAACTCTGTCAAGAACAATAGCATCTCATACTGTCAGCCAGAATTTTCCTCATTCCACAAAAAAACCATGAATCCATTAGTTATTACTTCCCCATCCTTCCTCTCTCCAGTCCTTGGAAACAATTAATCTAATTTCTGTTCTATAGATTTGTTTCTTCTCAAAATTTCATATAAATGGAATCATACAATATATGTGACCTTTTGTGACCAACTTCTTTCACTTAACATAATGTGTACAAGATTCATTTTTGCTGGGCATGTTTATCTGTACTTTATTCCTTTTTATGGCTGAATAGCATTTCTTAGTATGGATATACCCACATTTTATCTATTCAATAGTTGATGGACCTTTGATTTGTTTCCATCATTGGTCTATTATGAGTTATACATGAACAAGTTTTTGTGTGAACATATATTTTCACTTTGGGGAGTTTACTCTAGGGAAAGGAATCACTGTGTCATATATTAACTATTTAACATTTTGAAGAATTGTCAGACTATTTTCCGAAGTGACTGTGCCATCTTTACTATCATATCACCATAGTATGAAATGTATGGGTTCAGTTTCTCTGTATCTTAACCAACACTTGTTTGCTCTTTTTTTTTTTTTTTTTGTCCTTTAGCTATCCTTGTATATATGAAGTGGTATCTTATTATGGCGCTCACTTGCATTTCCCTAATGATAAGGATGCTGATTATCTTTCAGTGTGCTTATTGGCCACTTGCATGTCTTCACTGGGAAATATATATTCAAACCCTCGATGATTGTTAAAACATTAGCCTATTCATCTTTCTAATTCTCAACTGTAGAGGTCTTTACATATACTCTGGATATAAGTCACTTATTAGATAAATAATTTGCAAATATCTTTTATCAATCTGTGAGTTACATTTTTACTTTTATGATTGTCCTTTGAAGTTTTGAATTTTAATGAAGTCCAACTTATCTTTTTACCTTATCACTTGTGATGCTGGTTTTATCTCTAAGAAATCTTTGCCTAATCGAAAGTTACAAAAAGTACTACTATGCTTATTTATATATTTGTTTTTTATTATAGATGATTTTTCCAACTTTTATATTCATTTTATATTTTAATAGGTATTTGTTAAGACCAGAGATCAAACACAAACTCCAATTTATGGCATATCTAAATCTGTCACAAAATTTATGAGGCAATATGAGTCATAGCATACTTACTTATTTTTTGTTTTGCCATCTTGATATTCCCAAAAAGATTGCTTTCTATCACACATTTTCAAAAGGAATCTTTTTTATTATGTCCCTGAGGTTATAAAATCTTTATCTAACTATTTAAAAATAAATTATTCATATAATTTATAATTAAATAGTACCTTTCAGTGACATTTCAAGCATCATTTAGGGTAGGAAAAAAGAATGAGAAATAAATTACTTATATAAAAGAAAATAGGTAAATTGTAGAAAATGGAGAATTAATGAAATGACTATAATAATTAAATAAATAATGTATGGTAATAAAGTTCTTTTCTCTAAATACATATAAAATATCAAATTGTATAGAAAAAAAGACTTACTATAGCTAAATAGTTAAGAAGTTATAATAAGGATAATTTTGATGGTGACTTCATCTTTTAAATCTTCCTTCAGAATGTTGCTGATAAAGGATTGAAAGTGAAAAAGAGTATAGCAGCTCAGTCGTGTCCAACTCTTTGTGACCCCATGGACTCTAGCCCATCTGGCTCCTCTGTCCATGGGATTCTCCAGGCAAGAATACTGGAGTGGGTTGCCATACCCTTCTCCAGAGAATCTTCCTGACCCAGGGATTGAACCTGGGTCTCCCGCATTGTAGGCAGATTCTTTACCATCTGAGCCACCACTCTAAAAAGAATCTAGTACTTATCTAGGAGGCATGGTTTTCTAGAAAATATGCAAGTTATACAGCTCTTTGGAATTTTACAATTTAAATGCTTCTAGTTGTGTAAAGAAACTTGTGAAATTCAATTAGAAATTCTGTGGTATGTGGTATGTCACTTCTGTGTCCAATATGCTCGCTAACCTCTCTAAGACCAACACCATCTCTTTCTCTGGCTGCTTCCTGAAGTTCTACTTATTCTCCATGGGCACCACTGAGACCTGCTTGTCTGCCATGGACTTTGACAGGTACCTTGCCATCTGCCAACCCCTACACTACCCCACGGTCATGACGGTACTATGCTATATCCATATGGGAGCCTGCTGCTGCGTGTGTTGCTTCTTGTACTTCCTCTTGTCTATTTCCCTAATCTCTCAGCTCCAGTTCTGTTGTCTCAATAAGACTGATCACTTCCTATGTGAACCAGATCTCATAAAGTTGTCCTCATGCCAACTCCTGTCACTGAGATCATCTGTGCTACCTGTAACTCAGTCATCATTTTTTCTACCTTACTCATCATTACCAGCTCCTATACCCTGGTGATCAGAGCTTGGTTTAGAGTCCTCTCAGCAGGTAGGTGGTTTAAGGCTTTCTCTACTTGTGCCTCCCATCTGACTGTGATGTCCCTATTCTATGACTCTATTGTGATTGTGTATGTGAGTCCAAGAGCAGGGAATCCAAGAGAACCAGAAAAGTTTGAGTCTGTTCTATTCCACATTAACTTCATTATTCAACCACTTGATCTATAGTATATCTCTAGAATAAAGAGATGAAGGCAGATTTAATAAAATTACTTAAGACTGTAAGATTTAATCAAAGACCTGGAAGAAATCTTTAAAGAATTTGTGTTGACAGCTGAAATAATGTATGGAAAATAAATAAAGTATTAATATTCAACTGTATTAATGAAGTAGAAAAATAACTTTTGGGATGAGGAAGAACTAATTCAATTAATAAAGTGTTAATAAAGCTGTGTTTATTTGTTCTTTTATTAGAGAAAAATTTGCAAAATTAGTAAAAAATTTTTTAATTTTTACTAATAAAATTATTAAAATTTAGTAAAAATTAGCAAAAATTAGTAAAATTTTCCAGGCAAATAAAAATAATCATAAAAATAAACTACTAGTCAACTTGTTAGCATTTTGATTGAATGCTAGTTAATATTTTGCTACCAATATCACACACATACACATACAATCTATCTTATACTAAAATTTATTACAAAATTTTTTCAAGTGAGTCAATAATTATACATGCTAAATATACAAAACAACATTTAAATGTTATTGTGTCTATTAAAATATGACAAGCTGTATTCACTTTCTAATGAAAATTGGTTTATTATAATTATATTCATTCCCAGTTTCTCAACGAGACTTAGTGAAAATATTCTTTAGTATTTCAGTTCAGTTCAGTTGCTCAGTCATGTCCGACTCTTTGCGTCCCCATGAATCACATCACGCCAGGCCTTCCTGTCCATCACCAACTCCCAGAGTTCACTCAAACTCATGTCCATCAAGTCGGTGATGCCCTCCAGCCATCTCATCCTCGGTCGTCCCCTTCTCCTCCTGCCCCCAATCCCTCCCAGCATCAGAGTCTTTTCCAATGAGTCAACTCTTCACATGAGGTGCCAAAGTATTGTAGTTTCAGCTTTAGCATCAGTCTTTCCAATGAACACCCAGGACTGATCCCCTTTAGGATGGACTGGTTGGATCTGCTTGCAGTCCAAGGGACACTCAAGAGTCTTCTCCAACACCACAGTTCAAAAGCATCAATTCTTCAGTGTTCAGCTTCTTCACAGTCCAACTCTCACATCCATATATGACCACTGGAAAAACTATAGCCTTGACTAGACAGACCTTTCTTGGCAAAGTAATGTCTCTGCTTTTTAATATGTTATCTAGGTTTTTTCTTTTCTTACAAGGAGTAAGTATCTTAATTTCATGGCTGCAATCAGAGACTCTAAAGGGTAAGACTCGAAAATAGTCCATTAACATTATAACGTATGGTGGAATCAAACACAGTATGAAATATAGGAGAAGTCTTGAATACAATACAAGAGGAAAAACCAAAAATAGCATATAGTAGGAAATCCTTAATAAATATTGACTTTGTGACTGGGAGGATAAATTCATGACTATTCCTAAGGCCTTGAAATAGGATTCTGTCATTTTCTGGACATGCATTAGACAATATAAAAAATAAGATGTTAATTAAAGAAAAAGTCCACATAGAACTATGATAGTTTCTACCAAGTATCTATTTGAAAACTATCCTACCTATCTGAAGGGCTTTCTTGATAGCTCAGTTGGTAAAGATTCCACCTGCAATGCAGGACACCCTGGTTTGATTCCTGAGTCACGAAGATCCACTGGAGAAGGGAAAGGCTACCCATTCCAGTATTCTTGGGCTTCCATTGTGGCTCAGCTGATAAAGAATCTGCCCGTAATGTGGGAAACCTGGGTTTGATCCCTGGGTTGGAAAGATCCCCTGGAGAAGGGAAACGCTACACACTCCAGTGTTCTGGCTTAGAGAATTCCATGGACTGCATAGTCCATGCAGTTGCAAAGAGCTGGACATGACTGAGTGACTTTCACTCCCATCTGAAAATACAGGAATCATGAAGACCTGGGGGAGAGAGTGTGTTTTATCTTAGAGTCTCTCATCATTGTGAAGAGAAGAAGTAGAGAATTGTAATTTATCTCTGAAATTCTCCAGATTGTTCTATCAGTATTAAGCAGAAATTAAGATAACCAGACACAGAACACACTGGTACATTTATCCTCTGAATTGTTTTTCATAAATAAGGCATCTTAAGCAACAACATTGAAGAAGGATTTGTGAAAGTGTTGACTATAAATGCCTGCTTTATAACCAGGCCGTTTTACACCTTACTAGATAATTAGAATTGTCTTCATGCTGTCAGTTACAGAGTACAGTGAGCAGTGCATTCTCACTTAAGTATATCATCCATTATCTATGCAAACAGATTTATTATCTCCATGATAAAGTGTTATGTACCTATTATTACTCTAAAATTGGCATCTGAGCAGTACTATCTTGAGAGAGAAAGATGCAGTTTAATTACCACTTAAACATATATTCCATTCTCAATGTTTCCAAAGGCTGTATCTTAAGAGGTTAAATAAAAAAGTAGAAAATAGAATTAGAAAAAGAGGAAGAAAAGCACATATTTGGAGGAAGAAAGTATAAAAATAAGTAAAATTCATTCAATGTATTTTTTTATCATCATTGCTCTTTAATTCAAGTTAACCAATCCTCCTCATTGGTAAAAATGATTTGCTTTAATATCACAGCTATTCAACTTGTAAATATCTAGCCACAGGCTACAGTGGTAATAACAGCTCTATAAATTTACTTTGTTTCTAGGAAAAAAAACATTTCTTATGACTGCAGAAATCCAGCCAGACTTCAGATAGTGACTCTACAGTTTTGACATAGCTGCCTTCATTTCTTTATTTCTTAGAGTATAGATAACAGGGTTTAAAATGGGAGTAAAGATGGTGTAGAACACTGCAAGGACTTTGTCAACTGAATAACTGCTGAAGGGCCACACATAGATGAAGATGCATGGTCCAAAGAATAACACCACCACAGTGATATGAGCAGTCAATGTGGAGAGGGCCTTGGCCGTGCTGGCAGAGGAGTGGTTCCTAACTGTGATGAGTATCACAGTGTAAGAGACAACCAACAGGAGGAAGGAACTCAAAGAAAGAAGGCCACTGTCTGCAACTATTAGTAAACTGATAACAAAAGTGTCTGTGCAGGCCAGTTTTGTCACTAAAGGGAGGTCTCAGAAAAAAACTATCCACTTGATTAGGCCCACAAAAAGGCAAGTTAACAGTAAATGCCAGCTGGCTAGTAGTATGGATGAAACCCACACATCATGGAATGAGGACCAAAGTAATACACACACGCCCGCTCATGATTGTCATATAGTGGAGAGGTTTACATATAACAATGTAACGGTCATAAGCCATGGATACAAGGAGCACCATTTCACCACCAGCAAATAGATGAACAAAGAAAATCTGGGCCAGGCAGCCTTCAAAAGAAATACTCTTGCGCTCAACCAGAAAGTCTGCAATCATTTTGGGGGTAGCAAAGGAGGCAACGCATATATCTATAAGAGAGAGGTTTGCGAGCAGAAAGTACATAGGGGTATGAAGGCAGGAATCTGAGGTTACAGTCAGGATGATGAGAAAGTTCCCCAGTAGTATTGCTAGGCAGAGCAGTGAAAATATGAGAAACAAGAAAGGTTGGAGCTCCTAGGAACTAGATAAACCCAGCAACACAAATTCAGTCACCCAAGAATGATTTGTCTCACTCATTGACTTTGCAGAGGACTTCTGTTCAGTCACTTGAATAGGAGAGAAATAGAAATCAGTTAATGAACTAATTATGGTTTAATTTTCCAGTTCAGTTAGAGAGTCTAGTTTCTACTCAAATGTACTTGTGAGACTTCACACATGTCTAAATACAGAGAGTGCTCTAGTAATCAAAAGGAGAACAGAGTCAGGATGGGATATTCAGCCAAAAGTTTTCTAGATGAAGAGGGTGGTGGTTGGGAGGTTGGTGGAGAGAATTTCAACCAATTGATTCATTAATTGCTTAAGTTTAGTAAATTAAGTAAGCTAATTTGCAAATTAGAGTTACAAGTGAATGTTACAAATAAATATCTGAAAAGTTGTTTATATATCACAGAAATCCACTATTATTATCTACAGAGACCAAATGTCATTTTTTCTTCACTAAATAAAATAAGAACTCTTAAAAAGAGAAAAATGTGTGAACTGCTACCAGAAGGAAATATATTTTCACAAAATTAATGTACAAAAGACATTAGACACAAAAGAGTAAATGCTCTATTACTCTATTTAAATGAAGTTTAAAGACAGACAAGCAAGTCTATAGTATTTGAAGCTAGGATAGCAGTTTTCCTTGATGGGATTAAAGGGACAGGAGGAAACATTGGAGGGGCTTTTGGATTGCTAGTAATGGTCTGATTTTGATTCAATTGAGTGGCTTCTTAGGATGTCCAGAAAAAAGGGGACTTTCTTTTTCTTTCCCTTGTGGATTCTAAAAACCTCCTGCTGTAACAGTTAAAATTATTTCCTCATTGCTAGCAAGATAGTTTGGGGCATTGGCTTCTTCAGAAACTATCTTTCACAATTCAGCATTAGTGGAAGATGATTGCATATTTTATGTCATAAATCATTGAGATTTGCATAATAAATGAATATTTTCATCTTTTCCATTTTTTCTCTTATGATATGGGTCTATGGACATAAGAGGAAGAAAGTTTAGCTTTCTCATCTTTGCTCCAAAGGGTGGGGGGGGGAACTGTGAAGGATAAAAATATAGATTATATCTATTTCCTTTTCTGTTACAGAGTAGCTCATTGACCTCAGAAAAGCTCTTAAATCAATACCTCCATTTTAAGAATGTAGGATGAAGATTTTGGGCAAACAAAGCTCTAAGTTGTTTTTTTTTTTTAATTGGAGGCTAATTATTTTACAATATTGTATTGGTTTGCAATATAAATCCATTCTTATTTTTAGTAAACTTGTTTTATAATAATTTAACTGTCCATTTTCCCCAGAACACTGAGCTAGGTAGGATGGTGATAAAGCAGTTAGATTTAAAACTTTCCCTCCTGAAAATTCTTTACTAATATTATAATCCTTACTCCTTTTAAAGAAGGTAATGGACCTTCTTTTTCTATCAGTCTCCAGTACATTCTTTATTAAATGAAATAAGAATAGCTTTATCACTTAATAAAAAGACACTATTTTTATACCCAATAAAATACTATACGATAATGGAAATGTAAATCTATTGGGAAAATATTCTAGGTTAAGATCACAACTTGCAGCTGTATGACATTGAGCAAGTCATTTACCTGTTCAGGGCTCATTATTCTCAGAAATAAAACATTGAGAATAATGTTATCCTGAAAGAGACACTGAAAATGTTTGCTAAAAGAAAAAAGTTATAAATACTAAATTTTTAATAAAGTGTACACATATGTGAGCATTCTTAATAATGTGTTATTTCATATCAGAGTATTTTCTTTCTGACAATAATACCTGTTCAAGGATGGTATTATCTAACTTTTCAAAGAACCAGTTTACTCTACTGGATGGGCTCACATAAATTCTTTTTTTTTTTTTTTAGTACTTTAGAGTGAATTCAGGCAGTCATAGGAGTTTTTGCTAGGTGGCTTGCAGATTCCTCCTTTTCCTAAATCTAATGAAATAAAGCCTCTCTCCAATACTTTTTATTGCTGAAATATTATGCCTGATAGGTAAGATAAAGTAGGCATGAATAGAATTTACAGATGCCAATAAACTCTACCAGCTCAAAGATAGAGTTAGAAAGACTATCAGAAACTTTCTTGACTGTCTACTTTTCCCATGCTCTTCTCCTTTCCTGGTCCCTCACTGTTGCATGGTCCTCAGAAAGACACAAATAAAATGCTGCCTCTTATCTAGGATAAAACGAAGAGTGTGCACACATCTTTATCTATGGTCATTAAGTCTTGGAAAGGATTTAGTTGTCAGGCACAAGTTACCAAGAAAAACTGGTATGGCCCTCAGATGATGAGCCATAAAACAGCTTTACTTCTAAAGAAGGTAGGAGGCACAGTGCCTGTACCTGGGATGGACTTGTCTCCAAGGATATGGGACAGGGCTGGATGCTGTATCCTGATGGAAGCCCTTTGTAGCTGGGGGAGCACTTGGAGCTCTCAGGAATCTGAGAGTGGTGAAAGAGGTAGTAAAAAGAAGGAAAGAAGTGACAAAAATAAATTTTCAAATGTTGTGCAGGATTTAGCCTAGTTGCTACATTGCTTTTCTTCATGATAGCAATAAATATGTTGGCAATTACAGAAATTTGTAGAGACTTCTAGAAATCAAAATCAATAAAACTTCACTAAAGGTCACATAAAGAAGACTGAATCCTGACCTACATTCCAGCTGCATATCCTTGGGAAATGTGACCTTCCAACTTAGCCTCCAGAGATATGAATGGAATTAATCAAATAGTTAAAACATTGATATCCAGGAGGAATTCAAAACATTCCAGATATAATTTTTTCATGTAAGCCTTCTTTTTCTGATCAGAAAAAATCTTAGTCAGAAATATTAATCAAATGCACTCCAAATTTTTTTTGAAAGCACAATCAATTGTAGTTATTGCCATGAAATTTAGATTCTGTACAGTTCCTGAATTTTCTGGAAATTTAATCATTTTCTCAAAATAATGCTTAGAAAAATTTTAGACTTCTTCCTTCTTTTCCTACTCTCCTTAATTTTAAAGTACATATTAATTTTTCCCTCCTCAGAGAAATGTATGATCTTCATATAATTGAATCAGACATTTTATCCTATAACAGTATAATAGGTTTAACCATATTAGTGGAGCTTCTCCGATGACTCAAGCGGTAAAGAACCTGCTGGCCAATGTAGGAGATATGGGTTTGATCCCTATATTAGGAAGAGCCCCTGAAAAGGAAGTGGCAACCCACTCCAGTATTCTTGCCAGGAAAATCCCACGGACAGAGGAGCCTGAAGGGCTACAGTCCATAGGGTTGCAAAGACTTGGACATGACTGAGCATACACGAATAAAAACATTCGTGATAATATTCTCAAACACAGGCATCATATAGGAAAGCAAAAGTGAAAGTTAAAGTCACTCCAGTACACTTTTCTTTCCACAATTAAGTACATAGCAAGTGATTCTTCCTTTCATTAGTTATTTATATCTAATAACTATATCTGCTAAGTCACTTCAGTCGTTTCCGACTCTGTGCGACCCCATAGACGGCAGTCCACCAGGCTCCCCGTCCCTGGGATTCTCCAGGCAAGAATACTGGAGTGGGTTGCCATTTCCTTCTCCAATGCATGAAAGTGAAAAGTGAAAGTGAAGTTGCTCAGTCGTGTCCGACTCTTAGCAACCCCATGGACTGCAGCCCACCAGGCTCCGCCGTCCATTGATTTTTCCAGGCAAGAATGCTGGAGTGGGGTGCCATAGCTATAAATATATTTTATATCTACTAATATTTTCTTGACTTGAATAAGCAAACCATTCTAAATTATAGGCTTTAAAATAGCCTGAAAGGCACATCAAGAAAAGACATCCAAAGGTAGCATATGATAAAGACAGAGCCTTAGCCTAGGATAAAATCTTTTCTACTTCTTTCCCACTATCTTACCAAACTTTAGGCAAATCACACAACCTTTCAGGTACTCAGTTTCTCTTTGAAAAAAGGAGGCAGATGAGCACTATTCTTATTCAACCATAATAGCCTATGATTCTCTGGCATTTGAAAATATCCCCAGAGAGCAAATTGCTTAAATGTAAAAAAAGATGTAACTGGTTACACTGATGGAAACATTATGTATGGTTAAAAAAAAAAGGAAAGGTAAAATCATGATGGTTTCATCAAAGAAATTTAGGCATCAATTACTCTGCAGGGTCAGGTATTCAGACATTTGTTAATAGATAAAATGAGCACAGAACCTAAGAAAAGAAGGCAGAGAAAAATTGCCTTCTCTGCTCTTCTGACTGAATCAAGAGTCTAGGGCAGCACAACTCCCTCCTTGTGCTATGTATGCCTTGTAGTATCTACATTTAGCAAGTGAAACAAAATTTTGCAGAAGCCTTTACATAAAGGTCAAAATAGAGACTACAAGTCTTCTAAGACTTCACTCTAACCATTTACACTCTGAAACATTATTGCCCTCACCATACAGATAAAAGGAAAGCCTTTGCAATGGTTAGAAACTGATTGGGGATTTAACATTAGGAGATTGTAGTAATGAATGACAAGAGATATGTATGCTGAACGTAATAGATACTCAGAGAGAAGGTTTGGGGAGAGGGACAAGGGCAGGGATGGATGCTGAAGAGAGAATAAAGCCCACGGTTTTATAGTGTTACACAAGGAAGTGTTATCACACATTATCTATTGTACAGATAGTCTTATCTCTAAAAAATTTCCTGAAACTTCCCAATTTCATATAATATCCATCTTGCCAATAGAATTGTCAGTTGCTTTTCAAAACAAAAGAAGTAACTAGAATATCCTGTCCACATTGACTTTACTATTAATACAAGTGTTACAGATCAGGTCAATATAATATTTTGCATTTTTTTTTTTAGTAATTTAGATAGGCACATATTAGTATAGATAAATAAACTTCTCCCATTTGTTAGCTTAGAAAATAAGACTAGATAATCTCCAAGGCTATTTTCATTCCCAAAATTAGAAGTGTAGAGGCAGTTATGTAATGGGAACATGTGAATTTCAGAAAAATCACTCAAATTTCTTAGAATTGCCTTAAAAAGTCCAGCAGCATTTTAGTTAATGAATTATGTATTTTCTCACTGCCAATAAATCTCAGGCATAAAAATATTTTCAGACTGCAAAGCCATCATAAAATAAATTTTCCCTCCTGGTTTTATGTGAAGTTTGATACTTAGGGAATTAATCTTACATTAATATCTTTCTCTAGAAAGTATCAATAGAACTCTGAGAACATAGGTATGCATAATTCTTCTTGTCCGTAATGTATCTTATAAAACTTACTTTCCTGTAAGATTAAAAACAAAATTAAATAAAGAACAGCAATTCCTGTCTTCATTCCAGGTAAATTTTGATAGGCAGTAAATACAGACTTAACTGAAGTCGCTCAGTCGTGTCTGATTCTCTGTGACCTCATGGACTGTAGCCCACCAGGCTACTAGTGTCTAAATATCCTTTGAATAGAAAGCATAAAAGGAGCAAAGAAGGCATAGATAATGGTTATAACATACTTCCCTCAATTCAAATTTTAAGCTTATTCCTATCAGGGCTATCCCTAAAGCCAGTGCAGTAGGAGAGTCTGTGTTATATGCAGAGAGAAAAGACTAGAAATTTGCTTTTTCTAAATGGAGTTTCCAGTTTGAGACAACAGTGACTTTCTTTTTCTGAATTCTAGTTGTCAATTTTGCATCTAGAAAACAGCTTTCTATTTCTTTCTCTATTCCAAGGAAATCTGTTCAAAATGTACTTATGATACTTACACGTTCTAATAACTCTCCCAGTCCTTGTTTCTCTGACTCTTCTAAATTTCCAATAACCTGTGAATTTTCATGTCAAATGCATTTTCAATAGACTCTTGACATGATTTTAAATTGGTCTTTGTACTGAAATGTGCTAAGCCTCTCAGGTTCTGTGCCAAGGTAGTGCAAGCTCTGCTCCTCTTTCTTTCAACCATAAAATTTCAGTATCCTAAGATAAGACATTTTATATTACCAGGATGCCAGGAAACTGATCTCATTGGAGAAGTGAAATGTCACCTTTTATAAAACTGTGAAGTCGTCCTGCAGTGGAAATAATTATATTTTACATAATAATTTTAACAGAAGCTGAAAGAAAAAAAAACTTCAACTAAGTGGTACATATGAAAGCAAAGTATTGTTTGATTATCACTGAGACTCCTAGTGAGTAATCTTTTTGATCCCCAAATTTCTATCATTAGAGACATCATACAATTTTATAAATGATCACCAACTTTTGGGAAGGTTTTCTCCACTCACAAGGAGCTCACTACTTTGCAAGCCAGTTTAGTTTGTTGTTAGAATGTTCAACTGGTTCTACCACCTGTAGTTGAAGAAATCTCCGCCTTCAACATATTTGTTCTTCAAATATTTGAAGATGCTTTCGTTTTTTCTCCATGACAAATCTTCTATCTCCTGGACAAATACACCTGTAGTCTATTAGACCATAGTTTAGCTATTTTACATGTGTTACATCCCTGACTGTCCTCAGAGATTCTGCTGTAATTTATAACCGGTCATTTTTAAAGAACGGAAGATGGGATTCTGTACCATTCAGCAAACTCAGTTTTCTGTATACTCTAGTAAAATTTTACATGTATGAGGATACATGCACAATGCCGTTTGTTAAAATATTTTCAAATAAGAGGATAATCTAAGTATTTATAAATGGGGAAATGAAAAAAATTATAATATTTTAACACAATGGCATACTACCAACAGTTAAAATTGAATTTTATATATGAACATTAAGGAAGTTTAAAAATGAAGTGATCATTTTTAAATGATCACATTTTCATCACAATTTAAGTGATCACATTTTCACAGGTTTAAATTATTATGGACAATAAATGTTCCAAAACATCCAGGGAAATGATAAATGCCAAATTCGAAGTAGTATTTGAATGGAAGATAAGAGGAATAGGAAGTAAGCTGAAATTTGTTTCAACTGGATCAGTGATATTACATATACTTTTAAAGATCTGAGGCATCTATGGTACAATACCAACATTTGATATCTATGGGTGGAAAGGTAAATGTGTTTAAAATTTTTTCCCTATTCTTTTCTTTATGTTTTTATTGTTTTACATTAAAAAGGGCCTCATACTCTTCTGTATGTTACAAGTCTGGTGGATAAATTCCTTTATGTATTTTTCAAAACTCATAGAAATGTAAACAAGTGTTTAATTTTAGTAGCAAACATAAACAAATAAGCAAACAAGCAAAACATCAACCAGGTTGTAAAGGCATCTCTCCTAGAATTCAGAATCTGAAAAACAGCTCTAACTGTATTAGAAATGTATGACTTAATTGCACTGAAGGAGGAAGGGAGAAAAGGAACCACCCTACATAACTGGAGCATTCCGATTTTAACCTGAAAGTTTAAAGATAAAAATAATTATACATTAGCATTGTACTATAGTTGGTAAAGTTGTTTCTCGGGGAGTATATATTAATAATTCTACAACTGACTTGCATGTATGCTGAGGCTGAACAAATACATAAATATGGAGTGGAGTGCCATTCAGCAAGATGATCAGGGTTAAGGTCCTCAGCTTGACTGGAAGCTTTTCTCTCTCAGGTATTTTGAATAGATTGTCTCACTATTTCCTGGTCTGCAAAGTTTCTGCAGAGGAATCTGCAGATAGACTTATAAGAATTCCTTCTTATGTCTTCAGTATCTTTTCTCTTGCCATTCTCAAAACTCCCTCTGTCTTTAACTTTTGACAATTTGATTATAATATGTGTTAGTGAAGATCGCTTGATGCTCAGCTTATTTGGGTTCTTTAGGTATTATGGAAATGGATGTTCGTTTTCCTCCTCATATCTGGGAAATTTTCTGTCATTATTTCTTTCAATAAATTTCCCTCTCCTTTCTTATATTACAAAGCTATAGTAATCAAAACAATATGGTCCTGGGACATGTGGTTCATCAAAGGCTTCTAGGAATATCAGGCTCAGTTCTTATAGTGTTAACCTGATCATTAATTAACTTCTTATAGGTTTTGTTCTTCTATGTCTTACTTTGATATGTTTTTGCAGTCTGCAATATTAACATGAGTTTGAGCAAGCTCTGGCAGTTGGTGACGGACAGGGAAACCTGGAATGCCTCAGTCCATAGGGTCGCAAGGAATCAGACATGACTGAGAGACTGAACTTACTAACATTATTTAGCTCCTCATGTTAACTATGCCATCTATTCTAGTTAATGCAGTGACTCCCCTTTTGTGGGCTGCTTGTCTACTAACATGAAAATAGCAATGCGGTCAAGCAGTTGGCAAAGATGTTGCTCAGTGGAAATCATAATGTATTTCTCATTAGTGTTGTTCTTCTGGCAATCAGAATCTTCAGTATAGCAAAGCCTGGAATTGCAGTGGCAAGAAGCAAAAAATTCATAAATAAGTCACTAAGAATGATGGAAAGAGGAACACTTTTATTTCTACTCTATACTTTTCAAAACTGTATATTAAAAGTTGATAACACAGTGTTACAATTAACTGTTAGTTCAATGCATATAGGTTTCCTGGTGGCTCATTGGTAGAAAAAAAAACTACCTGCCAATGCAGGAGATATGGATTTGACCCCTGGGTTAGTAAGATCCCCTGGAGAAGGAAATGGCAACCCATTCAAGTATTCTTGCCTGGGAAATCCCATGGACAGAGGAGCCTCATGGGTTACAGTCCATGGAGTTGCTAAGAGTCAGACGTGACAGCACTCAGCACTCAATGCATATATCATATCTTAGAGTTCATTGTTTCAAAGTAGGTATAATCATAATGCTAGACTCTTTTCTGAGCATTTAATTGTATGTTCAATTGTTCTTTGAGCCTGGACTTGTTCAGGAAAATTGATCTCATGGTCCTGTGTCCATTGCCACAATATTTTTCAGAGTAAAATGTATTACACAGGTAATCTTTGTAGAATCCTAAATTCATAGATCAGAGCCTTTCTGAGGCCTCAGATAGTGATCTTGGAAGAAGAACTACAAGCAGAGAGAGAAAATTCATAACTAGAGTAAAATTTCATTCCTGTAAAGGCAAGTCACTACCACCTGTGGAGGAGGAGGTCTGACGTAATTTACTTGCCACTGATTGGCAAGTTCTCAATATCAATCTCTTCTACTTACAGGTAAATTTTTAAGAGTAGTTGTAGTCAAAAAGCCTTAGTGAAAGGGAATCCAATGCTTCAGGGTGTATGTTGGTTGCTTAGTTGTGTCCAACTCTTTGCAAACCCACAGAATGTAGCCTGCAAGGGTCCCCTGTCCATGGAATATTCCAGGCAAGATCACTGGAGTGGGTAGACATTCCTGTCTCCAGGAGATCTTCCCAACCCAGGGATAGAACCCGGGTATCCTGCATTCCAGGGAGACTCTTTACGATCTGATCCATAGCCTAAATTCCAGCTGATTTATGTCTCCATTATGTAAGTACTGAGGGGATTCAGAACCAAAGTGGGCTAACAGATTATCCTTTTCCAGACCTTAACTGCCTTCTCTATGGAGAATGGTGTATAATGGACATTGATGTAAGAACAGTGAATGATAGAAATTGTGATTTTTTTTTAAATGGTGGGAAATCCTAGTCACATAGTCACTTGTTAACTCATGGTTAGGAACTCAATTCAGAATAAGTCCCAAGAGGGTCCTACAATCTGCTTTTCAAATGGTGGGTGGTGCGGAGTTGCAGAGTACAGAATTTTCCTCCAGAAGCCTTAGAGTTATCATTGCTGCTCATCTATCTGACCCTGCTAGTGAATCCCATAATGACCTTGTGTCTTGTGAATACTTCCATTTAATTGGAATTCATTGCCCAAATGACCCAAATGGCAAGGAAGTTTACAAGGAAAAATGGAGCTGGTAGAGGAACCCCTTGAAAACTAACAATCCAATGATAAGTCACCAAACAAATGACTCAGAACAGTATTCATAATATTCTCCTGTGATAGCAGCAGAGTGAACATAAAACAGCAAAACAAAAAGTACACGTCACTATTCTTCCAATTTTGAAAGTTGTTTAAAACAGTGCATTGCCTTATTTATACACAGTAAAAATAATTCTGTTCGTTGTGGTATAAACAATACTTTTTCCACCCAAAGAAGGCCCGATGTATTTACACTTTATAAAGTTAAAGACGTTGTACCATTGACATCACAGTCAGTAGCTCTTTATCTTAAAACAAATTTAAATTTTTTAAATTAAGGAGGAAAGGAAGTCAAAAAGGCAAGTAAACATAATAGAAGGAAGAAAAGATGAAAATTGCTAAGGTTTGTTGTATTTTTCATTATTACCATTAACATTTATTTCAACTTAATCAATGCTTCCCACTGGTTAAAATGACTGGTTTTAACACGACAGTGATTCCATTTGTAAATATGTGAAGACACAACTACAGTGTTAACAGTCCTGTGAATTTACTTTGTTTCCAGAAATACAATATTTCTTATGACTGCAGAACCTGGCCAGACTTCAGATAGCGACTCTTCAGTTTTGACATAGCTGCCTTCATTTCTTTATTCCTTAGAGTATAGATAACAGGGTTTAAAATGGGAGTAAAGATGGTGTAGAACACTGCAAGGACTTTGTCAGCGGAATAACTGCTGAAGGGCCACACATAGATGAAGATGCATGGTCCAAAGAAGAGTGTGACCACAGTGATATGAGCAGTCAACGTGGAGTGGGCCTTGGCCATGCTGGCAGAGGAGTGGCTCCTAACTGTGATGAGTATCACAGTGTAGGAGAGAACCAACAGGAGGAAGGAACTCAAAGAAAGAAAGCCACTGTCTGCAACTATTAGTAGGCCGACAACATAAGTGTCGATGCAGGCCAACTTAGTCACCAGAGGGAGGTCACAGAAAAAGCTATCCACTTGATTAGGCCCACAAAAAGGCAAGTTAACAGTAAATGCCAGCTGGCTAGTAGTATGGATGAAACCCACACACCAGGAGATGAGTACAAGAATAATACATACACGGCGGCTCATGATTGTCATATAGTGAAGAGGTTTGCATATAGCCACATAACGATCATAAGCCATGGATACGAGAATCACCATCTCACTGCCAGTGAAAAGATGAACAAAAAAAATCTGGGCCAGACAAGCATCAAAAGAAATAGTCTTGCATTCAACCAAAAAGTCTGCAATCATTTTGGGGGTAGCAAAGGAGGCAACACATATATCTATAAAAGAGAGGTTTGCGAGCAGAAAGTACATAGGGGTATGAAGGCGGGAATCTGAGGTCACAGTGAGGATGATGAGAAAATTGCCCAGCAGTATTGCTAGGTAGAGTAGTGAAAATATGAGAAACAAGAAAGGTTGGAGCTCCTGGGAATTAGAGAGTCCCAGCAACACAAATTCGGTCACCTGAGAATGATTTGTCTCATTCATTGACTTTGGAAAGGACTTCTCTTTAGTCACCTGAATGTGAGAGAAACAGATATCAATCAGTGAACTGAGCATGGGTTTCATTTCCCAGTTCTGCCTCATATCCTAGGATTCCAGTTTCTATTTATATTTGTATCTAAGTTTTCACATATCATCAAAGATCATATAGAGAGCATAACAACACTATTCAAGAAGGATGGAAGGGAGAGATGTTCAACCAACTGGCATATCCAATTACATAAACTTAATAAATGTAATAAACTAATTTAAAAATGAAATTGAGTATCTGAAAATTTTTTGACATCACAGAAATCCAGTCTAAGAATCTACAGAGACTAAATCAATTTTCTGCAGTAAAGGGCATAAATTCTTTTTACACTGCTAACACAAAGGAAGATAATTTCACAGACTTAATGTTGCCCAAGACAGTTAGATACAAAGAGGTATATATTGTGCTAACCTTTTAAAATAAAGTTCAAAAATAGGTGAAACTAAACTCTAGGGTTGAAAAAGCTTTAATAATGATTATCCTTAAAGGGAAATTGGGGACAGAACGGATAAGAAGGGCCTTCTGAATTGCTGGTGATGTTCTGTTTCTTGATGTGGTTGATAGTTACATAGGAGTATTCACTTTGTGAAAATATATCAGGATATCTACTTCTGCTCCATGTGCTTATGAGTGTATGTGATATATGTTCAAAAAATTAAACAGGAGAAGAAAAGATGGCATTTCATTATGTGAGAGAGCTCATAGGAAGTCATTGCCTTGAATAATTAAATCTTATTCCTTTCCCTATTGAGTTACAAATTATCTCAACTAAAACACAAAACCACAGCAAAACTTAAAGATCCAGAGTTTACTGTAAGTCTTCCTAGAGCTGTGATTCATCTCTTCATGCAGTTCTATTGTATGAAAGAATATACTGTTAGTTCCTCCCAGGTATTCCCCAAAGATGTTAAGCTTCTTTAAACTCAGACATTGGTGTTCATAATGTAGACATATTATTGAATTATGATTGATATTTTATTTGATTTGGCAGGGCTTAAAATTATATTGCATAAGAGTATTCAGTAAGAAATTTGTATCATAGGAAAATTGTTTTTCCTTTTCTACTCAGTTATTTTATATTCTATTTTATCAGAACTTTCTCCCTTTTATGCTACTTTAACTTTAAAAAAACTTGGAAAAGTTGTGTGACTAAATGTAATGAAGCATATGATTTTAAAGAACCTTTCTCTGGATCTAAATTAGGTCTTGGGAAAGAGTATCTTTTACTGATTTCTACTCATCTGCAATTTTTTAACTTAATGTCTTCTTAGATTATAATTTAAAATTCCCTAGCATCCTTTGAGTTTAACTGGAAGGTTTAGACATAAAGACAGGGTATATAATGAATAATTTCAACCCCCAAGAACCAAGTTCAGGGACTCACGTGTATATTTCAAATCTCTAATTCTCTAGAAAGTCTACCAAAAAATTAATTCACATTTTATCCCAGGTTATATCAAAACATATGATACCAGGCTGTTCAAAAACCTAACTAGGAGAGGTTGAAGTCAGAACAGGTGGACAGTAAAATTACACATGGAAACAACTTTATATTAAGGAGCCACCACATTCTCTTCAGTGCCATTCTCCCCTCCTCATCATTTCTCGGGAGTTTCGTATTAGCAAGTCAACTCCAGGAACCCATCATGATGTATCCTCCCTGGAAAACACCCTGACTCTTACACCCCTGACATGAATCCTGCACTGAATCCCTAGATACAGGGCAGAGCTTAATATCTAACAAAACCAGCAAATAAGGGTTCGTATCTGCCCTATCAGAAAAAGCAAAGTCTTAAGCACAGGGAGCTTCCAAGGGAGATATTTTGGTGCTAGAACAGAAGGGGGCAGCAGGAGTCTTTGTGAGTAGAGAAGACATTCTGACATCTTTAGAATGAAATCTATTTTGTGAGACAATCATCCTAAGAGTCACCCTCCCATTGAGTCTTTTGCATATGTGTATTCTTCACTGTCATTGGCTTCTTGGGGTTCCCAGGAAAAGAAAGGATATTGTTTTCCAGAGAGAATACTGGTAAAACTGATTCAATCAACATCTGAGCTTAGCACACAAGATCAAAGTGGTGAGCAAAAGAAACTAAATTAATTACTTTAAGTATAAATCCTTTACTTCTAATAAAGTTCATTCTTTTTTAGTTCATTTATTCTCTAAGTACATAACTGTCCATTTTCCCCAAGGCTCTGTGCCATGAGCTGATGATAGATCACTTAGGTTTATAACTTGCCTCCCTGAAGCTCATTTATTACCATTTATAATCCCTTTTTTCATGTAGAGAAGTTGATGAATCCTCATTTCCGTTCATTCCCTACAATATTCCTTTTTAGACGGATTGGACTGTCTTTTTACATCAAATAAAACTACTGTACTAGTGGAAATATAAAGCTGTTAGAATAAAAACAAGTTGTCATTGGGCAGCTGTATGATACTGAATGTTTACTCTTTCAGGGTTCATTATCCTCAAATATCAGATATTGAAAATGATGCTGCTCTCAAGGAGACACTGAAAATGTTTCTTAACCAATTACATCAGTGACACATCTTTAATCAATTGTAATGATTAAATATATGCAAATGTTCTGAATAATGTATTGTTTCAGACCAGAATAACTAATTATTACTATTTTCAGATTATTTTACTGCTCAAAGATGGTGTTATCTGTCTCATTTAAGAATGAGTTCCAATTAGTAGATGTGTTCATGTAAACACCAATTTTTCATTTCTTATAATAATTAAAGATAAATCAACACATACATAAGATTTACTAGGAGACCCACAGTCCCCTTCTATATGAAATTCTATCAAATAATTATGTCTCCACTACTTCTATCTCAGAACTTAATACTGGTAGATGAAGTGAAATAATTGAGTATCGTTTACAGAGGCCACCAAACTCTACCAGTCAAAGATACATCTTTTAGAAGCTTTCCAACTTTTCTGCTGCTTTTACCTTCTCCATGTAAATCCAGATCAGAGATTTAACCAACTCTGTGGAGACAAAGCTTGTGTGTCATCTTCAAAAGGATATTGACAAAATGCTTTCATTTGCCTAAGATGAAGTGAAAAGTGTGGAGAAAGCTTATAATCTATAGCCATTAATTCATGGATCAAATTTAGTTGTCATTTCTACATCTTCTAAGAAAACAGACCTGGCCTTGAAGAAATGAGTTATAAAGAAGTTTACTTTAAAATAAGTAGGAAATAGACTCAAGATGTCTGTAGCCAGGATGAGCTGTTTAAGGGGACACCGACCTGGATGCTGTGTCCTAATGTAGATCTTAAGTAACTGGGGGAGTACTTGGAGCAGTCAGAAATCTAAAAGACAAAGCAATAGATAAAAAGGAATAAATGCAAAAAAAATGCTCTTTTACAATTTTGCAAAGAATTTAACATAAATGACTTTCAAAGAACTCCAGAAATTAAAACCAATTAAATGTCAATGAGCATACATGAAGAGAATTAGTTTTTAGTCTCCACTGAAGCTTTAAGTATAGAATTGTTTACCCACATATTCTAGGAGAATGCTTTCTTTCAACTTAACCTCATCTGAGAGGTCCAGAGAACCGACAAAATTTTTGAAGGATTCAAACACTGTTCTCAAGGGGAAAGTCTTAGTGAACTTAATCTACAATTTCATATAAACTTTGTTTTTAATTAGCAAGAATATTTTTAGGAAGCATCACCAATGATAGTGATTATTATATGATTTGGGGTCTGTAAAAATATTGAAATATCAAGAGCATAGTGTCATTTATCAGAACCGTGTTTAGGGAACATTTAGGCTTTTTCTTCCTCTTATCTTATTTTCCCTTGATTCAAAGTGTAGGTAACTTCCCCCCTGCTTCTCAGAGATATATAATCATCAAACACTTGAATGAAACATTTTGTGCAATAATGAATTTACCATGTAGTAAATTTATCATAGTAGTAGTAAGATTCTAAAATATAGTAATCATATATGACATATCTTCTCTTTTCACACGTAAGGCATATATTCAGCAGGATATTTTGATTTTCATAATTTATTTATATTGGTATTTCTTTGTCATGAACCAACAAAAGCCATTCTAAATTATAAGCTTTAAAATAACCTGAAACCCAAATCAGCAGATGATGTCCAAAGATATCATGGACTATACAAGAAGTAGCCTGAGTCACTGAAATGTATGTTCTTATTCTACCTCTCACTAAATAACTGCAATTTTAGGCAATTTACCGATATGAAGGTGCACCATTTCTTTTCAAAAGAGGATAAGAACTCTCCCTCCTAATCTTTATGATTCTATAATTCTCTGCCTTTTGAAAGCATAATCACCAAAATGTGTTAGTTCCATTGTAAAAATTATTACAAAATGTTGTATTAAAATAAAAGCATATTCAATCAAAAAAGTAAATACATCCTGGTTTTAGCAAAGAAATACAGCTGTCTAATACTTTTGAGATATAGATATTTGGATAACAATAATAAGCAAAATGGACATAGAATAATCCAAGATTGAAAGAGCAGAGTATGATTGCTTCTCTTTGTTTTCTGTTCTAACTGAATTAGAAGGCTGAGGAAAAACAGCTCTCTTCTAGTGCCTAGCCTCTAGAATAGCCTCTATTTTGTACCTACTAGGAAAAAACAACATTCCTCAGGATCCCTTGGATGGGGGCAAATGCACTGAGCCCATGTCTCTATGGACTTCAGTCTTCACCATTTACACGTTGAAGTATCACTGTCCTCAACACATAGATATAAGGAAAACCATCACGAGTGTGAGAAGCTAATTAGTGATTTGACGTCACTAGATTGTAGTGACCAGGAGACACAGAGACTTGTAATAACAGAAATTACCTTCATTGAGGCTGATTGCATGAGAGCTTGTTTGCTCACAGGATTACAGTACATCACCTTGAGGATTCACAAATGGACAAAGCAGGAGGACTCATGGAAATGCTTTGTCCTATTGGAGAAAATGTAACAAGGTGGAAAGAAGAGCAATGAGCAGTTTTGTTAGCTAGTCCTTTCTGCTTCAGGAGAGTTTTAGAACAGGGCCATTGGGGGTGTTAAAAATTGATGAGGAGCCATTTTGTGCCTCTGTGTACTAAACAACAGTGCATCATCTTGGTATGTTGATAGCTCTAGAATAGCCATGTGCTTGGTTTCAAGGTAAGGCAGGGGAAGATCTTTTATAATAGAAACACTGTATCATGCTGAATAGATTTTAGTAAATAAACTTCAAGTAATTTCCAGAAATTTAAACTTTTTAGTTCAAGTTTTTAGGGAAACCAAAGCTAAGTGAAGCTATGTTCTCTTCCCAGATTCATGTTGATGTATGGCAAAACCAAAACAGTATTGTAAAGTAAAATAAAAAAAGAAAAAGATATATATATATATATATATATATATATAAGGTTAAAGAAAAGAATTCCTTATTATAACATAGAATTTTGAAATTAGTGTGGACACTAAAGTCAACTAGTCCAACACCTTAAATTTATACATTGGTTGAAAGAGCTCTCGAAGAATTATTGTTTGATTCAGTTGATATTGACCAATACCACTTTCTAACCCTTTGCCTAATGTCCTTTCTTCTCTACCATGATGCCTCTTCCACAGTTTGGAACATTTTGATTTCATGATTAGAGCTAAACTGATTCTTCATCTCTTCCCAAACACATGCATCTAAAGCACTCTTAAATGTTTTGTTGACAAGTACTTCCTAGTACCCTTGATATCTATCCTTTCTACTATCCTTTTCCTGTAGATAATCTCCAAAAGTCTGTCATTTGGAATCATTTTCTCCTTAGGGTCTCCTGCTGGATGATTAATACATTTAAGTAACTTTACACCTTTATAAGAAAGAGCCTAAGTATACACCTCTAAAGTTCCAAAATGTATCACAAGACGCCTCTGAACCACAAATTTATCATCTCCAAAATGTCCAACTCTTTGTGACCCCATAGACTATACAGTCCATGGAATTCTCCAGGCCAGGATACTGGAGTGGGTAGCCTTTCCCTTCTCCAGGGGATCTTCCCAACCCCAAGGATCAAATCCAGGTCTCCATTATTGCAGGCAGATTCTTTATCAGCTGAGCCATCAGGGAAGCCCAAGAAAACTGGAGAGGGAAGCCTATCCCTTCTCCAGCAGACCTTCCCCACCCAGGAATCAAACCAGGGTCTGCTGCATTGCAGGTGGATTCTTTACCATCTGAGCTAAAAGGGAAGCCCTCCAAATTAACACATTTTCCCTAAATATACCTTTACTATAATACCAATACTGCTAATGTTATCCTTAACATTCTAGGAAACATTCAGGCTCAAATCATCAATATGGGTGATATCTACTTCTCTAATATTCCTATATTTAATTCCTAAATATCATTTATTTTGATGGATGGGATCACCCTGTTTATATAGGTTTTTTTTAATGCCTAATGTTCTCTAAACATGAATCATGAACCTTTCCCCTGGTTGTTACATGTAATTTGCAAACTTCATTTTTAGTATATGCATCTTCCTCCAATTTGTAGATTTAATAAAATGATTATTCCTACATTGTAGAAAATTTAGTTTTTTTCTTAACTGAATGTGTTCTTTAAAATAAACTTAGAAGAAATGGGGACATTTTCCATCTCCCTTTGGATGTCTTTGTCAGAAGCTTTCTCTGTCCCTTTTCTTACTTTAATAAAACTCTGCTACACAAAAGCTCTTGAGTGATCAAGCCTGGTCCCTGGGCCTGATGTTAAATCTTCTTCAGAGATCACGAATCTGACATCGTTCACAGTAAGCTAGCACCTAGAGAGTTTGTCCGGGATCTTCAGGACAAAGTAGGAACACTCAGAGCTCTAGTCTCTCTGCTTTCCCAGTCTGCACGTTTTCTGCTTTACTTTATTAACTCTTTGGTGTGCTAGTGTGAATGAATGACACGCCCTGCGTTAAAAGTGATGAGCCCTGCTCTGTGGTTTCACGGTGCCTTGTAATGACTGAAGGCAGTCCCCAAAGGGGGACCTTGCCAGGGATTTATGCCGACCTGTCAGTGCCAAGAGACACCCAATGTCCCCGCAAGGAGAGCAGCCAGAAATGGGCGAAGCATGTGGACCGAACTTTCCTTTCTCAGTCAACTTTTCCTGGTCCCTTTGACAATTTTGTAATTGCTTGGGGAATTAGAACTACTAACCTAATCTGTCAGATCATAGACTTTCAAGGGACTTGTGATCCATGCTGTTACTATGTACTTTTACTTAGATCCCAAATATGGAAGCGCCTAGATTTGCTAGGAGCTGAAAGTTACTAGAAGCATGTATGGAGCAAGGTGGAAGTCTAGCCCTAGGAACACCTCTCAGGCTAGAGGTTACTCTCTTGACTGCCTGCCTCAGGGGCCAGCGGCCTGAAAGTGAGTCTTATCATAGCTGTGCTGCCTATCTATATGGATAAGAAGCACTGCTGGTGACTACGATGTTTTTGAGAACACAGATCGGAAATTGCCAGAATCTGTTCATATTGGAAATACAGTGGGCTTCTTCCTTTGGTAGCGCTCGCTCTCAGTGGACCAGAGGAGGCTCTCAGGTGGCTTTTGCCTCAACTCCTTAGACAGTCTTTTGTGGAATCTGTGGGAATGAACTGAAGGATTGGCCCTAATAGCTTGAGGATAAAAATCACTTTTTCCTCACTGGCCGACCCTCCACCACCTCTTTTGCTATCATATATACTGGCGTGGTGACACTCAGAAGGGACATTTTGGTTGTTGTTCATCCCTTTATGACTCACCATTTCTACTGGGGTTAGGACTGTACTTAGGAATGTGCACAGGCACAGGTAAGACGGATGCTTCCCCTAGTAGTCCTAGCTTGGGAAACATTCCAAAAAGCTACTCTGCTCCACCACGGGTGGCATCAGAGAAAAGGGCAAATCTAATGAAGGTCTTGGTCGTATGGAACTAAATCAATCTGGGATACCATCAGGTCTACCCCTTGTGCATCTCCTCCCCGCTGAGGTGGTAGAACCAGGTAAGAACCGGTATGAGTAAGATGCCTGCATCGGTACGGGACAAACCAAGTCTGACCAGGGAAGGGAAGCTTTGGTGGAAAGTCTGTCTACACTCCCATCTAGAGCAGGGAGGGACGTCTCTGGTGGAAAGAAGTCATGGCTGTGGATGCCGCTTTTTTCTCTCTTACAGATGGGAGCTAGCAATTCCAGAACCACTCCTTTAAATTGTGTTTTAAAAAACAAGCTGGGACAAGTCTGATCCCCCAAGTTTAAAAAGACATATCTGATCTTCTGTGATATTGAATTGCCACTGTATCCTTTGGAAGACGGGGAACGCTGACCTGCTGAAGGATCTCAATTATTACTGTTTTACAACTAGACTGGTCCTGTAGAAAATAAGGGAAATTGGTAGAAGTGACATATGTGTTGCTCTTTATCTCTCTGAGAGACATGGCAGACTTATGTCCTAAGGGTGCAGATTTGCATGTGAAACCTTCAGCTCCCTCTTGTTCTCTTACTTTACACCTTTATCTGGGGCTCCCAACTGAACAGGTTGAGAATCAGGGCAACCTTCTAGGAAGGGTTGTCTCAGTCTCGGTAGAATTTCAAACAGTCCCAATTGCGGTCAAGACTATTTAGAGGATCCAAAAAGTACATAGAAGACTTTACAGGACTAACTTTACTTATGACCTTACTTGGAGAGATGTAATGTATGTCTTGGGACAGACACTGACTCCTGACTCGAAAACTTGAGTTTGGGGGGAAGTTACTACTTTTGGAGATGAATGGATTGGACATGAGACAAGGGGAAAGAGGGAACACAAAATAGCCCTCCTTCCAACTGGGAGCCAAGTAGTTCCAATAACAGAGCTGCTTTGCCGGATGTATTCTTGAAGGACTTAAGCAAGCGCACACTAAGACATTAGAGTATGCTAGGTTGGCTGACATAGAGCAGGAAGAGAAGGAAACTCCTGGTAAATTCCTAGATAGATCATGGGAGGCTCTCCACAAGTTTACTGATGTTGATCTTGAAAGTGCAGAAGGAGGAACGATCTTATTTCTCACTCAGGCAGCTCCAGATATCTGCCCTAAGTTACAAAAACAGGCGTTTGGACAAAATCAGTCTTTAGAAAAACCGTTGCAGCTGGCTCAGACAATATACTATGGTAGAGAATATGAGGAGGAAAATAAGAGGCAAAAAAGAACCAGGCAAAAGACTGAAGCTCCAACAATGGCTGTTAGATCTGCTCTGAAACAGCCTGAGAAAAAATGCCCAGAGGGACCCAGGTGAAAAGGGATGGACTTGTTATTACTGTGGAAAATAGGGGCATCTCAAGCTGGATTGCCCTCAGGCATCTAAGCCGCCCCGTGCTCCATGTCCTGTCTGCAAAGGACCATATTGGAGAAGAGACTGCCCTCTGAGGCGCAGGCCTCAGGGGTTGGACTCTCACGACAATAGGGACCGAAGGTGCCTGGGGGTCCACAAACAAGCTCCCATCCTAGTAACACCTGAGGAACCCTGGGTATTAATAACTGTGGAGGGCCAATAAGCTGATTTTCTTTTGGACACTGGGGCAACTTTCTGCTCACTAAAGCCCCTGGTCTGCTTTCTTCCCAATCCACTACCATAATGGGGCTGTCTGGATGAGCCAAATATTTTTCAGTCATTGATTTGAAGGATGCATTCTAGAGTTAAATCTATATTAGATCATCCTCTACCTATGACTTTAAGACAATTGAGAGGATTCTTGGGCATTACAGGCTATGGCCACATGTGGATTTCAGGTTATGGAGAACTTGCCTGGCCTTTATATAAACTTAAAACTGAGACTCAGCAGGCCCAAACTGACAAGCTGGTTTGGTCTCTAGTTACTCAAAAGGCTTTTAAGGCTCTTCAGATTGCTGTCTTGCAGGCTCCAACTTTGAGCTTGCCCACAGGATCAGAGTTTAGTTTGTTTGTTACTGAAAATAAAGGCTATGGCCACATTATTTAAGGGTAATTGTTACTATTGTTTTACTAATGCCTAAATCCCATAAAGCAACAGAGTTTCAGAAAAACATCCATTTCTGCTTTATTGACTATGGCAAAGCCTTTGACTGTGTGGATCACAATAAACTGTGGAAAATTCTGAAAGAGATGGGAATACCAGACCACCTGACCTGCCTCTTGAGAAATCTGTATGCAGGTCAGGAAGCAACAGTTAGAACTGGACATGGAACAACAGACTGGTTCCAAATAGGAAAAGGAGTACATCAATGCTGTATATCGTCACCCTGCTTATTTAACTTCTATGCAGAGTACATCATGAGAAACGCTGGACTGGAAGAAACACAAGCTGGAATCAAGATTGCTGGAAGAAACATCAATAACCTCAGATATGCAGATGACATCACCCTTACGGCAGAAAGTGAAGAAGAACTAAAGAGCCTCTTGATGAAAGTGAAAGGGGAGAGTGAAAAAGTTGGCTTAAAGCTCAACATTCAGAAAACTAAGATCATGGCATCTGGTCTCATCACTTCATGGCATCTGGTCTCATCACTTCATGGCAAATAGATGTGGAACAATGGAAACAATGAGATGCTTTATTATGGGGGCATCTAAAATCACTGCAGGTGGTAATGCTGCCATGAAATTAAAAGACATTTGCTCCTTGGAAGAAAAGCTATGACCAATGTAGAAAGCATATTAAAAAGCAGAGACATTACTTTACCAACAAGAGTCCATCTAGTCAAGGCTATCTATGGTTCTTCCAGTAGTCATGTATGGTTGTGAGAGTTGGACTGTGAAGAAAGCTGAGTGCCAAAGATTGATGCTTTTGAACTGTGGTGTTGGAGAAGACTGAGAGTCCCTTCGACTGCAAGGAGATCCAACAAATCCATCCTAAAGGAAATCATTCCTGAATATTCTTTGGAAAGACTGATGCTGAAGTTGAAACTCCACTAGAAGAACTGGCTCATTTGAAAAGTCCCTGATGCTGGGAATGATTAAGGTGGAAGGAGAAGGGGATGACAGAGGATGAGATGGTTGGCATCACCGACTCAATGGGCATGCGTTTAAGTAAGTTTTAGGAGTTGGTGATGGACAGGGAAGCCTGGAGTGCTGCAGTCCATGGGGTCACAAAGAGTCAGACACAATTGAGCGACGGAACTGAACTGAAAACCTTCTGGCTAATTCTGCTATCTTAAAATGTAAATTATGGGAGTGGGTCTAGTAAGATCTTTGCAACCTTGAGACACTCTTTGACATTGAAATAGTTAAATTTTCCCTACTTTCTTCAATTTAAATCTGAATTTGGCAATAAGGAGCTCATGATCTGAGCCACAGTCAGCTCCCGGTCTTGTTTTTGTTGACTGTATAGAGGTTCTCCAACAAAGGTCTGTCTAGTCAAGGCTATGGTTTTTTAGGGGTCATGTATGGATGTGAGAGTTGGACTGTGAAGAAAGCTGAGCACCGAGGAATTGATGCTTTTCAACTGTGATGTTGGAGAAGACTCTTGAGAGTCCCTTGAACTGCAAGGAGATCCAACCAGTCCATTCTGAAGGAGATCAGCCCTGGGTGTTCTTTGGAAGGAATGATGCTAAAGATGAAACTCCAGTACTTTGGCCACCTCATGTGAAGAGTGGACTCATTGGAAAAGACTCTGATGTTGTGAGGGATTGGGGGCAGGAGGAGAAGGGGACGACAGAGGATGAGATGGCTGGATGGCATCACTGACTTGATGGATGCGAGTCTGAGTGAACTCCGGGAGTTGGTGATGGACAGGGAGGCCTGGCGTGCTGTGATTCATGGGGTTGCAAAGAGTTGGACACGACTGAGCGGCTGAACTGAACTGAACTGAACTGAACTGAATAGCTAATTTTAAAAGTATGTAACTCCTGTGCTAGACTAGCAAAGGTGATTCTCTGCCCTGCTCCTGATGTCTTTGTCAGAAGCTTTCCCTGTCCCTTTTCTTATTTTAATAAAACTCTGTTACACAAAAACAAACAAATAAATACATTTAGGAGAAATGTTTGGCTCAATGTATTGATTAAAAGCTCATCGATCAGGTGTGAGCAGATTAGGATCACTATGCCTTCTTGATGGATTAAATTCTTAACTATCACAGCATGTCTCTGTTTAATCTCAGTAATATTCCTTGTTCTGAAGTCTTCAGAGTCAGATATTGATTTGATTTCTTTGGTTCCCTTATAATTACTGTTTGCATTGTATGTCTTTTCTCTATCCTTTTATTTTAAGCAGTCTATGTCTTTATATTTAAAGTTGATTCCTTATACACAGAAAATAGCTGGTTCTTGCTTGTGGTTCATCTTGACAGTATCTGTCTCTTAGTGAAGTCCTTAGACCACTCACATGTAATTACTTTAATGACTCTATATCTACTATCTTGCTATTTTTTTTCTATTTATTTTATCTTTGTGACCCCAAGAATTCTCCAGCCCAGAATACCAGAGTGGGTAACTTTCCCCTTCTTCAAGGGATCTTCCCAACTCAGGGATCAAACTCAGGTCTCCCGCATTGCAGGTGGATTGTTTACCAGATGAGCCATATGGGAAGCCCTTTATTTTATCAATATCTGCTCATTTTTCCTACTCATTCTTTCCTCTATTGGATTTTTTTTTTTTAGTTTTCTATTTTTTCTGTTGGGTTTATTTTACCTTTTAATTGATCTATACTTTTTATCTTTCACTTTATTAAATGATACTGTAACATCTTATCATTTAAGTACACTTCTTTTTTATATCTAATGTTTTTATTTCAAATATTCACTAAATGTTATATCATTTACTTTGTCATGCTCTAATTTTTTGTTAGATGTGGAGCTTTAACCTTTTAAGAAACATTTTATTGATGTATGACTGACATACAAAAGCTGAACATTTTTAATTTATATAATTTCCTGAATCTGAAGATAATTATACACTTGTGAGATTGTCCCCACAATGTGTATCACAAACATATCTGCTACTTCTGAAAGTTTCCTTTTTATTGTTGTTGCTTCTTTTGTAATAACATTCAACATAAGATATACTCTCTAAACAAATTTCAAGTGTAAAATACAGTTTTGTTTACTATAGTCACCATGATGAATATTAGAACTCCAGAGCTTTTAATCTTATAATAGAAACTACTAAACTAGTATCTCCTTGCTTTCCTTTTCATCAGGCAACTGCTACTCTCTGCTTCTATGAGATTTTCTATGAATTTGACTATTTTAGATTTCTTGTATAAGTGATACCAAGTAATATTTATTCTTCTGTGTCTGGTTGATTGGACTTAGTGTAAAGCTCTCCAGGTTGCAGTTTTTAAATGTTTTAGGGTGGATTTTTTCTACTCACTTAGTTAACCTCTAAAGTTTATCTGAATTCAATTTGCTGTGAATCCCACCTCCTTCTACTTCTTGTTTATAAATTTTTTAAAACTTTTTGTTGACATTGTTTTGTTTTCTGAACTAGCATTTCAGTTTAGAAGATAACAATTCTATTTATAGGTGCTATTATGTTCTTTGTGCCTCATATTGAAGTTTTCAGCCATAGATATTTTTTCTGTTCTTAGTTAATGAAAGTTTTGTTTTTCAACAATGACTGTTATTAAAGACTTTTCCCATGTATTGAGATAATCATACGTTTATTTTCTTGTATTTTGTTAGTACAGTGAATTATATTGAATGATAGTCAAATTTCAAACCAATATTATATTTCTGGGTATCTTAACTAGATCATCACTTTTGCTTCCTGTCTTTATATATTCTTGAATTTGTATTGCTGTTTTTAAAGGAATTTTTTATACTTCTTTTTTAAGTGAAATTCACTTAAAATATTCCCTTATAATGATGCTTGTCAAATTTTAGAATAAAGTTTATTCTGGTTCCATTGGGTGGAGGAATGTTCTTCCAGAAAGGGGAAAAAATATCAATCTCTGTCTTCAATGGCATTCTTGCATGAAAGGAGTCAAAATTTGTATTTTCTTTATGACTAGCTTTATCCAGTTCTTAATGGGGACTCTATTTTCTAGAGTCCATAATGTATAATGTTTATAAATATAATTTTGTGCTTGAGGATTGGGAGTTTAATTACTCAAGATAGAAGATGCCTAGATAAATTTATTCAGTTATGAATACAGACATATTTTGATAAATATATCAGGTTGCTTTCTAAAAACTCATCAGTAATATTTGACTAAATAGAACTTCCACATTTCCAAATTTTCAGTCTTATTTTAGTCCTTATCAGTATAACAGAGAACATAACACTTCTCTCTTGTTTCAAATCATATTTTTACTACCTAATAGATTAACTTTTTTTCTGTTTGTGTTTAATCATTTGCATAGCTTTTCATGAAATTTGCTGCCTATGATATATGACTCATGAGTGTTTAGCAATAGTAAAATATGGTTATTATTTGAGAATTAGGTTTTATAAGCATACATAATGGATAGAACATATGTCAATTCTCTTCAATTCAATTACAGTGACTCTTAGGCCAGTAAATTTTGACTTTACTCTGGTGAGAGGTTTTAACACATCCTGAAAAAGACTATATGCAGCCCTGAATATATAGAAAAATAAGAGAGGGAGTCACCAAGGCAAATCAGAACAGTGCCCATCCCAACATTGTTCAGGTGGTGTTTCCCTGTTGAGTTATCAGAGTATGATGATCTTGTGTCAATCAAGTAACCAACATAGGTTCACCAAAAGCACTGATAATTTGATATCTATTCTAATCACAATGCTGTGACTATCTGATTTGTTTTATAATTACAATTTCAGTGGAACTTGACAAATTCCCCCAAGTTTCTTGCAATTATCAACAAATTGGCATTTCTGAGTCTGTAAGTCTGTGGGCCAAAACTTGCACTAGGGCAATTCATTAAATTGGTATCAATTATGAGGTTTTCTGGTGGTTGGACAGCAAAATGTGCTCTGCTGGTCATACCCTTCTGCAATTCGAATACAGAGTAAGTTCTGTGAGTCTTTGTTCCCTTAATATTCAGTCATTTATATGAGGCCAAAGTTCTTTCTTAGTCTCCTGTGTCCACAACATCTGCATAAATTAAGTAAAAAATTGCTGAAAAGTAGTGAGCTGCACTGAATTGAACAAAGCTGAACATTACCACACTGAAATTATTAACACTGCATACATTTATAACATCCCATTATAAACATATGTTTGCAATGTCTGTTATATCCATTACTTGCATTACTTGCCTCTATTATCTAGCAATGAACTTTCTAATAGATATCTTGACTTCATCTGAAATCTTTTACTAAACAAGGAATTTTGCCTCTTTTGTAAAAGCTGTCATTTCTCATTTGAATAATATTCATATAGCCTGTTTTATATAAATTTAAATTTATTAAAGTGATATCCAATGAAGTAACCTCACACCCTCACATGTGGACAACAAATGTGATAAAGAGATCAGATTTCTGCAGGGTACAATGTATCAAACATATGACTGAGGTAAGGACAAACTAGCTTTCCACTAGTTTCCTATTTCATCACTCCAAATGCCTCAACTGTATCAAACAACAGTATAACTTACCTGAAAATCACTGTTTTGAATATTATATCCTTCTTATGGCACTTACTGCATGTGCTTACATGTTAAACTTTTTGTATATTGATAAATATGGTAATAGAACAGTAATTGTCTTACAATCTAAGTAATAAAACCAAAAACACAATTACATCTTCAGTTAAAAAGTGACATTTGGATTTAAAGCTAACACAAACAGAATAAACACCTCCTGGCATGAATCAGTGATGTGGTGATAACAGTGATAGATCTGTGATTAATAAGGGGCTGAATAAATTGTGCTCACCTTCTTTATCCTGGTCATTCCCTGATTTGGTGAGATGTTTCTGAAATTTCACTTAATTTTTTTTTTTAGTGTGAGATAAATTTCATAATTACTAATATGTGTGCTTTCTGTGACTATTTTGAAATTTAAACTCTCACATGAATTAAGCAACATCACTGTCTATTTAGATATCCTGTAATCATTTTTAGCTGGTAGGTTTATTCTCAATGATATAAATAAAATCTGTAAAGTGCTATGACAGTTGTCCCAGAAAGCATAAGACTACTCATAGTTTGAATTATGGCCTTGGTGATGCTATTGATATGTTATTTGTTTCAAAATCAGAGCATCAAAACTCAGTCCTATCATTGATACTATAGTATTTGGGGTATTTAAATTTTAACATAATTAATAAACATAATTTAAAATTTATGAACAGTATTGCCTTATTTATGAATGTGGAATATTTGCAGCTACTTATAGGAATCAAGTTATTAGCTGAAATAGTTATGAACTATAATTCATGAAAGTAGTTTTCATTTAGCCTATAATGTCAAAGCAATTTCTGTTTTTAGCACTAAATTGCTTTCTATGCTACTCTAGTCAAGTTAGATGTGTTTGCTAATCTAATTTAATATGGAGATATCTTTAAAAAGCTGCAAGATTTTTTAACAAGACCAATATAAGGGAAATTATAAATTTTAATATATTTAGTTACTGTTTTGGGGCTTCCCTCATGGCTTAGACAGTAAAGAATCTGCCTGCAATGTGGGAGACCTGGGTTCAATACCTGGGCTGGGAAGATCCCCTGAAGGAGGGCATGGCAACCCACTCCAGTATTCTGGCCTGGAGAATCAGAGGAGCCTGGCAGGCTACAGTCCATGGGGTCACAAAGAGTCAGATACGACTGAGCAACTAAGCACAGCAGAGCACAGTTACTATTTCAGGGAAGATGAAGTGAGCCACAGAATATCAAAACTGGTAACATAATATGAGGTTCTGCAATGCATTTGCCAACTTTAGAGTGACCAATTCAGGTCCTATAACCAGGAAGACTAATTATGATAGAAACACAATGATAACAACTATACATGGGCATTACAAAGAGCAAGAAGAAAGGACTTGTGTTGCTTCATCACAGTTGTCTAAAAGGCTTCCTTGGAACCCACATGTTGGTTCCTTAGTTTCTTCATGGCTTCCTTTACATCTTTATTCCTTAGAGTATAAATCATAGGGTTAAGAAGAGGAGTGAATACAGTGAAAAACACAGAGATAAATTTATCAATTGTGAAGCTTTCAAAGGGCCAAATGTAGATAAAGATTAATGGGCCAAAGAACAGAACTACAACAGTAATGTGGGCGGACAGAGTGGAAAGTGCCCTGGATGTCCCACCAGAGGCTTGGCGATGGACAGTAGCAAGGATAATAGTGTAAGAAATGAGCAAAAGGAGAAAACAGATAAGTGACAACAGGCCACTATTTGTGAGCACCAGTATCTCAAAAACATAGGTGTCCAAGCAGGCAAGTTTAATCACGAGAGGGAGATCACAAAAGAAATTGTCTACCTTGTTGGGTCCACAGAAAGGAAGATCTATTGTGAATACCAGGTGACTGGCTGAGTGCAAGATGCCAGTGGCCCAGGAGACCGCCACCAGGACAGTGCACGTTCTTTGGCTCATGATGGTCATGTAATGCAGAGGTTTGCAAATAGCGATATATCTGTCATAGGCCATGGCAACAAGAAGTACCATCTCACTGCCCCCAAAAACATGCAAGAAAAAAATCTGTGACATGCATCCCTTGAAAGTGATGGTCTTGTGTTCACTGAGGAAATCAGCAATCATCTTGGGAGTGGCAAATGTAGCCTGGCATACATCAATGAAGGAGAGATTGCTAAGAAGAAAGTACATCGGAGAATGCAATCGAGAGTCTGTAATCACTGTGAGAATGATAAGAATGTTTCCCATCACTGCAGCACCATAAAACACAGAGAAGATACAGGAAAGGAAGAGCTGGAGTTCCCGAGAGCTAGACAGGCCCAACAGAATGAATTCAGTAACCACTGACTTATTGCTCCATCCATTAAATGAATCTGGGCTGCTCAAGTTAGCTAAGGGGAAGAAAAAATAATTATTTATTAAAAAAATAATAACAAATAAGGGTATTATTACTATTATTTCTAGGAATTTATATTTTCCTTGTGTTACATAACTATAAAAATTGTCATTTACTTTTGCATTTATGGATTGGCTAGATAAAAGATGGACAGAGATAACAGATTTATCTAATAGATAAGTCAATATGGAAGGAAGGGAAAATTTGATTTGATATTATATACCAATATACTTTTTATAGAAGTGTGCAAGATCTCAATAGCATTTTGAAAGTCCCATGTACCATACTTACACATTCAGATTACAAATTCAAAAGATGAATCTGATGCCTTTTACAGAATCTTGGAGGGACAAGAAATTTAGGCCAAGTGCAAAGAGATGAAAATCAGACCAGTTACTTTAGCAATGACATTGGAGAAATAAGTGAGATGTTTCCATGCATTTGAGAAAATCTGCAGTGATAATAAAAGAGAGAAATTAATTTGTAACAAGTTAAACTACTATGAGTGACAAATTACTTTCACTTTTCTATATTAAAACAATTTGAGTTTTACATGATTTAGTAGTCAAAATATCTTCCTAGAATCTCAGAAGCATATGTTCTTTTCAATCACTCTTTATTTCTCTCCATATGATCTCCTTTTTTTTCAGATTTTATTTTATTTTATTTTACTTTACAATATTGTATTGGTTTTGCCATACATCAACATGAATCCACCACGGGTATACACATATTCCCAATCCTGAATCCCCCTCCCAACTCCCTCCCCATACCATCTCTCTGGGTCATCCCAGCCCCAAGCATCCTGTATTCTGCATCGAACCTAAACTGGTGATTCGTTTCTTATATGATATTATACATGTTTCAGTGTGATCTACTTTTCACAGCAGTTGAATATAATATTATTTAATCAGACTTTCAAAGCACTTCAAAGATGGAACTGAATGTAATTTAATTACTATGATATATTTGTTATTTAAACATATTTGTACCACTTATCTTTGCTGGTCATTTTTTAATCTCTTCTTTCTCTGATGAGTTTATCACAATAACAAAAATGTTTTTCCAAAGTTAACCGAAAACATAATTTATATATTAATTAACTCAACAAATAATACAAATTGCCTGCTCTGCACCATGCAACCTCCATGGGCTCTGGAGGCAAAGCAATGTGGAAAAAAAGGGAGGGGAAGAATGTCCTACCTTCGTTTGGTTGTATCCTAAAGAAACTATGGGACTGGCAGAGGCAATGGAGATAAAATATATATTATGTCATTTAGTGACAAGTGCTTCAGAGGAAATAAAGCAGGGTAAAGGAATATGGACTAAGCAAGTGGTCGTAAAAGCCTCACTGGGCAGGTTACATTTCAGCACCAACTAAAGAAAATGAAGAGCAAGCCTTGAGGAAATCTACTTCAGACAAAAGGAATAGCAAACATGTGCAAACAATTGTTTATGTGAAATAAGCATTCTCTTGAAAAACATCAGTATAGTTTGGGCTGGTTTATTAGAAATTAAATAATGGAAACTTAGCTTTTAAACTTACTATGAAATTGGCATAATTGACTTTTTTGAACAATATTCTGCCTCATAGGCTTAAACAGTTTTAGACAGCTGTAAATTCAGTCTTAAAATATGGACACACACTAAAAACCTAGTCTTTTTTGTTTTCTAAAAAGAAATATAGATATAAAATTGCATTCCAAATTCTATATATATACTTCTATATACAGAATTTGAAAAGTAATTTATATTTTTATGTAAATACATGGTGATAATTGTATCATTCAAAATAAAATTGAAATGATCTGTGATTTCTTGTAAGAACCCTTGAAATGAAGTTTATGGCCAGATCTCAGAATCTGAGAAAATGTTTCTGTGTCTGTCATCACATTCAATGACAGCTGCATGAGATATACTGTATTATTTATTCAAGGTAAGACATCCACATATTGAGAGCATTTTAAAATATAAAAATTACTAATTACTTTTTTGTATTATTCATAGAAACTTATGCCTTTTAAAACATCTTCCTATAGTGTATCAATGTATATACAAGGCTTGACAAGAGTTTTCAAAGTGATAAATGCAAAATCTATTGGGTTATTAAAATGACAACTTTTTGCCCCATTCTATTCTCTATCACCATATCTATTTTTTCAAAATAATTTAGCAATATGCTTACCTTCACCTGGGTGCTTCAGTCCACCAATGTGTTAGCAGTGACAATAATCAGATAAGTCTAATGCTTTATTTCAGATTTTAGAATCTCATATACAAACTCCAAGTTCTTTTTTTAATTTAATTCTTTTATAACTTCCCTGGTGGCTCAGTGGGTAAAGCGTCTGCCTACAATGCAGGAGACCCGGGTTCGATCCCTGGGTCGGGAAGATCCCCTGGCAAAGGAAATGGCAACCCACTCCAGTACTCTTGCCTGGAGAATCCCATGGACTGAGAAGCTCAGTCGTGTCTGACCGACTTTCCTTCCTTCCTTCCTTCTATTGGAGTATAGTTGACTTACAATATTGTGTTAGTCTCAGGTGTATAGCAAAGTGATTCAATTCTACATATACATATATCCATTCTTTTTCAGATTCTTGTCCCATATAGGCTGTTACAGAATCTTGTCATCTCAATTCTATAATTACTTTAGCCCAGAATCCCTTTAACTCTGAATGTTAATATCTATATTTAATTTTTTGCTTCATGTGATTAAATTCTGCATGCCAGTTTTGAGAGAAATCACAGGGGAGCAATAATAGGTTGAAGAAAAGAAACTTCCAAAACCTATTGTCTTTTTTTAAAAAAAAAAGATTGCGTCACAAGAGCCCATAAGACAATATTTGAATACTATACTACATGCCCCCAAATCTCACATAACCAATCCCATGGACTGCAATAGCCCATTAAAAAAACTTCCTTTATTAAGTGAGGTCATCTTGCTGTGGGAATTATTAACACACTTCGAGTTGTTTTTCTCAAAAACAAGATAATAAAAACATTTAAGTTATTTGTCTATAATTGAAAGCAAATTACGTATCACAACAGGGAAATGTAGTGATCTAGGAGCTTGCAACACCAGCTACTGTTGTTTAACAACCTGTCTCCCTCCTTGTGCCTTTTTCCCTCTTGTTTAAAGTGACTAAGGCAGTAAGCTGCTGCTAAGTCACTTCAGTCGTGTCCGACTCTGTGCGACCCCATAGACGCCAGCCCACCAGGCACCCCTATCCCTGGGATTCTCCAGGCAAGAACACCGGAGCAGGATGCCATTTCCTTCTCCAATGCATGAAAGTGAAAAGTCAAAGTGAAGTTGCTCGGTCGTGCCCGACTCTTAGCGACCCCATGGACTGCAGCCTACCAGGCTCCTCCATCCATGGGATTTTCCAGGCAAGAGTACTGGAGTGGGGTGCCATTGCAAACACTAGCCCAAATGCCCAGAGCAGGAATATGTTTCATAAGAAATATAAATCAGGCAAAGGGCCTAAGAGAATTAGAGTCTTTACTTTAATCCTTTACTTTTTTCTTTTTATGGAAATATCTATGATGAAGTTATTCAAACACCATACCTTATAATAAGCTACAACTCAAAATCCAATATTTTAATTGTCTTTGCTCATTACTTAACCATACATTAGAATCAGAAAGTTCATTTGGGCATACAGTGGGTAAAACTGCTTAGATATGCAAGTAGTTTGCTTTTGGATTTTGTGGAAAGAGGTCTCAGAGCAGTGAAAGGACTGAAGTCTGCAGAGAAGAGCAGGTGACAGCAAGAAAGGGAAACTTGATGAGCCAATAAAGAAGCCCAGGTTTCTCTGAATTCTCTGCTGACAGACCAGCTTCCTTCTTGATATCTTTCTCTTTAATATTTCACAGATATTTCAGTTCTGTTTCCAAACCTATTCCTCCTTCACTCGGCCCCATCCCCAGCTAATGGCATTTCTTTTGCCTCTGCATTTTCAGCCAGAAACTTAGTTCTTTCTTTTTCGTTAGTTTTTTTCTACATACTACTTTGTATTCTTCCAAAATATTCCCAGTTTGTTAAATTATATTCATTTTAACTCCCCTGTCTAAACTATCATCATTTTTCTCCTCAAAAGTTTCAAGATCTTCTGATGATCTCAACTTTTACCATTGACTTTTTCCAGTTTAATCTTTAAAAATAAAACAAAACCATAAGTCATGCCAACCTTTAAGATAAAGCAGGCAGTTACCTTAACCAGAAAAATGGTTTTAGTCAGGAATAGCAGACATCTTGCTATTGCAAGCTATGGCAAAAACTCATGTCCACTGAGTCGGTGATGCCATGCAAGCATCTCATCCTCTGTCATCCCCTTCTCCTCCTCCCTTCAATCTCTCCCAGCATCAGGGTCTTTTCAAATGAGTCAGTTCTTCGCATCAGATGGTCAAAGTACTGGAGCTTCAACTTCAGCCTCAGTCCTTCCAATAAATATTCAAGACTGATTTCCTTTAGGATGGACTGGTTGGATCTCCCTGCAGTCCAAGGGACTTCTCCAACGCCACAGTTCAAAAGCATCAATTCTTCGGCACTCAGCTTTCTTTATAGTCCCACTCTCATATCCATACATGACTACTGGAAAAACCATAGGTTTGACTAGATGGATATTTGTTGGTAAAGTAACATCTCTGCTTTTTAATATACTGTCTATTTTTGTCATAGCTTTTCTTCCAAGGAGTAAGCGTCTTTTAATTTCATGGCTGTAGTCACCATCTGCAGTGATTTTGGAGTCCAAAAAAATTAAGTCTCTCACTTTTTCCATTGTTTCCCCATCTATTTGCCATGAAGTGATGGGACTGGATGCCATGGGTATTTACTTACTGACTTATAAAACCTCTTTACAAATTAAAGATATTATCCCTGTGGATAATACTGCTTGTCACCTAATTTTTCTTTTGACTTTATTTGTGATAGAATTTAAAAAAAAAAGAAACTAAAACTTTTATGGAAATTAGTGTAGTCATATTTGCCAACTTTTTTTTTAACTTTTTGACTTTTGAATTTATCAAACTCAATATGATAGGTTGTGCCCAATCACAAAAGTCCCAAGTAGACCCAACAATGATTAGAAAGTGGAAGAATGTGTCTCTGGTAGTACAAGGAACTGGCCAAATCAAATGGCCACTCACAAATTCTAATTTCCCTCTTTCTCCTACTGTTCTCCCTCACCTCCATTTTTCCTTGGGTCACCTACCCCTCCTCTACCTCGATATTTGTTTATTGAAGATCCGAGCAGCTAAATGACAGTTTTTCAAGGGTACTATTGGCAACTTTCCATTTTCACCTGCAAGTCAGAGTTAAAGGGGAAAAAAATACTACCAACAATATCATGAATGCATTAATGTTTATTACATATTTTAAATGTTTTGGCACTATATAAAATTTGTTTAAAAATAAAATTCATGTTAAAGGAACATTACCATGTTTGTTATTGTACAAATGAATTTGACCTGAAGTCTAAAGTTCCAAGAATCCTTAGCTAATAATAAGTATCATGGTTCTAAAAGACTATCTATATCTAAGACTCAGCTGGCTCTGATTTATCATGCAGAGTTAATATCTAAACACATAGTCACTAAGTTATGTATTAAAATTTAATTAATACTGAACCCAATGTGATGACAATTGCAGGCTTTCTATTTTCTGTTAAGCGACTGTTTTTTCTTTGTAGAATACATTTAGTCTTTTTGTTATAAGGCCTTTTTCATAAGGCAAAGGGAGAAGTATATAAGAAACCTTTGGCCAGCAAATGAAATAATAATTTGTTGTTCAGTCGCTAAGTTTCATCTGACTCCTTGGGACCACATGGACTGCAGCATGCCAAGCTCCCCTGTCCTTCACTATCTCCCAGAGTTAGCTCAAACTCGTGTCCATTGAGTTGGTGATGCCATCCAACCATCTCATCTTCTGTCGTCCTCTTCTCCTCTTGCCCTCAATCTTGCCCAGCAGCAAGGTCTTTTTCAAATGAAGTGGTGCTTCACATCAGGGGGCCAAAGTATTGGAGTTTCAGCTTCAGCATCAGTCCTTCCAATGAATATTCAGGACTGATTTCCTTTAGGAATGACTGGGTTGATCTCCTTGCTGTCCAAGGACTCCAAGAGTCTTCTCCAGCACAGATTTTAAAACCATTATTACTAGGTGGTGCTAGTGGTAAAGAACCTGATTGCCAATGCAGGAGATAATAAGAGATCTGGGTTCAATCAGTGGGTCAGGAAGATTCCCTGGAGAAGGGCAAGGCAACCCACTCCAATATTCTTGCCTGAAGAATCCCATGGACAGAGGAGCCTGACAAGCCACAGTCCAGAGTGTTGCAAAGAGTTGGACATGACTGAAGCGACTTAGCATGCAGGCAAAATATTATTACAAGTACAAGAATTTTACATTCTTTCTTCTGTTTTCCAAGAAATATAAAAGAATAGATCTCAGACTTGATCCTCAATTTCAAAAAAATTTTGTCATTTTTGTGCATTTGTATGTTTTAGGTACATAAAAATTGATTTTTTCTGTGAATTTAAATCTTCTATATCTGACAATTTCAAAGATATTTGCAATTTTTTATGACTAATGTGGAACTCATTATAAATAACTTTTTCTACTTAAAAGTAAGTAGGCTAGGGAAATAGATATGTATGCTGCTGATAGCACCAAATATCTAGAAAAAGTTTTGTAATGAATAGAAATGTATATCAAATAATCTAGAAAAAACAGAAAAATTTTATTGGGACATAGCAGCAGATAGGAAAAACTATAAATAACCAAAAATGTTCAATACATGAGGAAAAGATAAGCTAAAAACACGCAACAAATGTATACAAGTGAAGTGAAATCTATGTTTTAAAACAATATTTTACCACCATGTCAATTTATAGAAAAAAAATATTATGAATAAATTGATAAAGCCTAACAGAAACATAATTTACTTGTATGTTTTGATTGCAAGGCATAAAAATTACACAAGTTCAATTGAAGAGAATCACAAATTTGGTAACATGAATAGCTTTTTTTGTAGATTAGAATATCTAAATTATTTATAAAATATTTTGAAAAGTTACTAAATATTTTCAAGAGAATTTGTACTTTAGAATTATAAACTATGAAAAACTGGTTAAAATTAAATAGCAAACCAGGAACTGGTTTTATGTAATTCCTTTGCAGCTGGGAAAAAAATCTAATTCTGTAATTCAATAACCCCTGTCATTAGCAAAAATAATTGACTTGATGCTGTGATCCAGCAATGGGCTCTTCATTTCCATTGCATATTTATGTTCCTCCATGGTGTTCCCTAGCTTTTCCAGAAGCTCAAATGATGGTTTCTCAATTTTTTCATGGCTGATTTAACATCCTCATTTCTCAGAGAGTAGATGATGGGATTCAACAGGGGTGTACAAACAGTGTAGAACACAGAAAGGAACTTATCCAGAGAAAGTCTGCTAAAAGGCCATATATAAAAATAAATGCAAGGCCCAAAGAAAAGAATCACCACTGTGATGTGGGCAGTTAATGTAGAAAGTGCCTTGGATGGTCCACTGGAGGAACGGTGACAGACAGTGATCAAAATGACAGTGTAGGAAATAATTAAAGCCAGAAAACAGCTCAGTGATATCAGGCCACTGTTAGTTAGAGTCATAATTTCCATCTCATAAGTATCCATGCAAGCCAACTCTATCACCAGGGGAAGGTCACAAAAGAAGCTGTCTACCTCATTGGGGCCACAGAATGGCAGATCCACTGTAAAAGCCAAGTGGCTCACAGAATGAAGAATACCCACAGCCCAGGAAATAAACACAAAAATTATACAGAGTCTTCGATTCATAATTGTGCTATAGTGTAGAGGCTTACAAATGGCTATAAATCTGTCGTATGCCATAGCTACAAGCAACATCATCTCACTCCCAACGAAACTGTGAAGAAGGAATATTTGGGCCATGCAACCCTCAAAGGAGATAGTTTTGTGCTCCACCAAAAAGTCCACAAGCATCTTGGGGGTGGCAAAGTTAGATTGGCAGATATCAATGAAAGAAAGGTTACTGAGCAGGAAGTACATAGGAGAGTTCAAATGGGAGTCAGAGGAAACAATAGCAATTATCATGATGTTGCCCAGAACTGATGTCACATACACTATTGAGAAGATGGCAAAAAAGAAAAGCTGGAGTTCCCAAGAATTAGAGAGTCCCAGAAGCACAAACTCAGATACCATTGATTCATTTGTGTGAGCCATGTATCCAATCCACTGTTACCTAAGTAAAAGAAAATCAGGAAAATGTCACAATGATTGACACTGTATCTAGTATATATATACAAAAGAAATGTGATAAGTTTTCAATTAAAAGTTAATTTAATGAGACCCATGTAAATAATCAATGAACTAGTATTTAACATCTATGACCGCTGTGGAAAGTAGAAGTGAGAATGAAACTGGAGCCGATTATACAGAGTGAAGTAAGCCAGAAAGAAAAACACCAATACAGTATACTAACACACGTATATGGAATTTAGAAAGATGGTAACGATAACCCTGTATGTGAGACAGCAAAAGAGACACAGATGTATAGAACAATCTTTTGGACTCTGTGGGAGGGGGAGAGGGTGGGATGATTTGGGAGAATGGCATTGAAACATGTATAACATCATATAAGAAATGAATCACCAGTCTAGGTTCGATGCAAGATACAGGATGCTTGGGGCTGGTGCACTGGGATGACCCAGAGAGATGATATGGAGAGGGAGGTGGTAGGGGGGTTCAGGATTGGGAACATGTGTACACCCGTGGCGGATTCGTGTTAATGTATGGCAAAACCAATACAGTATTGTAAAGTAAAATAAAATAAAATTTTTAAAAAAGGAAATAAAGATAATTAGATATGGATTCTATCATAGAGAGATAAGATATTCATATTAAAATTATAAAATCAGAAACAAGCAAACAATAACTGATAAAACAATATGATAGATATTAGCAAAATGAAATAAACTATGCCAAAGAGGTAAGGTAACATATCATGGGATATGTATCATCTTAGCTAAAACTATTTAAAAGCTTGTAATTTGCTAGCCAAATCTGAAGGAAACGGCTATTTTAAGCATGGGGAATAGCAGGACTAAAGCTACAAATGTGAAACCATGAAAGGCATCCTCAGAGAGCCACGAGTTCAGTGGCTTGGCTGGAAGAGGGTGTGCTAAGGAACAGTCTAAATGAAGCTGGGAATGGTAGGTTAGGAGCAAAACATGGATGCAATTAGCCTTGAATGTAATGCCAGTGGATTACATTAATGTTCTGGAAACCGAGAATCATAAAGTGTTTGACAGTGCTTTAGGAAGCTTAGTATTTGTGACAATTTGTGACAATGTGGAAGGAAGAGGCAATGGTAATACTCTGAAAGTTTCTGTGAAAATCAAGAACATTCCTTTCATCCTTTGAACAATAGTTAATCAGAGTTCACCTTCTGTTACATAAAGACCAACGGTGAATGAGTCACCTATGTATCTTCAGTCTCTTCCAACTCTGCCTTTTGTCTCTTCCCTAACATGCCTGACACACCTGGATTTATCAAAATCTGCCTGTTCTTTTGGAAATATTTTATATGACTATATATGGTGCATTTTGGACACAAGATAGATTTTCAAAAGTGAAAATTTAAATAATGTGTTAATTGCCTCTAAATTGTTTTTTGACATTTTTCTTTAATACATTGGGCACTATGTGGCCACTTGATCCCAGAAGAAAACCCTGCACAACCTCTTGTGGATCGGGAGACATTTTTGGCTTTAGCTCTGTGTACCCAGCACAACACAATAGGTATTAATTTGTCACTATACTGATTGAAGTTCTACACCCTGTATTCTTCAGTGAAAGATTTAACTAATATAACAGATATTTAAAAGCTTAAAAGCAAGACTGAACAGTAACCATAAATTAACCAATTAAAAATATTTAAACTGTTAGAAGCTTTAATTTATGTGATTATAACCTGATTTTTGAGGCACTAAATTCTACCCTTTCTAGGACTTTACTCAGTGCATTTGAGTTACAATCTCTAGTTTTAAGGGGAATCAGAAACTTAAGTTACTCAAGAATAGAAACGGATTAAAAAGGCATGAACTGACCTCATTACAAACATCCATTATGCGATTCTCATCTCCGTGTGGAAGATTTGGGCCAGTGCTGGCTTTTCTGATCATGTATTTACATGAGCGATACAGAGAAGGAGACAAACAAACGTGGGAAAGGAAGGAAATTCCATTTCTAAAACTAAAAATGATCCTACAAAGCTACAGTTACTAATTTTAAACATATAAAATTTGTGGCCATGAGGGACTTCATATAACTTTCAGTCTCCTAGATAAAGCCTGACAAATATCATGATAATTTAGCGGAATAACATTAAAGAGAGAGGGAGGGAGAAAGGGAGAGAGAAAGATGAAGATAAGAAGAAAATAATTAGGAAGAAGAGGAGAAAGGGGGGGCAGAAGAGGAGAAGGAGGAAAGTACAAGGAAGAGGAGGAAGGGAAAGCATAATGGTTAATAACCTGCAGTTAGTGGTATTTATTCAATTTTTAAAGATCGTCTCATCTTCTATAAAAGTTTTTCTGAAAATATCCAAGTTTTCTACAAAGTATCTAATAGATGATAAGATCTGGCATTTCATTTTTCAAAATACAGGAAACTACTACAAAATCTTCTCCATCCTAGTTTCCTGTGATTTCTTAATTCAAGTAGAATAGATTAAAGTCAATGTTATATCTCATTTTCTTCTTAATATTTAAGATAGAACCCATCAGTAAAAAAGGAACAACTAACTTTTGTCACGCTCCAGTTGACTGACGGACAGCAAAGCAGAAGCAGTAAAGGATACCCTTACTGGCCATTATATAGTTACGCCTTCTTCATTCTAGGCAAATTGTGACAGTAAATAATTGTTTTAACAAATGGCCAATTATCTTCTGAATAGAAAGCATAAAAAATGGCATATAAGGGACAGATAATGGTTATATCATACTTCCTTTTGTTTATCAAATATTAATCCTATTATCATCAACTTGGCTGCCCGTCATATTAAAAATATTTGCAATATACTCTTGATCTCATGCATTTAAACTTGTCCCTAAACCGGGCTATGCAAAAGTACACCCCTCAGTTCTTGCCTGAAGTAGTGAAGGCTCTACTCCTCTTGTCCTGGACTATATAATTATAATATCTAAGGTAATGCAATATAAAGCTTTCCATCCTCAATCCAGGAAACTGATTTCTTTGGGGAAGTGAGAAATCACCCTTTAGAGATCTGATGTCATCCAACAGTGGGAGTAATTATGTTTTACAAAATAATTTTTCCAGGAATGGAAAAGAAAGGAAAAAAGTTTATTACCAACTAGTTGGTGTGTATGAAAACAAAAGATTATTTATCACTGATTCCTAGTCAGCAAAGTAATTTTCTAATTCCTAACTTTCTTTCAGTAAAACAGTCATCACTCCAGTTCAGTTCAGTCGCTCAGTCATGTCTGACTCTTTGTGACACTGTGGACTGCAGCACGCCCGGCTTCCCTGTCCATCACAAACTCCTGGAGCCTGTTCAAACTCAGGTCCGTCAAATCAGTGATGCCATCCAACCATCTCATCCTGTCATCCACTTTTCTTCCTGCCTTCAGTCTTTCCCAGCATCAGGGATCAGGATCTTTTTCCAGTGAGTCAGTTCTTCACATCAGGTAGCCAAAGTATTGGAGTTTCAGCTTCAGCATCAGTCCTTCCAATAAATATTCAGGACTGATTTCCTTTAGCATTGGTTGGTTTGATCTCTTTGCTGTCCCAGAAACTCTAAAGAGTCTTCTCCAACATCACAGTTCAAAAGCATCAATTCTTTGGCACTCAGCTCTCTTTACGGTGCAACTATCACATCTACACATGACTACTGGGAAAACCATAGCTTTGGCAATACGAACCTTTGTCGGCAAAGTAATGTCTCTGCTTTTTAATATGTTGTCTAGGTTGGTCATAGCTTTTTTCCCAAGGAGCAAGCATCTTTCAATTTAATGGCTGCAGTCACCATCTGCACTGATTTTGGAGCCCAAGGAAACAATCACACTGTCTTACAAATGATCACCCAGCCTCAGAGTGGTTTCCTCCAATCACAACGAGCCCACTATTTTGCAGAACAGCTTAGTCTATTGTTAGAGTGCTTAACTGGTTCTACCATCTGTAGTTTAATAAAGAAAACCTACTCCCACTTAAACATAATGTCTCTTCATATATTTTAAGGCACCCTATCTTCTACATGAAAAACGTATTTTTCCCCCAAATTATTTCAGCTGTCTGTGAAATGAAAATATCTCCTGCCATATCAATAAACAAGAAATGTTGAGTCATTAGTGATTTTTGGCCTCCAAATGTGGATGAGGGCCCCCAAAACAGAGCAAAATGCCTGTGATCCAGCAGATGCCACCACCCTACCCCCCATGGCAATTGCTGAAGAGCTGGCGGGATGCAAGAAATAGCCATCTGCCACACCTGCCACTCCACATGGTGAACAAGGGATTAAGGATATAAACAATCTAGAAACAGGATTCGGCCCTAGATAGCTGAGATGCATATGAAAGGAATGAATTCAGTGAGCCTGAGCCTTGCCTCTTCCCATGATATCTGGTTTTCCTTACTACTTAGCAATAGTCTCTCATGTTCAGACTGCTTACCCACTTTGTCGCAAACTTGTATATAGCCTGATTCCCTCTCCTGCCTCTTTGGAGAAGTTATCTCAGAGCTACTGAGATGCTGTCTCCCAGGCTTGGAATCCTAAACATTCCCACCAAATAAAATAATTCTCTGCTTTCAGTTTGTGACTATATTTTTTAGTGGACCAGTCTTTTCAACTATATTTCATATAATACATTGTCTAGATTTCCAAAGGTTGTGATGTAGATGTAAGTTTTAAATGGCCAACTTTAAAGAAAGAGATTGAAATAGGTTTCTCCTATCACTTTGCATGTGTATATGTGTGTGTAATCACACTCGAGTGAAATGTGCACATACCTAAGGAAACAAGACCAATGGCATGCATTGCAGTGTGGATTGAAAGATATTGATACTGGAAACAAACCAAGTATCCATAAATTTGAGAGTAAAGAAATATAATATTTTAGTGTGGTGGAATATATTCAATGATTAAATTATTACATTATTTTTATAGATGAATATGTGTAAGATTAAAAACCTGACAAGGGAAAATATAAGATTGGTAAAATTATCATGTGCACATTTCCACAAACCAAGCATATATATGGCCACACATTGACTAATAGTAAAATGCACAACATAAAAATTGTGAGTTAAATTTTATTCAGAGACCTAACCGAAGACTATAGCCCAAGAATGCTTTGCTTAGTTGCTCAGTAGTGTCCAGCTCTTTGCAACTCCATGGACTGTAGCCCACCAGGCTCCTCCATCCATGGGGATTCTCCAGGGAAGAATACTGGAGTGGATGGCATGCACTCCTCCAGGGGATTCCCAGCCCAGGAATCGAACCACAAGCTCCAGCATTGCAGGCGGATCCTTCACCATCAGAGCCACCAGAAAAGCCTGGAGAACAGCCCAGGAGACAGTCTCTCAAAGAGCTCTGAGGAACTGTTTGAAGAGGTGAGGAAGGAGCCAGAATACAAATATTTTTGCTGAGAAAAACATGTAGTCAAACAAAATAGCAGATTACTATTAATTACAAAGGAACAGACATATCAAATTAATGCTTTTAGTGCTTTTCTCTGTGTGGAAAAATACAAGAATCTGAGGTCAATGAAAATCGTCCTTCAAAGGGCATCTTAACTATCTAGAGGTAGGTGCTACCAGTTTTTCTCCATTCTGAATTCTTCTCAGGTGCACCCTCAGTAGGTGACTGCAGTGGTTAAGGGTTTGATCCTTTTGGAGCTGATACAAAAGGCAACATTTTTTTTTCTTTATACCAACTTATTATAATAGTAACTTTGTGCTTTGAATGGTCAGAATTAGTTTCTTTTGCTTGCAGGAAAAGAAAAAACATTATCATTAAAATAGCTGTAAGGAAGCACAATTTGCTACCCCAAAATATTTCTTTGGCATGAGAATTATTTTGAGATGAAGACAAGTAAGATGCAAAGACTCACGAAGAAACTTTGATTTTCCCTTTAACTGCCTAAAGAATGTAGACAGGATCTGTTTTTTTATTATTATTATTATTTTTGTTTTTACTTTATTTTGCTTTACAATACTGTATTGGTTTTGCCATACATTGACATGAATCCACCACAGGTGTACATGAGTTCCCAAACATGAACCCCCCTCCCACCTGCCACCCCATATCATCTCTCTGGATCATCCCCGTGCACCAGCCCCAAGCATCCTGTATCCTGCATCGAACATAGACTGGCGCTTCGTTTCTTACATGATAGTATACATGTTTCAATGCCATTCTCCCAAATCATCCCACCCTCTGCCTCTCCCACAGAGTCCAAAAGTCCGCTCTACACATCTGTGTCTCTTTTGCTGTCTTGCATACAGGGTCATCATTACCATCTTTCTAAATTCCATATATATGTGTTAGTATACTGTATTGGTGTTTTTCTTTCTGGGTTACTTCACTCTGTATGATCGGCTCCAGTTTCATCCATCTCATTAGAACTGATTCCAATGTATTCTTTTTAACGGCTGAGTAATACTCCATTGTGTATATGTACCACAGCTTTCTTATCCATTCATTTGCTGATGGACACCTAAGTTGTTTCCATGTCCTGGCTATTATAAACAGTGCTGCGATGAACATTGGGGCACATGTGTCTCTTTCTGTTCTGGTTTCCTCAGTGTGTATGCCCAGCAGTGGGATTGCTGGGTCATAAGGCAGTTCTATTTGCAATCCAAAAGTCTGCAAGCAATAAATGCTGGAGAGGGTGTGGAGAAAAGGGAAACTTCTTGCACTGTTGGTGGGAATGCAAACTAGTACAGCCACTATGGAGAACAGTGTGGAGATTCCTTTAAAAATTGCAGATAGGATCTGTTTTAGGAAGGGAGCTATTACCTTGATGGGCTTCCCTGCTGCTGCTGCTGCTGCTGCTGCTAAGTTGCCTCAGTTGTATCTGACTCTGTGCGACCCCATAGATGGCAGCCCACCAGACTCCCCCATCCCTGGGATTCTCTAGGCAAGGACACTGGAGTGGGTTGCCATTTCCTTCTCCAATGCTTGAAAGTGAAGTCTCTCAGTTGTGTCCGACTCTTAGCAACCCCATGGAGTGCAGCCCACCAGGCTCCTCCGTCCATGAGATTTTCCAGTCAAGAGTACTGGAGTTGGGTGCCATTGCCTTCTCCATGATGGGCTTCCCAGCTGGTGGTAAATAACCCGCCTGCCAATGCAGGAGACAAGTTTCCATCCCTGGGTTGGGAAGGATGGGTTCCATTCCTGGGTTGGGAAGATCCCCTGGAGAAGGGCACAGCAACCCACTCTAGTATTCTTTCCTGGAAAATCTTATGGACAGAGGAGCCTGGTGGGCTAGAGTCCATAGGGTTGCAAAGTCAGACACGACTGAAGTGACTTAGCACAACGCACTATCTCCTTGATAACTATCATATGAACTAGGTGTATAGCAGGGAGGAACACAGCAAAGTCTGTTTGTTAAGATTCTTCTCTGTGTCCCATTGTCTCTGCACAGCTCAGCAAATATTGATTTACCAAACATTTGCTTTTGTATTTCCATGTGAATTGCCTTCCTCTAATCATACCTCTGTCCCCAACATCCTCTTTTTTCTTTAGCTGCAGGCAGTATTTAGGTGAAGGTTTTAGCCATTTTGGTGAGTTATACATTTTTCCAGGTCTCTCAAATGTATGTATGTTACTAAATTTTGATTTTCTCCTGTTAAACTGTTAACTGATATAGTTTCCTTGTCAATAAATGGACAAAGGAGGGACTTCCCAGCATTTTTAAAAACTTTAAAAATATTTCACATCAAAAAAAGCATATTTTTTAAAAAAAAGGAAATGCACTAAGGAAAAAATATGTGTGTGCCAAGTCGTTCCAGTAGTGTCCAACTCTTTGCAACCCTATGGACTATAGCCCACCAAGCTCCTCTGTCCATGGGATTCTCCAGGCAAGAATACTGGAGTGGGTTGCCATGCCCTGCTTCAGGAAGGAAAAATATACTTTTTATTAAAGGAATACTTGTAATTTTCTTCTAACCTTTCTTATTACCTTTTTTGATGAAAGGAAACACCAGACGTAATTGTGACCATTGCTCTTTTTCTTGGCACAGATTGTCTGGAAATTCTTCTAACATCTGAAATTGTATCTACTGTTAAGAAAGTTGTCAACTTCATCAACATTTAAAGGTAGGACCTCGAATATGCAGCTCATAAAGAGATTATATAAAGAATTAAGAACAAAATGTGTTTTTCTCTATTACAAGAAAAATTGCTGACTTTCCAGACATTCTTTGAAAAAACTTAGTTGAGATATAGATAGCATTTTATATCTCTTTGAGAGAGAGCTTGTAAAGATACTTTGTTCATTTGCATACAATGTAAGTGAGGCCATGTAGAAAAATTCAAAATTTGGAGTCCTCTGACACAAACATTTCTTCTTCTGTGAAATTAACTCTGGGAATTCAGACTCCGTTCCTTAATATTTAGAATTTTATTTCAAGAAGTCCATTAAGATACAAATTTAAGATTAATTCAATATTATATATGGCATATAGATTTCAATGTCAAAAATTACCTACCAAATCAGCTTACCCAAACTAAAAACCAACTGCCTTCACATTACAATGTATAACTGAACAATAAAGTGCAACAATAAATAAAAAAGGCAAACAATGAAGTGCAAAATTAGAGTTTTCATTCTTAGCATAAAAGAGAGACTAATATTTACATAATCTACTTGCCTTGTATGAATTGAGAGATTTGGGAAAGTAAACTTAGAAGATCTAATCAACAGTAATAATTTCCCGAACTGTCCCCAGAGTCCAGGGTAGAGATCCGTTTGTGGGGTCCTGATTGCTAACCAGGATGTGTGTTTAACATTGATCATTATAACAAAGAACTTTGTATTTGGCCCACATACAAAGAGTGCTGCACAGCTCCTGATAGAACAGACTGAAAAGTCAGTGTTGAATTGGTCAGCTTTAAAGATTCTCCTCTCTTCTACAACTCGTAATTTCAGAGGAAACTGGCATTTCCTTAACTGATCAGAGAAAGCCCACTAAATATTTGAAAAGTAAACTTCCAATTATATTTAGTTCCATATTTTAAAGCACTGTTAATTATTGGAAAATAATATGGGGTAGGCATGTCTCCTGATATTGGAGGAGAAATCTCATAACTGAAGACTCTTCACTTAATTTTATGCACTTATCTTAAATCAGTGAAGCTGCTGTCCTCTGGTTGGGAAAATTCAGTTTCAAATTCTTGAATACTATTTGCCTATATTGATTCTTAGGCCTGTAAATTAGGAAACTCATAAGATTTTTTAAGAGGTCTAAAGTTATCCCCACCAAAGAATCAGCTACTCATTCTTTTTTCCCATCCTACTTATATTTACCTATAACTAAAGCATCTATGCTATCTATATACAGCCATCCCGTAACTTATCTCTGGAACCAGTAGTCATGATATTTTTTTCACATTCTTGGATATGTAACTTTTGCTAAGATGATATCTGGGAAAAAATTTAATATCCAGTAAATATTCTCTAAATCATCTTCTTCACTACTTTTACCACAGCTAAGATATACCACACAACATGTTGAAAATATTTATAAACAGACTATTGATTTGTGGAATTTGAATGAATTTGGTCTTAATAAAGGGAATTCCTCACTATTACTGGCATTTCAGAAATTTTCTTGGGCCTCGAATAACGGGTCAGAATTTTCCTCAAGGCAGTCTTCATATCTCTGTTCCTTAATGTATAAATAATGGGGTTTAGAATGGGAGTGAAAATGGTATAAAATATGGCGAGAACTTTATCCACAGGGTAGCTGGTAAAGGGCCACACGTAGATGAATATGCAAGGTCCAAAGAACAATATTACGACAGTAATATGGGCAGCCAGAGTAGAAAATGCTTTGGCCATTGCGGCAGAAGACTTGAAGCAGACAGTGATGAAAATAACGATATAAGAGCTGACCAAGAGTGAGAAAGTGCTTAAGGAAAGGATTCCACTATTGACTACAATTAGTACTTCAATGATGTAAGAGTCCAGGCAGGCAAGTTTGGTCACTCGAGGGAGGTCACAGAAAAAGCTGTCTACTGCATTGGGCCCACAAAAAGGCAGATTCACAGTAAATGACAACTGGCTTAGTGTGTGCACCAAGCCCACAGCCCAGGAGAGCATTACCAGAACAGTGCACATCCTTTGGCTCATGATGACGACATAGTGCAGGGGTTTGCATACGGCTACGTATCTGTCATAGGCCATGGACACAAGAAGCATCATCTCCCCTCCAGTGAAAAGGTGAATGAAGAAAATCTGAGCTATGCAGCCACTGAAGGAGATGGTCTTGTGTTCACTCAGAAAATCAGCAATCATCTTAGGAGTAGCAAAGGAAGCCTGACAGATGTCCACAAAAGAAAGGTTTCCCAAGAGAAAGTACATGGGAGAGTGCAGGCTGTTGTCAGAAGTCACTGTGAGGATAATGAGAAGGTTTCCCAGCACAATGACCACATATAACACAGAGAAAAACACAAAAAAGAAGAGCTGGAGCTCCCGAGAACTAGAGAGTCCCAGTAACACAAACTCAGACACCACCGATGAATTGACCTTATCCATGGATCCAGGCTGCAGACTTGCTCTGAAACAATCCTGAAGAAGGGGAATCGGAGGAATCAGAATTACAAACTATAACACTTTTATTGTAAAGGATTCTGAAATACCAGATATAATGCATATTTGCTGAATGAAAAATTTTGAAGAGACCATGATAATATATCTGAAGAGTCAGAAGGAGCTTTTGAGAATGTCCAAATAATTTTACCAGTCTCATTAGAACCCCTTGAGTTTTGGGATAGTCTTAATAATCTTTCACACAGTAGTAAACAAGCTCATTCATGATCTAACTTATCGCGATCACAATGTAAACAAAACTTTACTACTATTGCAGGAATAATAACAATTTAAACAGTTCCTACTAAGGAGATACTGTTGAATGTATATTTTCCAGGTCTATAGTTGCAACCTAGACTGTCGATTACTTTTTTGTATAATTTCTTAAAATGCATGTTATAACTTTATTTTAATTATCTAAAACTCATCTTTGCTTAATAATTTAAAAACAGAACCTAAATTTTCCATTATGCTTGCTTATCAAAATTAAATTTAATTTATGATCCCCTTGCTTAGTGTTCTCCATGATATTATTAAGACCTCTTCATAATTAAAAACTAATTGTTTCAGCATAGAGAAATAAAAATAATTGAGTTATAAATGTCCCATGCTCCTTTAAATATATTTTATTTGGAATCAGAATAATCCTGAGAATTATTTCAAACTTACATCTCATTTCTTCCCTGTAGTAATATAGCCTTACTGTATAAATCCAATTCCTTTGAACTGAAAAAAAAAAAAAAAAACTTTCAGGAAGCTGTATTTATAGCTGTATTTGTTCTCACAATTAACCATTGAACACAGTTATAATAATGAACCTTAGAGTGAAAAGTGATCTTACCCCCATGTAGGATCATATATGTGTTCAACTGCCTATTTCATACAAAAAGCTAAAGCCTCACTCTGTCCCTGGGATACCATCCTAGATTCTCAATCCCACCCTCCCTAGCTTTATTGTGTAATAACTGATGAATAAAACATATTTAAGGTATACAGTGTGATATTTTGGTACATGTATACATGGTGAAATTATTACCACAATCAAGCTAATATTAACATATCCATTATCCCACATAGTTATCTTTTCATTTGTGAAACAATTAAAATCTAGTCTCTCAGCAAATTTTAAATATATAATCCATTACTTAGATCTCCAGAATTTATCATCCTACATATCTGAAGCTCTATACTTTTTGATCAGTTTTCATTTAGATCCAGATGCAATCACAATCCACACAGGGAAGGCTTCAATGAGAAAATCATTTCCTATATTTTTACTGGAAGAACGTTCACAGAAACGTTTCAACTTATCCACGTTTTATATACACATTATTATAGACTTCTGGAGTCAAACTGTTAAAAGAATCCATCTTAAAATATTAAAAATTAAATGAATGTATGAGTGACAACAGTGTTTATAACGGTATGTAACTGACAGTATTCTGAAATATAGAATACATTATTTTATTACCTTTTCCATGTGGACTCACTTTCTTTCTGTTTCCCCATCTCTAAAGGTGTTCCTGCTCAAGTTTATGAACTTATTACATAAAATGATGAACTCTACCTAGTGAAAATGTTTATTGTATGAACACAGTGTGTATAAAGGGGTTCCCAGGTGGTGCTGGTGGTGAAGAACTTGCCTGCCAATGCATGAGACATGAGACGTGGGTTTGCTCCTTGGGTCAGGAAGATCCCCTGGAGGACTGAGTAATATTCCATTATATGGGCTTCCCTGGTGGCTACTGGTAAAGAACCCCCCCTGCCAATGCAGGAGATGTAGGCTCAGTCCCTGGGTGGGGAAGATGCCCTGGAGAAGGAAATCACCACCCAGTCCAATATTCTTGCCTGGGAAATCCCATGGACAGAGGAGCCTGGCGGCCTATGATCCATAGGGTCACAAAGAGCTGGACTTGACGGAGCAGCTGAGCACACAGCACAATGTGTATAAATTAAGAGAATGAGGTACATTTCTGGCTCACAACTTTTCTCCTCAATTCAACCGTTTCTCCCTCTCAGAATTTTTCATTGTGTAACTGTCACTATTATTCTTCCAGGTTGTAAACCTTACTTTTTCCTCACTCTTCCACTTGTAACATCTCATTACTCCTTAAAGCGAAAAAATTAATAAATTTTAAATTATTTACCATGACAACCAAGTAACATGGTTTTATCTGGTTTTATCTGCACTGTTCTCCAGCAAAGACACACTCAATCATTTATTAAGCTGGTAAACACTCCCTATTCATTTTTTCCTATCTTTCACAAATAGATGGTCTATTCCAATGCAAGTGCCATCTCCTCCAAAAGTCTTCATAGAGCTTAAGCTGAAATTTCTTACCTCCTAATTTTGTTGAGGTGCTTTACTTACATGTATATTATATGCTCTTTTAAGGTAAGAGTTTGTGGGTAGCTAACATTTCTCTACCACATGGAGAGATGCTTGAATACTTGTACATCTTATGTACATCTCACAGGATATAGTACAGATACTTTGCGTGGAACAGATTTTCCATAAATGCACTTAGTGCTAACTGAAATATATTTCACCTCATATCTATCATAGAGAAGGCAATGGCACCCCACTCCAGTACTCTTGCCTGGAAAATCCCATGGGTGGAGGAGCCTGGTGGGCTGCAGTCCATGGGGTCACTAAGAGTTGGACACGACTCAGTGACTTCGCTTTCACTTTTCACTTTCATGCACTGGAGAAGGAAATTGCAACCCACTCCAGTGTTCTTGCCTGGAGAATCCCAGGGATAGGGGAGCCTGGTGGGCTGCCGTCTATGGAATCGCACAGAGTCAGACACGACTGAAGCGACTTAGCAGCAGCAGCATATCTATCATTTTACATAGTATTTCTACCTTCTAATCTCCCTGTGCACAGAGGCCTTCCCAGTAAATTGTCTACAAACCATAAACTGCCTACATAAACTTCATCTCCACATGGAACAAAAATATTTCATCTCATTAATAATACAAGCTCATACTTGAGTCATTAAAACCAGTGCCTATAACCAAACCAACAAATTCAAAAGGAATAAAATAATCCCTTTGAATTGCAGCATAGAGAAAATTACTAATTTTTTGTACTGGAAACAAACAACTGTCTGTTTACCAAGCTTTTAAAAAGTGATAAAAAATAATGAGAATCTTAATAATAAATTTGTACTGTATTTCTATAGGTTTAAATAAATCTTGTCTGATCCACTTTTACAGAGTGCAAAGTAAGTCACTGAGACAAAGATATACAACTACAAAACTATAAGCTGAATTTGGTTAACATTTCCATGATTTTTTTATAGTTTTACATCATAGGCCTGTATCCACAAAGAAATATATAGCCTTGATTTTCATGTTTATTTATTCAGGTACTAGGTAAGCATAGAATAAAGGATTTTTTAAAATACAATTGGAGTTTGTCATGATCTGACTAAGAATACTTCACCTTCTTACATAATTTTTCACAAATTCTTCCAAACCTGCTGAAACACACGAACATTCTCATCTTGACTCATTTTCTTTTACTTCTAATACATTTTCCTCCCATCTGTGGATCTTTGAGACACAGTGTAATAATGCAATACGTACCTGGACACAATCTATTTTTAATGTACATTTTTGTTCAATATAACCTACCTGATATAAGACATGTCAGAATGTAAATTGAACTCTTCAGTTTCCTATTGTGGGATTAACTTTTTCCACCTAGTTATACTTATAGATGCCTTTTTCTCCTGTCAAATTGGAATAGTGCATGGTTTTATCTAAGTAACCAACTGAAGCTTTGGAGATTTAGCAATAGATAGCAAAGATTCATCTTCCAATGGGTATTATTAATATTTTCTACTACATATTCCCTTTGGAACAAAGTAAATAGCATCCCACATTGTTGACAATTACCATGAGGGCCATAAAATCATAGGAGAAAAAGGGAGGGTCTTTCAGCCCTTGGGCAGTATACAGAGGAAAGGACAAAGAATAAGAACTTAAAGGAGGTAGATTCTTGTTCCCAACTCTATTAATAACTAAGAATAAGTTATTAGGTAAATCATTTAACTCTGAGCCTCAGATTCAGTTCAGTTCAGTTCATTTCAGTCACTCAGTCGTGTCCGACTCTTTGCGACCCCATAAATCGCAGCACACCAGGCCTCCCTGTCCATCACCAACTGCCGGACTTCACTCAGACTCACGTCCATCGAGTCAGTGATGCCATCCAGCCATCTCATCCTCTGTCGTCCCCTTCTCCTGCCCCCAATCCCTCCCAGCATTAGAGTCTTTTCCAATGAGTCAACTCTTCGCATGAGGTGGCCAAAGTACTGGAGTTTCAGCTTTAGCATCATTCCTTCCAAAGAACTCCCAGGGCTGATCTCCTTCAGAATGGACTGGTTGGATCTCCTTGCAGTCCAAGGGACTCTCAAGAGTCTTCTCCAACACCACAGTTCAAAAGCATCAATTCTTCGGTGCTCAGCCTTCTTCACAGTGCAACTCTCACATCCATACATGACCACAGGAAAAACCATAGCCTTGACTGCTGCTGCTGCTGCTAAGTCGCTTCAGTCGTGTCCGACTCTGTGCGATCCCATTGACGGCAGCCCACCAGGCTCCGCCGTCTCTGGGATTCTCCAGGCAAGAGTACTGGAGTGGGGTGCCATTGCCTTCTCCAATGCATGAAAGTGAAAAGAGAAAGTGAAGTCACTGAGTCGTGTCCAACTCTCAGCGACCCCATGGACTGCAGCCTACCAGGCTCTTCTGTCCATGGGATTTTCCAGGCAAGAGTACTGGAGTGGGGTGCCATTGCCTTCTCCCATAGCCTTGACTAGACAGACCTTAGTTGGCAAAGTAATGTCTCTGCTTTTGAATATGCTGTCTAGGTTGGTCATAACTTGTCTTCCAAGGAGTAAGCGTCTTTTAATTTCATGGCTGCAATCAACATCTGCAGTGATTCTGGAGCCCCAAAAAATGAAGTCTGACACTGTTTCCACTGTTTTCCCATCTATTTCCCATGAAGTGATGGGACCAGATGCCATGATCTTCATTTTCTGAATGTTGAGCTTTAAGCCAACTTTTTCACTCTCCCCTTTCACTTTCATCAAGAGGCTTTTTAGTTCTTCTTCACTTTCTGCCATAAGGGTGGTATCATCTGCATATCTGAGGTTATTGATATTTCTCCTGGCAATCTTGATTCCAGCTTGTGTTTCTTCTAGTCCAGCATTTCTTATGATATATTCTGCATATAAGTTAAATAAGCAGGGTGACAATATACAGCCTTGACGTACTCTTTTTCCTATTTGGAACCAGTCTGTTGTTCCATGTCCAGTTCTAACTGTTGCTTCCTGACCTGCATACAGATTTCTCAAAAGGCAGGTCAGGTGGTCTGGTATTCCCATCTCTTTCAGAATTTTCCACAGTTTATTGTGATCCACACAGTCAAAGGCTTTGGCATAGTCAATAAAGCAGACATAGATATTTTTCTGGAACTCTCTTGCTTAGTATACTCAAAGAGAACTGTTAAATGTCTTTGTATAGTGTTTAATTTTGCCATATTTTAATGTTTTGCCATATTTCCTTCATTTTTATTAATAATAAAGCTTGAAAGGTATCAAAATATGCCACCCTGAAATATGCCACTTTGGCTTAAGAATCATTTTAATCTCAGACAATTGAGAAGAAGCAGTATAAGCAAAGCTCTCTGGCCTCCGTATCTGCCTAAAACCAAGACATACATTGTATGGGTGTTCCCTTCTCCTTTCTACCAGGAATGTCAGAAGTTAATCAGAGACAACTCTAGATCCTTACCAGCTGAGATGACTCCAAGGAATCTACCTAACAAACCTCACTAACCTTATTTAAACCGGTCTGTTTAGCTCGCTTCTTTATAAATTGCTTTGACAGGTACCTGTTATACATTCCATTTGAGCAAAGACTTGAAGGAATTGGAATCATAAATATGTATATTCCTTGTTGGATGGGTTTCCACATATTTTCCACAAATTTGGCCTCTGTTTATCCTTAGCTTAAAGGGAGATCAGTCTTCTCTTTATTTTGTACCCTCACTGTACTTGGCTTTTAACTCTTCAGAGAACCCAGCCTCACTAGCTGCCTACATGCCTGAAGAGATATTTGACCTTAGGGGCTAGCCAGCCATATTCTTTTGGGTAAAACACAATTCCTGAATCTCAGTTTCTTCATTTGTATGTGGGAATGATGGTGAATCACTGGGCCTCATTCTCTACCTAAAATCAAGTGCCCTTTTCTTCTAATGTTAGTAAAATAAAAGCACAATAAAAATCATGTGATGAGCATGACATCTTTGATGATAAAAGAGACACAACCCACATTTTTATGGCAGAGAGAGAAAAAACAAAATGAAGACAGAGGCAATAATGCCTTCTCAGGTCCAGTGCGGGTAGAAGTCCAGTTTCTCAACACCTAAGGATAAGTGAGGAGCTTCTAGTCATTGCTGGGTGGGAGAGAGTTCTGGCTCCTCCAGAGGCCTCCTTCAATACTACCTGGCTGGGGGGGATAGGAGGCTGATGCCACTACCCACTTACACCAAGGGAGGAGGAATTGATTATAGTCTGACAAAGAGAGAGCTCTGGCTCCCTACATGCCCTCCTCTGACACCATCTCAGGAGGTCGGAGGATTTGGGTACATTTTTACAGTTTGGCTAGGGATACCAGTCTAAGCTATCCATTGGCCTTTGCTAGTGTGAAGTGGGATGAAAAGTTTTTTGGTATGGTGTTTGCCTGGAGGAGAGAAATTATTGTGGAAGTTTTCTGTCTTGCCAGCTGCCTTCTTCTTGGTTCTTCAGCTTGAGAGAACAAGATTTTGTTAGGATTTTTTTTTTTTTTTGTCTTTTCTCATTAGAGTTTCTGAGTTGTTGGCTTTTTAAGTTATATTATGTCATTCCTTGGGTCCCTATCCAGTCTCCCTTCTTATAATGTTTGTTTTATAGATTATGTCCACTATTAGAATTGTATTTAGCAGGAGGAATATGGAAAATTATGTCTACTCTTTTTACCCTAAGCAGAAGTCACCTGCTTTTGCTTTATGATGGTAATATTTTCTTCTTTTTATTTGCTATATATATTTAGTCATTTTGAACATATTTCTTATATATCTAATAGATTTACTACTGATTTGAGGGGGAAACAGGAGGTTAATCTATTTTTTCATGAATCGCAGCACCCCAGGCCTCCCTGTCCATCACCAACTCCCGGAGTCCACCCAAACCCATGTCCCCCATTGAGTCGGTGATGCCATCCAACCATCTCATCCTCTGTCGTCCCCTTCTCCTCCTGCTCTCAACCTTTTCCAGCATCAGGATCTTTTCTAATGAGTCAGCTTTTCGCATCAGGTGGCCAAAGTATTGGAGTTTCAGCTTCAACATCATCCTTCCAATGAACACCCAGGACTGATCTCCTTTAGGATGGACTGGTTGGATCTCCTTGCAGTCCAGGGGACTCTCGAGAGTCTTCTCCACACCACAGTTCAAAAGCATCAGTTCTTCTGTGCTCAGCAGAAGGACTTCATGTGTCTAAATCCATGTGATCCTTCAGAGACATTTGTGTTTTTGCTTTTCCAAACGCCACCCAAACTTCATTGTCCCTTTGAGTTCTCAACACTGAGTACTGTGTTGTGCTCAGTTGTGTCCAACTCTTTGCCACCCCATGAACAGTACCCCACCAGGCTCCCCTGTCCATGGAATTCTTCAGGAAGAATACTGGAAGAGGTTGCCACTTCGTCCTCCAGGGGATCTTCCTGACCCAGGGATTGAACTCATGTCTCCTGCATGTCCTGCATTGGCAGGCAGATTCTTCACCACTGCCCACCGTGGAAGCCCCTGAGTTCTCAGTATCATATGTGATTATATCAGGTAATTGTGTTCAAAATATACACAGCATATAAATTCAAACTCTAAACTTATATGTGGGTAATCCCACCATCATAATTTCCAAGAGGAAGCATTTTTACATCCATAAGTTCAGAGTGAAGACAGATATTTTGGTCTTTTTCTTGTGCTACTTAGTTTTCTCTGCTAGTCCATACTTTCACTGAAGTTCCCAGACCCAAACCGTCCTGCACAAACAAAATTTACCCCTGGTAGCCAAGCACTGCCCATCATTTTCATGACCTACAGTCACTTTCCATCAACTTTCCCCCTCTCAAACTTCCACCATTTCAGATACCATGATGTCCTTCCTTTCTGTTAAATAATACCCAAAACTCAAAAGTATTTTTATCTTTTTTTTTAAGTTTCAATAGTGTTGCCAATAGAGGTATAAGCTTGGTTTTCTAATCCATAGATATTTTGCAAGGATGGAATGAGATGATATATAAAAACACAACTGATAAACTTTATGTGATCACTGAATGTGTGTTTTGCTTTATCATTCCCATTGTTGTATGACCCCATCCTATATTAGGTTATTATCTTTTAAGTCTATGTTTCACAGAAGAATCAACAAAATCTTACAGAATGGTAAAATTGTGGAGAAAAAAATGAGTCTCACACTGTTTAAAATATAATTGGCACTGAATCCTATTCCATACAACCATTTCTTCTATATGCTGCTGCTGCTGCTGCTAAGTCGCTTCAATCGTGTCCGACTCTGTGTGACCCCATAGACAGCAGCCCATCAGGCTCCCCCGTCCCTGGAATTCTCCAGGCAAGAACATTTGGAGTGGGTTGCCATTTCCTTCTCCAATGCATGAAAGTGAAGAGTGAAAGTGAAGTTGCTCAGTCGTGTCCAACTCTTAGTGACCCCATGGACTGCAGCCCACCAGGCTCCTCCGTCCATGGGATTTTCCAGGCAAGAGGACTGGAGTGGGGTGCCTTCTCCTATTTCTTCTATATATGCTATATCAAAAGCATAATTTGCCTTTGGGCATGGATTTTCTTTCAAAGACTAGAAGTCAGAAGTTAAAGTTACTTGACTCATTTCTTCTTCTTGCCAATTATGAGTATGTTCAACTAAATTAATTTGTATGACACTTACTCTCAGTTTTCTAATTGGTGAAAGACGGTTACACTATGAATAAGAATTGAACATTAAGTTTGAAAAAGTTAAAATTTTTGAAAATTCAAAATAATGATTTTATACTTTGAAAGAGCCTTAAAATACTATGTTTTATTGGTCAACATAAATTAGAGTGCACAGCATGGAGATAGGGAGGAGAATATATAGAGCAAATCACACATTTAACACTATTAGAAAAAATCCTCTCATTTCATATGGAGAGATGTCTATATTTTTATGTACTCTGAATCGCCAACTTTAAGTGTCAATTCTGAACTTTGATTTAATACACTGAAATATGTAAACATTGCTTGAGAAGTCACGTTTTAGTATTTGTAACATTGTTAAAGTAAGTATGCAAATCTATTTGGTTTCTGAGTTCAGATGAGTTCTGCATCATAACCTATGTGCTCTTTTGATCTCTAAATTTGGTTAGCGTGCAATGAGACTTTAGATTGCAAGAAATAATCTGCCAATATACAAAAAATTATCTCAGTGTAATTAGCTCCTTACTTCAGATTAAAATAGCTTGAATAGCAAGGAATACAGTTGTTTGTATTTATATACACGTACGAAGACAGAAGAGACAGGGAATGAGGTCTGCAATCAGAAGGACTTATTCTGTCAACTAAAATGGTAAGAACTGTGCCAATTTTTCCTCATCTGTAAAATTTATGACAATAATGATATCAGATAAGATGATGGCTGGAAAATAACTGTAAATTAATTACTATCCTAAAACTTGAAAATATGATTTACATATTATACATAATTTTAGTATTTTGTACATCTCCATATTTACCAAGGAGATTGGAATAAGCATGAATTTGATCACTTTTTTTAAGGAAAAGAAGACTTTTATTGATGTATAGTTGATTTACAATATTAGTTTCAGGAGTACAGCATACTGATTCAGTATTTTTACAGTTTGTATTCATTAGAAGTTATTATAAGATAATGACTATAATACTCTGTGCTATACAATGTATCCCTGTTGCATATCTATTTTATACACAGTCATTTGTGCATATTTGGCTTCCCTGGTGGCTCAGACAGTAAAATGTCTGCCTGCCATGCCAGAGACCTGGGTTCAATCCCTGGGTTGGGAAGATACCCTGGAGAAGGAAATGACAACCCACTCCAGTACTCTTCTCTGGAAAATTTCATGGATGGAGGAGCCTGGTAGGCTACAGTCCATGGGGTCGCAAAGAGTCGGACATGACTGAGCAACTTCACTTTCAATTTCACACAGTCATTTGTATCTCTTAATTCCAGACCCCTAAAAGGCCCCCTTCCATTTGTCCTCCCCGCAGGTAATCACTAGTTTGCTTTCTATACCTGTGAGTGTGTTTCTGTTTTACTGTATGCCTTCATTTGTATTATTATTTTTTAAATAATGCACATAAGTGATATCATAGTGTATTTGTTTTTCTCTAACTTATTTTACTAAATGTAATATTTTCTAGATCCATCCACATTGCTGCAAATGGTAGAATTTCATTCTTTTATATGGCTGAGTAATATTCCATTGTTATATATGCGTGTGTGTGTGTGTGTGTGTGTGTGTGTGTGTGTGTGTGTATCTCACATCTTTTTAATCCATTTGTCAATTGACGAACACTTGGGTTACTTCCGATAATGGCTATTTTAAACAGGGCTACTATGAATATCAAGGTGTGTATATCTTTTTGAATTAGTGCTTTCATTTTTTCCAGATGTGTGTGTGTATGTGTATACACTTAGATGTGGAATTGTTAAATCATATGGCAGTTCTATTTTTAGTTTTTTTAACACTGTTTTTTACTGCACCAATTTACATTTCCACCAATAATCTACAAGAAAAAAAAGACTTAGAAAAAGAGGACTTTTAATATTATTGTTGATCTCCATAGTAAGTTGCCTCGAAATATGCCTCAATGGCATACTGATTATTCAAGTTACTATATTGATTCTTAAAGTTACTTAAGAAATGACCAGTGCAAGAAGGACATTCTGACTGACCCACGTTTCTGTCTGCTGAAAGTAGGAAATCTCTTATATGAGCGGTTGCACCCTCCGTATCTGGAGGTAGAAGGACACCCTTATCACCAAAGATGGAGCTGGGCCAAGAAGCCTATAGAAAAAAACCTGTTACTTCTTTAATTTACTGTCCCAAGTGCAAACTTTGCTTAGATTCTTCACTAATTGGGCACCCAAATCATAAGTTTCTTTGTCCTGTCAATTCCTCACAAATTTATTGTTTTTTGTGTTTGTTTGTTTTTTGTCTAAAGCATATAAAATCTGCCTGCTTTGGCCTCTTATTAGGTTTCATTTCTGTGAGAGCTTCATGTGGATGAATTAAAATGTGTTTCTTTTTCTCCTGTTAATCTGCTTTGTGTCAATTTTATTACTAGTTTATCCACAAGACCTCACAAGGGGTAAAAGGAAAAATGCACCCTTTCCCAACACCATAAATAATTTTGCCATGAAATTTAAAAAATTATTTCACAAGCAAAAGACAGGGTGTCTTATTCTTCTGTTATCTAAGATGGCGAGTTTGCTGTTCTATCAGCAAAAGATATGAAAAGGAAGAAATGTGTTCTATGGTATTTGAGACATAACAGTAATTCACAGAAGAAGGTACACTAACCTGGCTATTATTATGGGCCACTGTTTGCCACAAAGGAGAACTGGAAGACCATTAGGAATGCACCTGTTGGTGCCTTAGTTTTTGCATTGCTGATATTACCACCTTATTTCTCAAGTATAGATCAAGGGGTTTAAAAGACGAGTAAAAACTATATAAAATATTGAGATAAACTTTTCCACCGGAAGACTGCTAAAAGGCCAGGCATAAATGAAGATGCAGAGCCCAAAGAAGAGGGTTACTACGGCTATGTGGGCAGTCAGGGTGGCCCTTGCCTTGGCCATGCCCGCTGAGGAATGCCGCTGCACAGTGACCAGGATGACCGTGTAGGAGACCAGCAAGAGCACAAAGGAGCACATGGCCATTAGACCGCTGCCTGAAAGCATCAGGACCTCAAGAGTGAAGGTGTCTGTGCAGGCAAGTTTGATCACCAGGGGAAGGTAGCAGAAAAAACTGTCCACTCTGTTGAGGCCACAGAATGGGAGGTGTACTGTGAAGACCAACTGACTTACTGAGTGCAGAACCCCAGTGAGCCAGGAGCCCACCACGAGGCTTATGCACTTGCGCACGTTCATGATGGTGGCATAATGCAGCAGGCGACATTTGGCCACGTATCTAACATATGCCATGGCCACAAGAAGCACCATCTCACCACCAGCCAAGGTGTGCAGAAAGAATATCTGGGCCATGCAGCCTTCAGAGGAGACGGCCTTGTGCTCCACGAAGAATCAACAATCATTTTGGGGTAGCAAAGTGGACAGACACACATCAGTGAAGGAGAGGTTACTGAGTAGAAAGTGCATGGGTGTGTGTAGGGAAGGTTCAGAGAAGACTGTGAGCGCTATGAGGAGGTTCCCCAGCACAACAGATAAATAGAAAAGTGTAAAAAATGCAAAACAGAAAAGCTGTATCTCTCGAGAACCTGAAAGACTGTGCAGTACAAATTCAGTCACTCCTGAGTTATTTTCTTGGTCCATGGTTTCAAATTGCTGAAACTGGATCGGAAATGCTCCTGTAAAGTGAAATAGAAATGCATCATAGGATTGGGAGAGAAAATGAGCAAGGCCAAGCTTGGTGTCAAATCCCTCTCAACATACTTACTTCCTTATTAGCACATGAAATACGTGTTGTATACAATCATTTATTTTTTAATGACTGGATAACTTGGCTTTTGTCTCTGCATCAGAGCATGATAGTTTTATTCTAAGAATAGTTTACCAATCATCACAATTGCTGAAACAGGAAAGAAACTCTAGACTCATACTGACAGCTTTCAAAGAATTGTCTTGTAATTTCTAGCAATATGAACTTGGGTATATTAATTAAACTCTCTGGGCTTGCAACTGTAAACTGGAGAAAATGATAATATATGGCTCATAGGATTTTTGTAAAGATTAAAAGAATTACAAGTGTCCCTTGCTTATTGAAAGTTTGCTTTATAGAAAAAGACTTATATTATTGCCTGTTTTGGTAACTTAAATTTGAAAAAGACTTTTGCTTTAATAAAAAAAGGAGAAAAGCAAAAATAGTGTTTGGCGTTTGTTTTACAGTGACTTGTTATAGAGGCTTCAGGATCCATGAATAGCAAGAAGTGGCACTGCCAAGCTTCTTCCTAGGACTACACTTAGGTTCTTAGCATCTGGCCACCATACCTGTGAACTGTATCTGTGAGCATCTGTGTTTTATCTCAGGTCATTTGTGCATCCATTAGCAAGTTATGTCTTCAGGTAATTACTGCTTCACTTTATGACATTTCTGCTTGCAAATGTTTCACTGATATGCCCTAGTTTAGATTGTAGGGAATATCTATAATATAATATTAATAGATAAAACACTTAGTGTTAGCCCAAGTTCATGCACCTGACACACAGAGAGGTCGAACAAACCAAAATATCAGAGTTTGTAGCAGACAAAGCTTTATAGAAGGGCCATGAAAGGAGACGGGTGACTCAAGCCCAAAAATGTAGGCATTTTTAAAAGCCAGATAAGGGAGAAGGCCCACGAGGTTTGTGATCATCCATCTCATGCACAATCCTCTGATTGGCTGATGGCAAGGTAACAGGGCAGTGTTATAGGGGTTAACAGTATCAGTCCTTAGGCTCCAGGAGGCCTGGGGCTATGTGTTCCTGGTCATCAAGTACTTAACATCTTCCACTGGATAAAACAACTCGGGAAATGTGCATCAAATACTATTATCTAGGTACTTCAGAGAGTAGCTAAAGCAGAGGCTGTGGGGGAAGGCCTGTTGGGGAAGGCCTCATAAGGTCCACTTCTGTTAAACTTATAACAATACTTGGCCCATAAAAGATATTCGGTAGTTGTTAGGTACAATGCCTTTGTTCCATCTATGATAAAATATTTGCATGTGTTAATTAATGCAGTACTTAAATATCAAAGTGTGATATTTGATATCATCCCACTTAAAAGAATGGTTATTCCATGCACTTTAGTGGCACCTCTTTACACAGACCATTTTTCACCTTAGGCAAAATAATCAAAATAGTAAAGTCTATCTTTGGAGAACTCCACGGACAGAGGAGCCTGGTGGGCTACTGTCTCTGTAGTCACAAAGAGTCACACACAACTGAGCGACTATCACTACACTTAGTTCCTCTGTCTCTACTTTCCTTTGTCCACCAACTCAGTGGCTCTTTCCCCTTTTGACTGCTCCAACTTAAGAATTCAAGGTCATCATACCTAGTAAAACCTGCAGTCAGATAAGATAGTACTCTTAACTGTCCAAACCTTTGTTTTTTAATCTGAAATTAAGGAAAATTTTTAGAGCCGTCTGAGACCCATGTACTAAAATCATCTGTATACAAAACTCTTATTAGTGTTATATACACAGAAAAGCTTATAAAGGTCTACCCTAAAGTGTTAACGGTGGTTATCTCTGAGTGAAAGAATGCAATAAATTTATTCCTTACACATTTCTATGTTTGCTGAAGTTTTTTGTTGTTGTTGTTGTTGCTCTGCAATAAGTATATATTATCTTTCTAATCAGAAAAAACAGTAAACCACTTTTTAATTAACAAGATTCTATTTTTTAATTTAGAAAAATCAAGTAAGGAATAAGAATAAAAGTTATCTATAATGAGAACACAGAGATAACTATATATATAAAAGGTATACCATTGGGTACACAGTACATATTATTTTAAACCTACCACTTAACATTATATAATAAATATCTCCCAGGTCAATATAGTAATTTTATACCACTTTTTAAATATATTTGCTGTATTTTATTATATGGACATTTTGAATTTTCTATATTACTAATGTATAATAACCTTGCTTTTATTTAGCTGTAACTGAAGAGAAAACGTTAAAATTTCACATAACTTCCTGCTCCTCTGCCTCTGTAACTCAGCTTCCTCCTTGCAAAGTCTGGATCCCCACGTAGGTCTCAGAAAGTGGGGACTCGCAATACTAGGAACTGGAGCTTATCTCACTCACCTTTGTCCTGTCCTGTGCAGTCGCCCAGCTCCTGCAAACCGGCAAACCCACTTAATCATGCCTGGCCACGTATAAAGACTCTGTAACTCCTTTGTTCAGGGCTCAGAGCTTAGCGTGTTAACTCCTCTGGGCCCACCATAGTAATAAACCTGAGTTCTCCAACTCTCCAAATGTGGTGTTTGGTTTCTCGAGTACTGGTTTCTGCAACATAATTTTATGACTACATACATTATTTGTTTAAGATATAATTATGCACTCGGAGTTTTTAAATTAACTATACCAAAATTTATCCCACTAAAATGATATATCAGAATGCCTATTCTTCACTTCCCATTCTCTTGACAAGACAGTGCATTATAGTTTGGTTTTTTTAATTTTGCTAATTTGCGACATGAAAAATGCATCTTGGGAATTCTCTGGCAGTCCAGTGGTTAGGACTCCATGCTTTCAGTGCTATGGTCCTGGGCTCAGTCCCTGGTCAGGAAACTAAGACGCTACAAGCCACACAACACAGCTCCCCACAGAAAAGAAAACGCATCTCACTGATATATGAATGTATTTAATGATTATTAGTGGAGTTAACCACTAATCCCTGAATTGTCCATTTGTACTTTTTTCACTCCACAATTGCTTTTCCATGTCTTTTGCCCATTTTCTAATGGGCTCTTCATCTTTTTAACAGGTATTTATGAAGACACATATTAATGCATATCTTTTTTACAAATACCCTCTAAATATCACTAAAAGGGTGAGGGAAGGTAAGGAGTGAGATTTTTCAGTATATCTCTGAGATAACTCCATGAAATTTCTGTTCCATCTAGTTAGTCTAATACCAGACTAAGGAACCTTATAAATAAGCTAATCTCTTTTGCATGTTTCTTGTAATAGGAAATATCTTATTCCTCACTCTAACTCCTTAAAATAAGCAAACCTCACTATAAGGACTTTCCAGAGAAAGATAAAAATACCAGAGCTTCCACTGATCAGAAGATAGTCTAAGATACATTTTTTATTACCTAAGGGAGGACCTACTTTTGCATTCCAGTTCCCTATAATGAAAAGGACATCTATTGGGGGTATTAGTTCTAAAAGGTCTTGTAGGTCTTCATAGAACCGTTCAACTTCAGCTTCTTCAGTGTTACTGGTCGGAGCATAAACTTTGATTACTGTGATATTGAATGGTTTGCCTTGGAAATGAACAGAGATCATTCTGTCATTTTTGAGATTGCATCCAAGTACTGCATTTCAGACTCTTCTGTTGACCATGATGGCTACTGCATTTCTTCTATGGGATTCCTGCCCGCAGTAGTAGATATAATGGTCATCTGAGTTAAATTCACCCATTCCAGTCCATTTTAGTTCGCTGATTCCTAGAATGTCAATGTTCACTCTTGCCATCTCTTGTTTGACCACTTCCAATTTGCCTTGATTCATGGACCTGACATTCCAGGTTCCTATGCAATATTGCTCTTTACAGTATCAGACCTTGCTTCTATCACCCGTCACATCCACAACTGGGTGTTGTATTTGCTTTGGCTCCGTCTCTTCATTCTTTCTGGAGTTATTTCTCCACTGATCTCCAGTAGCATATTGGGCACCTACTGACCTGGGGAGTTCATCTTTCAGTGTCCTATCTTTTTGCCTTTTCATACTGTTCATGGGGTTCTCAAGGCAAGACTACTGAAGCAGTTTGCCTTTTCCTTCTCCAGTGGACCATGTTTTGTCAGAATTCTCCACCATGACCCATCCATCTTGGGTGGCCCTACATGGTATGGCTTAGTTTTGTTGAGCTATTTCATATCCTAAAAGATGATACTGTGAAAGTGCTGCACTCAACATGCCAGCAAATTTGGAAAACTCAGCAGTGGCCACAGGACTGGGAAAGTCAGTTTTCATTCTAATCCCAAAGAAAGACAACCCCAAAGCATGCTCAAACTACCACACAATTGCACTCATCTCACATGCTGGTAAAGTAATGCTTAAAATTCTCCGAGCCAGGCTTCAGCAATACGTGAACTGTGAATTTCCAGATGTTCAAGCTGGTTTTAGAAAAGGCAGAGGAACCAGAGATCAAATTGCCAACATCCACAGGATCATGGAAAAAGCAAGAGAGTTCCAGAAAAACATCTATTTCTGCTTTATTGACTATGCCAAGCCTTTGACTGTGTGGATCACAAGAAACTGTGGAAAATTCTGAAAGAGATGGGAATATCAGACCACCTGACCTGTCTCTTGAGAAACCTATATGCAAGTTAGGAAGCAACAGTTAGAACTGGACATGGAACAACAGACTGGTTCCACATAGGAAAAGGAGTACATCAAGGCTGTATATCATCACAGTGCTTATTTAACTTATATGCAGAGTACATCATGAAAAACGCTGGGCTGGAGGAAGCACAAGCTGGAATCAGGGTTGCTGGGAGAAATATCAATAACCTCAGATATACAGATGACACCAGCCTTATGGAAAAAATCAAAGAAGAACTAAAGAGCCTCTTTATGTGGGTGAAAGAGGAGAGTGAAAAAGTTGGCTTAAAACTCAACATTCAGAAAACAAAGATCATAGCATCCAATCCCATCACTTCATGGCAAATAGATGGAAAAACAGTGGAAACAGTGGCAGACTTTATGACTTTTTAGGCTCTGAAATCAGTGCACATTGTGATTGCAGATATGAAATAAAAAACACTTACTCCTTGGAAGAAAAGTTATGACCAACCTAGACAGCATATTAAAAAGCAGAGACATTACTTTTCCAACAAAGGTCTGTCTAGTCAAGGCTATGGTTTTTCAAGTAGTAATGTATGGATGTGAGAGTTGGACTATAAAGAAAGCTGAGCACCAAAGAATTGATGCTTTTGAACTGTGGTGTTGGAGAAGACTCTTGAGAGTCCCTTGGATTGCAGGGACTTCATCCCTTAGGATGCAACCAGTCCACCCTAAATGAAGTCAGTCCTGAATAGTCATTGGAAGGACTGATGTTAAAGCTGAAACTCCAATACTTTGGCCACCTGATGTGGAGAGCTGACTCATTTGAAAAGAGTTCCCTGATGCTAGGAAAGATTGAGGGCAGGAGGAGAAGGGAGCGACAGATGATGAGATGGTTGGATGGCCTCACTGACTCAATGGATATGAGTTTGAGTAAACTCCGGGAGTTGGTGATGGACAGGGAGGCCTAGTGTGCTGCAGTTCATGGCGTCACAAAGAGTCAGACACGACTGAGCTACTGAACTAAACTGAACCAACTGAGGATTCTGTAATTGATTTGTTGGGAAATAAAATGCTATTCACAATTTCAGTATAGGAGAATATGATTTAGGAGTATGCATCTGATGGTTGTGGAAGTGACGAGAGGGGATAAAGGCTAGAGGAGAGTAGTTGCAACTGGAAGTTATACCTCAGAAATTCCTTATATGCCTGCTGAAGTCAAGATGGGCATGTACAAAGGTCAAAGGGATTAAACATTTCAGGAATAGGATATTCAGACTTATTCAGTTAATTGCAAGCAAGGGCCAAGAGAGAGGGAGGGAAATCAGAATGAGAAGACAAGTCAGAATTTAAAAATCCTGGGAGAGCCAGAAAGACTTTATAGCCCAGGGAATTTCAAACATTGATTCATGGAACCCTGGATAAAGCTGTGCAGGTACCCCCATGTGCTCTTAAAGGGGACTGAAGGCTCCAAATCTTATCTCCTCCAATCCACTATAATCATGTTAGCTTTACATTCATCTTTTTCATAGTAAGACCCCACAATTTCATAATAAATAAAAAAGTGTTTCAGTGCTTGTTTTTTTGTGGATGAGAAAAAATTCATTTAGCTAGGTTTCCTTCTTCTGTACATGATGAAGGGATCTTCTACATCATGTACATGGGATTCTAGAAAGTTAACTGTGGAAAAAATTTGAATCTAAAAACTGTGCTTCCTGACTGAAAGCTTAAACTTTTCTACAGATTTGCTCAGTCAGCAGAAGTATCAGAAAAAGGGTACTACTTCCTGCAGTAGGAATATTTGGTAGACTTAGGTATTCATTTTTGGTTGTTTATATAGCATTGCATAAAGGTGGGAGGGAAGGGGAAGGATTTTTGCTTAGAACCTTTCTATGGTTTGGAGAAAGAAATGAGGATTAAATATCACTTGTGGGATGAGTAGCTTTTTACTCCCACTATGTTTATGCAGAGTAGTTTTGTTTTGTTTTTTTTTTTTTTTGCTTTCAATAGCATTAAGACCAATTTATTCAATAACATTTTTGCATGCCTATCAAATAACAGGCAATTTTCCAAGCTTAATGGCTGTAGCAGTGAATGAAACAAAACTGTTGTCCTCAATTAAGCTTTTACTGGGTAGTTGGGAGAAACAAACAAATTTATTGTAAAGAAATAAGTACATGATATAATGCATTATATGGTAGTAAGTGCTATGGAGCAAAATATAAAACAGTGAAGCATGATAAATATTGTTGAAAACATTGTACTTATAGATAAAGCTGTCACAGAAGACTTCACTGAAAAGATTACTTAAAGAAGAAACCTGAAGGAAGTGAAGAGATAAGCATACAGATTTCAAAAGGAAGAAAATTTCTTCCACAAAGAGGGGATATCAAATGCAAAGACCCTGGTATAGACGCTTGGAATTTTCTAAAAATGGTAACAAGACAAGGCTGATTGAAGCAGGGTTAATAAGCATGAGAAATATTGGAGTTAAGATCAGAAAGGTAACAAGGGATAGAGGTATTGGGACTTAGAGGTCGTCATAACAACTTTAGTTTCAATGTGCAGGAAATGGATGAACACTTTGGAGTGTTTTGGGCAAAGTGACAAATTTTATCATGATTACTTTGGCTGCTATATTAGAATATACTGAAGGCTAAGATTGGAAGCATGTGCGTCTGGATCGTAATGTTTAATAATCTCCAAAAGAACTGTCTTTTCAGTTTGCTGCACTTTAAACCAACATTCAGACACCACATGCCGTTCAGTTCAGTTCAGTCGCTCAGTTGTGTCTGACTCTTTGTGACCCCATGAATCGCAGCACGCCAGGCCTCCCTGTCCATCACCAACTCCTGGAGTTCACTCAGACTCATGTCCATCGAGTCGGTGATGCCATCCAGCCATCTCATTCTCTGTCGTCCCTTTCTTCTCCTGCCACCAATCTCTCCCAGCATCAGAGTCTTTTCCAATGAGTCAGCTCTTCGCATGAGGTGGGCAAAGTATTGGAGTTTCAGCTTCAACATCAGTCCTTCCAATGAACACCCAGGACTGATCTCCTTTAGGATGGACTGCTTGAGAAACCTCCATACTGTTTCCCACAGTGACTACACCAATGTACGTTCACATCAACAGTGTACAAGTGTTCCCTTTTCTCCAGATCCTCACCACTTGTTATTTATATACCTACTGGTCTTCTGCATTTCCCCTTTGGAAAAATGCCTATTCAGTTCTTCTGCCCATTTTTAAATCAGGTCATTGCTTTATTTGATGCTGAATTGTATGATGCTTCTTATATATTTTGGCTGTTAACCCCTTATCAGTCACATTCGCAAATATTTTATCCCATTCAGTAAGCGGTGGTTTTGCTTTGTTGATGAGTTCCTTTGGTGTGAAAAAGCTTTTAAATTTAATTAGGTCCCATTTGTTTATTTTTTTCCTTTGCTTTATGAGATAGATCCAAAAATATTACTATGATTTATGTCAAAGTGTGTTCTGCTTATGTTTTCTTTTAGGAGTTTTATGGATCTAGTCTTATATTTAGGTCTTTAATATATTTTGAGTTTATTTTTGCATGTAATGTTAGAATGTTCTAATTTTATTCTTTCACATATAGCTGTCCAGTTTTTCCAGCACCACTCATTGAAGAGACTGCCTTTATTTTTTAACAAAATGAAGTGTGTTTTAGCAATACCTCTCGCATGGTGAGTATTCTACTAGCTGTTATAATGGTGTTTTCTATCACATATTCTGATACATAAAATGTATGTATTGATCAAATATCCCTTAAAAATAACTGGGAAAAGACTACTTAAAAGGAGACTATATTATCATTAGAATTACTAATTAATACTTGAAGAGGGAAATATTTATTGCAGGAGAACAGATTAATTACTATAAAATGAGAAGAAGGAAGCAGACAAAAATGTTCCCGAAATTAAAACACTATTTATTTGAATAATTCTTCATCTGCTAACAAAATACCGAAAAGTAAATGGCTGTGCCTTGAATAGATGAGACTGTCTTTTCTTTATGGTATATTCTTGCTTCCTTTGTTGTAGATTAGTTGACCATAAACCACTGCAGACAGTGAATACAGCTATGAAATCAAAAGATCTTTGCTCCTTGGAAGGAAAGCTCTGACAAACCTAGGCAGCATATTAAAAAGCAAAGAAATCACTTTGCCAACAAAGATCTGTATAGGCAAAGATATGTTTTTCCCAATGCTCATGTGCAGTTGTGAGCACAGAATTGCTGAGCACAGAAGAGTGACTACTTTCAAACTGTCGTACTGGAGAAGACTCTTGAGAGTCCCTTGGAATGCAAGGAGATTGAACCAGTCAATCCTAAAGGAAATCAACCCTGAATATTCATTGGAAGGACTGATGCTGAAACTGAAGCTCCACTACTTTGGCCAGCTGACGAGAAGAGCCAGCTCATTGAAAAAGACTCTGGTACTGGGAAAGACTGAAGGCAAAAGGAGAAGAGGGCAGCAGAGGATAAGAGATCAGATAACATCACTGACTCAATGGACATGAATTTGAGCAAACTCCAGGAGAAAGCGAAGGACAGGAAAGTCTGGCATGCTGCAGCCAGTGGGGTCACAAAGAGTTGCACATGGCTTAGCGACTAAACAATAATTGACCATAATTGCGTGTGTTTATTTCTAGGCTCTCTGTTCTGTTCCACTGATTTACATGTCTGTGTTTGTGCAGGTAACATAGTCATACAATTTAAATTATACAATAGTTTGTGAAATATCTTGTCACTGACATTAGGTAGCAAATATAAGCAAATTAACTATAAAACTATATCAAAAATAATTGTGGTTAGAGAATGCATAATTATATGTAAGCTTCTTTACAATAGATATTTAACAAAGAACAAGCATTATCTTTATCCTTTAAGCAAATAAAGTATTTTTAAAAACGATGATGGTCACCAGAAAAAGAGACAATCCATGTTTCCTCAAGTGTATTTCTATCTACTCAACTCAACACATCTAGTCTTAGGTGAGAGAGTTGAGAAGGCAGCCTAGAATATACATAGCGGGTCTTCAGTTTATGCATTGCCAATTTCACCTCTTTGTTTCTTAATGTGTAGATTATGGGGTTCAATATAGGTGTGAAAACTGTAGAGAACACAGAAAGGACTTTATCCACTGGGAAGTTGCTGAAAGGCCAGGCATAGATGAAGATACAGGGCCCAAAAAAGAGCATAACCACAATGATGTGGGCAGTCAGAGTGCTGCGGGCCTTGGCCATGTCCACTGAGGAACAACGTTGCACAGTGACCAGGATGACTGTGTAGGAGACCAGCAAGAGCAAGAATGAGGCCACCCCCATGAGACCACTATCCAAAAGCATCAACACTTCAGGGACATATGTATCCGTACAGGCAAGTTTGATGACCAAAGTAAGGTCACAGTAATAACTGTTCACAACATTTGGACCACAGAAGGGCAGGTTTACAGTGAAAGCTAATTGGCTCAAGGAGTGCATGACCCCCATCACCCAAGAGCCTACTACCAGACCTGTACATTTACACACGTTCATGATGGTTGCATAATGAAGAGGTTTGCATATGGCTACATATCTGTCATATGCCATAGCTACAAGGAGAACCATCTCACCACCAGCAAAGACATGGAGTAAGAATATCTGGGCCATGCAGCCCTCGAAGGAGATGGTCTTGGGTTCATGAAGGAAATCATGAATCATCTTGGGGGTTGCATAAGTGGCCAGAAAGACATCAAGTATGGAAAGATTACTGAGCATTATATACATAGGTGTATGCAGGGCAGGTTCAGAGATCACTGTGAGTACAATGAGGAGGTTGCCCAGCACAATGATGATATACAAGAAATTAAACAACATGAAGAAGAAATACTGGAGCTCCCAGGAACTGGAGAGCCCCAGCAACACAAACTCAGCCACCCTAGAATTATTTTCTTGGTTCATGAAGTACCTACAAAGAAAAACATTCATTTTTATCAAGAGCAAGAAAAGTAGACCCTGATCCTAAAAGGTTCTTCTCAACATTAGTTTAAAATGCTCTAGAGTTGTTTCTAAGAGAAAATGTTTTATCCAAAATTTTAACAAAGAGCTTCTTCTCTCAATCATCCTTACTGATGAAGGATAGCTAAGAGGTGCAGATGCAGTAAGTCAACACTTTATTGTATACACTTGTGGGTCAAATAGGAGGCTAAGCAAAACAATAAATCTCCATTGCAAATACGACAATTAATAGGAAGAGCTAAGGTGTCCAGAATCTTGTATTGCCTTCTTGCCTGGGTGATTTTCATTATCCATTTGGGATTATCCACAAGCAGCTTCAATTCTTAGAGAAGTCTCAGAGGCCACACTTACAAGGAAAAAACCCGCGATTTTTGCTATGCCGGTCTCTCTCCTCTTGCCTCTGTCATTTTTCTATTACTTAATTTCCACTACATCATTAAAACCATTTAATCCATGTTGTCTCTGAAGTTATTATAGCTGTTTTGGTTTGAAGCACAGTCCTTTGAAGCTAACATTGTATCATATGAAAAGAAGTAAACTGAGATGACCAGAATATAGTACAGAATATCAATAGATAAGGTGACAGCCATGAAATGCAAAGATCTGATTTAGTTAACACAGATCATTTGAAGGCAAAGTGCAGCATTTCACTTATAAACTCAGAAACCTTCCAAAAGATGAATTATATTCAGTATATGGAATTTCTAGGCTTTGTCTAGAATTTCTTGGACCTAGTGAAATAAGATATCTCCTTTTAAAAATATCCAGCAACACAATGATTTCTAATTAGGCAAAAGTTGAGATAAGCAATAAGTGAAAACATGAATTACAAGATAATACACAATTGAGAAAATAAACGCTTTGCCAATAGATTATAAAATAATCCTTTCTGCCTATGTTCTCTCTGCAGCTTCTTTGGAAGAATGCAGAGAGAGCTTTTGAGAATTCATTTAAAAAAATATGTTTTAGAAGCACAAGAACCTTTTTTTTAAAGAAAAGGTTTCTCACTTTTCATTTTCTAAGTTATAATTAAAAGTGATAAGGGTCAGTCTCTGTAAAAAATAGTGTAAAAAGCATAATGTCAGTGGGCAAAATTGTTTAGTTTGAAGTGTTTTCACATACATTTTGTGTGCATTAAAGTACTTATAATAATCTGGCGAGGAGGAGATTATTGTCCACATTTTTAATATGTGGAAATAGAGTATTAGAAAAGTTAACTAACATGCTCAATACATCCAGAACCTCATCCCAGGGCTTTAAAACCCTTTCCACAATCCTTGATAATAGAGTCTCTAATAGAATCTAAAAAAGTATGGTTTAAGAGGTTGTGACAAATGGAATTATCCAGATTGGAAGATGAGAGGAGTTGAGTTTAGACAGTTGATGTAAATTGGATTTACTATTACTTAATGTACCATAAATGACTTTGATAATAAAGGCCCTTTCTAGTTAAAAAGATAGGAGGTCATATATATTTGGTTAATGCATTTTGCTTAAAGAGATAAGTTTAAGTTTAAAATGTATTAGCTTGGAAAATTGTATTCTCTGATAATATTTTCTAGATGAGTTATTGCTATCTGATGCTTTACAAAGATTCTCCCAAAAATTTGAATGTAAGAAAATAATCAAGAGAATGAACAATGAATGCTGTGATGAAATAACCTAAACATTCCAAAGGACATCTAGGTCACAACTATCACCTGGAGTGGAATGGGCATCCTCCATTGCATTCTCTTGTGGGGAAGGGAATTTGTATCCAAAAGGAGTAAGTATGGGTCCAAGCATACTTATTTTAATTTTGTCAGTCTCCTATGAAATGACAACATTCTATCAGTGAAAATGAATGAGAAATTAATAAGTGTGGAAGGAGGAGAAGAAAAATGCCAGAAATCCTCAAGGAGAGTAACACTGTAGCCTACTGAGTGCCATTTTTGTCTCTGTGTTGGACTGGGCTGGGATAAACTGCTATAAATACAAAATGTTATGGAGAAGGAAATGGCAACCCACTCCATTATTCTTGCCTGGAGAATCCAATGGACAGAGGCAGGCTACTGCCTATGGTGTTACACAGAGTCGGACACAACTAAAGCAACTTAGCATGCATGTGGATATGCCTCTAGAAAACCTCCTCTGCTCAGAAGACCTTAAAATAAAATTTAGCTTAAATATTACTGATACAGATCCTTAAATCAGTTTCTATCATTATGAAAGTAAAATTTTATGTGCCAGAGTAACATGAGTGTTAATATTATGTGGTTGACGCAAAATAATTTCAACTAAATTGTAAATCCAAGCATCACAAGTCATTGTTCCAAGTTTCTTTCTCTAGTTAAAGGTCCCAACCCATTTTAAAGAAAGAAATCCCAAGCAAGTGGATCAAGCAAGTGCTTGACACTAAATGAAGAAAACCTACCAAGTTTACTTATCTGCAGATCTCAAGAAAGTTGAAACAAGTTTTGGTTTCTTTCAAATCAAATGCTCCTATAAGAAAGCTCCATCAGATGTAAAACTATTAAAAAAAAATTGACTTAGACAAACCACCTCTTCTTTACAACACTTTATTTCACCTTTTTCTCAATTTATTATTTCTCTATTTGGTTCAGGACTAGGGAATGAACTGGAACTGTGGGAGGTCTAATGTGTCCCATGGTGATTCTTTGTCATTAGATGTTCGCTTGTTTGTTGAATAGGGACAATGGTTTCAGTTCAGAGAGCCAAATCATTTTCCGTTTTCCCTCAGCTCCCAGAGCTCTGAACCTGCATCTTACTTCCACTGATTACAGGCAGTGTGTTTCAAATTGATTTAGGGAAATCTGACACAAGAACTTATGAAATATTTTATGAAGAATTGAATCTTTAGTGACATTTTCCACCTTAATGAGAATATGGAAAAACTCAGCATAGAATATCTGATCCCCCACAATCAGTTCAGTTCAGTTCAGTCGCTCGGTTGGGTCCTACTCTTTGTGACCCCATGAATCACAGCACGCCAGGCCTCCCTGTCCATCACCAACTCCCGGAGTTCACTCAGACTCACATCCATCAAGTCGGTGATGCCATCCAGCCATCTCATCCTGGGTCGTCCCCTTCTCCTCCTGCCCCCAATCCCTCCCAGCATCAGAGTCTTTTCCAATGAGTCAACTCTTCACATGAGGTGGCCAAAGTACTGGAACTTCAGCTTTAACATCATTCCTTCCCAAGAAATCCCAGGGATGATCTCCTTCAGAATAGAGTGGTTGGATCTCCTTGCAGTCCAAGGGACCCTCAAGAGCCTTCTCCAACACCACAGTTCAAAAGCATCAATTCTTCGGCGCTCAGCCTTCTTCACAGTCCAACTCTCACATCCATACATGACCACAGGAAAAACCATAGCCTTGACTAGACGAACCTTAGTTGGCAAAGTAATGTCACTGCTTTTGAATATGCTATCTAGGTTACTCATAACTTTTCTTCCAAGGAGTAAGTGTCTTCTAATTTCATGGCTGCAATCACCATCTGCAGTGGTTTTGGAACCCAAAAAAAAAAAAAAAAGTCTGACACTGTTTCTACTGTTTCCCTATCTATTTCCCATGAAGTGATGGGACCAGATGCCATGATCTTCGTTTTCTGAGTGTTGAGCTTAAGCCAACTTTTTCACTCTCTTTCACTTTCATCAAGAGGCTTTTTAGTTCCTCTTCACGTTCTGCTATAAGGATGGTGTCATCTGCATATCTGAGGTTACTGATATTTCTCCCGGCAATCTTGATTCCAGTTTGTGTTTCTTCCAGCCCAGTGTTTCTCACGATGTACTCTGCATAGAAGTTAAATAAGCAGGGTAAGAATATACAGCCGTGATATACTCCTTTTCCTATTTGACACCAGTCTGGTGTTCCATGTCCAATTCTAACTGTTGCTTCCTGACCTGCATACAGGTTTCTCAAGAGGCAGGTCAGGTGGTCTGGTATACCCATCTCTTTCAGAATTTTCCACAGTTTATTGTGATCCACACAGTCAAAGGCTTTGCCATAGTCAATAAAGCAGAAATAGATGATTTTCTGGGACTCTCTTGCTTTTTCCATGATCCAGTGGATGTTGGCAATTTGATCTCTGGTTCCTCTGCCTTTTCTAAAACCAGCTTGAACATCAGGGAGTTCACGGTTCACATATTGCTGAAGCCTGGCTTGGAGAATTTTGAGCATTACATTACTAGCGTGTGAGATGAGTGCAATTGTGCAGTAGTTTGAGCATTCTTTGGCATTGCCTTTCTTTGGGATTGGAATGAAAACTGACCTTTTCCAGTCCTGTGGCCACTGCTGATTTTTCCAAATTTGCTGGCATATTGAGTGCAGCACTTTCACAGCATCATCTTTCAGGATTTCAAACAGCTCAACTGGAATTCCATCACCTCCACTAGCTTTGTTCATAGTGATGCTTTCTAAGGCCCACTTGACTTCACATTCCAAGATGTCTGGCTCTAGATTAGTGATCACATCATCATGATTATCTGGGTCGTGAAGATCTTTTTTGTACAGTTCTTCCATGTATTCTTGCCACCTCTTCTTAATATCTTCTGCTTCTGTTAGGTCCATACCATTTCTGTCCTTTATCGAGCCCATCTTTGCATGAAATATTCCCTTGGTATCTCTAATTTTCTTGAAGAGATCTCTAGTCTTTCCTATTCTGTTCTTTTCCTCTATTTCTTTGCATCGATCGCTGAAGAAGGCTTTCTTATCTCTTCTTGCTATTCTTTGGAACTCTGCATTCAGATGCTTATATCTTTCCTTTTCTACTTTGCTTTTCACTTCTCTTCTTTTCACAGCTATTTGTAAGGTCTCCCCAGACAGCCATTTTGCTTTTTTGCATTTTTTTTCCATGGGGATGGTCTTGATCCCTGTCTCCTGTACAATGTCACAAACCTCATTCCATAGTTCATCAGGCACTCTACCTATCAGATCTAGACCCTTAAATCTATTTCTCACTTCCACTGTATAATCATAAGGGATTTGATTTAGGTCATACCTGAATGGTCTAGCGGTTTTCCCTAGAAAACCTTTCCCTTTCTTCAATTTAAGTCTGAATTTGGCAATAAGGAGTTCATGATCTGAGCCACAGTCAGCTCCTGGTCTTGTTTTGTTGACTGTATAGAGCTTCTCCATCTTTGGCTGCAAAGAATATAATCAATCTGATTTTGGTGTTGACTATCTGGTGATGTCCATGTGTAGAGTTTTCTCTTGTGTTGTTTGAAGAGGGTGTTTGCTATGACCAGTGCATTTTCTTGGCAAAACTCCATTAGTCTTTGCCCTGCTTCATTCCGCATTCCAAGGCCAAATTTGCCTGTTACTCCAGGTGTTTCTTAACTTCCTACTTAAGAATATATAATAAAGTCCTCTTTTAATCTCAACTATTAAAAAATCATTAATAGAGCATCCAATGAGAATATTTTTGCATCCTTAGCATAAATCCTGTTTATAACATATGATGAGAATATCATACCAGGGTTTGATGTACTAATTTTTTAATTTAGGAGTTTTACACATAGATTTACAAGTGAAACTGACCTGTAGTGTTTTGAAGTTGTGCTATCTACATCCAGTTTTGGTGCTGAGACAATGATAGACTCATAAAATGAGTAAAAATATTCAGAATAGAATTTTTATTCCCTAGCATTATCTGTTCTTTGAAGTTTTGGAAGACTTTGTACTTAAAATTGAATGTGTCCTGTGATTTATAAGGTAGTATCTTTAACCTCTTTTTCAACGTGTTCCATAGCTATTCACATCTTCAGTTTTCTTCCTCTCCTTAAGAAAATGTGGTAACTTATGCTTTTTTTTTAGGAAATTAACAAATTCATCTGGGTAAATCTGTCATCTTCTGCTTTTATTTAACATTCTTTAAATATTTAATCTCCTCAGCATGTGAATCGATGACCAATTTTCTAATCTCCAGTGATACATGTATAGCATAGGTCCTTTTTATTTTATTCCATCCTGTTCTTTCCTTTCCTTTTTTTGGCCTGTCCAAGAACTATTCGGTTGGCCAAAAAGTTACTTTGGAGTTTTCCATAAGATGCTATGGAAAAATCCAAATGAACTTTTTTGACCAACTCAATATATTTTTATTTCACTGATAAATGCATTAAGTCATTTGTCTTTATTTGAAGAACTTCTGTTTTTAAAGTAGAACTATACTGAAATATCATCTCTCACATACTGGCAAAAATTCAAAATTTCATATCATACTGTCTTGACCAGACTAGAGACACTCTCATATACAGCAAGTGGGATGCAAAATGCAGAAACTTATTCTAGAAGTGCACTTAGCAGTATCTATAAAATCATATACACCATTGACCCTTGCACTCAACAATTTTACTTTGAAGCATAGGGAAAAAAACCCACAATGAGACATATGTTAATAAGAATTGAAACTGGGTAATGACTGAGCAAGTTCACTTTCACTTTTCACTTTCATGCATTGGAGAGGGAAATGGCAACCCACTCCAGTGTTCTTGCCTGGAGAATCCCAGGGATGGGGGAGCCTGGTGGGCTGCCGTCTATGGGGTCGCACAGAGTCGGACACGACTAAAGCGACTTAACAGCAGCAGCAGCAGCAATGAATACATGGAGAGGAACATGTAGACATTTTATTGTGTCTTGTATATTTCCTCAATGTTCAATTATTAACAAGTTGACAAGTAACTTCTGCTTTTAACTATATTTATATTACACCTTCTTTATGTTATATAGATTCTTTTGTTGTCCTGTATTAAAGGCTTCTTGAGTTAAAGTCCAAGTCAATTTGAACTCATTTCATAACAATGTATTACTGCATCTCTTCATCAAATGGTCATTGAATATTAATTATTTTTCAGTTTCTAAACTGCAAATTAGGAATACATTGGGGTACATGATAATACAGTTCCTGACTTCACAGGATGTATATAGATTCTAAGGCAGAAAGCAGGTATCTTAACAAGGAACTGAAGTAAAATCGTACTTGTTTTGCCACGGAAGAAGTAGAGAGTGGTATGAGTACCTTATAGAAGGTTATGATCTTTATAAGAAATTTATGGAATATTTCAACTGATATATAAAGAATGGCCAGATTTACCCAGGTTAGTGGATAGATTGGGAACATTTTTAATCAGAAAAAAAAGCCAGCGTCTGAATGTAAAGAGGCAAAATTTGGTGAAGATGTAAAATTAAAGAATTAAACAGAAAGTAATATGGGTTAAATCTAGAGTGTATGGGATTTACCCATATAAAAAATATTGCATAGAGTTAAAGTTTCTCCTAGGAAAATTAAAAAGCCATTGGGAGGAAAGCACTGAATTATTACAGGGAGTAGCATGATCAGACAGACATGGGACGTATAGAAACCAAATCACAAACTTTTAGCTGCCCCGTATCAATCACTGAATTAGGTGTAAATGAATTGGACACTCCCAAGTGAAGAGATGATCAGAGGAGAAAAACAGAAGACCCGATTTTATGCTGTCAATTGTATGCCGTCAACCCACTATAGATGCCACACCTTCTCAGTCATCAATCTTGCTGACATACATTCAACTTCAGCTTCAGAAGCAACAACCTGCCTTCTGCACTTAGTATTTTCCACTAATTATTGTGTAAAGTCTGATCTTTATAATGAATTCCTTATTTCATGTCACTCTTAGAAGTTCAGCTGTCCTCATAAAATCCAAACTGACACATGCGCTGTGTTCAAAAACAAAATTTTCCAGAAGCCCTCTTCTTCTAGTATCCTCATTGGTTTTAAGCTAGATTCACAGAAACAGCCATAGAAAATTTTATTATTTTCTGCTCTTTATAGCTTTTATCCATTACTTCTTTATAATTTGTATCCTTTTACTCTTTCATTCTTCTTTCGTTTTTTCTCCCTAATTTCTGTTTTTTTTTAAATAATTTCATTTATTTATTTTTGGCTGTCCTGGGTCTTCATCGCTGCTTGTGCTTTCTCTAGTTGCAGCCAGCAGGGGCTACTCTCTAGTTGCAATATGTGGGTTTCTCTTGCAGTGGCTTCTCTTGATGAGCTCGGGCTTTAGGGTGCTTGGGTTTCAGTAGTCGCAATGTGTGGGCTCAGTAGCTGTGGGTTCCGGGGCTATAGGTTCACTAGTTGCTGCCCATGGGCTTAGTTGCTCCATGGCACGTGGGATCTTCCCAGATCAGGGATAGAACCTGTGTCTCCTACATTGACAGGTGGATTTTCCACCACTGAGCCACCAGGGAAGCCCCCCAACCCCCACTGCTAATTTCTTAGATTGAACACTAAGCTTACAATTTTATCTATATTTTAACATGGTTCAGTTCAGTTCAGTTCAGTTGCTCAGTCGTGTCTGACTCTTTGCAACCCCATGAATTGCAGCACACCAGGCCTCCCTGTCCATCACCAACTCCCAGAGTTCACCCAAACTCACATGCATCCAGTCGGTGATACCATCCAGCCATCTCATCCTCTGTCATCCCCTTCTCCTCCTGCCCCCAATCCCTCCCAACATCAGGGTCTTTTCCAATGATTCAACTCTTTGCATGAGGTATTTATGACTAAAAATGTTCCCTGGAACTTTGGTAGCTGGTAAAAAATCCGCATGCAATGAAGGAGACCCCGGGTCAATTCCTGGGTCAGGAAGTTCCCCTGCAGAAGAGATAGGCTACCCACTTCAGCATTCTTGGGCTTTCCTGGTAGCTCAGGTGGTACATAATCCACCTGCAATGTGGGAGACTTGGGTTCAATCCTTGGGGTGGGAAGATTCTCTGGAGAAGGAAATGACAACCTACTCCAGTATTCTTGCCTGGAGACCCCCATGGATAGAGGAGCCTAGTGGGTCATAGTCCATGGGGTGGCAAAGAGTTAGACATGACTGAGTGACTAGCACAGTACCTTATTTGTATTACTAAGCTCTAAATGTTTTTTTTCATTGCCATTATGGTTTTTTTAACTAATGACTTACTTACAAAATTCTTTTTCTTATTTCCAAAGGCACAGGGTTCTATTTTTTTCTTTGAAGGGCAAGGAAGTTGGGGAAGGGAAGACTATTTATCATTTCATATTTGATTGAATTGTAATTAGATAATGCATTGTATAGTAATAGAATTTCTGGTATTTATTGAGACCCTAAGGTCCACATGTTAATTACATTTTTGTAAATGGTACATGAATTCCTGGAAAGAGCACACATTATTTAGTTTTCAGGTGTTAGTGTTCTGTAGATGAATCTTTGCAGATTTTTTCCCACAATTGTTGGAGGACCAGTTGATTTGTAAGTTATTGAGAAAGTATTTGTAAACAGCATCTTGGATTAAGAGAATCTGCATAGTCTTTGGAAATTAAGAAAAAGCTGAAAAGTAGGCATTTTATTAATGCTTATATTACCATTCTTGTTTTGCTGTTGTTGGCAGGTGATGTATAAAGAAGATGGAGGCATTGCTATGTGAATTGAAAGTGCTGACTAGTACATTCAGTGGCAGAAGGTAACCTTTTTCCTCTTAAAGCAGACATTTTTAGAGTGCAGTCAGGTTAGAACATTAATGTGAATCAATGTTTGAAAATTTATTTCATTATGAAACATTTTTACAACAAATGAACAAAAAAATGAACCATCAGTCCAAGAGGCCAAAACTGTACTGTGGACGGATTATCTTATATAATTAGCCAGAAATAGCTATCCCCTAGACCAATGGTCCCCAAGCTTTTTGGCACCAGGAACTGATTTCATGGAAGACAATTTTTCCACAAACAGGGATTGGGGATGATTTCAGGATGATTCAAATGCATTACATTTATTATGCACTTTATTTTTATTGTCCTGGAGAAGGGAAAGGCAACCCACTCCAGTATTCTTGGTCTTCCCTGGTGGCTCAGATGGTAAAGAATTTTCCTGCAATGCGGGAGACCTGGGTTCAGTCCCTGGATTGGGAAGATACCCTGGAGAAGGGAATGGCAACCCACCCCAGTATTCTTGCCTGGAAAATTCCACGGACAGAGGAGCCCGGCAGGCTACAGTCCTTGGGGTCACAAAGAATCAGACACGACTGAGTGACTTTCACTCACTTATTTCTCTCGTAGTTACATCAGCTCCACCTCAGATCGTTAGGCATTATCCCGGAGTTTGAAGACACCTGCCCTAGATCACAGATAAAGGAGTAGTGACCTGGTTCAGGGAAAGCCCTCAGTCTGTATAAATGTGTTCCCCCCCCCCTTTCTTTTCAGGTGTGTGTGCTTTACTAGTGAGATTTAGGTGAAACAGGTAATCTCTGCCTTGCTTGAGCTAGTTCACAATATAGTCACCTATTTCCTTTGTTTTCTTTTAAAGCAAATAAAAGCCATGTAGTCTCTGCAGAAAAATTATTTTAATTGCTTCAGTGCAGACTTATTTTTTTCTATTTGTGAAAAAAACCCTGTGTGAAATGAGAGATAAGGACAGCAGATCCAAAAGGACGCCAGGATCCAAATAGGACTTCTATTGATGAGGATAAGTTCTCAAGGGCTTCTGGGGTAAAGTTCTGCCTTTGATCTGAGAAGTAGTTGTAATGGTGAGTGCCTTTATATTTCATTAGGGTATGCATTGTTGTATTTTTTTTACCTTGGTTTTACTGTACAACAAAAAGGTTATGGTTACGAAAAATAAATATCAGTATGACAGACATTATTGATTGACTCAGCATCCAATCCATCCTCCTCCAGGATGTTTTCTGTTGCATAAAAAACTTGAAATCTATAAACTGCTGTTCTAAGCGAAGGCTTTCTGTGCAAATTAGGTTCCACCAATTAGATGCACCAACATGAGCTTAAGAAGGCTGGCTTGAGGCAGACGGCAGCACCGATGTTATCATTGCTGGTCAGTAAGAAGAGATACAAGACAGAAGAAACTGTGGCAGCCTGACCTGTATTCTAGTGACTTTGCACTAGCTTCATGGGTGCTGAGGACAGTGAGGCAGTGGCAGTAGCATCAAGAATCGAAGCTTTTGACCTTCAAATCTCACTACTGGGGTCTATTCTGGAACTCAACAACACTAGTAGTAACCCCCAAGTCCTACTTCTCTAGTTGTTCCAGTGGTTTGGTAAATATCTAATACAGTGATATGCCAGGCTGGATGAAGCACAAGCTGGAATCAAGATTGCTGGGGGAACTATCAATAACCTCAGATATGCAGATGACACCACTTTTAAGGTAGAAAGCGAAGAGGAACTGAAGAGCCTCTTGATGAAAGTGAAAGAGGAGAGTGAAAAAGTTGGCTTAAAATTCAACATTCAAAACACTAAGATCATAGCACCCAGTCCCATCACTTCATGGCAAATAGATGCAGAACAATGGAAACAGTGAGAGACTTTATTTGGGGAGGGGGCTCCAAAATCACTGCAGATGGTGCCTGCAGCCATGAAATTAAAAGACACTTGCTTCTTGGAAGAAAAGCTATGACCAAACTAGACAGCATATTAAAAAGCAGAGACATTACTTTATCAACAAAAGTCCATCTAATCAAAGTTACGGTTTTTCCAGTAAGTCAAGTATGGATGTGAGAGATGGACTATAAAGAAAGCTGAGCACCGAAGAATTGATACTTTTGAATTGTGGTGTTGGAGAAAACCCTTGAGAGTCCTTTGGACAGCAAGTAGAGAGATCCAACCAGTCCATCCTAAAGAAGTCAATCCTGAATATTCATTGGAAGGACTGATGCTGAAGCTGAAACTCCAATACTCATTTGAAAAGACCCTGATGCTGGGAAAGATTGAGGGCAGGAGGAGAAGGGGACAACAGAAGATGAGATGGTTGGATGGCATCACTGACTCAGTGGACATGAGTTTGAGTGAACTCCAGGAGTTGGTGATGGACAGGGAAGCCTGGTGTGCTGCAGTCCATGGAATCGCAGAGTCAGACATGACTGCACGACTGAACTGAACTGATGTGAAGAACAGACTCATTGGAAAAGACCCTGATGCTGGGAAAGATTGAAGTCAGGAGGAGAAAGGAACGACAGAAGATGAGATGGTTGGATGGCATCACCGACTTGATGTACATGAGTGTGAGCAAGCTCTGGGAGTTTGTGATGAACAGGGAAGCCTGGCGTGCTGCAGTACATGGGGTCACAAAGAGTCACACACGACTGGGTGACTGAACTGAACTGAGTGCAGTGATCGGCAAACTTTTAGGCACCAAGGACTGATTTCATGGAAGACAGTTTTTCCACAGACCTGGTTGGGGAGTCGAGAGTAGTTCAGGTGGTAATGCAAGCTATAGGAAACAATGGGGAGCAGTGGTTTCTGTTTTCTTCACTGAAGGCTAAGCAATATAATTATACCAGACAAAATGAAAAAGTTAATAGATAGATATTTAATTGGATTAAAACAAATTTGTAAGTGTGCTTTCAAGCACTAGTATTTTCAGTCTGAGATACACTTTCCCCTTTTTAGTTTCCTTTGGTGGGTGGTGGATGATGAAAAGGGGAAAATTAAACTTTTATTGATGGCTTCAGAGTCTTAGCACAATTCTAAGGCAAAAAACAGGGTCAGGCAAATTGGTGACAGGCTAGAGATTATTAGCCATGAAAAGACTACTAGAGATAGGAAAAAACCTGGAACCTCCAGGCCTAAATATTTTCTTTAATAACAAAGTAAATTTTAAAGAGATAGTAAATGTAAATCTCCCTACACTGGCAATGTAACTTACCAGAGTTACAAAACACAAACATAATGATGACTGCAGCCATGAAATTAAGAGACGCTTACTCCTTGGAAGAAAAGTTATGGCCAACCTAGACAGCATATTCAAAAGCAGAGACATTACTTTGCTGACTAAGGTCCGTCTAGTCAGGGCTATGGTTTTTCCTGTGGTCATGTATGGATGTGAGAGTTGGACTGTGAAGAAGGCTGAGCGCTGAAGAACTGATGCTTTTGAACTGTGGTGTTGGAGAAGACTCTTGAGAGTCCCTTGGACTTCAAGGAGATCCAACCAATCCATTCTGAAGGAGATCAGCCCTGGGATTTCTTTGGAAAAAATGCTGCTAAAGCTGAAAGTCCAGTACTTTGGCCACCTCATGCGAAGAGTTGACTCATTGGAAAAGACTTTGATGCTGGGAGAGATTGGGAGCAGGAGGAGAAGGGGACAACAGAGGATGAGATGGCTGGATGGCATCACTGACTCGATGGACGTGAATCTGGGTGAACTCTGGGAGTTGGTGATGGACAGGGAGGCCTGGCATGCTGCGATTCATGGGGTTGCAAAGAGTCAGACATGACTGAGCAACTGAACTGAACTGAACTGAACTGATTAATAGCTATTAATAGATGTTGGGATATGCGTATGTGTGTGTATATATGTTTGTATTTAACAAAAATCAGATATAAGCAAATAAAATGTCAACTAAATTATACTAGCAACCATACAGATTGCATCAACCCATGATCCATGTCACAGTTCCAAACTTATTCTGATTCCATCATAAGTTGTGCATATTTACCTCATGGTATAACTAATAGCATTGAACATAATTCACAATAAGAAGTACACTGATCTTTATAAATTAATCATCATTACTGGAGCATATAAGAAAGACTGTCAAATTGCTCAGTGGATTTTATTGTCATCTGAGAGTAAATTACCAGAGTAAAATATAAAAATGCAAGAAGTTCACATGAATTAGATTTATATGACTGCTTTTTCCTCCTTGTTTCCCATCTGGATACATGCATCCAAAAATAACCAAGTAAAATAGTAATAAGGAAAACATGGGAAGAGAAGAGGGTTATTTCAACTTTCTCATCAATTTTGCTTTCAGTGTTTTGTTTAAATGCTCATTTGAAAAGTAGGTTATTTTGCTTTTTGTTGTTGTTGCTCATTGTTTAAGTTTGGAAACAAAGAGTATAAACATGTTGAAATGATAACATCTACCAAGAACTTCTTCCACTTGGCACCAGAGTCCAGTAATCACATTATGCCATGCCTTTATCAATGTAGAAAAATTCTTCACATAAACACAAGTTCATATACAAGTTATACTTATCTAAGTTAGTATTCACTAATCTGTGCATTTATCTATGTCTTCACCGTAATAATACAGAGGATCAGTCAGGGCTATGGTTTTTCCAGTGGTCATGTATGGATGTGAGAGTTGGACTGTGAAGAAGGCTGAGCGCTGAAGAATTGATGCTTTTGAACTGTGGTGTTGGAGAAGACTCTTGAGGGTCCCTTGGACTGCAAGGAGATCCAACCAGTCCATTCTGAAGGAGATCAGCCCTGGGTGTTCTTTGGAAGGAATGATGCTAAAGCTGAAACTCCAGTACTTGGGCCACCTCATGCGAAGAGTTGGCCCATTGGAAAAGACTCTGATGCTGGGAGGGATTGAGGGCAGGAGGAGAAGGGGACCACAGAGGATGAGATGGCTGGATGGTATTACCGACTCGATGGACGTGAGTTTGAGTGAACTCCGGGAGTTGGTGATGGACAGGGAGGCCTGGCGTGCTGCGATTCATGGGGTCACAAAGAGTCAGACATGACTGAGCCACTGAACTGACTGACAAATGATCAAACATCACCTTTCTTATTCCGGCTATAATTGTGGTGACTATCCAGTCTAAAATCAATTATTTAATAATTATGCGTTATATAGAAGCAATCACATAGTAGTTAAACAACAATTTAGAAGTTCTCTTGATTCACAAAAATTATTAGCAGTGAGAAAAACAAGTTTCTAAAGGTTTGAATTAATATAAGAACCTGTGTAGTTTTCTAGTGGAAGTTACTTTTAATTTTCCTTAGTTAATTAATACACACTAATTTTATGCACATACATACAGACATAAGGAGCTTCCCTGGTAGCTCAGTGGTAACGAATCCACTTGTCAATGCAGGAGATGTGGGTTCAATCCCTGGGTCGGGAAGATTCACTGGCGGAGGAAATGGTAACCCACTCCAATATTCTTGCCTGGGAAATCCCATGGACAGAGGAGCCTGGCAGGCCACAGTCTATGGGGTCGCAAAGAGTCAGATACAACTTAGCAACTGAACAAAACAATAAGAAAACAGACACAAATACTTTAAATTTATAAAACAAAAATTTACTTGTCAAATTAAACATGTTAATTGTTAGTTCAGGAGAGTACCAAGGTCCTTAAAAATACCCAGAGTTTTTTAGAATTATACTTTGATAACATTTATTGAATACATATTGTGTGCTTTATATGAATAACTTCCTTTATTTCTTAAAAACTCTGTGATGTAGGTGCCATTACCATGTTCTTTTACACATGCAGAAACTGAGGCAAAGGTACTTTAGGTATCTTGCCCAAGTTTGCAGCACCAAAAAGCAGTAAAACAGGCATTTAACCCTGGTAGAAACAGGCCCGAGTCTAACATTTTTGTAGAAGTCTAGCTTCTACACTCAGGGTAGATCCAGCTTATGCAGAGCCTAAATATAGGTAATATAAGGTCACTTCTATAAGAAAAAAAAGAGTCAAAATTTTGAACAAGTTGTTGCTGGGATCCATTCCAGGGCTTTTGACGAAACGCATGCAGAGGAGGCGTCTAAACCTTAGCCTTCAATGTAAATCTACCATCATCACACTGTATAATATTTTGAAATGTTCCTCAAATATTTTTGCAAGTATATAAAATGTATATCCTTTATGGATTTTATTGTCATTACATATATCCAATTGCGGAGAAGGTGATGGCACCCCACTCCAGTACTCTTGCCTGGAAAATCCCATGGATGGAGGAGGCTGGTAGGCTGTGGTCCATGGGGTTGCAAAGAGTCAGACACGACTGAGCGACTTCCCTTTCACTTTTCACTTTCATGCATTGGAGAAGGAAATGGCAACCCACTCCAGTGTTCTTGCCTGGAGAATCCCAGGGACGGGGGAGCCTGGTGGGCTGCTGTCTATGGGGTCGCACAGAGTCAGACACGACTGAAGTGATTTAGCAGTAGTAGCAGTAGCAGTATATCCAATTGCTTCATGTATTGCAATTTACATTTTGTCATTTCATCTGGACCTGACTTTTACAGTTTTTTTTTTCACCTGCATTTTATAATATTGGTTAATTGTACTAAACAGCTTCTTAAAATTTTTAAGAACTCATAGGTTTGGTATTGCCAAGCTTCCCAAACACCTAAGGGAATATGAAGTTGTTTGTCAACATACTCTTCTTATAAATTCTCCATCTCCCGATGTTCCCTCAAATGTGTTATTGGAAATTCAGATAATTTAAAGCTATCCTCAACCTGGTATGTTTATACTAGCTGGCTTCTCTTCATCTAGCATGCTTTATAAAACATTATTTCTGCCTTTAGATGCCCTAGTGGCAAAAGGCACCACCTTTCCTCTTTTAAGAGCCTGTGGCCATTAGATTATATTTACCCTTGGTTGAAGAGTGTCAGCAGCACGTTGAGGAGACACGGCAACAAAATAATCCACTGTGGCTCCTAATTAAGATTTTAGAGTTTATGTAATGTGTAGTAGTATCCTGCATGATGACTCCTCGTGCTGAGCTATCAGAGAATGTGGTAGTTCTCTTTACATATGGAAGTTGTCCAGAGGCTATCAATGGCCCTTTTCATTCTCAGCTAGACAAACTTACTATCAATCCAACTACTCAATCTCATTATTGACTTGCCTTACAGAGTTATCTGCCGATGAGTTATACTGTTGAGAGTTTGGCAAATGCCCTTGAGTTTTAGAATTATCCACATAAGCACTGAAGACTGATGACATCCCTTTAAAAAGACTCCACAGTTTTACTTTGCAAAACCCCATTCATTTAAAAACAATTCCTGTTCAGATAAAGATATAATTTGAAAGCATTACTTGGAGCATTTCTAAAACAGCAGATAGAAAAATTCTGTGTAAATATGTTCCTTAATCCTGAACATATTTGCACATGTAACTGAAACAGAAAAAATTTATGCATACAACCAAAATTTGTCCATCTGTATCCCTATTTCAAATAGAATTAACCTATTATTTTGCAACTATAGACACATTTTATTCTTGTGTTAATACTGCAGATGATTTTATTCAACAATTTAAAAAATGCCTAGTTTGAACACAATATCACACTTTTAAACTATAAGCATCCCTTTGTTTAATACTTTAATTAATAAAATTAAAAACACATACTAAGGAAGAAAAACATTTCTCATCATTTGACTTAAAATGAAAAGTTAAGAATTTCATTTTCTTAAATTCTTTCTTGTTAGTGGTATTTAATGCATATATAATTTTTGGTTTTCTCTGTTCAATAATGCCAGAAAAGGATAACAACTTGATATTTATCAAACACTGTGGTGGCAACTGATCTTTCCTCTTGTAAATACAATTTGGATAATATATTGGGCACCATATTTTGTAAATATAATTTAGTAAATTCCAAATAACCGTTAATTCTTTAAGATTTGCCAGCAAGTAAGCCAATGATTTGCAAAGTAAAGCATCCAGGAGATATCGTGACTTAAATTACCTGCATTTCCAGTATCTACCAGCAGGTGGTAGTGATATCTTGTGTACCTTCAGCCTAATTTTGAACCTAGCACTACTTAAAAGTATTAGGAAAAAAAAAAAAAAAAAACCTTTCCTGACATAAATACACTTATTATATTGACAATGTATTACTAATCACAAATTTATTTTCGCATCCAAATATTAAGAGGAAGAAATAATTTAACAAAAGTGTAAAACAATATAATACTTTAAAGAAAAGCATAAACTTTCCATTAATTCACTATCATATACTGTATCTTTCATTTCATTCTAGTTTCAACTTTCCAGGCATTAAACTGACATTAGGGTCTGTATGAAGCAAAGTGTATTGTTTTGAAACTCATTTCATAATATCTTCTACTGGCAGAATTTTCTAGCCTCTTTATTCAGTCTATATTAACAGAAGGAATCTGTTATCATGAATGTGTTTCTTGTTAGCTAAAAGTGAGTGTCTACTTACAGCACTCACTTTGGACTTTATCAACCTTTATAATGAAATATACTCAAACTTTCTTTAATAGAACTTACAAATTTGTTTAAATGTTAAGTAGTAATGTCAGGAATGTGCATAGATAATCATTGCTTATTGATCAGAGGCTACTCCTATAGCTGTATTGAATTTGTAAGGCTTACAGAAATTTACTGATTTGTCATACTTTAGAGTTCTCTGAGTAGCTCCATTGTTAGTTGTCTGTAAATGTCATTATCTTCTAGTTATCCTTTGATCAATACTTCCTCTTCCCATTTTCTATTCTTCTTTTCCAATGAACAGAATGCTAATATTGAATTTACTAACTGAAGCAACCACTCTTCACCTTTTTATAGATATTCTTTGCTTCTGGAAAAGTTTGCTTCTGTCAGCTTGCTTTTCTGAAATTTAAAATGTATTTAAAATATATGTATGAGGATAGTTTTAACATGAACTTGTGATTTCACAAATTTTGGCAATTTCAAGTTGGTAATAACTTGAGAAATAAAAGCCCAATATGTTCTGTGTGCACAAAAAATGTGGCAATTAATACCTAGGAATAAAACTAGATATTAAAGCTAAAAATAATGCAATGGAGTTGCCTTGTTAGAATTTAGAAGCTTATTCTTCAGTTTCCTCATGGCTGTCTTCACTTCCTGATTTCTCAAAGTATAGATTACTGGGTTCAGAATGGGAGTAAAAATGGTATAAAACACAGATAGAATCTTGTCTATCAGAAAAGTGCTTAGTGGCCACATATAGATGAAGATGCAGGGCCCAAAGAACATGAAGACAACAATGAAATGAGCTGTGCAGGTAGAAAGAACCTTAGATGTTCCTTTTGAAGAATGATTTCTGATAGTAACCAAGACAACAACATAAGAACTGAATAGAAGAATAAAGCAGGACAAGGCAATGATGCCACTTGTTGAGATCATAAAGAGGCCCAGGACATAAGTATTGACACATGCTAGTTGAAATACCACAGGAAGGTCACAGAAAAAGCTATCTACCTCACTGGGACCACAGAATGGCAATGTAAGAGCGAATATGACCTGGCTCATTGAGTGCATGACTCCTACAACCCAGGAAACCACCACAAGGGCAACACACGTCTGGAGACTTATGATTGAAGCATAGTGGAGAGGCTTGCATATTGCAATATACCTATCAAAAGACATAGCCATTAGCAAAATGATCTCAGTGCCAGTAAAAAGGTGTAGAAAAAATATCTGGGTGATGCAACCATCAAAGGAGATGGCTTTGTGTCCATTGAGGTAGTCTGTAATCATCTTAGGGGTAGCAAAGGAAGCAAGAGACATATCAATGATGGAAAGGTTGGTGAGCAGGAAGTACATGGGGAAGTGCAGATGAGAGTCGGCTATCACTGTGATGACTATGAGGCCATTACCCACCACTGCTGCCACATAAAAGAGCGAAAACACCACAAAGAAAAATGTCTGTAGTTCCCAGGATTTAGAGAGTCCTAGCAAAACAAAATCAGAAACTGCAGACTCGTTCACCACATCCATCGTCCTGATTGATAGTTGAAACCTGCATCAAAAGAAAAGAAAAAAAGTTCAAGAGAAAATACGATTCTATTGAAGCAAAGCCCAGATTCATTTTCATAGACTTTGTTTCCTCTAGGAAAACTTATCTTTAGTATTCTTTCCACCTTCATTGGCTATATTGATTTGAAAGGTAAGATATTAGGGATCATGGTGAAATACCACTTAAGTCATAGATGTTGAAAATAACACTTTCCTTCCTAGTGCTAATGGACAATCCAAATGATATTGGCCTTTGTAATTTTAAAGATAGAACTCACATTAAGGAAGCACTTACTCTGGGCTGACTGTGTGTTAAATGCATACACACACACACACACGCACACACACATACACACACACACAGGTTTAGTCATTTAGAAACTCATCCATACTGAGAGTATGGATTTCCATAAGGTTATCCGTAATGAAAGAACATTAAAAATTATATCGCATATAAGTGACATGGTCTCTTAAGCAACGTTATGGACAGACTTTACAGTTGCAAAACTCTTATAAGTTTATAGAGAATCATTAACATCTTTATGGATAAAATTCATCTGATTGAGACCTACTAGAAACACTAAGAAAATTAGTTTTGTTGATATTTACCCAAACTAAGAAGCTTTATAAAGCCAGAAAAAACAAGACCAGGAGCTGACTGTTGCTCATATCATGAACTCCTTATTGGCAAATTCAGACTTAAATTGAAGGAAATAGGGAAAACCACTAGACTATTCAGGTATGACCTAAATCAAATCCCTTATGATTATACAGTGGAAGCAAGAAATAGATTCAAGGGATTAGATCTGATAGACAGAGTGCTTGAAGAACTATGGACAGAGGTTCATAGTTATATAGGAGGCAGTGATCAAGACCATCCACAAGAAAAAGAACTGCAAAAGGCAAAATGGTTGTCTGAGGAGGCATTACAAATAGCTATGAAAAGAAGAGAAGCAAAAGGCAAAGAAGAAAATGAAAGATATACCCATTTGAATGCAGAGTTCCAAAGAATAGCAAAGAGAGATAAGAAAGCCTTTCTCAGTGATCAGTGCAAAGAAATACAGGAAAACAATAGAATGGGAAAGACTAGAGATCTCTTCAATAAAATTAGAGTTACCAAGGGAACATTCCATGTGAAGACGGGCACAATAAAGAACAGAAAGAGTATGGACCTAATGGAAGTAGAAGTTATTAAGAAGATGTGGCAAGAATACACAGATGAACTATACAAAAAAAGATCTTCATGACCCAGATAATCATGATGGTATGATCACTCACCTAGACCCAGACATCCTGGAATGTAAAGTCAAGTGGGCCTTAGGAAGAATTCTATGAACAAAGCTAGTGGAGGTGATGGAATTCCAGTTGAGCCATTTCAAATCGTGAAAGATGATGCTGTGAAAGTGCTGCACTCAATATGCCAGCAAATTTGGAAAACTCAGCAGTGGCCACAGGACTGGAAAAGTCAGTTTTCATTCCAGTCCCAAAGAAAGGCAATGCCAAAGAATGTTCAAACTGCCAGACAATTGCACTCATCTCACATGCTAACAAAGTAATGCTCAAAATTCTCCAAGCCAGCATTCAATAGTCCATGAGCCATGAACTTCCAGATGTTCAAGCTGGATTTACAAAAGGCAGAGGAACCAGAGGTCAAATTGCCAACATCTTCTGGATCATGGAAAAAGCAAGAGAGTTCCAGAAAAACATCTACTTATGTTTTATTGACTATGCCAAAACAACAGTTAGAACTGGACATGGAAAAACAGACTGGTTCCAAATAGGGAAAGAAGTACATCAAAGCTGTATATTGTCACCTTGTTAATTTAACTTATGTGCGGAGTACATCATGAGAAATGTTGGGCTGGATGAAGCACAGGCTGGAATTAAGATTGCTGGAAGAAACATCAATAACCTCAGATATGCAGATGACACCATCCTTATGGCAGAAAATGAGGAAGAAATAAAGAGCCTCTTCATGAAAGTCAAAGAGGAGAGTGAAAATTTGGCTTAAAACTCAACATTTAGAAAACTAAGATCATGGCATCTGGTCCCATCACTTCATGGGAAATAGATGGGGAAACAGTGTAAACAGTGACAGACTAAATTTTTCTGGGTTCCAAAATCACTGCAGATGGTGACTGCAGCCATGAAATTAAAAGATGCTTACTTCTTGGAAGAGAAGTTATGACCAACCTAGCCAGCATTTCAAAAAGCATAGACATTATTTTGCCAACAAAGGTCCGTCTAGTCAAAGCTATGGCTTTCCCAATAGTCATGTATGTGTGTGAGAGTTGGACTATAAAGAAAGCTGAGCACCAAAGAACTGATGCTTTTGAACTGTGGTGTTGGAGAAGACTCTTGAGAGTCCCTTGGACTGCAAGGAGATCCAACCAGTCCACCCTAAAGGAAATCAGTGCTGAATATTCATTGGAAGGGCTGATGCAGCTGAAACTCCAATACTCTGGCCACCTTATGCAACGAACTGACTCATTTGAAAAGACTCTGATGCTGAGAAAGATTGAAATCAGGAGGAGAAAGGGACAACAGAGGGTGAGATGGCATCACCAGCTCGATGTACATGAGTTTGAGCAAGCTCCTGGTGGTGATGAACAGGGAAGCCTAACGTGCTGCTGTCTATGGGGTCACAAAGAGCGACTGAACTGAACTGAACTGAAGAAGACTGAGTATCAAGTATATTGCAATATAGCCATTTCCCCAAAGAAAGGCATTTAACTGCTTCTCTATTTCTTTTTTTTCTTAAATAGGCGCATGCTCCTGCTACAAATATTTGTGATTACATGATTACTTGACTTAAAATTTTACCTTGTCTTCTAAAGCATATGCCACATCTCTTCTAAGGGAATAAGCCTTAAGGCCTAGTCCCACTTCTGTTTGAGTTCTCCCTTCATATATGCCAACATACGCAAACTGTTTTAATGATCTAACCCTCCAGAGTTAGAAGGTGGAAGTAGGAAAGACACAGGGGAAAAAAAAGAAAAGAGCTTCTGCTTACCAGATCTATAGCACAATCAGGGCTTTATAGTACACACAGTGCCGAATCGTCTCTGACAGCGAATGTAGAGGAGTTAGTTTTAAATACAAATAAATGACCTAGGTGAATCATTAGCTGTGTAGCAGCTGTAGATAAAACGGATGCTGTGGGAACTTGGGAATTGACCAAGAAATCATATTTCAATGGGATCTTTTGAACAACAGAAGCAGTATGATTTAATTCACAACAGGAAAATATATTAATTTTCTCGTGGGAATTTACAATGATTGTTTTTACCTGGACCTGAGAGATTCAGGGGATGGAAGTTGGGAAAGCCAACATTTTGAAGGTAGAAGGCGATGTCAACAAATTTTAATTAGCACTCTGGATTATCTAACCTTGTTCTAGAGGCCATGGGAGAATAAAATCCAGGAACATTTATTTCTGCTTTAAGGAATGTATAATTTTTTTGAGTTACTGAACACTCATAAATAAAACAATTTGTGAAACAGTGAAGTCAAATATATCAGTTTTCAACCAATTCTTAGAGATAAAGAGTGAACTGGATTTTAGATAAGAGAAAAATTGTGGTGTGCTTAATGAATCAAGAAAATGTTCTTACAGAAAAAATATCATGAAGTTGACCTATAATGAAAACTAAAATTTTGTTTGGTAAGGGAAAAAAGTATGTGGGAAATAAAATAGTGGAACGTATTTGCAGAACAAGATATTCAGTTAGCAGTTTAGAAGAATAAGAATGCCACTCTAAAATAGGACTTATGTAAAAGATGACACAGGCTCATTGTAAGACTATAGGCAGAGTAATGGTGACTTGAAATCAGTATTTTGTAAGGATATATACAGATGATTTGAGAAGAGAGAATTTGAAGGCAGGAAATTATTAAATTAAACAGGTATAGAGAGATTCCTTTGATTAAAGTATTAGCAATGTGTATATTATTTGGATAAATAAATTAAGAATTCCAAGTAACTGTCATTATGAGTTATTTATTAATTGCACTACTAGCTATCTTATTCTACTTAGTTCATCTCTTCAGAGACCCTCCATTGCTGTAAGAAGGGTATAATTCTCTCTATTTTTTTTTATCAAAGCCTTGGAAACATGACTTATTTATTCAACATAATATGGGCAGAAGTTTTGTGCCATGTGTGCCACATTTGAGCAGAAGCTTTAAGATTCAATGCACAATTCCTCTATTGCTCTTTATCCATCTTCCTGGGTCCAAGGACGAAGAGATGATGGGGACCAGACTGTGTTCATAGATAAAAAGACACAATACTGTAAACAAGTTCACTATCTCCTAATTGTTGTACACATTTAACATTGTGCTAATCATTATCCCAGCAGGCTTAAATTGATTACAAAATTAATATGAAATTGCAAAGAACCTAAGGTCACAGAAACAATGTGAACAGAACAAATTTGTTAAGCTCACAAAATTTCCGTTTTCAACACATAATATAAAGCTATAGTAATCATTAGAGTATTGTGTTTGCCTGAAAAACAGATGCATGGAACAGAATGGAAAGTCCAGAAGAATTTCACATATGTGATAACTGATTTTCAAAAAAGGTACCAAAACAATTCGATAGGAAAGAAGAGCCCTTTTAATAAAGGACTGTTTAACAATTGTTCCTTGTTATTGGATATCTGCATGGAAAGGGGCTTCCCCAGTGGCTCAGTGGCAAAGGACCTGCCTGTAATGCAAGAGACACAGGAGATGCGGGTTGGATCCCTGGGTCGGGAAGATCACCTGGAGGAGGGCATGGCAACCCACTCCAGCATTCTCACCTAGAGAATCCCATGGACAGAGGAACCTGGTGGGCTACAGTCTATAGGGTTGCAAAGAGTCGGACACGACTGAAGAAACTAAGCACGCATGCACATCTATATGGAAAATAATTTCAATCCTATTCTGTAACCTTATGCAAAAACTATTTTGAAATATCGCCTGTAAATTAGTAAGAAAAATTTTCAATAGGGAAAAAATTGGCTAAAAGAAAACCAAAACACTAAATAGGTAATTCCTAGAATAAATTACACCTAATAACAAATAAACCTATGAGAAATATTTAACCTCATTAATGGCCAGGGAACTGCATATTAAAATAACAATCAATGCCATTTTTGCTCATCAAATTGATCAAAATTTAGAAGAATATTTAAGGATATTTTGTATCATGGATGGGGCTTCTCAGGTGGTGTCAGTGGTAAAGAACCTACCTGTCAATACAGGAGACATAAGAGATGGGGGTTTGAGCTCTGGGTCGGGAAGATCCCCTGAAGGAGGGCATGGCAACCCACTTCAGTATTCTTGCCTGGAGGATCCCCATGGACAGAGAATCCTGGCAGGCTATAGTCCATGGGATCACAAAGAGTCAGATATGACTGAAGTGACTTAGCACACATGCATATCATTGATGAATGTATAAACTGCAGTGCTAAAAACAAACAAACCCAATATCTTGGCAATAACTGCTAAAATTAAAATATACTTTTCTTCAATGTCATTGACTCATAAATCTTTCTTTTGAGAATCAATTCATGGAAATAAAAGTAGTGATCTTTCAAACTATGACAAAAATATTTATTTTAGCAGAGTAAGCAGTGGGAAAAATAAGGGGAAAAAAATCTGCTTACCTATTAGTAAAGGAATTACATAAATTACAGAATTGCCTTGCATTAAAAAATACAGCTGTCATGAAAATAAATACTTGAATTTGAATACACTACAATGTATTCAGTAAACCATCAAATGAAAAGCAAACTGGTCGGTCATGTGTATTATATGATCTCAATTTTTTAAAAATCAAACAATAACAGAGTAGACTAACACTGGCTACATCAGGGATTGAGAATAAAGAAGTAGTTGAAGCATTTCCTTCTTTATGTGTATTTTGGATATTTTCCACTTCTTACTAATTTTGTTTGCAGTAAAATATATATAAGATTTATCTTTAGTGATGTTTAGTATATGCAGAGTATTGTGCAACTATCACCACCATCTAGTTCCAGAATATTTTTTTGTCAATCACTGGCACTATCCCCTTACATGTTCCAGAACATTTTATCCAAAAGGAAAACCTGTATTTATTGAGCTGCTGCTGCTGCTAAGTCGCTTCAGTCGTGTCCGACTCTGCGCGACCCCATAGAAGGCAGCCCACCAGGCTCCCCAGGTTTATTGAGCAAACACTCCCAAATCTCCTTTCCCCAAGCCCTTACAATCAGTAATCTTTTTTCTGTATGTGTTTGTCTATTCCTGACATTTCATACAAATGGAATAATATGCAGCCTTTTGTGTCAAAATCCTGACATAAATGTTTGTAGTAGCACTATTCACAATAGCCACAATGTGGAAACATCTGTAAACTGATAAATGAATAAACAAAATAAGATAGATAGCCATACAATGGAATATTATTTGGCCATGAAATGGAATGAGGTATAAAATAGTGACCCATGTTACAACCTGAATGAACCTTGAAAACATTGCAAGACGTCACATGTCTGATTCTTGAAACTACAGTTGGCACTTGAACAACATAGGGGTCAGGAGTAAGAAGTGAAAAATTTGTGGGTAACTTGATAGTAAACCCTCTGGGTCCACCATTCCACATCCATGGATTCAACTAACCTCTAATCGTGTAGTGTTCTCATATTTACTACTGAAAAAAATCCACATATAAATGGACTTGGATAGTTGAAACCTGTGTTGTTCAAGGGTGAACTATGTAACTATGTGAGTGTGTGTGTGTGTGTGTATAAAGTAATGTATATTGGAGATGAACAGACTGAAAAAACAACTCTTCTAGGATATTTAAGAGAGGTGGGACACAGGCAAATCTCTGCCTCCAATATTGGAGAGAAATGCAGGCAGTATAGGAGTCACCAGTTATAAGAGCAAAGACTCTTAGATAGAAATGCCCAGGGAACCAGTACAGGGTGGGAACATTTAAACTGTAATTGACTAATTTTGGAAGCTCTGTATGGACAACTTTGAGTGTTAAAAACTAGAGGACCTGGTCATATGAGCAAATTTTTATATTATTTATCTCTAAGAGTTAGACTAGATTCTCACGGTATATCAGAGAAAAATCCTCTACAGCTTCCAGCAGAGAGGAAGAGGGAAAAGAACCATTTTGAAATATGTCAGAGCACACATACACGCATTAACAACGTCTGCCCTAGGAGAAACCATTTAACCAGAGCCTAACCTGATAGGATATTATCAGCGCCCAGCTGACCTAAAGGATGGGGAATACCCTGTCTCCAGTCAGCTTTGGACTTCCAAATGGGAGAAAGGAAAATTCCAACTCTAGCTCGCTCTAGACAGTCTATCCCACCCAAGCAAGTAGGGGAAAAAAAAAAAGAAAAGAAAGAGAAACACTTATGAAGTTCACCCAGAAGTACAGGCTTACTGAAACTCTGAGACCTATTCATGAGTCTTTAGAAAGCTTCCCCTCACCACTGCATTTCACTACCACATTTTTTTAAGGCCTGTTTATGGTAGCTCCTTTTACCCAGGTTTGACCATCAAAAAAAAAAAAAAAAAAAGCAAAATCAAAAGAAAAAAGAAAAACCAGCAGTTTGAAGAGGCAGAGTAAGCATCAGAACCATCAGAATGTATGGGATCAGAATTCCATACATTGGGGTTATTGGAATTACCAGCCTGAGAATTTAAAACAAATGCTATGGACATGCTAATGGATAAAGCAGACAACATGCGAGAACAGATGAACAATGTAAGCAAAGAGATGGAAATCCTAAGAAAGCACCAGTAGGGTAATGCAATAGATCCAAAACATTGGAGCGAGTGAAGAATGCCTCTGATGGGCTCATTGGTACCCTGGATGTGGCTGAAGAAAGAGTATGTGAGCTTGAGGATACCTCAGATATTAATAGAAATTTTCAAAATTAAAAAGTAAAGAGAACAAAGTCTGAAAAATGAAAAGAGAGAGAATATCCAAAGTCTGTGGGACTGCTACAAAATGTATAACACACATGTGCTGAGAATTTCAGGAGAAGAAAGAGAGAAAGGAACAGAAGAAACATCTGAAATGATAATGAACCTAACCATAGTCAAAGAGCATTCCCTGCCCCAGGGAAACCATCCCAGAAGTACTTTAGAATAGTCATGGGCCAAGTCCCACTATGTGCCTTCTGTTTCTCTTCTTTTTTAATTGGTGTAACTGATCAGAGTCTCTTCATTGTACGTTGGGTGTGTGGAGAGTAGAACAGATGATGTCTTTTGATTCATATGAAGATCTGCACCCAAGGAACCACCCCCCACACATACACATATATATGTGGAGCTGGTGCAGAAGAAAAGACCCTGGACTTCTAGCCAAGTGGTTGAGAATTTGGGAGTCTTGATATTTAGTGGGCATATTTTCCATGCAGGAAGACTGTAACTAATTGTACCCAGAGAGTGAACAGAGATAGACTGGAAATCACAAGAATATATTACATCTTCTTCAAATAAAAACTGGACATTTTCCCAACCCCATGGATCTTGGCTGGCCTTTAAAATTGCTTTGAGCAATAAAATTTGGTTACAGGGTTGTGTGAGCTCGAGACCTGTGTGAGTTAGCAGGGTTCCAGTTTTCATTCCACTGTACTGGGATACAGTTCCTGTGTAAAGAAGTTCAAATTATAGTAGGTTTCCAAGATGTTAGATTTTTATCTGATATAAATTATTTTGCGTATGATAGCTGATAAACAGTATCTCAGTGTAATTTAACAGCTTTTTTTGTTTTTTTGGCTTCACCATGTAGCTTATGTGAACTTAATTCCCCAACCAGGGATCAAACTCTGGGCCCACTACAGTGAAAGCACCAAGTCCTAACCACTGAGCAACCAGGGAATTCCCTAATACATTTTCTTATTAAAGTTTGAACATCTTTTATATAGCTTGTACCTATTTGCATCATGCAAAATGCAAAGCTGGAATCAAGATTTCCAGGAGAAATATAGTAACCTCAGATATATAGATGACACCACTCTTACAGCAGAAAGTGAAGAGGAACTAAAGGCCTCTTGATGAAGGTGAAAGAGGAGAGTAAAAAGCTGGCTTAAAACTCAACATTCAAAAAACTAACATCATGGCATCCGGTCCCATCACTTAATGGCAAATAGTTGGAGAAACAATGGAAATAGTGACAGACTTTATTTTCTTTGGCTCCAAAATCAGTGCAGACGGTGACTGCAGCCATGAAATTAAGACACTTGCTCCTTGGAAGAAAAGCTATGACAAACCTAAGCGGTCTTCTAAAAAACAGAGATATCACTTTGCTGACAAAGGTCCATATAGTCAAAGTTATGGTTTTTCCAGTAGTAATGTACAGATGTGAGTGTTGGACCATAAAGAAGGCTGAGAGCAGAACAACTGATGCTTTCAAACTGTGGTATTGGAGATGACTCTTGAGAGTCCCTAAGATAGCAAGGAGATCAAAGCAGTCAATCCTAAAGGAAATCAACCCTGAATATTCATTGGAAGTACTGATGCTGAAGCTCCAATACTTTAGCCAGCTGATGCAAAGAGCCAACTCATTGGAAAAACCCTGAGGCTGGGAAAGATTGAAGGCAGGAAGAGAAAGGGGCAACAGAGGATGAGATGGTTGGATGGCATTACTGACTCAATGGACATGACTCTGAACAAACTCTGGGAGATAGTGAAGCACAGGGAAGCCTGGCACGCTGCAGTCCAAATGGTCACAAAGAGTCAGACACAACTTAGCAACTGAATGACAACAGCATAGTTGCACATCTTTTTCCATTTCTCTGCATGGTTGCTGGTCTTTTTACTCGCTCATTAGCTCTTTATGTATTAACTTATCATTGCTTGGTCCTTAAAGGTTAGATTTTTTTCTAAATATTCATTTGTGTCAGCTATGCTTTTGCGTTTCTGCCATGAAAACTTATGTAATCAAAATATTCAATTTTCCCTAATTATTAATGAATTTTGAGTTATAGATGGGAATGATTTCCTCCCCTAGATATAAAAAGAAAATCAGGTTTTGCAAATAAATATGTGTCCAATTTTGAATAGTGGTAGGTAAGGTATGAGGAATTAATGCAGTTCTTTTCCAGGTGGCTATCCAGCTATCTCAAAATCCCTTCTTAAAAAGCACTAATTGCACCCTATTCATTTTAGAAACTTCATTTTTTATATACTTTATTTCTATGTGTAATTAAGCCTATTCCTTGGTTTTTAATTTTGTTTTTTTTTAATTGTTTTTACATTAATTCATCAATATCAAATTGTTTTATTTATGGCATCTTTATAGCATGATTTCATGCACTCTAGAACTCATCCTCTCCCATTGCTCTACTTTTTAAAATGTTTCCCTGGCTCCTCTTGCATGTTTGCATTTTATTTTTCCAAAAGAATTGTGTAGTCAGTTTATCTAGATCAAAGAGGCCAGGTGTGATTTATATTTAAATTGCATTAACTCGGATTCATGTTGATGTATGGCAAAACCAATACAATATGGTAAAGTAAAAAAAAGAAAATTACATTAACTATAAATTCATTTAAGGTGAACTGACATCTTTATGATGTATATTCCTTTTTTTTAATGTTTATTTTTACTTTATTTTACTTTACAATACTGTATTGGTTTTGCCATACATTGACATGAATCCACCACGGGTGTACATGCGTTCCCAAACATGAACCCCACTCCCACCTCCCTCCCCATAACATCTCTCTGGGTCATCCCCGTGCACCAGCCCCAAGCATGCTGTATCCTGCATCGGACATAGACTGGCAATTCGATTCTTACATGATAGTATACATGATAGAATGTCATTCTCCCAAATCATCCCACCCTCTCCCTCTCCCTCTGAGTCCAAAAGTCCGCTATACACATCTGTGTCTTTTTTGCTGTCTCGCATACAGGGTCATTATTACCATCTTTCTAAATTCCATATATATGTGTTAGTATACTGTATTGGTGTTTTTCTTTCTGGCTTATTTCACTCTGTATAATCGGCTCCAGTTTCATCCATCTCAGCAGAACTGATTCCAATGTATTCTTTTTAATGGCTGAGTAATACTCCATTGTGTATATACCACAGCTTTCTTATCCATTCATCTGCGTATGGACATCTAGGTTGTTTCCATGTCCTGGCTATTATAAACAGTGCTGCGATGAACATTGGGGTACATGTGTCTCTTTCAATTCTGGTTTCCTCAGTGTGTATGCCCAGCAGTGGGACTGAACATAGGAAAAACACTCTCCAACATAAATCACAGCAGGATCCTCTATGCTCCACCTCCCAGAATTCTGGAAATAAAAGCAAAAATAAACAAATGGGATCTAATTAAACTTAAAAGCTTCTGCACAACAAAGGAAAATATAAGCAAGGTGAAAAGACAGCCTTCAGAATGGGAGAAAATAATAGCAAATGAAGCAACTGACAAACAACTAATCTCAAAATTATACAAGCAACTTATGCAGCTCAATTCCAGAAAAATAAACGACCCAATCTAAAAATGGGCCAAAGAACTAAATAGACATTTCTCCAAAGAAGACATATGGATGGCTAACAAACACATGAAAAGATGCTCAACATCACTCATTATCAGAGAAATGCAAATCAAAACCACAGTGAGGTACCACTTCACACCAGTCAGAATGGCTGTGATCCAAAAGTCTACAAGCAATAAATGCTGGAGAGGGTGTACAGAGAAGGGAACCCTCCTACACTGTTGGTGGAAATGCAAACTAGTACAGCCACTATGGAGAACAGTGTGGAGATTCCTTAAAAAATTGCAAATATTCTTTTTTTTTTTAATTTAAATTTTATTAATTTTATTTAATTTTTACTTTACAACACTGTATTGGTTTTGCCATACATTGACATGAATCCACCACAGGTATACGTGAGTTCCCAACTCTGAACCTCTCTCCCACCACCCTCCCCATATCGTCTCTCTGGGTCATCCCAGTGCACCAGCCCCAAGCATCCTGTATCCTGTATCGAACCTAGACTAGCGATTCGTTTCTTACATGATAGTATACATATTTCAATGCCATTCTCCCAAATCATCCCACCCTCTCCCTCTCCCACAGAGTCCAAAAGTCTGTTCTTTACATCTGTGTCTCTTTTGCTGTCTCGCATATAGGGTTATCATTACCATCTTTCTAAATTCCATATATATGTGTTAGTATACTGTATTGGTGTTTTTCTTTCTGGCTTACTTCACTCTGTATAATCGGCTCCAGTTTCATCCACCTCATTAGAACTGATTCAAATGTATTCTTTTTAATGGCTGAGTAATATTCCATTGTGTATATGTACCTCAACTTTCTTATCCATTCGTCTGCTGATGGACATCTAGGTTGCTTCCATGTCCTGGCTCTAAACGTAAGACCAGAAACTATAAAACTCCTAGAGGAGAACATAGGCAAAACACTCTCCAACATAAATCACAGCAGGATCCTCTATGATCCACCTCCCAGAATACTGGAAATAAAAGCAAAAATAAACAAACGGGATCTAATTAAAATTAAAAGCTTCTGCACAACAAAGGAAACTATGAGCAAGGTGAAAAGACAGCCTTTGGAATGGGAGAAAATAATAGTAAATAAAGCAACTGACAAACAACTAATCTCAAAATTATAATGTATATTCTAATTCAAGATCATGGTATATGTTTCCATTTGTCCAAGTCTATATTTGGGTCTTGTAGGAGGGCTTTAAACTTTTCCTCACATAGGTTCTGAACACTTCCTTTAAGAGTATGAATTTTCCTGGTCTCAAACAGGGAAACTCATTCTCATTTATTTTTCAATGAACTGAGAGATAAAATTTGTAGCCCCCAAGCCAAATAATATATCCTATTTGTCTTATCTTTGCTGTGGCCCGAGATAAAGATTGTCCCTTACATCTTTCCCTTCATTTTCACTCCATGTACATAGAGCACTTAAGAATAATAATGACACTTTATGATCCATCTTTAACTCTGGACAAAACATGTTGAATGTTCTAATAATTCCCATTGGAACTTGAACATGTGTTAGTTCCCCCAGGGAGTAGCTGGTTCTTTTCATGCCATGACATTTAATCAATTCATATCAATAGAGATGTTATAAATACACATGTCTCAAAGATTGTTGAGACTCTTTTATCCAGAAATTAGGCAGAGGATTGATCTGAGGTCACTCCGGAGTGGTCGTCACTGTTTTCAGGGACTAGTTGAGTACCGAAAGGTTAATATGTCTGTGGAAAAGATCCTAAAATGATCTAGATCAACGTACTTCATCATTATCATATGAAGAATCAGAGGTACCCGTTAATGCAGTGAATTATCTAATCTTACATATCTAGGACAAGATTTGAATCCACATTTTCTCAATCCCAGTTCACTGCTCTTTCTGCTACACCAATTTAAGTGTAAGCTGTGCTGGAGACATTCTTTTCAATATCAGGTATGTGAGTGCAGAACCAAACCTAGTTTCTGAAAAGGTTAAGTCAGAACAGTCTGGAATTAGAGAAAGGGCACCTAACATCAAAACAGAAAGTCAAGAGTATGAGTACTTGCATGTGTAGACTGGCTTAGTCTTGGAACAATTAACAAACTTGCCTTAAGTGAGCATTTGGGCATCTGTGAAATGCTGACACACACCTATCAAATCTCTAGGATGTTGCTCTGCTGTATCTGAGACAGGGACCTCTCAGTGAGCTCCTGAAGATATGCTCTGGCTCTCACACCCAGCTTTCTTTTTTTTCAACTTTTTATTTTGTATTGGGGTTTAGCCAATTAACAATGCTGTGATAGTTTCAGGTGAACAGTGAAGAGACTCAGCCATACATATACATGTATCCATTCTCTCTCAAACTGCCCTCCCATCCAAGCTGCCACATAACATTGAGCAGAGTTCTCTGCGCTATTTATTAGGTCCTTGATGTTTACCAGGTTTAAATATAACAGTGTGTACATGTACATCCCAAACTCCCTAACTATCCCTAACCCACCCCCATCCTTCTCCCTGGCAACCATAAGTTCTATTTTTTCTAAGTGAACTCTAGAAATAGGAAGTTTCCTGCTGCAAACCGCTTTGGTGAAAATCTATAAAATCCAGCAGTTAAAAAATATCTGCCTTCAGACAGCAGAGTGTTTAACAGAGATTTTATATTTAACATATACTTGGAAATATTTGAAGGCTTCAGGCTTTAACCATATCATGTTCATGAGCCTTTGAGGTGTAGGGCATTTGTGACATAGAGCAGGATCATACATGACTGCGTAACTGAAATGGAAAACTAAGAATAAGAGGCTATTTCATTTTTATTCTGAACCATGGCTAATAGAAAATTTAAACAGACTGTTTCTCTGTATCCATTTTTTTCAGGTTGTATTCCCTTACCCCACTCATTGCAAGAAACCAGTGCCTACCCTCCTTTGCATCATTGTGTTCCCACTAATAATCAATCATAATTCTCAAACATTGTTCACTCCAGTCTTTCTCTGGCATCATGATGTTTTGCAAAAGGTTGCCATTCCTTTCCCATTCAAAACTTGGCATCTACCTGTGAGATTTTTTAAGTGTTTTTCAAACTAAGGAGTAATATTCAAGTAACTGAATTTTTGTTTATTTTATAAAGATTGGCATCATACTTTAAGCAAATTGCAAAATCATAAGAACTAACCTGAACTGATATTTTAATTAGTTAGTTAAAATATCTAGAAAGATCATGGGGGAAATATTTGAGCAATGTGAACAGAAGAATGATATAACAGAAAACTATTATCTGGTGGTGGGAAACCCCTATATTGTTTCATGCAGAAAAATCTCACTTTGTGTTTAATCACTGTATTTTTCCTCATTCTCCTCCATTTGGAAGTGCCAGAGTCCTTCCTGAAATCTAACTAAATGGCCTGGAATAATCAGTCAGTCATAACTGAATTCATACTACAGGGTCTTTCCAGTTCTTGGGAACTCCAGATGGTCTATTTCCTGTTTTTCTCTGTAGTCTATGCAGCCACTGTGCTGGGGAACCTCCTCATTGTGCTCACCGTTATATCAGAGTCACGCCTGCACTCCCCCATGTACTTTCTGCTGGGCAACCTCTCCTTCATTGACATGTCTCTGGCCTCATTTGCCACTCCCAAAATGATTACGGATTTCTTCAGGGAGCCCAAAGTCATCTCTTTTGAAGGCTGCATCATCCAGATATTCTTCCTGCATCTCTTAGGGGGTGTTGAGATTGTGCTGCTGATATCCATGTCTTTTGATAGGTATGTGGCTATTTGTAAGCCCTTACGCTATTTAACCATCATGAACTGGAGAATGTGCCTTCGGCTTGTGACACTTTCCTGGATTGTCGGCATCTTCCATGCTATGAGTCAGTTAGCATTTACTGTGAATCTGCCCTTCTGCGGGCCCAATGAAGTGGACAGTTTCTTTTGTGATCTTCCCTTAGTGATTAAACTTGCCTGCGTAGACACATACGTTCTCGGAGTGTTCATGATCTCAACCAGCGGCATGATTGCCCTAGTGTGCTTCATTCTCTTGGTGATTTCCTACTCTGTCATCTTGGTCACTGTTAGGCAACGCTCTTCTGGTGGGTCCTCCAAAGCTCTCTCCACCTGCAGTGCCCACTTCACTGTTGTGACCCTTTTCTTTGGCCCATGCATTTTCATTTACGTGTGGCCTTTCACAAATTTCCCAATAGACAAAGTTCTCTCAGTATTTTATACCATTTTCACTCCCCTCTTAAATCCAGTAATCTATACTCTTAGAAATAAGGATGTCAAGGATTCCATGAGAAAACTTAGCAGCCGTGTCTTGAAGTCTAGAAAGACTGATCATAGCCCTTGATTTGCTTTTTCTCATACAAAAGTGAGCATTTATCCCCTTCTCTTTGTTGGTCAGCAATGTCATGCTAGTGCAAGAAATCATACAGTTCATGGCAGAACTGTTTTCATCATCAGTCTCAGCAGCTACTGAGTTTGGGTCATATTAAGAGTTCCTCATACAGCATAATATTTACAATGGAACCTTATCAAACCAATATCCAAAATTTTACCTCACAAGGACTCACTTTTTAGAATATTCAACTCCTGTCAGATGTAGGTATTTATTTGAGTATTAAGACATTCACATGTTTTAGGAAAGAGTGGATTTCCTTCCAGACTCTTATGATTAAGAAAAGGAGCAAATGTGAAGGTACCAACACCTGTACACTGAAGTAACAGTGGAATTCTTTATTGTTGATGAATAACATATTTTAGTTCAAAGGTCAGGAAAAATACTGCAGTTTCTTGGTAAGTGAAGATGTTTGCTATTTAATATTCTGTAACCTATCTTCAATAAGAATAAGAATGTTCTTTATTTCAGTCCCTATGTCCTGCAGAGTGGATTAAACAATTTTAAAACAGTACAGTGAACACTAAGAAAATTCTTATAGTCATATTCATATAGAAAGATTCTGGAGTCATATGCACCAAATCCCATCCACTTTCCTGATCTACAGAAGATGAAACTAAGATCCAAGGACATGATAACTTTTCAAGGTCATGTTTTTTAAGGCAGAATTCAGATCACTCAGGTTTCCCTGATGGTTCAGTAGGTGAACAATCTGCCTGAACTGCAAGAGGCCTGGGTTTGATCACTGGGTCAGAAAGAACCCCTGGAGAAGGAAATGGCAACTCATTCCAGTATTCGTGCTGGGTAAAACCCAGGGACAGAGGAACCTGGCAGGCTACAGTCCACAGGGTCGTGAGAAGTCAGACACGACTGAGCCACTAACACTTTCACTTTTTTTTTTAGATCATTCACATACAAACTGTTTGTTTCCTAACCAGTAAGCTATTTTGGTGCCATGATATTTACTGTATCATTTTGTAATCAAATGCCATATTGTAAACATTAAGGTCCTAAAAGATCTGAGCCATTTTCCTATGCCTAAACACAGTATTTGACTTAAGAAATCTATGAAACAATGCACCTTCAACTTAGTTGATATAGCTAATAACTAGAGACTTCTGAACAGAGAAATAACCTAGTAATATCTATTCATTTTACTGATGATGAAACTGAGAATCGGGAAATAATTTTTCCAAATTTTATACCTTTAAGATGATAGAGTCCTACCAAGAAAGTGCCTCTTCTGTTTATGTCTCTCTTCTCCTCTATCAATCGGACAACAGCTAAATTACCTTTAAGAGCAATTTGGCTATTGTCATTCTGGGAGTTATGCATAGGAAAAAATTTAATGCTTAAAAGTAAACACTTGCAACCATTTATAGTTTGTTTTCCAATTATCCAGTTGGCTGGCATAGTCAAAATTTGCCTAATATTGTATGTAATATTATATAGCTTGGGTTTAGATAAGGACAGATGTATATATTGATTGATAGGTAAATAAATTGTAAAGAGTTGAATATAAAGGTAAATAGATGGATTTGTGTATATGGGTGGGGTAGATGTATAGCAAGATATAGATGGATACTTACAATAATGAAGAAATGAATATAAAGCTTAATATATTGACTCAAGTTTCTGTGTCTGTATGTTGAATGTTCAGTTCAGTTCAGTTCAGTTCAGTTGCTCAGTCGTGTCTGATTCTTTGCGACTCCATGAATTGCAGCACACCTGGCCTCCCTGTCTATCACCAACTCCCGGAGTTCACCCAAACTCATGTCCATTGAGTCAGTGATGCCATCCAGCCATCTCATCCTCTGTTGTCCCCTTCTCCTCCTGCCCCCAATCCCTCCCAGCATCAGAGGCTTTTCCAATGAGTCAACTCTTCACATGAGGTGGCCAAAGTACTAGAGTTTCAGCTTTAACATCATTCCTTCCAAAGCACACCCAGGACTGACCTCCTTTAGAATGGACTGGTTGGATCTCCTTGCAGTCCAAAAAATTCTCAAGAGTCTTCTCCAACACCACAGTTCAGAAGCATCAATTCTTCGGTGCTCAGCTTTCTTCACAGTCCAACTTTCACATCCATACATGACCACTGGAAAAACCATAGCCTTGAATGTATACAACTATAAATTTCAATTGTGTTACTTAAAAAAAAATTATTTGAAAAGTTATTGGACCTGATAGAATTCAAAAGATATATTCTTACATGTGTTTCTTATGATGAAGTAGAAACAATTTATGAAAAGGCTTAATGTCACTGGGGAGGTGGACTAATGAATTATGTTAGTGAAAAAAATATTTTTAAAGCCCTGTAAATATTCTCTATGGACATTATAAATCTGTCTTCCCACCTTCTCAACTCTGTTAGTTAGACCAAGTCTGCAAGTTGATGGATATTCATATTTTGTTCTAATCAATAGCATATGGTTGGCTAACCAGAGTAAGGAATGCTCCATTATTTTTTTTTCTATGCCCAGGCTATGAATTCTGTTTTCCAGTTTAGCATCCTAACATGCACACTGCTAGAATTACAGCTAAATAAATGTCATAGGTTCCATTACATGAAACTTTGCATGTGCTCTAGAATAAGGTCCCAAGCATTAGGAATGCTACATGGAATATTAGCCCCAAAGACAAAATCTAGATAGTTGGCATAAGCACCACCTAAGGTAGTAAGAGTAAAGAATGATCCCATTCCCCATTCTAAGCTCTCCACTGATGGTGCCTTCTCCCTCCTTGTCTCATATTTTCTATCACCAAATAGCTTTCTGAGGTGCTCTTCAATCTTTCAGTCTCATGACCATAGAGAAGAAGCCTAACACTTAGTCCCAATAGTTCACTGTGAAAGATCAGTGTAGCAAATGATTTCCAGAAATATTGAAGCATAGTGTATGATTCTATCTTCCCCTCCAAGAGTCATTAGCCTGATTAAAACTGTCTATGGTGTTGTTCTATACAGTCATGAAATGTGATTTTTTGTTTCTCTTATTTAATTAATTGGATTTCCTATTATCTATTTACTTCTATTGAGCTTAACCTATTTCACATGTTAATTTCCAATTAGAGTCTAATAAATGAAATCAGGAGTAAATGTATTTTGAAATGTCAAAATAATTAATATTGCTCAAAAAAATTAAATGTATACATAAAACAAAATTGAGATTTATGTTAGACTGGATGAGTGTCAAGCAATGAGCCATCAGCACCAAACTAGTTTCTTGGTCTCAAAATCCCTTTAGATGTGTTTTCTCCCAGTAGAAAAGCCACTGCTCCTATTCAAAAACTACACTTTATAGTATTACTGTCAGAATTTAAGCAGATAAAATAGCATGTAAAACAATCCAACAGAATAGAGTCTGGCACACTGGAGAAAAAGAAAAGTTAGTGTTCAAGAGGGAGAGGAATGCAAAATGGAACTAAAGACATAATCAGGATCCAGATGATTCATATCCTACTATATGCTGTAATTGTTGTATATTCCCCAACCACATTGGTTTTTCTTATGTAACCCATTTAATGAAGCCTGTTATATTATAAGCTTTGGGGAATAAATATTTGAAAATAAATTTATATATGTGATCTTCATAAACAGTGGATAACAATGTCAAAATCAACATCACCATTGGGGAGACAAGTGCTAAGTGATATATGCTTCACCAGGGATGTCCAGGTTTCTTCTGTAATCCATCTTGCTCCCCTCCAGGTATTATCTGACCTTAATGTAAAGACTTTACCAACTTCTGTGTCATCCCCTATGAACATACACTAACATGCCATTTGGAAATGTAGGTCTTTTCAGAGTATGGGAGCTAAAGAGATTCTGGGAAGTAGCTTCAAGGTGCAGGGTGGTTAGAAAAGAAGAGAATAAGAAGGAAAAGGGAGCCTTCTTTCCAGAAGTTGCTGGGCCAACTTACTAGTCATTGGCAAGTCAACTCACCAGACAACATAAGGTTCAGTATGCATGTCAAATAAGAAGATTCAAAGATGCAGGAGATGCTGGAAAGAGACAAGAAAAACCAGGATATCTTTTCTTTTGCATCTACAACAAAGTATTCAAGCACACACTGTATATTTTGCATATCCTCTCATGTACCAAAATAAGTGAAAATAAGTAAACTTCCATCAAATCACTTGGTAAAACTGTAAAAAGTTCTCAAAACAGAAACTGTATAAAAACTGGCCTGTTGCTTCCAGCCTTCCCTCATTTACCCAGTGCTTCCCCATTGTCTCTGCAATATATATCTAGCATCCCAGAGTTGATAAAAAATTATAATCAATTGATCTAAGAAAGATATGGAACATTTTATCTTAGCCAAATTGAGAATTATAAACATAATGTGTGCGTGTGTGTGTAAGCCACTCAGTCGTGTCCGACTCTTTGCAACCCCATGGACTGTAGCTCTCCAGGCTCCTCTGTCCATGGAATTCTCCAGGCAAGAATACTGGAGTGGGTTGCCATTCCCTTCTCCAGGATATCTTCCCAAACCTGGAATCAAACCCGAGTCTCCCATATAACCCTTATAGCATCTCAGAAATCTCTAAGAACTGTTCCACTTGACCTCTATTCCATTAGAAGTCAAACAATAGTTATATATGCTTTTTGAGACAGTGGGCTGTACATTAAATGATACAGTATTGACAATTTACACAATCCAGATCTAAGTGTCATCGCGTGTGTGTGTGCTCAGTCATGTCTGATTTTTTGTGACCCCATGGACTGTCGTTCACCAGGCTCCTCTGTCCACAGGATTTCCCAGGCAAGAATACTGGAGTGGGTTGCCATTTCCTTCTCCAGGGGATCTTCCTGACCCAGGGATTGAACCCGCATCTCCTATGTCTGCTGCACTGGTAGGTGGATTCTTTACCACTGAGCCAATGAGGAAAGCGCGTGTCATCATGGCCCCTTACAAGATCAAGAAGGAATGTTATCTTTTATGGAGTTGTCTTGTTGATTCTAGGAGAATGTTGCTGTTTATGGTTGAGCAGGCATTTCTGCTGATGGGGGAGGTTTGGTCAATATGTGATGCAGATACACAAAGCACAGGAGAGGAGAATATAGAGACCAAAGAGCAAAGAAATTTTTTTAATGTTTTTTCACATTTTTCTTGCCTTGCCATAGAATGTGAATTTTATTTCACACCAAGGATGGTTGGATGGCATCACTGACTCGATGGACATGAGTTTGAGCAAACTCCAGGAGTTGGTGATGGACAGGGAAGTCTGGCGTGCTGTAGTCCATGGAATCGCAAAGAGTCGGACACGACTGAGTGACTCAACTGAACTGAAGCTCTGGCTACTTTCTATCAACACAATCTCTTTCGACAAGCACTAATGTTACATCTCATTCTCTAAAAATAGTAAATTACATTTAGCTCCTCAGTTCACTAGCAATTTTTTTAATTAATTAAAAAAAATTTTTTTGGCCATGCTGTGTGGCATGTGGAATCCTAGTTCCCTTACCATGGATTGAACCCACACCCCCTGCATTGAAAATGTAGAGTTTTAACTACTAGACCACCAGGGAAGTCTCCCCACTGGCATACTTATGGTTTTCTGCCTTTCCTATACTATTCCTTCCTTCTGACATACTTTCCTGCAACTTGGCCTTGAAATCTCAGATTCAGCATCACCTCTGCAAACCTTCCTCTGACTCTGCAGGCATATTTGGACATGTCTTTTCCTAAGTCCCCATATTACTGTATACAAACTTACATCATGGCAATTATGACATTCCATTGCAATTGCCTGTGTTTGTACTAGGTATAATCTCTTCGAGGTTAGGAATTATGTCTTATTGTTTCTGTTTCCAAAGGCATAGAACTTAGACTCTGATTTAAAAAATAGTCAAAAGACATTTATTGGATTATCTTTACTGAGAGAAAAGATTAGGGTGTCACCTGTTTCACAAAGGCAGAAAATCTTACTTATGATGATGTCATCTTTTCTCCAGAGATGAAGGCTGAAGTACTTCCACAAGGGGCCAATCCTATTCTCCAACAATCAAAGGTGCACTTGGAAGAACTAACACAGCTCTTCAATGTACAATGAAATGCAAATGGCTAAAAGCAGACTTCCACTGAAATGCAGTCAAAGAATGAGAATCAGGACACAGAGAAAGGCATTTTTAAAAGAAGAAATATAAAAGATTTTTTGATACTTCCAATTTGGTTTAAATCCTCATTAAATAATACTTTGCTGGAATATCAGTGTTCCTCAGTGATTCAATAAATGCTATGCTGAGAGTAAGCCATTAAATTTTGTGGCAAAATTGGATTATGTCAAAGTGGGAGCTAGAGCTGGAAAAAAATTTATAGGCATAAAATGAAAAAGGTGTATTACACATTTTAAAATCTTTATTAAAGATCCCAAACTTCTGGGGGTAATACACATGAATGGAATGAGTTGGTACAAGATAAAACAGAGAGATGAGCTCTCTAGTACTCACCTGATCTGGAAACTCTGCTACAGCTTAGAATTCTGGTCCAATGCTATATGGCTTAAGATTTTGTTTTTTTGTTTTGTTTTATCTCATTTTTAAGACAAGGTATCAAACTGTATTTTCTTGTGAAATTTCTCACTATCTAATTGACACTCCAATACTTTGGTCACCTGATGCCAAGAACTGACTCATTGGAAACAACCCTGATGTTGGGAAAGATTGAGGGCAAGAGAAGGGGTGATAGAAGATGAGATAATTGGATGGCATCATTGATTCAATGGACATGAGTTTGAACAAACTCCGGGAAATAGTGAAGAACATAGAAGCCTGGAGTGCTGTATTCCATGGGGTCACAAAGAGTCAGATGTGACTTAGCAACTGTACAACAACAACAAATTGGATTAACTATTCTGATTTTTTTTATAAACCTTTGCGGGAAGACAAAACATGGTGGGAATCCAAACATTTGCAACTTGCTAACTCTACTTAAAGAACAATGAGAAAACTAAGTTAGAGAGGTTAATTAAATTACCCCAAACTGCAAGACTAGTAAGTGGCATAGAGCTGAATTTAGACTAGAAAATCTGGCTTTAATGATGATACTCACAATGCCCACTCTAGGGTTTCCCTAGAACCCCTGTGTGTGTGTGTGTGTGTGTGTGTGTGTGTGTGTGTGCGTGTGTGTGTGCAATTATACTGAAATGAGTTATCAAAATATGCTTTAAGGACACAGTTTGGGGTTTAACCAATTCCACAGGACTGGGATCTACCCCCAGAACTGCCCAAGTAGAGCTAGATATTCACCCTATAGCTTCAGGGATATCTTAACCATATGAAATGGCTAACGTTATCCCATAATTTTATGGTTCCAACGTTTTTTTCCAGTAGTCATGTATGGATGTGAGAGTTGGACTATAAAGAAAGCTGAGGGCCAAGAATTGATGCTTTTGAACTGTGGTGTTGGAGAAAACTCTTGAGAGTCCCTTGGACTGCAAGGAGATCAAACCAGTGAATCCTAAAGGAAATCAGTCCTGAATATTGACCAAAAGGACTGATGTTGAAGCTGAAACTCCGATACTTTGGCACTTGATGCAGAGAACTGATTCATTGGAAAAGACCCTGATGCTGAGCATTGAAAGCAGGAGGAGAAGGGGACAACAGAGGATAGATGGTTGGATGGCATCACTAACTCGATGGACATGAGTTTGAGCAAGCTCTGGGAGTTGGTGATGGACAGGGATGCCTGGCGCGCTGCAGTCCATGGGGCTTCAAAAAGTCAGATACAACTGAGCAACTGAACTGAACTGAATTTTAACAGTACCATATCTTCACACAAACAGTTCTGTCTTTGAAAATCTATCATATTGCTACATGAACAGTTCCCTTATACTTTCATAAATCTGGACAAAGTCTTTTTATTGTTGAAACATTTAATAATGTGCTATATATAAAATGAATGGATGATTGTAGCCATTCATTCCCCAGTTAATATTTTAACACATCCAGGTATATATGACTATAAAGAATTTCACTACTATTTTTTGGATTTAAGTTCAAGAGATAAACATGTAAATAACATTGTATTGCTTTTTAATCATATACATTCTATTTAAAAACATTAAAAACACTCTATTTAAAAAGTCAGATACACTCTATTTAAAAACAACAGCACACTGGCCTATTGAACATTGTGTATTCATTATTTTTTCCTTGCATGCAATCTTGGACTATATTTCAACTTAAATAAGAAAGCCTATGTTTTGAAAAACATAGATGTAAAGGGACAACTTTATTTACAGAAATACATCAAAGATTAATAATTGGCACAAATCCAATATTTTAACATTAGTGAATATTAAGTTAATTGACACATCCTATTACAGTATTAAAACCATGGCTTTAAGTTCAAGTAGGCACAACTATTTATATTTCAGTAACCCTGAAATTTTAATCATGTTTAAAACAACAGCAACAATAATAGTATAGTTAGTTAGTGTTCATAAACCCTTTTGAGTGCTAAGCACTGCTGGTTATATGTATATGTGTTTTGATTTTCACAACATCCTAAGTGGTTAAATATACCATAAAATGTCCAAATCTTATGATGAAGAAATTGAGTTTTAGAAACATCAAAAATAAATACTCAGAGTTGCACAAGAAATAAACTGGTGGAACTGGAATTCAACCTACAATAGATGGAACCTATCTGTTGCTAAATATACGTCCCTCAAAGACAGAGAAACAGATCTTGTACTTTAATGGATCTCCAGCACCCAATAAAGGCCTTAAGCAGAGTAGATACTCAACAAATGATTACTGAATTTAAATGAAAGTTTTAGACCTGAGGTTTATATTTAAAAATAAAGATGATAATTTTTGCTAAAGAATGTATATGAGGCAAAAGTATATTTCTACCTTAACCTTTTTTCATTTGTCTAACTGACTTTGAAGCAAGAAGGAAGAATTTATGATTTGGTTAAAATTAACAGTATTTCAAATTAAAAATGTGATTTCATACCTAGTCCAAATGCTACATTTGCCCCTAAACTGCACATTAATTAACTTCAGATATTAAATATTTGGCTTGGTTTATGTTGAAGCATGTCAAAACATTAAAAGTCTGAGATAAATGAAAGAAACTATTAAGCCACTTCTTTCTTTGTAAGGCAGGGGCTTGTGTTTTCCTCCTGGAACTTACAAACTGTCATAATCCATGATGACAAATTGTTTCCTGAAGTCTTTTCATATACCTCAGTCAACTCAAGGAGATGCAACCTATGAGTATGTTATTCAGAGAAATCTCAAAGTATTAGGCAATTTTATCTAGTTTTTCCATGCCACCCCCTTTTAGCAGTGGAAAACTGAAAAGTGTTTTATTGTTTTTCTGCTGTACATCTTAAGCCACAATATTACAGACATCCTAAAACTGAATATCAAGTTTTGTGTTTGACAAATAGTGGTTAGACCTATACAGTTGTTCTTCAAATACATACTTATTAAAAATGAAGTACAATTTAGATAGAAGTCTACCTTGGTAAGAAGAAGAAAGGAAATGACATTTTTAGAAAACATTTTGTCCATTTTTCACAAAATATAGTTACAATGGGCAATTACATTTATTATCCTCACGTTAGAGATTAAAAAAGGAATAAAGAGGTAAACTGACTCTCCCAGGATAACACAACTAGGAAATGACAGATCCAAGATCTAATTCTAAGTCTCATGTATGTTTAGAGCAATGAGCTTTGCTGCTTAATGGTGATTCAGCCTCTAGCTTTATGGATTCTCTAGACTTTAGATTCTTCAACTGTGAGGGAAATTGATTGACCAGCTGATTTTCAAAGCCTTTATTGAAATAAAGAAAACATATTCAACATAATATTTAATATACCAAATTAGGAAGAATTGTGCCATATATTTCTTAAATAATTACCATTTTTTCTTCCCACAGGCTACCTTATATTGTATACTCACTCTGAGACTAATAATAATGGGGATAATTTATTTGGAAATGAAAAATTTATCATGAATTTTTCAAACATTTAGTCTGGGGTATTAATAAATTCATCAGATCTATGATAGCAAGCCAGGTTTTGAAAGCCAACCATATTTGAGTAGTTTACTTTCCATGATTTAAACTTTACAATTGATGTTTGATTAATTATTTGCTATATCAAGTGTGATAGTGATCTATATACTTATTAAGAAAAGGTATTATTAAATCTTGTATCCTCTGAATGGTCCTCTTTTGTTCAAAGTTGACTCAGAACTCAAACAGTTGGATCCACTGAATCAAGATTGTTCAACAATATTCAAAAGAGCTTCTTCATAATATAAATTTTCCACAAAAATATTCCAAAGCCATGAAAAGACCTGTTATGCCCAACATTCTTAATTTAAGTTCTGCAAGTGGACAACGTCAGAATACCACAACACTTTGAAACTGAATGAGAATGTTCTGGGTTAAAAGACAAAAGAGCAATATTTTATCTCAGGCTTCTCTAAGAACCTTGATCTATGTTTGTAGAATTCAGAAATCTATAATTTCACAATTTTGATAACATGTGCATTTTTCCATAAAGATAACCTATACATTTCAACAGATTTTCAAATGGATCCATAATCGCAAAAGACTTGCAAACGTTGTACTAACATTTAGGCATGATCCTTCACATCTCTCAATTTTAATTTCTGATTTTCATGAATTTAGACTAAATGACTTGAAAGATTCTAACTTTAATTTTCCATTGTTCTGAGAACAAAACTGATGATACTAAATCTCAGATAGGAGATCTCTGCTTATTGTACTGAATATATTGGAGTAGTTTTCCCAAGATTTAAATATTGGTTACTTAGTTTCTTCTTCACAGCTGTTTTCACTTCCTGGTTTCTCAGAGTATAGATAAGTGGATTCAGAAAAGGAGTAAAGATGGTGTAGAAAACAGAGAGAACTTTGACAACCAGGAAGTCTGTGAAAGGCCACACATAGATAAATATGCAAGGCCCAAAGAACATCAACACAACTACGAAATGTGCAGTGCAGGTAGAAAAAGCCTTAGATGATCCAGTGGAGAAGTGGTCCTTGATAGTGATCAGAACAGTAATGTAGGAAGTCAGCAAAAGCAGAAAACTTACAAGAGCAATCACACCACTGGTTGAAATCATGAAGATTCCAAGAACATATATGTCTATACATGCCAGCTGGATGACCAAAGGAAGGTCACAGAAGAAACTGTCCACAACATTGGAACCACAAAAGGGTAAATAGAGGGTGAAAGCTAACTGGCTCATTGTATGCAAGAAGCCCACTGTCCAAGAAGTTGCCACAAGCCCAACACATACTCTTTGGCTCATAATTGATGAATAATGGAGAGGTTTGCATATGGCAATGTACCTGTCAAAAGACATGGAGATGAGCAGCACAATTTCGGTCCCAGTGAAGAGGTGCAAAAAGAAGATCTGAGAAATGCATCCCTCAAAGGAGATGGTCTTGTGCTGAGCAAAGAAGTCCACGATCATCTTTGGAGTGGCAAAGGAAGACAGACATATGTCGATGAGAGACAGGTTGCTGAGCAGGAAGTACATGGGGGAGTGAAGGTGTGGGGTGGACAGTACCGTGAGCAAAATCAGGCAATTGCCCAACATGGTCATTAAGTAGAAAACAGAAAACATCACAAAAAGGAAAATCTGGAGCTGAGGAGAATCGGTAAGTCCAAGTAACACAAATTCAGACACTCTGGAATGGTTGACTCCCTCCATTGGTCTGCAGGCTCTGGTCTATGATGACAAAATGGTACACAATGACAGTTAGAAAATGTAATACTTCTACAATTACACATGAAGGAGTTATAATATCAGTTAATAATTCACTAGAATATTGATTACCTAAAATCTAACTACCAACTATCTCAGTAAATATTTTCTTTTTGGAACCTCTTAACAATCTGTGTCAGATGTCACTACAAATGGAAAACTTCTTGATTTGGTCACTGTCAAGTACATGTTGGATTATACTCATCACATGCCTATACAAAAAATATTCTTTTCTGAATACTGGCTAAGGAGTTACATAATCCATAGTCACAGAATAAGATTACAGTAAGTGATTGTGTTATACTTCAGAAGTAAGGTAAATAAAAATTTTAATGGAAGTGAAACTCTCAAAGTTTTCTGTTAAACCAAAAAATGAAATTTATGTTTGATCCACTATTGTAAAGTCACTGGATTTAAATAACAGTTTAGTGTAGTGATTTCAGGAAGCCTCCTATAAGGATGATAAATGATTTTTCCTTTAAGAAAACTTTTGTTTTCTCAGCTACAAAAAATTACTCTTTCCTTCTAATTTCATTCATACATTTTCAAATTGTTTTCTTAGGATTGATAAGTACAAATTTAACTATTAATATATGAATGATTAATCTCTTAATTCTGTAAAATTACAGATGATCAAAATGTATACCTATAACATATGAGTTATTCTCAAGTTTTTTATCTTATGATCTCATAGAAACATTTTTATTTTAAGGAAGAGAAAACCCCTTCTCTATTTCTCCACATGTTATTCAAACAAAGCTAAATTTTTAGACTAGAAAAAGAAGAAAGAAAAATTCTAGGCCAAATCCAGGAAATATATGAATACAAGATGAGTATCAAGGATCTTACCAGCATGTAAGATCCTCAAAGCCAAACAAAGCAAGCAAACGAAAAAACCCACATTGACGATGATACATCAAAGTGACACCAGAGGCAACTGAAGGAAAAAAAGATTATTTAAAGACTCAGACTCATTTTTCAAAATTGAGTTTTTGATTTACAGCAGATTGCAAATTCTACAAATACCTCCTGTGACCTTGTGTTTTCCCATATTGGAAGAAAATCTGGTTTCATCCTCATTTACTTGCAAATATTCAAATTATCCTGTCATTGTTGATAAATATTTTAGATTTGTCAGAGAACAATATTATACAAATCTGAAAACTGAACTATGGGAAGGTCGTTAAGAGGGTTAAAGTGTTCTTAACCTGCTGTGTGACTTTGCTCATACCTTAGTAGCCTCTCTAAGATTTTACCATTTTACCTATGAGAATTCAATTAGATAGTCCTTATAAAGCATTAAGCATATGTCCTGGGCAACATTCAATAATTATCTAGTTTTCAAAATTCAATACTGCTCAGAAATAATCAGCTTGTTTTATTTTATGAATAGTAATAATAATAATTTCAATAAAAATATTATCCTAGTATCAATTCAATGATTTAGAAAGATATGGGCTTCCATAATCATTTCATCTTTTTGAGGTTAAATTACTTCTTATAAAAATTATCAAAAAACAATAAATATCTTTTATATTAAAGACTAAAATTTCTCAGTCTCAGATATTTGAATATTTCTTCCACTTCCTTGATTGAATGATGTAATTAGTCATGAGAACACAAAAATTATTATACTTAATTTAGATTTATATACATATATAATGAATATGTTATGTATTCATTGCCTGGGAAATCCCACAGACAGAGAAGCCTGATGGGCTATAGTCCATGGGGTCGCAAAGAGTCAGACATGACTGAAGCAGCTAATACACACACACATACATATTGTAATTAAATAAACTGTTGTCAGTTTTTTTCCTCCTTTCATGTTCAGAAAGAACTTTAAAGGCCTCTCTAATACCTGATTAATTGAGTCACCCATCTTTATGTCTTCATATATGTATATGTGTGTGTGTGTGTGTGTGTGTATTTACTTTACTACTCTATTACTTTTGACTTACATGGTTATTAAATGAAAATAGTATGTTACCTGAGGAACATGAATTACAATTGCTTCTCAAGGTCCTTATATTATTTCTGGCTTTTAATCTACCAGCTGTGCATCAGAAACCAAAAATATCATATCCTTCAAGATTCATAAGCCTACTGAATCACCATAGCTGTTAGTAAGCATGAGAAGCCTAGAAGCATGTATATATATTTTCTTCAGTCTTGCTACAAAACCCACTAAAAATCAGAGACATCTAGGAAGATCACAGATTAGGCACTACAATCTGCTTGCAGTGGGAGTTATTAATACGTTGAGCTGACTTTTCCCAATGTTGCAAGAAAAGCTGTGAAGTGTATCTTTGCTATTTAGTGTGGGATGACATTCATGACGAAGCAGTTTTCATTAGAGAAAAAGCACAGCTGGGACTGGTCTTTAGAAGACCTTTGAGCAATCATTTAAGGAGCAAAACATTGCTCCTTTAATTACAGAAATATTCTCACCTTTATGCCCCAGTGTTCAATATCACAATATTGGAAAATCTCTCTTTTGAACTAAGGCACTTTGTCACCTGCATACTCTTGCTTACTTGAAGAATCATATAAAGAAAGAATCCTGCATTAAAGTTTCTGACAGGACATTGAAAATTAGTACAGGCTAATATGATAGCTGCTACTCAGGTGGATAAATTCTGGGGAAGGAGAAGTTGGAAAGCTCAAAGTAACTGGAAGAAGTGAAGGCAGGTACCTTGCAATAGCCTAGAAGAATGGTGTAAGAATTAAATTACACAAATAAACATAAAGCATTCAGTAGAATGCCTGGCACAGAGAAAATAATGGATAAAATATGGTGGTAAGAATAGCAGAGGTGATTAGAATTATTAACATAATTTTTTGAAATATTTATGACATAGAATTCAGGATGATACTAGCTGTGGAATTTCAACCCTAAACTATAACTTAGGGTCTGGCTATATTTACTTGAAGGTCAATCATTCATCTGCAATTTGCTCTCCAAACACAATCTTCTTTCCAAATTTCTTCAGTGATTTGAACTGTTCACAATTACCATAGCTAGCTTACATTCCTCATAAGACAAGCAATAGAGCCCAAGAGAATCTTCCCTAGCTGACCACAATCTTTGCAATCTTTGAAATACAAAAAAAAAAAAGAAGAAGAAACTTTGTTTTTAAGATATTTTTGTTCTATTTCTGTTCTGTAAAAAGAAATAAAGAAAATGACTTTTTAAAAAAGGCCAACCAACATAACAGTTGCAAAGATTCAGTAAATCCAAAATGTTTGCTCTGGTTTAAAACAAAAGAAAAGTGTATATAATTATCACTGGTGTCATCCTGGAAAAGATAAGAGGATTAACAGAAAAAAATAATAGAAATAAAAGTTAGTTTAAGGCTTCCCAGTTGGTGCTAGTGGTAAAGAACCCGCCTGCCAATGCAGGAGATGTAAGAGACAAGGGTCCAATCCCTGGATCGGGAAGATCCCCTGGAGAACGGTATGGCAACCCACTCCAGTATTTTTGCCTAGAGAATCTGATCGACAGAGAAGGCTGGCAGGCTATAGCTTATTGGGACGCAAAGAGTCAGACACGACTGAAGAGATTTCATGCATGCCAAAAGAGCACTGGAGTTTGGGGGCATAATGAAAGTTTTCTGTATCTTGGTTGTTCTGGTGATTACATGAATTTATATCTGTTAAAACTCATAGAACTGCATACCAAAAGAAAAAAAAAATTTTATTTTAAATCATTTACAAAGTAGAATTTTGAAAAGCAAAACCAAATAATTCTGTACAGTGACTAGATACAAAATAAAGAAAACCAATATCTTTGTTATAAAACAATCACTTGTTAAAGTATATCATTTAAAAAGAGTCTATTTAGATGAGCAATAGGATATATAAGGTAACTAGGAATAATACTGGGAGAAGGCAATGGCACCCCAACTCCAGTACTCTTGCCTGGAAAATCCCATGGACGGAGGAGCCTGGTAGGCTGCAATCCATGGGGTCGCTAAGAGTCAGGCACCACTGAGGGACTTCACTTTCACTTTTCATTTTCATGCATTGGAGAAGGAAATGGCTACCCTCTCCAGTATTCTTGGCCTGGAGAATCCCAGGGACAGGGAGCCTGGTGGGCTGCCATCTATGGGGTCGCACAGAGTCAGACACTACTGAAGAGACTTAGCAGCAGCAGCAGCAGCAGGAATAATACTAATCAGAAATTCATCTCTTTTGCAAGAGCTTGTGTTATTGGAAGGAGAAACACAATACTCTTTAGTACAGAAATTTCAATAAACTCTAAGTGTTTCTTTGACTTAAAATTTATTCAGAATTTTTCTAGGGGTAAATCATGTGAAAATTTTGGCTTAAAGCTCAACATTCAGAAAACTAAATCATGGCATCTGGTCCCATCACTTCATGGGAAATAGATAGGGAAACAGTGGAAACAGTGTCAGACTTTATTTTGGGGGGCTCCAAAATCACTGCAGATGGTGACTGCAGCCATGAAATTAAAAGATGCTTACTTCTTGGAAGAAAAGTTATGACCAACCTACATGCTGCTAAGTCGCATCAGTCCTATCCGACTCTGTGCGACCCCACAGATGGCAGCCCAACAGGTTCCTCCGTCCCTGGGATTCTCCAGGCAAGAACACGAGAGTGGGTTGCCATTTCCTTCTCCAATCATGAAAGTGAAAAGTGAAAGTGAAGTCACTCAGTCATGTCCAACTGCCAGAGACCCCATGGACTGCAGCCTACCAGGCTTCTCTATCCACGGGATTTTCCAGGCAAGAGTACTGGAGTGGGGTGCCATTGCCTTCTCCGACCAACCTACATAGCATATTCAAAAGCAGAGACATTACTTTGCCAACAAATATCCATCTAGTCAAGGCTATGGTTTTTCCTGTGGTCATGTATGGATGTGAGAGTTAGACTGTGAAGAAAGCTGAGTGCTGAAGAATTGATGCTTTTGAACTGTGGTGTTGGAGAAGACTCTTGAGAGTCCCTTGGACTGCAAGGAGATCCAACCAGTCCATTCTATAGGAGATCAGCCCTGGATGTTCTTTGGAAGGACTGATGCTAAAGCTGAAACTCCAGTACTCTGGCCACCTCATGCAAAGAGTTGACTCATTGGAAAAGACTTTGATGCTGGGAGGGACTGGGGGCAGGAGGAGAAGGGGACGACAGAGGATGAGATGGCTGGATGGCATTACCGACTCGATGGATGTGAGCCTGAGTGAATTCCAGGAGTTGGTGATGGACAGGGAGGCCTGGCGTGCTGCAGTTCATGGAGTCACAGAGTCAGACACAACTGAGCGACTGAACTGAACTGAACTTAAATCATGTGAAAGTAGTCAGGAAGTAGAAATAGTATTTCTAATATGCAAAGTACTATAAAATAATGGTGTTTAAATAATATAGAAACAGCATGGAGTACAACAAATTAATGTAAAGGATCTAAGAGTATAAAAAATAGATAGACACCTGAAGATATATAAGAATTTATAACATTATAATCTTTATAGTATTATAACCTTTCTTGCCAAAAGGGACTTTATATTTTACCTCAATTTTTAGAAAACATTTTAAGGAAAAAATGCATTTAATTAATAGACATTGATTGCAATAGTACACACTGAAAGCTGTAATAAATATGATACTTTTGTTTTTTCCAAATAGTAAATCTGCAAAATAAACTGAGTCTTACTCTTAGAAACAGCAAAGAATTCCATATTTTGTTGGTAGAAAGTTAAATCAAAAGAATTTCACTATATATCCAAATTTATACCTTGTGACCTAGTAAATTCTAAATATAAAAATAAAGAAATAAAAATTCTAAATATACAAATGTAGAAGATTATTTAAATAAATAATAACAAATGGTAATTGAATAATTCACAGTCATTTGAGTATTGTGATCTATATTTACTTATTTAAAGCATGCCTATAATATTAAGAGAAAAGGACAAATTATAAACTATAAGTATAATATGACCCAATTTTTATAAAAATAATAACATGTTTATACATGTAAAACTGACAAAATGTTAATATTAGATGTTTCTGCATAATGGAATTACATGAATTTTCATATTATTCTTTATTAATTTGATATTTGCAAGCACCTTCTTTGTGCTAGTCAGTAGTCAAAACAAACCAATTTTTGCTTTGATGGATGCTACATACCATAGTGGAAAAAGACAGACAATAAAAGAAACATGTGCAACATATGTCCTGTTAAAAGGTAATAAGTGCTATGAACAAAAGCAATGCAGGAAAGATGGGCAGGGACTGTTCTGGGAGTGGGTGCTCAGGAAAGGTGTCACACAAAAGGTGGCCTTTGAGGACAGGTCAAATATGAGGAAATTATATGGTAAGGCTTGGCAGTATCTTGGAAAATTACATCCAGACAGAGGAAACATCAAGTTGAAGTTACTGGGGTGGGATTGGGACGGGTGGGCTGACATAGCCCAGGATCAGGAGGCCAGGACAACTGAACAGAAGGATTGAGATGGGTTGCATTAGAATAAGAGGTCAGAGAGTAGAAAGGAGTAGGAGTTGGGGCCTATGGATACGGTCTTATGGACATTTATAGATCACAAGGAAAGACTTAGCTCTTTAACAGAGAAGTCATCAAGGGTTTTGAGAAGACAGAGATGATGTGACTATATTTTAACCAGATCATTCTGGATGCTCTGCTGACAATAAAATAAACTGGGGCAAAAACAGAAGACCAATAAAGAGGCTACAGCTATAATATAGGCAAGAGATGATGGTGGTTTGGGTGTAGGTGGTAGCTTTGAGGGAGAGATGATGTCATCTGACAGTTTCATGATAACAGCATTAATCCAAGCTTGTTAATAGACTGGATGTGGAATATGAGAAAAAATATTTTTAAAATATTACAAATCTTAGATTTGGGGCCAGAGACTGGGAAAATGGAATTACAGTGAATTCCATTGGGTTGTGGGGTGGAGAGAGGGGTGCAGTGAACAGCAGGAGTCAGTCTGGGATGTCATGCATGAGGTGAAACAGGACTTGAAAGCAGAGCTGTGGCAGGGGCACAGGCTTCTGGGGAGAGGAGCCTAGCGTTCATGAGAAAGGTAAGTATAAAGATTATCTGTAGATAGATGGGACTTCAAGCCAGGAAACCTGGGTAGCTAAGGAGAAGCTCTCAAAGAAGAATGAAGGAACAGCTGGTGACGTTCGGGGGAGACAAGAAAAATGGAGGGCGCTGGGAAGGCAGTGATCCACTGTGTTAGATGATATGCAGAGGTCAAACACAATGAGACCTGACTAACAATCATTGCTATCACTGGTGATCATGAGAAAAGTTATTTTATTGGCATAACTGGGTGAGTTGAGAAGGAAAAACATTGGAAGCAGAGAGTATGAACAAGCCAGACTGAGAAGATTAAAGCTACATAGTTATGGTTCCAACTGTGTGGCATTCTGTACACAGCAAAACTATAGAGATTGTAAAAAGGTCGGTGGCTGTCAGGGGCTTGATGGGAGAAGGAAGAAAAGCAGGGATGAATAGGTGGAACACGGGATTTTTAAGGCAACAAAACTATATGATCCCGTAAATGATGAATAGATGAAATGTATTTGTCAGAATTCATAGAACTGCAGAGAAACTGCGAACTCTAATATAAAAAATGGATTTTATTTTAAAATAATGTATCAGTATTGGTTCATCAGTTGTTGCAGATGTACCACAGTAATGCAAGATATTAATGGGAAAAAGTACTTATAGATGATATATAGAAACACCTAGGATATATAGGTGATATATAGAAACTCTGTATTTTCTGCTCAACTTTACTATAAATATAAAGCTGTTCTTTAAAAGTCTATAAATATTTCTAAACCACTCTCGAGCTTGGCTCTAAACAGGAAGAAAAAATGATAAGGTGTGAAAGGAGAAAGCTGACAAAAAGATTTTCTTTAAGATTAAAGAAACATATGACAAGGGGATGCAATAGGGAGGAAAAAGTTAATGGTTCAGAAGAGAGAAAGGAGTAATGGTCCTTTGTAGGAAAGAGGGAATGGAGTCTGATGCACAGATGGAGGAATCAGCTTTTGTAGGAAAAGCATCAGTTCACCCAGTCTCAGGAGAGATGCAGGTATGTGAGTAGATAGAAAGGTAGACGTGAACCGTGAACTCCCTGATGTTCAAGCTGGTTTTAGAAGAGGCAGAGGAACCAGAGATCAAATTGCCAACATCCACTGGATCATGGAAAAAGCAAGAGAGTTCCAGAAAAACATCAATTTCTGCTTTATTGACTATGCCAAAGCCTTTGACTGTGTGTATCACAATAAACTGTGGAAAATTCTGAGAGAGATGGGAATACCAAACCACTTGACCTCCCTCTTGAGAAATCTGTATGCAGGTCAGGAAGCAACAGTTAGAACTGGACATGGAACAACAGACTGGTTCCAAATAGGAAAAGGAGGACGTCAAGGCTGTAAATTGTCACCCTGCTTTTTTAACTTCTATGCAGAGTACATCATCAGAAATGCTGGGCTGGAAGAAGCACAAGCTGGAATCAAGATTGCTGGGAGAAATATCAATAACCTCAGATATGCAGATGACACCACCCTTATGGCAGAAAGTGAAGAGGAACTAAAAAGCCACTTGATGAAAGTGAAAGAGGAGAGCGAAAAAGTTGGCTTAAAGCTCAACATTCAGAAAACAAAGATCATGGCATCTGGTCCCATCACTTCATGGGAAATAGATGGGGAAACAGTAGAAACAATGTCAGACTTTATTTTGGGGGGCTCCAAAATCACTGCAGATGGTGATTGCAGCCTTGAAATTAAAAGACGCTTACTCCTTGGAAGAAAAGTTATGACCAACCTAGATAGCATATTCAAAAGCAGAGACATTACTTTGCCGACTAAGGTCCGTCTAGTCAAGGCTATGGTTTTTCCATTGGTCATGTATGGATGTGACAGTTGGACTCTGAAGAAGGCTGAGCGCCAAAGAATTGATGCTTTTGAACTGTGGTGTTGGAGAAGACTCTTGAGAGTCCCTTGAACTGCAAGGAGATCCAACCAGTCCACTCTGAAGGAGATCAGCCCTGGGATTTCTTTGGAAGGAATGATGCTAAAGCTGAAACTCCAGTACTCTGGCCATCTCATGGGAAGAGCTGACTCATTGGAAAAGACTCTGATGCTGGGAGGGATTGGGGGCAGGAGGAGAAGGGGACGACTGAGGATGAGATGGCTGGATGGCATCATGGACTTGATGGACATGAGTCTGAGTGAACTCCGGGAGATGGTGATGGACAGGGAGGCCTGGCAAGCTGCGCTTCATGGGGTCGCAAAGAGTCAGACACAACTGAGCGACTGAACTAAACTGAACTGAACTGTGCTGTGTAGTGTTTAATCACTCAGTGTTGTGTGACTTTGTGACTCCATGCACTGTAGCCCGCCAAGCTTCTCTGTCCATGGGGATTCCCTAGGGAAGAATACTGGAGTGCTTTGCCATGCCCTACTCCAGGGGATCTTCCCAACCCAGGAATCGAACCCAGATCTCCTGCATTGTGGGCAGATTCTTTACCAGCTGAGCCACAAGGAAGCCCAAGAACATGGTCTCCTGCATTGCAGGCAGATTCTTTACCAACTGAGCTATCAGGGATAGAGAGTAGGATTGAGAAGGAGATATTTCAGAAAAGAAATGCTCTTTTCCATAATATGCATATTTTACCATGTGTGTGATTTGTATTCATTTTAAATCATATTTATATTAAATCATAAACAATTTTGATTATTTTTAAATAAAATATAAAAATTAATCCCATGCATTTTGGTTCCAGGTTTGTTTTGGATGCTACCAGTTCAGTTGGTTAAGCCATTGGCAGAGAGGCAGTACCAGGAGAGGCTTCTGTTATCTAGGGGAGATCTGATAAGCACACAGTGGCTGTGGATCATCATCTTGACCCTGGTCCTAGGCTAACATGGTGGTATTTTTCAGACAACAGATGACAACAGTTGTAGCAAGAACAGCTCTTTTTGTAGTCTAGATCTCCTGTGCTGTTCTGGGAGTCATTTCTGGATATCCAGTCTATAATCTGTTCTTCCAAGCTTTGAAACTGTTTCATAAGCATGTAATTCTCTATATTAAATCATTTTTAAGTAATTAGAACGCAATAGATTCCTGATTGATACACCAAAGAAGCATCAGGGCCACACTCAGTGTGAAGTCAATTATGGATGAGATCAATAAACAGTTAGCAGTCATAAATATCTGATAGGACTAATTATGAAGTCATGGCAAAAAAGACAGTGAAATGTTTCCATGACTTTTTTCATGTGAAAATGACCTGCTTTAAATTTGCCTTCCTCTTTGTGATTATTGAAGAAAAATTTAGTTTAATTCCTTTTGAAGATATAAGCATAACATTTCCTTTTTAATAATATTTTCAACTCTTTGATATCTTCAGAATCTTGAGTCTACAGACCTGAATCACTTTTGAGCCATACTAGAGAAATTACTCTGCTGTTTAGAATGGATTCTTATTATAATTATTTTAAAATGAAGCTCTTTATATTCATTTCATAGACCCTGTCTATGTGCTGGACATTGTCAGTATCTCCAACATGAATGCTAACCATTTATACAGTCACTTATTATATCCCAATCAATTTGACCTTTGCTGTGATCATCAAATATACCAAGTTCATTACTATCTTTAGATTTTTGCCATACCTGTTCCATCTGCCTGGAAGGCTCTGCCTGCCCATGTTTGCACAGTTGGCATATTCAGTTTATCCAGATATCACCCAAAACATCACCTCCTTTAAAGGATCTACTTCAAGACTAAAAGTAAATTCACTGCCCCCATCTCACACTTGCTATCGAATATTTTGCTTTTGTTTTTAGTACCTTCAGGGATATATATCTTCTTGAAACTATACTGTTTATTTTCTACATTATTGGCTGTCTATTCCTACTAGATTGTAACTTCAGAGAACAGTGACTTTACCAGCCTCAGTAGTAGCTCTTTCTCCCAGGGCCTAGTACAGTCTCCACAAATGGGAGGTGATCAATAAAAGTAGTCTTTGATAATGAATACCTTCATTTCATATGAAATTCTCCAGTCATTATTTTCATATTCATTTTTCCTACTTTTTAACAGGCTAAGCGCTGACTAAACAGCCTTTTCACAGATGCTTTCACTTCCTGGTTGCGAAGAGTATAAATCACAGGGTTTAACAGAGGAAAGATCACTGTGTGGAAGAGAGAAACCACCTTGTCAGCTGGGAAGGCTCTGAAGGGGCGGGTGTAGATAAAGATGCCAGGCCCAAACATGAGAAATATAACGATGATGTGGGTGGTGCATGTGGACACGGCCTTGCTCTTGCCCTCAGAGGAGGAACCATGTACACGGCAGAGGATGACTGCATAGGAGGCCAGAAGGCCCAGAAAGCACAGCAGGGTCATCAGACCACTGTTGAAGACCATCAGGAGCTCCACCACAAAGGTGTCCGTGCAGGCCAGCTTGATGACCTGAGGCACATCACAGAAGAAGTTGTCCAGTCGGTTTGGACCACAGAAGGGCAAGCGGAGGATGAGGGCCACTTGGATAATGGAATGAACAAAGCCTCCAAGCCACAGAACCAACAGCAAGGCATAGCAGGCTCTAGGGTTCATGACAGTCGAATAGTGTAAAGGACGACAGATGGCAATGTAGCGGTCAAAGGCCATCACGACAAGGAGTAATCCCTCCCCTCCTCCAAGGAAGTGCAAGAAGAAGAGCTGAGTGATGCAGCCTCTATAGGAGATCACCTTCTGGTCAGAGAGGAAGTCCACCAGCATCCTGGGAGCCACAATGAAGGAGTAGGATGCATCCAGGAAGGCCAGGTTGCCCAGGAAGAAGTAGAGGGGGGCCGTGAGGCCGGGGTCTGACCTGATGGTGAGGATGATGAGGACATTTCCAGGGAGGATGATGAGGTAGAAAACTAAGACTAGGGCAAACACCAGGAGCTGAATATTTTGAGACTGGGTCAGACCAGCAAGGATGAATTCTGTCACCTCAGTACTGTTCTCATTCTTCATCCTCTCTGCCTGCAGTACAGAAAGAAGCAGAGTTTATTGTTATTATAATTTCTCACATCTAGACCCACGTTGTTGTCTCCCTACAAATATCTGACATATTCACCACTTCAGTTATAAACAATGTTTCAACCCTTTCCAATATCCTGGGAAAACACTGAACGTTTCCCTCCTCTAGATTTAAAACAGACAAATCACCTTTCTCAAAGCTACAGTCTTATTCCCATTCAGCCATGTGCTCCTACAGCACTGTGGTCCACTCTCAGAGTCTACTGTCCTGTACCTTCTTGGGATTCCTGCTGTCTTGAGCCATAGGAAAAATTTCCTGATTGAGATACAACATAACTCCAAATATCAAGATCTTTGCATTTTGGTGGTTGTACTGTACTTGAGACTTAGCAGCTTGCTTGGAATTTCACACTTTTCTCCTCATCCACCAACACAAACTTTTGTGGAATTCCCATTTTCTGCCTGCTAACTCTCTGCCTTGCTCTCTGTTTTCTCTTGTTGTCCTCCTCTGACTTGGTGTCCTTGTATTGCTCTGACTCCAAGCTGGTCACCAGTTTCCAACAATAACTCTACTTTCCCCATCATTTAGAGGTAGGTTCCAGCTGTATCCCTGGTGAAGCATTGCTTATGTAGCCACTCCTTCCTTGAACTACACAACTTCATTACACTCTCTCAGTCTCAATTCCTTATTGTTGTTCTTCGCAAAGCCATGTCTCTTTTGCAACCCTATGGATTGTAGTCTGCCATTTCCTTCTCCAGGGGATCTTCCCAACCTAGGGATCAAACCCACATCTCCTTTTTGGCAGGCAGATTCTTTACTACTAAGCCACCTGGGAAGCTCCCAATTCTTTACTACATTCTCCCAATCTCCTTCTTTCTCTGATACCAGCACGATGCCCAAGGGAGAGCCTGTCAACAAACAACAGGTCACAATACAAATTTTCCAGGATACATTTTTTAAATTAGTTATATTAACACAAAAAATCAGCATACAGGAGAGGTAAAGAGCAATAAGATCCTATAGTCTAATCCATTCCTTTCCAAGACAAGAACTAAAGCTACTATGGTAGCAGCACTTAAGTGAGAGAGAATGAGTTTTCTTTATTACTATTAATAGAAGAATGTGAGTATGTACTATACAGTTGAAATATATAAATTATTAGCACAGATTTAATCAATGAATGCTCTTTTTGGTATATTTGAATAACTAAAAAGAAGCTTAGAGGCTTAACACTGTATAATTAAAAGAACACTAGTCACTGCAGGAGAGGGGAATCCAGTTTTAATGCTCAGTCTGTTTAGTGGTGTAGGCTCATTCCAGAAAGGTCAATATGATGATCCAATGAAGAGTGATAATAAAATAGTATAAATATGTATTACATGTACATAATTATGCATATATATGCACATATCACTGGCTTGTAGTTTTATCTTTTCAAAATCCTACATTTAATATGTATTATATATTAATGTAATGGCATATGAACTTTATAAATATATACACATATATTTAAGGCACATGCTCAAAAAATTTTGTGGTCGATATGAAATGTTTTTAAATATAAAAATTGCTAATCTACAGAAAAATACAATGTAGTATATATTAATATTCTACATACTATTTATCAAGCACAGTTGTCTTAATTTCTTTGAAATATTGGATATAAAGAGGAGGATAAAAACCTTGAAAGACAAAGCTAGTGACTCAGTACTTAGGAAAGAAAGATAGGTGTGAGTAAAAAAAAAAAGAAAGAAAAGTGAAAAAAACAGTAAGTCTATACAGTGCATTGTACATACTTTAGGAACATTAGAAATATCTGTTTCAAGTCTCTCTAGAGCTGAATATAATGGCTAATATACAGGTGTTATGACTACAGATGAAATTTATTAAAGTCTTATTTTAAAGTATCAGCATATATAAGTATACAAACACCACATACACATGCACACACATGCACACACATTCACACACATGCACACACATTCACACACATGCACACACAGTGGCAAAATGGGACCCACATGGAATTATAATAGAAAGTATTTTTCAGACTCTCAAACTTGTAATAAAAATATCTGGTAACTTCTGAGCTTGCTTCTTAACTTTTCTCTGCCTTAGACAAGCACTTATCTCAACATTCATTCCATCATCTGCCTATAAAAACACACCCAGGAAAACCAGGAATATAAGTGAAGAGCCTCTTCTACTTATTCTTAGGTTTTGTGCATCTCACAAACTCACTCAGAATTGGTCATTTTATGATGTGTCTGTGTTTGATGATATCTTTAATACATCAGAGGATTTCTGAAGGTTTTTTTGATTGAGGGTTATAGGCTCTTCCACTCTGCCTATTTCCTATCATTCATCTTACCTTTTTCTCTGTTACCCAACAGACAGGATTCCACAGTACCTGACATATTTCATTCATTTTCTTTTTTTTTCCTCTTTTCATATATATATATATGAAATTATGGCTGACATAGAACCAGAGACTATGTATCAGATGAACATTTTTCTAGGTAAGATAAAATACAATTGTGAAAAATATCCTACAAAATATGGCCCTTTTCAGAATCAAATAGTCTATGTTATCCAGACTAGTGGGGCAAGTGTTGTCAGAAAAGGCTGAAAGAAATCTAAATTCTCACCACTATATCCCTAATCTCCTTGGTGCTTCAGCTAATTAAGAGATGTGGCAGTGATGATACAGGAGAGGAACAGAAAGGCCAAGGGGACAGCCTCCCTCACTCTTAGGGCAGAGACACAAACGTCATCAGGCAAGGCTGTGCCTGCCTGGAGGGCAAACTGTGGTGAGACCAGCTCCTGGAGCCAGGCGTATAGAGACCCAAGGAGCTTACTTCCCCATCTCTTTGAAATGTTTCTCCATGTTTCCTTCCTTATCGTCTCTTTCTCTTTCTCTCTCCTTTCAAAAGGAAATCTCATTGCTGTCATTCCAGTGGAATGAATATATTTAATAAAGTGTCCAAAATTTTGAGTGCTATGTCTGTAAGCATATTGGTTAAAGCTTATAAATTAAATGCAAATTAACTTTTTACATATTACCAAAAAGTGTGAATTAGGTTAAAAACATCACCAAATATGTAATTGATACTGATGCTGATGATGAATATACAAAGCACTAAATGAGTGTATGGGTCTTCAGTCAGGAAATTCATTCATTAATAAAATATCTAATAGACAATGGTGATATGAGGATCAAAATTGAGGTGGTGATGGTAATAATAACTCATTCAAGTAAGTGCAAATCAAAACTAGCCCTTCAAATATTTTATTAAAATAAATACAATTTATTATATAAATGTGTCTAATGAAAGGACGTATTGCACTAGAGCCTTTGTCAGTGTCTTTAGGATGAACCCTGGGTGATGATGGTTACACAAATCCAAATGTCTCATTCAGTGAAACAACTAAAGATTTAATAGCTTTCATGTAAAGTTCCCAATGCAGTCAGCTGTTTGTATATCAAGATTTTTCTCAGTTTCACAACTTTCTATCTAACCATCAAAGTCCTATGTTGATAAATAATAGAATAAGGAACAGTTGAAACTATTAAATATGTTGAGTATGGAAAATAAGAGATCTGGGCTAATGTTCTGGAAACTCATAAAATCTTTGAATTATTTCTCTGGAGGCTTAGCCTTTTCACCTCTATCTTTCATCTAAGTTTAAAAAGAAAAGAAAATATATCAGTAATTTGCATGCTCATTGGGCTTTTCTTTTCCTTTTTAAAATGTTTTATTTTATATTGGCATATAGCTGATTGACAATATTGTGATAGTTTCAGGTAAACAGTAAGGCAACTCAGCCATAGTTATATACATACATATATCCATTTACCCTCAAACTGCCCTCCCATCCAGCCTACCACATAACATTGAACAGAGTTCCCTTCATCATACCACAGGATCTTGTTTGTTATCAATTTTAAATATGCTCCTTGGTTTTAAACAACATGTCAACTCTCTGAAAGCTATTGATCATTTCAATTACGGTAATTGAAGAAAAGTGTCCACCATTAAAGTATTTCTAAGTATCAAGAAGAGATGGAAGTCTATTGGGGAGAGGGTAGAAAATGCCACACTCATGAATTCAGACCTAAGGCTCTGATTATGCCTGCTCAAACTCTGACCTCTACTCCATTTCATTCCAAGGCAGCTGATGAACCAGTAGAATAGTTACAGTATTTTTTCTTTTGTCCTCTTCTCATTTCTCATTAACATGAGTAGCTCCCAAACTCCAGAAATTTGAAAGTCCAAGTTTTATGTTGCTCTCACAATGTTGCCAATCTCCACATTCCATAAAACATTAACTGACCATTCTTGTCATTGTTCATAAATATTTGCATGGGGTCGCAGAGTCAGACACGGCTGGAGCGACTTAGCAGCAGCAGCAGCAGAGAACATTAGAATTTGAAATCTCCTTGAACTCTTTATGATGACATGGAGAAAGTGCTTTGGAGATTTGAGGCTGCCACAACCCTGCTACTATTTCCAAAGCGAGTTATTATGACAACTGAATTTGGCAAAGAAAATACCAAAGCTTTGTAAAGGGCAAATATTTTAGAATATGTCATCTAATGTCCCAGGAGGTTAATCCTGAATTCTAACACCAAAATCCTATCAGTGACTTGAGATAATACAACTCTGTTGGAAGCCTATTAGTTAGGTCAAAAGTAAATAGAAAGTTAAGAAAAGTTTATTTACATCTTAAAATAAAATCAAAAAGAGAAAAAGTATAAATAAATGATGAGAGATTGTTGCTATATATACTGAGGAGGCAAGTAAGAGTCAAGATGAGGATGAGGCAGGTGAGGTATTGTCTCTGGCACAAAATTTATGCCTTAGTAATCAAGATGAATGCTATTTTAATGCAATATTTAAAAGTCATAGTGGAAAAGTTATGAACAGAATATCACTTTTTCACAATAAAGACATCAACAGTACAGATTTTCCCTTTTGCCTCAGGTTCCAATATGGCCCAAAATGATGCTATTACTAATTCAGACTTTATCTAAATTTAATATTTATTTTATCATGGTTTTTAAATTATTTTTTATTTTTTAAATATTGATTAGACCCAAAAATATTATTCTTAATAATTCAGACAAAGAAAGACAAGTATTGCATCATATCACTTTTATGTGGAATGTAAAAAAAGTATTACAAATGAATGTATATGCCAAACAGAGATAGACTCAAGATATAGAACATAAACCAGTGCTCACCAAAGACAAGAGGAAAGAGAAAAGGCACCTTAGTGGTATGGATTAAGAGATACAAACTATTATGCATAAAATAGATAAGCAATAAGAATATATTATACAGCACAAGGAATTATAGCCATTATATTATAATAACTTTTAATGGAGTATAATCTATAAAGGAAATCAACTGAATATTCAATAGAAGGACTGATGGTGAAGTTGAAGCTCCAATAATTTGCCACGTGATACAAAGAACCAATTCATTGGAAAATAACATGATGCTGGGAAAGATTGAAGGCAGGAAGAGAAGGGGGCAACAGAGGAAGAATTGGTTGGATGGCATCAATGACTCAATGGACACAAGTTTGAGCAAACACCAGGAGATAGTGAAGGACAGGGAAGTCTAGTGTGCTGCAGTTCATGGGGTCATGAAGAGTCAGACATAGCTTAGTGACTGCACAACAAATCTATAAAGACACTGAATCACTATGCTATATACCTGAAACTAATATAACATTGCAAGTGAACTCTTCTTCAATATAAAAAATAGAGAAGATAAATAATAATATCTAACTATACTTTGCCTAGTGTTTTAGAGAGTTAAATCCTTTTCTTCTATATAACAGGTAGGAGGATCTAATCTTTCAGATTCTTTTAAAGGGTAATTGAGCTGGAGCTTGAAATCATCTTTAATTATATGGAGTTTAGCCAAGAATAGTTTTACCTTCAGTATCTTGCCATTGCTACCGAAGAAACTATATCTTCGATTTTGTCAGAACTGAAATGATTTTGAGCCATAATTCTTATAGTTTTGTTGTCCTTATGACAATTCTGTAGGTATCAACATCAAGTACTATAATGATGGCTGAGAATATGCACCAGCCAATGTGAAGTGAAAGTCCCTCAGTCGTGTCCGACTCTATGACCCCACTGACTATACAGTCCATGGAATTCTCCAAGCCAGAATACTGGAGTGGGTAGCCTTTCCCTTCTCAAGGGGATCTTCCCAACCCAGGGATCGAACCCAGATCTCCAGCATTGCAGGCAGATTCTTTACCACTGAGCTATCAGTGAAGCCAGCAGTAAGCACTGATTTTCATTTCTTCCTCCATTTCTCCTTTTTTGAGCAAATTATTGGTATAGGTTTCAGTGGTAGTGGGGGAGAAATTCATGAGTGAGCTATCTATTTTCGTGTTTGGAGCTTTCTCAGATGCTAATCTGTCCACAACCCACATGTCATAAAAGGGTCTCCTTATTTTTCCTCTCACCTTTACAAAATATCTCAGTCCATGTCAGGATCACACCACCATATCCCCATATCCATACTAGGTACTTGCCCGCAGTAATGGAGCTACCATAGCTCTCTGCTCTTCTACAAAGGCTCTGCCTTTCTCTGGAGCTCAATACAAAGGTGTCTTTGCTTCATCCACTCTCTGATGGCCTCATAGAAAAGTGTAATTATTATTTTCTACTGATTTTTTTAAATATAAATTTATTTATTTTAATTGAAGGCTAATTACTTTACATTTTCATATTGGTTTTGCCATACATTGACATGAATCCACCACAGGTGTACATGTGTTCCCCATGCTGAACCCCCTCCCACCCCCTCTTCATACCATCCCTCTGGGTCATCCCAGTGCACCAGACCAGAGCATCCTGTATCATGCATTGAACCTGGACTGGTAATTTTCTATTTTCTACTTTTCTTATTGTTGATAATACATGAACAACATTCTTCTAAAAGCTAACCAGAACCAGTGGTCTTTATTCTCATGGTTTGTTTTTGAGAATAAAATTATTTTTATGTTTATAATCCTTTCCATTTCTCCCTGTTAACTGAAGATTCATTTCAGTTGTCCGTATTTTCTTCATCTATTTCACTGTTGTAGTTGTTCAGTCTCCAAGTCGTGTCCAACTCTGCAACCCCATGGACTGCAGCACACCAGGCCTCTATTTCATATTCACCTATTAATTTTTTGTATGTTTAGTGAATTAATTTCTAATTTATATAAATTTCCTTAACAGCTTTTTTACTTTAATTTTAGGCATGGATGGTCCTTTATACCATCCTCAGTTAAGAAGGAAACCTCTATAATTATGCAGAAATGAACTCACATATCCACATGGAGTGGGCAGATTTTCATCACTCTTTGCCTTTTGGCCACACATATATTTGTTAACATGCCAAATGTAGCTGTTTTTCTTTTCAATTTTTTTCCATTAATCATAATCAGGAAGCTCTGAAAACAATCAAGTGAAATAATTGCATGACATTTTTTTTCCATAAGACCAATCATTTTCTTTTCTTATCCTGCTACAAGATTTGGGTGAAGGAGGAAAATATATGTATTTCAAGAATTTCAGGCTTTTTAAATTGTTCAAAATAAGACTGTAACATAACATATGACTTGCGAAGATTCATTGCCTTTACTGGTCTTTGCCCAGAATCTTGATAATGTTGTCCTAAATCATAAAAGAACAATTGCGAATGAATCATTCACCTGCTTTAAATATTAAGATGAATTCTTACTTCAAACAGAATAGAATAAAACTTTTTATTTTGGTGTAAAAAGCATTATTTATATGACACTATTGCCATATATAACTTAAGAACTAAATCTCTCACACTTATTCCTTACTCCAACCAGGCTGGTGTTTCCTTTATGTTCTTGAATAACATAGCATGTTTGTTTTCTTGTTATTATAACTTTCCCCCATTGACCACAATGGTACCTGGCAATGGGAGGCACTCAATGAAAAGCAATATTTGTTAAATAAGTGAATACTTTTCAGCCAGAATTTCCCCTTCAAGACTTCTTATTATAAAGTCCATTTAACAAACCATATGTTGACTCAATATCTTCCTCATGGAAGCTTTTACTTCCTGGTTGCGAAGGGTATAAACCACAGGATTCATCAAAGGAAAGATCACTGTGTGGAAAAAGGAAACCACCTTGTCTGCTGATAAGGCTGTGAAGGGACGAGTGTAGATAAAGATGGCAGGCCCAAACATGAGAAGTATAATAATGACATGAGTGGTGCATGTGGACAGCGCCTTGCTCTTCCCTTCAGAAGCAGACCCATTTACACGGCAGAGGATGACTGCATAGGAGGCCAGAAGGCCCAGAAAGCACAGCAGGGTGAGCAGGCCACTGTTGAAGACCATCAGGAGCTCCACCACAAAGGTGTCCGTGCAGGCCAGCTTGATGACCTGAGGCACATCACAGAAGAAGTTGTCCAGTCGGTTTGGACCACAGAAGGGCAAGCGGAGGATGAGGGCCACTTGGATAATGGAATGAACAAAGCCTCCAAGCCACTGAGCCAACAGCAAGGCATAGCAGGCTCTAGGGTTCATGACAGTCGAATAGTGTAAAGGACGACAGATGGCAGTGTAGCGGTCAAAGGCCATCACAATTAGGAGCAGCATCTCTCCTCCTCCAAGGAAGTGCAAGAAGAAGAGCTGAGTGATGCAGCCTCTATAGGAGATCACCTTCTGGTCAGAGAGGAAGTCCACCAGCATCCTGGGAGCCACAGTGAAGGAGTAGGATGCATCCAGGAAGGCCAGGTTGCCCAGGAAGAAGTAGAGGGGGGCCGTGAGGCCGGGGTCTGACCTGATGGTGAGGATGATGAGGAAATTTCCAGGGAGGATGATGAGGTAGAAAATTAAGACTAGTGTGAAGACCAGGAGCTGAATATTTTGAGACTGGGTCAGACCAGCAAGGATGAATTCAGTTACCACAGTACTGTTCTCTCTCTCCATTGTCTCTGTCTGTAGTACATAATGAAGCAGAGTTTATTGTTATTATAGTTTCTTACATCTAGACTTGGATTGTTCTCTAGGTAAAAATATCTGACAATTTCACCACGTTCATTATAAACAATATGTCTTAAGTAATTTTTTGGAACGTATACAAAGAGAGACAAAAACCTTGACAAAATGCTAGTGACTTAGTCACTAGGAAAGAAAGACACGAAGAGAGAAGTATGAGTGAAAAATAAGAGGAATGTAATACAAAGGAAAAAAAAAACAATATATACAGTAGTTTGTTATGGTACATATTTTAAGAAATATTAAAAATGCAAGCTTTACATCTCCCAAGAACTGAGTGGAATGACTAATACACAGGTACTACCATCCACAGATGGAATTTTTGAAAATCTTCCTTTAAAATGTCAGCATATGTATGTATAGAAACCCTGCATGTAGCATGCATGCACACACACACACGGTCAGAGGCAAAGTGAGACTTACACAAAATTGTAATAAAAAATATCTTGTAGGGCCTCCAATTAGCCTGTCTGCTTACTTCTTAACTTGTCTCTACTTCTACAGACAGTTATCTCAGTATTCATTCCATCACCTGTCTATAAAAATACACCCAAGAAACCCGGGAATGTAGGTGAAGAGTTCCCTCTGTTTCCTCTTAGATTCACTGCATCCCACAAGCTCAGCCAGAGTTGATGTGAGTGATGTGTCATTTCGTGATGTGTCAGCGTTTGATGATATCCCTAAGACGTCAGAAGACTTCTGAACGTTTTTATAATCGAGAGTTATAAGCTCTTCCACTCTGCCTATGTCTTGCCATCTCTGCTTTTTCACTCTTTTCCAACAAAAGGATTCCATGCTACCTGACATACTTGATCCATTCTCTTCCTATATCCCTTTCTTATCTATGTATTTTCCAGTTCAGAGACTATGTATCAGGTGAACGTTTCTCTAAGTAAAATAAAATACATTTCCAAAAAAGAAATACAAATTATGACAATCATCAGAATCAAAAATTATATGTTAGACACATTAGTGGGAAAACTGTTGTCAGGCTGAGCATGTCCCTGGTGGCTCAGTGGTAAAGAATCTGTCTACCAATGCAGGAGACATGAGTTTGAGCTCTGGCCCAACACGCTGTTGTGCATCTAAGCCCATGTACCACAACTACTGAGCCTGTGCTCTAGAGCCTAAGTACCACAACTACTGTGCCTACACGCCACAACTACTGAAGCCCAAATACCCTAGAGCCTATGCTCCACAACAAGAGAAGTCACCACAGTGAGAAGCCCATGCACCTCCCTCAACTCAAACAGAGTAGACCCTGCTTGCTGCAGCAAGAGACAAGCCCACACAGCAATGAAGACTTAACACAGCCACAAATAAAAAAATAAATAAAATCATTTCAAAAAAAGAGCACGAGTCTTGAAAAAAAAAGTATTTAAAAAAAAAAAAAGGAAGAGTCTGAAAGAGAAATGTAAATTCTCACCACTATATCCCTAATTTTCTTTAGACCTTCAGCTAATTAAGAGATGTATCTGACTCTGGAAGTCATGATACAGTAGAGGAATAGGAAGGCTAGGGAGATAGCCTCCTTCACTCCTTGGGCAGAGACACAAACATCATCAGGCAACACTGTGCCTGCCTGGTGGGCAAACTGTGGTCAGACCAGCTCCTGGAGCTAGATGTTCCCCATCTCTGAACATTTCTTCATGCTTCCTTTCTCATTTTCTCTCTTTTCTCTTTTATTCATCAAGAAGCCTTTCATTTCCTAATTTATTTTAAGAGCTCATTTGCAGTTTGTTTTTCCCCTGTTAATTTATTGTCTCTCATTTGCTACTAATTTTCTTTCCCTTGTTATTTTGCTTTCTTTAAATCTAACTCTTTATCATTTTCTCTTCTTTCTCCCATTCTTTTATTCAGATCCTTTCACCCTGAAATGTTTTCACTCTCTCCACTTCTCATGTTCATTGTTACTCCATTATATGTCATGCCTATCTTGCTATTTTATTCTAAAGAGCATCACTGTTGTTTCCTTTCAAGCAAGAATGAG